>NC_140771.1:16736440-17418940 GCF_044657685.1 Stegodyphus dumicola | reverse complement strand
AAATATAATGCAGGACTCTAACATTTTATGGCAACAGTTTGAAAAGTGAACCGACATTTATCCGTCCGACGCAAAATGCCAAAACGAAAGTAATAGTCCTTCGGGACCCAAGTCCCTTTGGACTAAAAAAAAAAAAAAGAAAAAATCTGAAATGTTTCAGATTTTAAATTACGTCCAAACGGCCGTTTTTTAACATTTTGTGTGATACCTTTCTTTATTAAATATCATGTTCCTCGCACTTAAACCATAAGATCCAGTGCAACAGCAATATCGCAAAATAGTTTTAAAACGAGCATATATTTAGAATTTCCGATACAGAGACTCACGCGCTGGAGATAAAAATGTTTTTTCTGCACAACATTGCCATTGCTCGCTTTGAAATCCTTGAATTTGTTAATCAAAAATTCGTCAAAGTTTTAAAAAATAGGAAATCGATCATAAAACAAATTTCAAATTTCAAATTTGGTCTTCCACATGCTCATATTCGTTGGAGGATTACGTTATTCAAAATTCGATGACTCTATGTACCGTTATTTTATGACAATGTGAGAAATATACATACATTTACGCAGATTTTCATTATTTAATTTCTTCAAATATAATGCAGGACTCTAACATTTTATGGCAACAGTTTGAAAAGTGAACCGACATTTATCCGTCCGACGCAAAATGCCAAAACGAAAGTAATAGTCCTTCGGGACTCAAGTCCCTTTGGACTAAAAAAAAAAAAAATCTGAAATGTTTCAGATTTTAAATTACGTCCAAAGGGGCGTTTTTTAACATTTTGTGTGATACCTTTCTTTATTAAATATCATGTTCCTCGCACTTAAACCATAAGATCCAGTGCAACAGCAATATCGCAAAATAGTTTTAAAATGAGCATATCTTTAGAATTTCCGATACAGAGACTCACGCGCTGGAGATAAAAATGTTTTTTCTGCACAACGTTGCCATTGCTCGCTTTGAAATCCTTGAGTTTGTTAATCAAAAATTCGTCAAAGTTTTAAAAAATAGGAAATCGATCATAAAACAAATTTCAAATTTCAAATTTGGTCTTCCACATGCTCATATTCGTTGGAGGATTACGTTATTCAAAATTCGATGACTCTATGTACCGTTATTTTATGACAATGTGAGAAATATACATACATTTACGCAGATTTTCATTATTTAATTTCTTCAAATATAATGCAGGACTCTAACATTTTATGGCAACAGTTTGAAAAGTGAACCGACATTTATCCGTCCGACGCAAAATGCCAAAACGAAAGTAATAGTCCTTCGGGACCCAAGTCCCTTTGGACTAAAAAAAAAAAAAAGAAAAAATCTGAAATGTTTCAGATTTTAAATTACGTCCAAACGGCCGTTTTTTAACATTTTGTGTGATACCTTTCTTTATTAAATATCATGTTCCTCGCACTTAAACCATAAGATCCAGTGCAACAGCAATATCGCAAAATAGTTTTAAAACGAGCATATATTTAGAATTTCCGATACAGAGACTCACGCGCTGGAGATAAAAATGTTTTTTCTGCACAACATTGCCATTCCTCGCTTTGAAATCCTTGAGTTTGTTAATCAAAAATTCGTCAAAGTTTTAAAAAATAGGAAATCGATCATAAAACAAATTTCAAATTTCAAATTTGGTCTTCCACATGCTCATGTTCGTTGGAGGATTACGTTATTCAAAATTCGATGACGCTATGTACCGTTATTTTATGACAATGTGAGAAATATACACACATTTACGCAGATTTTCATTATTTAATTTCTTCAAATATAATGCAGGACTCTAACATTTTATGGCAACAGTTTGAAAAGTGAACCGACATTTATCCGTCCGACGCAAAATGCCAAAACGAAAGTAATAGTCCTTCGGGACTCAAGTCCCTTTGGACTAAAAAAAAAAAAAAAAAAAATCTGAAATGTTTCAGATTTTAAATTACGTCCAAAGGGGCGTTTTTTAACATTTTGTGTGATACCTTTCTTTATTAAATATCATGTTCCTCGCACTTAAACCATAAGATCCAGTGCAACAGCAATATCGCAAAATAGTTTTAAAATGAGCATGTCTTTAGAATTTCCGATACAGAGACTCACGCGCTTGAGATAAAAATGTTTTTTCTGCACAAAATTGCCATTCCTCGCTTTGAAATCCTTGAGTTTGTTAATCAAAAATTCGTCAAAGTTTTAAAAAATAGGAAATCGATCATAAAACAAATTTCAAATTTCAAATTTGGTCTTCCACATGCTCATATTCGTTGGAGGATTACGTTATTCAAAATTCGATGACGCTATGTACCGTTATTTTATGACAATGTGAGAAATATACATACATTTACGCAGATTTTCATTATTTAATTTCTTCAAATATAATGCAGGACTCTAACATTTTATGGCAACAGTTTGTAAAGTGAACCGACATTTATCCGTCCGACGCAAAATGCCAAAACGAAAGTAATAGTCCTTCGAGACTCAAGTCCCTTTGGACTAAAAAAAAAAAAAAAAAAAAAAAAAGAAAAAAGAAAAAAAAAATCTGAAATGTTTCAGATTTTAAATTACGTCCAAAGGGGCGTTTTTTAACATTTTGTGTGATACCTTTCTTTATTAAATATCATGTTCCTCGCACTTAAACCATTAGATCCAGTGCAAGAGCAATATCGCAAAATAGTTTTAAAACGAGCATATCTTTAGAATTTCCGATACAGAGACTCACGCGCTGGAGATAAAAATGTTTTTTCTGCACAACGTTGCCATTGCTCGCTTTGAAATCCTTGAATTTGTTAATCAAAAATTCGTCAAAGTTTTAAAAAATAGGAAATCGATCATAAAACAAATTTCAAATTTCAAATTTGGTCTTCCACATGCTCATATTCGTTGGAGGATTACGTTATTCAAAATTCGATGACGCTATGTACCGTTATTTTATGACAATGTGAGAAATATACATACATTTACGCAGATTTTCATTATTTAATTTCTTCAAATATAATGCAGGACTCTAACATTTTATGGCAACAGTTTGAAAAGTGAACCGACATTTATCCGTCCGACGCAAAATGCCAAAACGAAAGTAATAGTCCTTCGAGACTCAAGTCCCTTTGGACTAAAAAAAAAAAAAAAAAAAAAAAAAAGAAAAAAGAAAAAAAAAATCTGAAATGTTTCAGATTTTAAATTACGTCCAAAGGGGCGTTTTTTAACATTTTGTGTGATACCTTTCTTTATTAAATATCATGTTCCTCGCACTTAAACCATTAGATCCAGTGCAAGAGCAATATCGCAAAATAGTTTTAAAACGAGCATATCTTTAGAATTTCCGATACAGAGACTCACGCGCTGGAGATAAAAATGTTTTTTCTGCACAACGTTGCCATTGCTCGCTTTGAAATCCTTGAATTTGTTAATCAAAAATTCGTCAAAGTTTTAAAAAATAGGAAATCGATCATAAAACAAATTTCAAATTTCAAATTTGGTCTTCCACATGCTCATATTCGTTGGAGGATTACGTTATTCAAAATTCGATGACTCTATGTACCGTTATTTTATGACAATGTGAGAAATATACATACATTTACGCAGATTTTCATTATTTAATTTCTTCAAATATAATGCAGGACTCTAACATTTTATGGCAACAGTTTGTAAAGTGAACCGACATTTATCCGTCCGACGCAAAATGCCAAAACGAAAGTAATAGTCCTTCGGGACTCAAGTCCCTTTGGACTAAAAAAAAAAAAAAAAAAATCTGAAATGTTTCAGATTTTAAATTACGTCCAAAGGGGCGTTTTTTAACATTTTGTGTGATACCTTTCTTTATTAAATATCATGTTCCTCGCACTTAAACCATAAGATCCAGTGCAACAGCAATATCGCAAAATAGTTTTAAAATGAGCATATCTTTAGAATTTCCGATACAGAGACTCACGCGCTGGAGATAAAAATGTTTTTTCTGCACAACGTTGCCATTGCTCGCTTTGAAATCCTTGAGTTTGTTAATCAAAAATTCGTCAAAGTTTTAAAAAATAGGAAATCGATCATAAAACAAATTTCAAATTTCAAATTTGGTCTTCCACATGCTCATATTCGTTGGAGGATTACGTTATTCAAAATTCGATGACTCTATGTACCGTTATTTTATGACAATGTGAGAAATATACATACATTTACGCAGATTTTCATTATTTAATTTCTTCAAATATAATGCAGGACTCTAACATTTTATGGCAACAGTTTGAAAAGTGAACCGACATTTATCCGTCCGACGCAAAATGCCAAAACGAAAGTAATAGTCCTTCGGGACCCAAGTCCCTTTGGACTAAAAAAAAAAAAAAGAAAAAATCTGAAATGTTTCAGATTTTAAATTACGTCCAAACGGCCGTTTTTTAACATTTTGTGTGATACCTTTCTTTATTAAATATCATGTTCCTCGCACTTAAACCATAAGATCCAGTGCAACAGCAATATCGCAAAATAGTTTTAAAACGAGCATATATTTAGAATTTCCGATACAGAGACTCACGCGCTGGAGATAAAAATGTTTTTTCTGCACAACATTGCCATTGCTCGCTTTGAAATCCTTGAATTTGTTAATCAAAAATTCGTCAAAGTTTTAAAAAATAGGAAATCGATCATAAAACAAATTTCAAATTTCAAATTTGGTCTTCCACATGCTCATATTCGTTGGAGGATTACGTTATTCAAAATTCGATGACTCTATGTACCGTTATTTTATGACAATGTGAGAAATATACATACATTTACGCAGATTTTCATTATTTAATTTCTTCAAATATAATGCAGGACTCTAACATTTTATGGCAACAGTTTGAAAAGTGAACCGACATTTATCCGTCCGACGCAAAATGCCAAAACGAAAGTAATAGTCCTTCGGGACTCAAGTCCCTTTGGACTAAAAAAAAAAAAAATCTGAAATGTTTCAGATTTTAAATTACGTCCAAAGGGGCGTTTTTTAACATTTTGTGTGATACCTTTCTTTATTAAATATCATGTTCCTCGCACTTAAACCATAAGATCCAGTGCAACAGCAATATCGCAAAATAGTTTTAAAATGAGCATATCTTTAGAATTTCCGATACAGAGACTCACGCGCTTGAGATAAAAATGTTTTTTCTGCACAACATTGCCATTCCTCGCTTTGAAATCCTTGAGTTTGTTAATCAAAAATTCGTCAAAGTTTTAAAAAATAGGAAATCGATCATAAAACAAATTTCAAATTTCAAATTTGGTCTTCCACATGCTCATGTTCGTTGGAGGATTACGTTATTCAAAATTCGATGACGCTATGTACCGTTATTTTATGACAATGTGAGAAATATACACACATTTACGCAGATTTTCATTATTTAATTTCTTCAAATATAATGCAGGACTCTAACATTTTATGGCAACAGTTTGAAAAGTGAACCGACATTTATCCGTCCGACGCAAAATGCCAAAACGAAAAAAATAGTCCTTCGGGACTCCAGTCCCTTTGGACTAAAAAAAAAAAAAAAAAAAAAAAAAAAAAAATCTGAAATGTTTCAGATTTTAAATTACGTCCAAAGGGGCGTTTTTTAACATTTTGTGTGATACCTTTCTTTATTAAATATCATGTTCCTCGCACTTAAACCATAAGATCCAGTGCAACAGCAATATCGCAAAATAGTTTTAAAACGAGCATATCTTTAGAATTTCCGATACAGAGACTCACGCGCTGGAGATAAAAATGTTTTTTCTGCACAACATAGCCATTGCTCGCTTTGAAATCCTTGAGTTTGTTAATCAAAAATTAGACAAAGTTTAAAAAAATAGGAAATCGATCATAAAACAAATTTCAAATTTCAAATTTGGTCTTCCACATGCTCATATACGTTGGAGGATTACGTTATTCAAAATTCGATGACTCTATGTACCGTTATTTTATGACAATGTGAGAAATATACATACATTTACGCAGATTTTCATTATTTAATTTCTTCAAATATAATGCAGGACTCTAACATTTTATGGCAACAGTTTGAAAAGTGAACCGACATTTATCCGTCCGACGCAAAATGCCAAAACGAAAGTAATAGTCCTTCGAGACTCAAGTCCCTTTGGACTAAAAAAAAAAAAAAAAAAAAAAAAAAAAAAAAAAAAAAAAAAATCTGAAATGTTTCAGATTTTAAATTACGTCCAAAGGGGCGTTTTTTAACATTTTGTGTGATACCTTTCTTTATTAAATATCATGTTCCTCGCACTTAAACCATAAGATCCAGTGCAAGAGCAATATCGCAAAATAGTTTTAAAACGAGCATATCTTTAGAATTTCCGATACAGAGACTCACGCGCTGGAGATAAAAATGTTTTTTCTGCACAACGTTGCCATTGCTCGCTTTGAAATCCTTGAGTTTGTTAATCGAAAATTCGTCAAAGTTTTAAAAAATAGGAAATAGATCATAAAACAAATTTCAAATTTGGTCTTCCACATGCTCATATACGTTGGAGGATTACGTTATTCAAAATTCGATGACTCTATGTACCGTTATTTTATGACAATGTGAGAAATATACATACATTTACGCAGATTTTCATTATTTAATTTCTTCAAATATAATGCAGGACTCTAACATTTTATGGCAACAGTTTGAAGAGTGAACCGACATTTATCCGTCCGACGCAAAATGCCAAAACGAAAGTAATAGTCCTTCGGGACTCAAGTCCCTTTGGACTAAAAAAAAAAAAAAAATCTGAAATGTTTCAGATTTTAAATTACGTCCAAAGGGGCGTTTTTTAACATTTTGTGTGATACCTTTCTTTATTAAATATCATGTTCCTCGCACTTAAACCATAAGATCCAGTGCAACAGCAATATCGCAAAATAGTTTTAAAACGAGCATATCTTTAGAATTTCCGATACAGAGACTCACGCGCTGGAGATAAAAATGTTTTTTCTGCACAACATAGCCATTGCTCGCTTTGAAATCCTTGAGTTTGTTAATCAAAAATTAGACAAAGTTTTAAAAAATAGGAACTCGATCATAAAACAAATTTCAAATTTCAAATTTGGTCTTCCACATGCTCATATTCGTTGGAGGATTACGTTATTCAAAATTCGATGACGCTATGTACCGTTATTTTATGACAATGTGAGAAATATACATACATTTACGCAGATTTTCATTATTTAATTTCTTCAAATATAATGAAGGACTCTAACATTTTATGGCAACAGTTTGAAAAGTGAACCGACATTTATCCGTCCGACGCAAAATGCCAAAACGAAAGTAATAGTCCTTCGAGACTCAAGTCCCTTTGGACTAAAAAAAAAAAAAAAAATCTGAAATGTTTCAGATTTTAAATTACGTCCAAAGGGGCGTTTTTCAACATTTTGTGTGTTACCTTTCTTATTAAATATCATGTTCCTCGCACTTAAACCATTAGATCCAGTGCAAGAGCAATATCGCAAAATAGTTTTAAAACGAGCATATCTTTAGAATTTCCGATACAGAGACTCACGCGCTGGAGATAAAAATGTTTTTTCTGCACAACGTTGCCATTGCTCGCTTTGAAATCCTTGAATTTGTTAATCAAAAATTCGTCAAAGTTTTAAAAAATAGGAAATCGATCATAAAACAAATTTCAAATTTCAAATTTGGTCTTCCACATGCTCATATTCGTTGGAGGATTACGTTATTCAAAATTCGATGACTCTATGTACCGTTATTTTATGACAATGTGAGAAATATACATACATTTACGCAGATTTTCATTATTTAATTTCTTCAAATATAATGCAGGACTCTAACATTTTATGGCAACAGTTTGAAAAGTGAACCGACATTTATCCGTCCGACGCAAAATGCCAAAACGAAAGTAATAGTCCTTCGGGACTCAAGTCCCTTTGGACTAAAAAAAAAAAAAAAAAATCTGAAATGTTTCAGATTTTAAATTACGTCCAAAGGGGCGTTTTTCAACATTTTGTGTGTTACCTTTCTTATTAAATATCATGTTCCTCGCACTTAAACCATTAGATCCAGTGCAAGAGCAATATCGCAAAATAGTTTTAAAACGAGCATATCTTTAGAATTTCCGATACAGAGACTCACGCGCTTGAGATAAAAATGTTTTTTCTGCACAACATTGCCATTCCTCGCTTTGAAATCCTTGAGTTTGTTAATCAAAAATTCGTCAAAGTTTTAAAAAATAGGAAATCGATCATAAAACAAATTTCAAATTTCAAATTTGGTCTTCCACATGCTCATATTCGTTGGAGGATTACGTTATTCAAAATTCGATGACGCTATGTACCGTTATTTTATGACAATGTGAGAAATATACACACATTTACGCAGATTTTCATTATTTAATTTCTTCAAATATAATGCAGGACTCTAACATTTTATGGCAACAGTTTGAAAAGTGAACCGACATTTATCCGTCCGACGCAAAATGCCAAAACGAAAAAAATAGTCCTTCGGGACTCCAGTCCCTTTGGACTAAAAAAAAAAAAAAAAAAAAAAAAAAATCTGAAATGTTTCAGATTTTAAATTACGTCCAAAGGGGCGTTTTTTAACATTTTGTGTGATACCTTTCTTTATTAAATATCATGTTCCTCGCACTTAAACCATAAGATCCAGTGCAACAGCAATATCGCAAAATAGTTTTAAAACGAGCATATATTTAGAATTTCCGATACAGAGACTCACGCGCTGGAGATAAAAATGTTTTTTCTGCACAACGTTGCCATTGCTCGCTTTGAAATCCTTGAGTTTGTTAATCGAAAATTCGTCAAAGTTTTAAAAAATAGGAAATAGATCATAAAACAAATTTCAAATTTGGTCTTCCACATGCTCATATACGTTGGAGGATTACGTTATTCAAAATTCGATGACTCTATGTACCGTTATTTTATGACAATGTGAGAAATATACATACATTTACGCAGATTTTCATTATTTAATTTCTTCAAATATAATGCAGGACTCTAACATTTTATGGCAACAGTTTGAAGAGTGAACCGACATTTATCCGTCCGACGCAAAATGCCAAAACGAAAGTAATAGTCCTTCGGGACTCAAGTCCCTTTGGACTAAAAAAAAAAAAAAAAAATCTGAAATGTTTCAGATTTTAAATTACGTCCAAAGGGGCGTTTTTTAACATTTTGTGTGATACCTTTCTTTATTAAATATCATGTTCCTCGCACTTAAACCATAAGATCCAGTGCAACAGCAATATCGCAAAATAGTTTTAAAACGAGCATATCTTTAGAATTTCCGATACAGAGACTCACGCGCTGGAGATAAAAATGTTTTTTCTGCACAACATAGCCATTGCTCGCTTTGAAATCCTTGAGTTTGTTAATCAAAAATTAGACAAAGTTTTAAAAAATAGGAACTCGATCATAAAACAAATTTCAAATTTCAAATTTGGTCTTCCACATGCTCATATTCGTTGGAGGATTACGTTATTCAAAATTCGATGACGCTATGTACCGTTATTTTATGACAATGTGAGAAATATACATACATTTACGCAGATTTTCATTATTTAATTTCTTCAAATATAATGAAGGACTCTAAAATTTTATGGCAACAGTTTGAAAAGTGAACCGACATTTATCCGTCCGACGCAAAATGCCAAAACGAAAGTAATAGTCCTTCGAGACTCAAGTCCCTTTGGACTAAAAAAAAAAAAAAAATCTGAAATGTTTCAGATTTTAAATTACGTCCAAAGGGGCGTTTTTCAACATTTTGTGTGTTACCTTTCTTATTAAATATCATGTTCCTCGCACTTAAACCATTAGATCCAGTGCAAGAGCAATATCGCAAAATAGTTTTAAAACGAGCATATCTTTAGAATTTCCGATACAGAGACTCACGCGCTGGAGATAAAAATGTTTTTTCTGCACAACGTTGCCATTGCTCGCTTTGAAATCCTTGAATTTGTTAATCAAAAATTCGTCAAAGTTTTAAAAAATAGGAAATCGATCATAAAACAAATTTCAAATTTCAAATTTGGTCTTCCACATGCTCATATTCGTTGGAGGATTACGTTATTCAAAATTCGATAACTCTATGTACCGTTATTTTATGACAATGTGAGAAATATACATACATTTACGCAGATTTTCATTATTTAATTTCTTCAAATATAATGCAGGACTCTAACATTTTATGGCAACAGTTTGAAAAGTGAACCGACATTTATCCGTCCGACGCAAAATGCCAAAACGAAAGTAATAGTCCTTCGGGACTCAAGTCCCTTTGGACTAAAAAAAAAAAAAAAAATCTGAAATGTTTCAGATTTTAAATTACGTCCAAAGGGGCGTCTTTTAACATTTTGTGTGATACCTTTCTTTATTAAATATCATGTTCCTCGCACTTAAACGATAAGATCCAGTGCAACAGCAATATCGCAAAATAGTTTTAAAATGAGCATATCTTTAGAATTTCCGATACAGAGACTCACGCGCTTGAGATAAAAATGTTTTTTCTGCACAACATTGCCATTCCCCGCTTTGAAATCCTTGAATTTGTTAATCAAAAATTCGTCAAAGTTTTAAAAAATAGGAAATCGATCATAAAACAAATTTCAAATTTCAAATTTGGTCTTCCACATGCTCATATTCGTTGGAGGATTACGTTATTCAAAATTCGATAACTCTATGTACCGTTATTTTATGACAATGTGAGAAATATACATACATTTACGCAGATTTTCATTATTTAATTTCTTCAAATATAATGCAGGACTCTAACATTTTATGGCAACAGTTTGAAAAGTGAACCGACATTTATCCGTCCGACGCAAAATGCCAAAACGAAAGTAATAGTCCTTCGGGACTCAAGTCCCTTTGGACTAAAAAAAAAAAAAAAAATCTGAAATGTTTCAGATTTTAAATTACGTCCAAAGGGGCGTCTTTTAACATTTTGTGTGATACCTTTCTTTATTAAATATCATGTTCCTCGCACTTAAACCATAAGATCCAGTGCAACAGCAATATCGCAAAATAGTTTTAAAATGAGCATATCTTTAGAATTTCCGATACAGAGACTCACGCGCTTGAGATAAAAATGTTTTTTCTGCACAACATTGCCATTCCTCGCTTTGAAATCCTTGAGTTTGTTAATCAAAAATTCGTCAAAGTTTTAAAAAATAGGAAATCGATCATAAAACAAATTTCAAATTTCAAATTTGGTCTTCCACATGCTCATATTCGTTGGAGGATTACGTTATTCAAAATTCGATGACGCTATGTACCGTTATTTTATGACAATGTGAGAAATATACATACATTTACGCAGATTTTCATTATTTAATTTCTTCAAATATAATGCAGGACTCTAACATTTTATGGCAACAGTTTGAAAAGTGAACCGACATTTATCCGTCCGACGCAAAATGCCAAAACGAAAGTAATAGTCCTTCGAGACTCAAGTCCCTTTGGACTAAAAAAAAAAAAAAATCTGAAATGTTTCAGATTTTAAATTACGTCCAAAGGGGCGTTTTTCAACATTTTGTGTGTTACCTTTCTTATTAAATATCATGTTCCTCGCACTTAAACCATTAGATCCAGTGCAAGAGCAATATCGCAAAATAGTTTTAAAACGAGCATATCTTTAGAATTTCCGATACAGAGACTCACGCGCTGGAGATAAAAATGTTTTTTCTGCACAACGTTGCCATTGCTCGCTTTGAAATCCTTGAATTTGTTAATAAAAAATTCGTCAAAGTTTTAAAAAATAGGAAATCGATCATAAAACAAATTTCAAATTTCAAATTTGGTCTTCCACATGCTCATATTCGTTGGAGGATTACGTTATTCAAAATTCGATGACTCTATGTACCGTTATTTTATGACAATGTGAGAAATATACATACATTTACGCAGATTTTCATTATTTAATTTCTTCAAATATAATGCAGGACTCTAACATTTTATGGCAACAGTTTGAAAAGTGAACCGACATTTATCCGTCCGACGCAAAATGCCAAAACGAAAAAAATAGTCCTTCGGGACTCCAGTCCCTTTGGACTAAAAAAAAAAAAAAAAAAAAAAAAAAAAATCTGAAATGTTTCAGATTTTAAATTACGTCCAAAGGGGCGTTTTTTAACATTTTGTGTGATACCTTTCTTTATTAAATATCATGTTCCTCGCACTTAAACCATAAGATCCAGTGCAAGAGCAATATCGCAAAATAGTTTTAAAACGAGCATATCTTTAGAATTTCCGATACAGAGACTCACGCGCTGGAGATAAAAATGTTTTTTCTGCACAACGTTGCCATTGCTCGCTTTGAAATCCTTGAGTTTGTTAATCGAAAATTCGTCAAAGTTTTAAAAAATAGGAAATAGATCATAAAACAAATTTCAAATTTGGTCTTCCACATGCTCATATACGTTGGAGGATTACGTTATTCAAAATTCGATGACTCTATGTACCGTTATTTTATGACAATGTGAGAAATATACATACATTTACGCAGATTTTCATTATTTAATTTCTTCAAATATAATGCAGGACTCTAACATTTTATGGCAACAGTTTGAAGAGTGAACCGACATTTATCCGTCCGACGCAAAATGCCAAAACGAAAGTAATAGTCCTTCGGGACTCAAGTCCCTTTGGACTAAAAAAAAAAAAAAAAAATCTGAAATGTTTCAGATTTTAAATTACGTCCAAAGGGGCGTTTTTTAACATTTTGTGTGATACCTTTCTTTATTAAATATCATGTTCCTCGCACTTAAACCATAAGATCCAGTGCAACAGCAATATCGCAAAATAGTTTTAAAACGAGCATATCTTTAGAATTTCCGATACAGAGACTCACGCGCTGGAGATAAAAATGTTTTTTCTGCACAACATAGCCATTGCTCGCTTTGAAATCCTTGAGTTTGTTAATCAAAAATTAGACAAAGTTTTAAAAAATAGGAACTCGATCATAAAACAAATTTCAAATTTCAAATTTGGTCTTCCACATGCTCATATTCGTTGGAGGATTACGTTATTCAAAATTCGATGACGCTATGTACCGTTATTTTATGACAATGTGAGAAATATACATACATTTACGCAGATTTTCATTATTTAATTTCTTCAAATATAATGAAGGACTCTAAAATTTTATGGCAACAGTTTGAAAAGTGAACCGACATTTATCCGTCCGACGCAAAATGCCAAAACGAAAGTAATAGTCCTTCGAGACTCAAGTCCCTTTGGACTAAAAAAAAAAAAAAATCTGAAATGTTTCAGATTTTAAATTACGTCCAAAGGGGCGTTTTTTCAACATTTTGTGTGTTACCTTTCTTATTAAATATCATGTTCCTCGCACTTAAACCATTAGATCCAGTGCAAGAGCAATATCGCAAAATAGTTTTAAAACGAGCATATCTTTAGAATTTCCGATACAGAGACTCACGCGCTGGAGATAAAAATGTTTTTTCTGCACAACGTTGCCATTGCTCGCTTTGAAATCCTTGAATTTGTTAATCAAAAATTCGTCAAAGTTTTAAAAAATAGGAAATCGATCATAAAACAAATTTCAAATTTCAAATTTGGTCTTCCACATGCTCATATTCGTTGGAGGATTACGTTATTCAAAATTCGATAACTCTATGTACCGTTATTTTATGACAATGTGAGAAATATACATACATTTACGCAGATTTTCATTATTTAATTTCTTCAAATATAATGCAGGACTCTAACATTTTATGGCAACAGTTTGAAAAGTGAACCGACATTTATCCGTCCGACGCAAAATGCCAAAACGAAAGTAATAGTCCTTCGGGACTCAAGTCCCTTTGGACTAAAAAAAAAAAAAAAAAATCTGAAATGTTTCAGATTTTAAATTACGTCCAAAGGGGCGTCTTTTAACATTTTGTGTGATACCTTTCTTTATTAAATATCATGTTCCTCGCACTTAAACCATAAGATCCAGTGCAACAGCAATATCGCAAAATAGTTTTAAAATGAGCATATCTTTAGAATTTCCGATACAGAGACTCACGCGCTTGAGATAAAAATGTTTTTTCTGCACAACATTGCCATTCCTCGCTTTGAAATCCTTGAGTTTGTTAATCAAAAATTCGTCAAAGTTTTAAAAAATAGGAAATCGATCATAAAACAAATTTCAAATTTCAAATTTGGTCTTCCACATGCTCATATTCGTTGGAGGATTACGTTATTCAAAATTCGATGACGCTATGTACCGTTATTTTATGACAATGTGAGAAATATATTTTTATAAAAAAAAAAAAAAAATCTGAAATGTTTCAGATTTTAAATTACGTCCAAAGGGGCGTCTTTTAACATTTTGTGTGATACCTTTCTTTATTAAATATCATGTTCCTCGCACTTAAACCATAAGATCCAGTGCAACAGCAATATCGCAAAATAGTTTTAAAATGAGCATATCTTTAGAATTTCCGATACAGAGACTCACGCGCTTGAGATAAAAATGTTTTTTCTGCACAACATTGCCATTCCTCGCTTTGAAATCCTTGAGTTTGTTAATCAAAAATTCGTCAAAGTTTAAAAAATAGGAAATCGATCATAAAACAAATTTCAAATTTCAAATTTGGTCTTCCACATGCTCATATTCGTTGGAGGATTACGTTATTCAAAATTCGATGACGCTATGTACCGTTATTTTATGACAATGTGAGAAATATACATACATTTACGCAGATTTTCATTATTTAATTTCTTCAAATATAATGCAGGACTCTAACATTTTATGGCAACAGTTTGAAAAGTGAACCGACATTTATCCGTCCGACGCAAAATGCCAAAACGAAAGTAATAGTCCTTCGAGACTCAAGTCCCTTTGGACTAAAAAAAAAAAAAAAATCTGAAATGTTTCAGATTTTAAATTACGTCCAAAGGGGCGTTTTTCAACATTTTGTGTGTTACCTTTCTTATTAAATATCATGTTCCTCGCACTTAAACCATTAGATCCAGTGCAAGAGCAATATCGCAAAATAGTTTTAAAACGAGCATATCTTTAGAATTTCCGATACAGAGACTCACGCGCTGGAGATAAAAATGTTTTTTCTGCACAACGTTGCCATTGCTCGCTTTGAAATCCTTGAATTTGTTAATCAAAAATTCGTCAAAGTTTTAAAAAATAGGAAATCGATCATAAAACAAATTTCAAATTTCAAATTTGGTCTTCCACATGCTCATATTCGTTGGAGGATTACGTTATTCAAAATTCGATGACTCTATGTACCGTTATTTTATGACAATGTGAGAAATATACATACATTTACGCAGATTTTCATTATTTAATTTCTTCAAATATAATGCAGGACTCTAACATTTTATGGCAACAGTTTGAAAAGTGAACCGACATTTATCCGTCCGACGCAAAATGCCAAAACGAAAGTAATATTCCTTCGGGACTCAAGTCCCTTTGGACTAAAAAAAAAAAAAAAAAAATCTGAAATGTTTCAGATTTTAAATTACGTCCAAAGGGGCGTTTTTCAACATTTTGTGTGTTACCTTTCTTATTAAATATCATGTTCCTCGCACTTAAACCATTAGATCCAGTGCAAGAGCAATATCGCAAAATAGTTTTAAAACGAGCATATCTTTAGAATTTCCGATACAGAGACTCACGCGCTTGAGATAAAAATGTTTTTTCTGCACAACATTGCCATTCCTCGCTTTGAAATCCTTGAGTTTGTTAATCAAAAATTCGTCAAAGTTTTAAAAAATAGGAAATCGATCATAAAACAAATTTCAAATTTCAAATTTGGTCTTCCACATGCTCATATTCGTTGGAGGATTACGTTATTCAAAATTCGATGACGCTATGTACCGTTATTTTATGACAATGTGAGAAATATACACACATTTACGCAGATTTTCATTATTTAATTTCTTCAAATATAATGCAGGACTCTAACATTTTATGGCAACAGTTTGAAAAGTGAACCGACATTTATCCGTCCGACGCAAAATGCCAAAACGAAAAAAATAGTCCTTCGGGACTCCAGTCCCTTTGGACTAAAAAAAAAAAAAAAAAAAAAAAAAAAAAAATCTGAAATGTTTCAGATTTTAAATTACGTCCAAAGGGGCGTTTTTTAACATTTTGTGTGATACCTTTCTTTATTAAATATCATGTTCCTCGCACTTAAACCATAAGATCCAGTGCAACAGCAATATCGCAAAATAGTTTTAAAACGAGCATATCTTTAGAATTTCCGATACAGAGACTCACGCGCTGGAGATAAAAATGTTTTTTCTGCACAACATAGCCATTGCTCGCTTTGAAATCCTTGAGTTTGTTAATCAAAAATTAGACAAAGTTTTAAAAAATAGGAAATCGATCATAAAACAAATTTCAAATTTCAAATTTGGTCTTCCACATGCTCATATACGTTGGAGGATTACGTTATTCAAAATTCGATGACTCTATGTACCGTTATTTTATGACAATGTGAGAAATATACATACATTTACGCAGATTTTCATTATTTAATTTCTTCAAATATAATGCAGGACTCTAACATTTTATGGCAACAGTTTGAAAAGTGAACCGACATTTATCCGTCCGACGCAAAATGCCAAAACGAAAGTAATAGTCCTTCGAGACTCAAGTCCCTTTGGACTAAAAAAAAAAAAAAAAAAAAAAAAAAAAAAAGAAAAAAGAAAAAAAAAATCTGAAATGTTTCAGATTTTAAATTACGTCCAAAGAGGCGTTTTTTAACATTTTGTGTGATACCTTTCTTTATTAAATATCATGTTCCTCGCACTTAAACCATAAGATCCAGTGCAAGAGCAATATCGCAAAATAGTTTTAAAACGAGCATATATTTAGAATTTCCGATACAGAGACTCACGCGCTGGAGATAAAAATGTTTTTTCTGCACAACGTTGCCATTGCTCGCTTTGAAATCCTTGAGTTTGTTAATCGAAAATTCGTCAAAGTTTTAAAAAATAGGAAATAGATCATAAAACAAATTTCAAATTTGGTCTTCCACATGCTCATATACGTTGGAGGATTACGTTATTCAAAATTCGATGACTCTATGTACCGTTATTTTATGACAATGTGAGAAATATACATACATTTACGCAGATTTTCATTATTTAATTTCTTCAAATATAATGCAGGACTCTAACATTTTATGGCAACAGTTTGAAGAGTGAACCGACATTTATCCGTCCGACGCAAAATGCCAAAACGAAAGTAATAGTCCTTCGGGACTCAAGTCCCTTTGGACTAAAAAAAAAAAAAAAAAATCTGAAATGTTTCAGATTTTAAATTACGTCCAAAGGGGCGTTTTTTAACATTTTGTGTGATACCTTTCTTTATTAAATATCATGTTCCTCGCACTTAAACCATAAGATCCAGTGCAACAGCAATATCGCAAAATAGTTTTAAAACGAGCATATCTTTAGAATTTCCGATACAGAGACTCACGCGCTGGAGATAAAAATGTTTTTTCTGCACAACATAGCCATTGCTAGCTTTGAAATCCTTGAGTTTGTTAATCAAAAATTAGACAAAGTTTTAAAAAATAGGAAAGCGATCATAAAACAAATTTCAAATTTCAAATTTGGTCTTCCACATGCTCATATTCGTTGGAGGATTACGTTATTCAAAATTCGATGACGCTATGTACCGTTATTTTATGACAATGTGAGAAATATACATACATTTACGCAGATTTTCATTATTTAATTTCTTCAAATATAATGAAGGACTCTAACATTTTATGGCAACAGTTTGAAAAGTGAACCGACATTTATCCGTCCGACGCAAAATGCCAAAACGAAAGTAATAGTCCTTCGAGACTCAAGTCCCTTTGGACTAAAAAAAAAAAAAAAATCTGAAATGTTTCAGATTTTAAATTACGTCCAAAGGGGCGTTTTTCAACATTTTGTGTGTTACCTTTCTTATTAAATATCATGTTCCTCGCACTTAAACCATTAGATCCAGTGCAAGAGCAATATCGCAAAATAGTTTTAAAACGAGCATATCTTTAGAATTTCCGATACAGAGACTCACGCGCTGGAGATAAAAATGTTTTTTCTGCACAACGTTGCCATTGCTCGCTTTGAAATCCTTGAATTTGTTAATCAAAAATTCGTCAAAGTTTTAAAAAATAGGAAATCGATCATAAAACAAATTTCAAATTTCAAATTTGGTCTTCCACATGCTCATATTCGTTGGAGGATTACGTTATTCAAAATTCGATGACTCTATGTACCGTTATTTTATGACAATGTGAGAAATATACATACATTTACGCAGATTTTCATTATTTAATTTCTTCAAATATAATGCAGGACTCTAACATTTTATGGCAACAGTTTGAAAAGTGAACCGACATTTATCCGTCCGACGCAAAATGCCAAAACGAAAGTAATAGTCCTTCGGGACTCAAGTCCCTTTGGACTAAAAAAAAAAAAAAAAAATCTGAAATGTTTCAGATTTTAAATTACGTCCAAAGGGGCGTTTTTCAACATTTTGTGTGTTACCTTTCTTATTAAATATCATGTTCCTCGCACTTAAACCATTAGATCCAGTGCAAGAGCAATATCGCAAAATAGTTTTAAAACGAGCATATCTTTAGAATTTCCGATACAGAGACTCACGCGCTTGAGATAAAAATGTTTTTTCTGCACAACATTGCCATTCCTCGCTTTGAAATCCTTGAGTTTGTTAATCAAAAATTCGTCAAAGTTTTAAAAAATAGGAAATCGATCATAAAACAAATTTCAAATTTCAAATTTGGTCTTCCACATGCTCATATTCGTTGGAGGATTACGTTATTCAAAATTCGATGACGCTATGTACCGTTATTTTATGACAATGTGAGAAATATACACACATTTACGCAGATTTTCATTATTTAATTTCTTCAAATATAATGCAGGTCTCTAACATTTTATGGCAACAGTTTGAAAAGTGAACCGACATTTATCCGTCCGACGCAAAATGCCAAAACGAAAAAAATAGTCCTTCGGGACTCCAGTCCCTTTGGACTAAAAAAAAAAAAAAAAAAAAAAAAAAAAAAAAATCTGAAATGTTTCAGATTTTAAATTACGTCCAATGGGGCGTTTTTTAACATTTTGTGTGATACCTTTCTTTATTAAATATCATGTTCCTCGCACTTAAACCATAAGATCCAGTGCAACAGCAATATCGCAAAATAGTTTTAAAACGAGCATATCTTTAGAATTTCCGATACAGAGACTCACGCGCTGGAGATAAAAATGTTTTTTCTGCACAACATAGCCATTGCTCGCTTTGAAATCCTTGAGTTTGTTAATCAAAAATTAGACAAAGTTTTAAAAAATAGGAAATCGATCATAAAACAAATTTCAAATTTCAAATTTGGTCTTCCACATGCTCATATACGTTGGAGGATTACGTTATTCAAAATTCGATGACTCTATGTACCGTTATTTTATGACAATGTGAGAAATATACATACATTTACGCAGATTTTCATTATTTAATTTCTTCAAATATAATGCAGGACTCTAACATTTTATGGCAACAGTTTGAAAAGTGAACCGACATTTATCCGTCCGACGCAAAATGCCAAAACGAAAGTAATAGTCCTTCGAGACTCAAGTCCCTTTGGACTAAAAAAAAAAAAAAAAAAAAAAAAAAAGAAAAAAAAAATCTGAAATGTTTCAGATTTTAAATTACGTCCAAAGGGGCGTTTTTTAACATTTTGTGTGATACCTTTCTTTATTAAATATCATGTTCCTCGCACTTAAACCATAAGATCCAGTGCAAGAGCAATATCGCAAAATAGTTTTAAAACGAGCATATATTTAGAATTTCCGATACAGAGACTCACGCGCTGGAGATAAAAATGTTTTTTCTGCACAACGTTGCCATTGCTCGCTTTGAAATCCTTGAGTTTGTTAATCGAAAATTCGTAAAAGTTTTAAAAAATAGGAAATAGATCATAAAACAAATTTCAAATTTGGTCTTCCACATGCTCATATACGTTGGAGGATTACGTTATTCAAAATTCGATGACTCTATGTACCGTTATTTTATGACAATGTGAGAAATATACATACATTTACGCAGATTTTCATTATTTAATTTCTTCAAATATAATGCAGGACTCTAACATTTTATGGCAACAGTTTGAAGAGTGAACCGACATTTATCCGTCCGACGCAAAATGCCAAAACGAAAGTAATAGTCCTTCGGGACTCAAGTCCCTTTGGACTAAAAAAAAAAAAAAAAAAAAATCTGAAATGTTTCAGATTTTAAATTACGTCCAAAGGGGCGTTTTTTAACATTTTGTGTGATACCTTTCTTTATTAAATATCATGTTCCTCGCACTTAAACCATAAGATCCAGTGCAACAGCAATATCGCAAAATAGTTTTAAAACGAGCATATCTTGAGAATTTCCGATACAGAGACTCACGCGCTGGAGATAAAAATGTTTTTTCTGCACAACATAGCCATTGCTCGCTTTGAAATCCTTGAGTTTGTTAATCAAAAATTAGACAAAGTTTTAAAAAATAGGAACTCGATAATAAAACAAATTTCAAATTTCAAATTTGGTCTTCCACATGCTCATATTCGTTGGAGGATTACGTTATTCAAAATTCGATGACGCTATGTACCGTTATTTTATGACAATGTGAGAAATATACATACATTTACGCAGATTTTCATTATTTAATTTCTTCAAATATAATGAAGGACTCTAACATTTTATGGCAACAGTTTGAAAAGTGAACCGACATTTATCCGTCCGACGCAAAATGCCAAAACGAAAGTAATAGTCCTTCGAGACTCAAGTCCCTTTGGACTAAAAAAAAAAAAAAATCTGAAATGTTTCAGATTTTAAATTACGTCCAAAGGGGCGTTTTTCAACATTTTGTGTGTTACCTTTCTTATTAAATATCATGTTCCTCGCACTTAAACCATTAGATCCAGTGCAAGAGCAATATCGCAAAATAGTTTTAAAACGAGCATATCTTTAGAATTTCCGATACAGAGACTCACGCGCTGGAGATAAAAATGTTTTTTCTGCACAACGTTGCCATTGCTCGCTTTGAAATCCTTGAATTTGTTAATCAAAAATTCGTCAAAGTTTTAAAAAATAGGAAATCGATCATAAAACAAATTTCAAATTTCAAATTTGGTCTTCCACATGCTCATATTCGTTGGAGGATTACGTTATTCAAAATTCGATGACTCTATGTACCGTTATTTTATGACAATGTGAGAAATATACATACATTTACGCAGATTTTCATTATTTAATTTCTTCAAATATAATGCAGGACTCTAACATTTTATGGCAACAGTTTGAAAAGTGAACCGACATTTATCCGTCCGACGCAAAATGCCAAAACGAAAGTAATAGTCCTTCGGGACTCAAGTCCCTTTGGACTAAAAAAAAAAAAAAAAAAAATCTGAAATGTTTCAGATTTTAAATTACGTCCAAAGGGGCGTTTTTCAACATTTTGTGTGTTACCTTTCTTATTAAATATCATGTTCCTCGCACTTAAACCATTAGATCCAGTGCAAGAGCAATATCGCAAAATAGTTTTAAAACGAGCATATCTTTAGAATTTCCGATACAGAGACTCACGCGCTTGAGATAAAAATGTTTTTTCTGCACAACATTGCCATTCCTCGCTTTGAAATCCTTGAGTTTGTTAATCAAAAATTCGTCAAAGTTTTAAAAAATAGGAAATCGATCATAAAACAAATTTCAAATTTCAAATTTGGTCTTCCACATGCTCATATTCGTTGGAGGATTACGTTATTCAAAATTCGATGACGCTATGTACCGTTATTTTATGACAATGTGAGAAATATACACACATTTACGCAGATTTTCATTATTTAATTTCTTCAAATATAATGCAGGTCTCTAACATTTTATGGCAACAGTTTGAAAAGTGAACCGACATTTATCCGTCCGACGCAAAATGCCAAAACGAAAAAAATAGTCCTTCGGGACTCCAGTCCCTTTGGACTAAAAAAAAAAAAAAAAAAAAAAAAAAAAATCTGAACTGTTTCAGATTTTAAATTACGTCCAATGGGGCGTTTTTTAACATTTTGTGTGATACCTTTCTTTATTAAATATCATGTTCCTCGCACTTAAACCATAAGATCCAGTGCAACAGCAATATCGCAAAATAGTTTTAAAACGAGCATATCTTTAGAATTTCCGATACAGAGACTCACGCGCTGGAGATAAAAATGTTTTTTCTGCACAACATAGCCATTGCTCGCTTTGAAATCCTTGAGTTTGTTAATCAAAAATTAGACAAAGTTTTAAAAAATAGGAAATCGATCATAAAACAAATTTCAAATTTCAAATTTGGTCTTCCACATGCTCATATACGTTGGAGGATTACGTTATTCAAAATTCGATGACTCTATGTACCGTTATTTTATGACAATGTGAGAAATATACATACATTTACGCAGATTTTCATTATTTAATTTCTTCAAATATAATGCAGGACTCTAACATTTTATGGCAACAGTTTGAAAAGTGAACCGACATTTATCCGTCCGACGCAAAATGCCAAAACGAAAGTAATAGTCCTTCGAGACTCAAGTCCCTTTGGACTAAAAAAAAAAAAAAAATCTGAAATGTTTCAGATTTTAAATTACGTCCAAAGGGGCGTTTTTCAACATTTTGTGTGTTACCTTTCTTATTAAATATCATGTTCCTCGCACTTAAACCATTAGATCCAGTGCAAGAGCAATATCGCAAAATAGTTTTAAAACGAGCATATCTTTAGAATTTCCGATACAGAGACTCACGCGCTGGAGATAAAAATGTTTTTTCTGCACAACGTTGCCATTGCTCGCTTTGAAATCCTTGAGTTTGTTAATCGAAAATTCGTAAAAGTTTTAAAAAATAGGAAATAGATCATAAAACAAATTTCAAATTTGGTCTTCCACATGCTCATATACGTTGGAGGATTACGTTATTCAAAATTCGATGACTCTATGTACCGTTATTTTATGACAATGTGAGAAATATACATACATTTACGCAGATTTTCATTATTTAATTTCTTCAAATATAATGCAGGACTCTAACATTTTATGGCAACAGTTTGAAGAGTGAACCGACATTTATCCGTCCGACGCAAAATGCCAAAACGAAAGTAATAGTCCTTCGGGACTCAAGTCCCTTTGGACTAAAAAAAAAAAAAAAAAAAATCTGAAATGTTTCAGATTTTAAATTACGTCCAAAGGGGCGTTTTTTAACATTTTGTGTGATACCTTTCTTTATTAAATATCATGTTCCTCGCACTTAAACCATAAGATCCAGTGCAACAGCAATATCGCAAAATAGTTTTAAAACGAGCATATCTTGAGAATTTCCGATACAGAGACTCACGCGCTGGAGATAAAAATGTTTTTTCTGCACAACATAGCCATTGCTCGCTTTGAAATCCTTGAGTTTGTTAATCAAAAATTAGACAAAGTTTTAAAAAATAGGAACTCGATAATAAAACAAATTTCAAATTTCAAATTTGGTCTTCCACATGCTCATATTCGTTGGAGGATTACGTTATTCAAAATTCGATGACGCTATGTACCGTTATTTTATGACAATGTGAGAAATATACATACATTTACGCAGATTTTCATTATTTAATTTCTTCAAATATAATGAAGGACTCTAACATTTTATGGCAACAGTTTGAAAAGTGAACCGACATTTATCCGTCCGACGCAAAATGCCAAAACGAAAGTAATAGTCCTTCGAGACTCAAGTCCCTTTGGACTAAAAAAAAAAAAAAAATCTGTAATGTTTCAGATTTTAAATTACGTCCAAAGGGGCGTTTTTCAACATTTTGTGTGTTACCTTTCTTATTAAATATCATGTTCCTCGCACTTAAACCATTAGATCCAGTGCAAGAGCAATATCGCAAAATAGTTTTAAAACGAGCATATCTTTAGAATTTCCGATACAGAGACTCACGCGCTGGAGATAAAAATGTTTTTTCTGCACAACGTTGCCATTGCTCGCTTTGAAATCCTTGAATTTGTTAATCAAAAATTCGTCAAAGTTTTAAAAAATAGGAAATCGATCATAAAACAAATTTCAAATTTCAAATTTGGTCTTCCACATGCTCATATTCGTTGGAGGATTACGTTATTCAAAATTCGATGACTCTATGTACCGTTATTTTATGACAATGTGAGAAATATACATACATTTACGCAGATTTTCATTATTTAATTTCTTCAAATATAATGCAGGACTCTAACATTTTATGGCAACAGTTTGAAAAGTGAACCGACATTTATCCGTCCGACGCAAAATGCCAAAACGAAAGTAATAGTCCTTCGGGACTCAAGTCCCTTTGGACTAAAAAAAAAAAAAAAAAAATCTGAAATGTTTCAGATTTTAAATTACGTCCAAAGGGGCGTTTTTCAACATTTTGTGTGTTACCTTTCTTATTAAATATCATGTTCCTCGCACTTAAACCATTAGATCCAGTGCAAGAGCAATATCGCAAAATAGTTTTAAAACGAGCATATCTTTAGAATTTCCGATACAGAGACTCACGCGCTTGAGATAAAAATGTTTTTTCTGCACAACATTGCCATTCCTCGCTTTGAAATCCTTGAGTTTGTTAATCAAAAATTCGTCAAAGTTTTAAAAAATAGGAAATCGATCATAAAACAAATTTCAAATTTCAAATTTGGTCTTCCACATGCTCATATTCGTTGGAGGATTACGTTATTCAAAATTCGATGACGCTATGTACCGTTATTTTATGACAATGTGAGAAATATACACACATTTACGCAGATTTTCATTATTTAATTTCTTCAAATATAATGCAGGTCTCTAACATTTTATGGCAACAGTTTGAAAAGTGAACCGACATTTATCCGTCCGACGCAAAATGCCAAAACGAAAAAAATAGTCCTTCGGGACTCCAGTCCCTTTGGACTAAAAAAAAAAAAAAAAAAAAAAAAAAAAATCTGAAATGTTTCAGATTTTAAATTACGTCCAATGGGGCGTTTTTTAACATTTTGTGTGATACCTTTCTTTATTAAATATCATGTTCCTCGCACTTAAACCATAAGATCCAGTGCAACAGCAATATCGCAAAATAGTTTTAAAACGAGCATATCTTTAGAATTTCCGATACAGAGACTCACGCGCTGGAGATAAAAATGTTTTTTCTGCACAACATAGCCATTGCTCGCTTTGAAATCCTTGAGTTTGTTAATCAAAAATTAGACAAAGTTTTAAAAAATAGGAAATCGATCATAAAACAAATTTCAAATTTCAAATTTGGTCTTCCACATGCTCATATACGTTGGAGGATTACGTTATTCAAAATTCGATGACTCTATGTACCGTTATTTTATGACAATGTGAGAAATATACATACATTTACGCAGATTTTCATTATTTAATTTCTTCAAATATAATGCAGGACTCTAACATTTTATGGCAACAGTTTGAAAAGTGAACCGACATTTATCCGTCCGACGCAAAATGCCAAAACGAAAGTAATAGTCCTTCGAGACTCAAGTCCCTTTGGACTAAAAAAAAAAAAAAAAAAAAAAAAAAAAAAAAAAAAGAAAAAAGAAAAAAAAAATCTGAAATGTTTCAGATTTTAAATTACGTCCAAAGGGGCGTTTTTTAACATTTTGTGTGATACCTTTCTTTATTAAATATCATGTTCCTCGCACTTAAACCATAAGATCCAGTGCAAGAGCAATATCGCAAAATAGTTTTAAAACGAGCATATATTTAGAATTTCCGATACAGAGACTCACGCGCTGGAGATAAAAATGTTTTTTCTGCACAACGTTGCCATTGCTCGCTTTGAAATCCTTGAGTTTGTTAATCGAAAATTCGTCAAAGTTTTAAAAAATAGGAAATAGATCATAAAACAAATTTCAAATTTGGTCTTCCACATGCTCATATACGTTGGAGGATTACGTTATTCAAAATTCGATGACTCTATGTACCGTTATTTTATGACAATGTGAGAAATATACATACATTTACGCAGATTTTCATTATTTAATTTCTTCAAATATAATGCAGGACTCTAACATTTTATGGCAACAGTTTGAAGAGTGAACCGACATTTATCCGTCCGACGCAAAATGCCAAAACGAAAGTAATAGTCCTTCGGGACTCAAGTCCCTTTGGACTAAAAAAAAAAAAAAAAAATCTGAAATGTTTCAGATTTTAAATTACGTCCAAAGGGGCGTTTTTTAACATTTTGTGTGATACCTTTCTTTATTAAATATCATGTTCCTCGCACTTAAACCATAAGATCCAGTGCAACAGCAATATCGCAAAATAGTTTTAAAACGAGCATATCTTTAGAATTTCCGATACAGAGACTCACGCGCTCGAGATAAAAATGTTTTTTCTGCACAACATAGCCATTGCTCGCTTTGAAATCCTTGAGTTTGTTAATCAAAAATTAGACAAAGTTTTAAAAAATAGGAACTCGATAATAAAACAAATTTCAAATTTCAAATTTGGTCTTCCACATGCTCATATTCGTTGGAGGATTACGTTATTCAAAATTCGATGACGCTATGTACCGTTATTTTATGACAATGTGAGAAATATACATACATTTACGCAGATTTTCATTATTTAATTTCTTCAAATATAATGAAGGACTCTAACATTTTATGGCAACAGTTTGAAAAGTGAACCGACATTTATCCGTCCGACGCAAAATGCCAAAACGAAAGTAATAGTCCTTCGAGACTCAAGTCCCTTTGGACTAAAAAAAAAAAAAAAATCTGAAATGTTTCAGATTTTAAATTACGTCCAAAGGGGCGTTTTTCAACATTTTGTGTGTTACCTTTCTTATTAAATATCATGTTCCTCGCACTTAAACCATTAGATCCAGTGCAAGAGCAATATCGCAAAATAGTTTTAAAACGAGCATATCTTTAGAATTTCCGATACAGAGACTCACGCGCTGGAGATAAAAATGTTTTTTCTGCACAACGTTGCCATTGCTCGCTTTGAAATCCTTGAATTTGTTAATCAAAAATTCGTCAAAGTTTTAAAAAATAGGAAATCGATCATAAAACAAATTTCAAATTTCAAATTTGGTCTTCCACATGCTCATATTCGTTGGAGGATTACGTTATTCAAAATTCGATAACTCTATGTACCGTTATTTTATGACAATGTGAGAAATATACATACATTTACGCAGATTTTCATTATTTAATTTCTTCAAATATAATGCAGGACTCTAACATTTTATGGCAACAGTTTGAAAAGTGAACCGACATTTATCCGTCCGACGCAAAATGCCAAAACGAAAGTAATAGTCCTTCGGGACTCAAGTCCCTTTGGACTAAAAAAAAAAAAAAAAAAATCTGAAATGTTTCAGATTTTAAATTACGTCCAAAGGGGCGTTTTTTAACATTTTGTGTGATACCTTTCTTTATTAAATATCATGTTCCTCGCACTTAAACCATAAGATCCAGTGCAACAGCAATATCGCAAAATAGTTTTAAAATGAGCATATCTTTAGAATTTCCGATACAGAGACTCACGCGCTTGAGATAAAAATGTTTTTTCTGCACAACATTGCCATTCCTCGCTTTGAAATCCTTGAGTTTGTTAATCAAAAATTCGTCAAAGTTTTAAAAAATAGGAAATCGATCATAAAACAAATTTCAAATTTCAAATTTGGTCTTCCACATGCTCATATTCGTTGGAGGATTACGTTATTCAAAATTCGATGACGCTATGTACCGTTATTTTATGACAATGTGAGAAATATACATACATTTACGCAGATTTTCATTATTTAATTTCTTCAAATATAATGCAGGACTCTAACATTTTATGGCAACAGTTTGAAAAGTGAACCGACATTTATCCGTCCGACCCAAAATGCCAAAACGAAAAAAATAGTCCTTCGGGACTCCAGTCCCTTTGGACTAAAAAAAAAAAAAAAAAAAAAAAAAAAAAAAAAAAAAAAAAAAACTGAAATGTTTCAGATTTTAAATTACGTCCAAAGGGGCGTTTTTTAACATTTTGTGTGATACCTTTCTTTATTAAATATCATGTTCCTCGCACTTAAACCATAAGATCCAGTGCAACAGCAATATCGCAAAATAGTTTTAAAACGAGCATATCTTTAGAATTTCCGATACAGAGACTCACGCGCTGGAGATAAAAATGTTTTTTCTGCACAACATAGCCATTGCTCGCTTTGAAATCCTTGAGTTTGTTAATCAAAAATTAGACAAAGTTTTAAAAAATAGGAAAGCGATCATAAAACAAATTTCAAATTTCAAATTTGGTCTTCCACATGCTCATATACGTTGGAGGATTACGTTATTCAAAATTCGATGACTCTATGTACCGTTATTTTATGACAATGTGAGAAATATACATACATTTACGCAGATTTTCATTATTTAATTTCTTCAAATATAATGCAGGACTCTAACATTTTATGGCAACAGTTTGAAAAGTGAACCGACATTTATCCGTCCGACCCAAAATGCCAAAACGAAAAAAATAGTCCTTCGGGACTCCAGTCCCTTTGGACTAAAAAAAAAAAAAAAAAAAAAAAAAAAAAAAAAAAAAAACTGAAATGTTTCAGATTTTAAATTACGTCCAAAGGGGCGTTTTTTAACATTTTGTGTGATACCTTTCTTTATTAAATATCATGTTCCTCGCACTTAAACCATAAGATCCAGTGCAACAGCAATATCGCAAAATAGTTTTAAAACGAGCATATCTTTAGAATTTCCGATACAGAGACTCACGCGCTGGAGATAAAAATGTTTTTTCTGCACAACATAGCCATTGCTCGCTTTGAAATCCTTGAGTTTGTTAATCAAAAATTAGACAAAGTTTTAAAAAATAGGAAAGCGATCATAAAACAAATTTCAAATTTCAAATTTGGTCTTCCACATGCTCATATACGTTGGAGGATTACGTTATTCAAAATTCGATGACTCTATGTACCGTTATTTTATGACAATGTGAGAAATATACATACATTTACGCAGATTTTCATTATTTAATTTCTTCAAATATAATGCAGGACTCTAACATTTTATGGCAACAGTTTGAAAAGTGAACCGACATTTATCCGTCCGACGCAAAATGCCAAAACGAAAGTAATAGTCCTTCGAGACTCAAGTCCCTTTGGACTAAAAAAAAAAAAAAAAAAAAAAAAGAAAAAAAGAAAAAAGAAAAAAAAAATCTGAAATGTTTCAGATTTTAAATTACGTCCAAAGGGGCGTTTTTTAACATTTTGTGTGTTACCTTTCTTATTAAATATCATGTTCCTCGCACTTAAACCATAAGATCCAGTGCAAGAGCAATATCGCAAAATAGTTTTAAAACGAGCATATCTTTAGAATTTCCGATACAGAGACTCACGCGCTGGAGATAAAAATATTTTTTCTGCACAACATAGCCATTGCTCGCTTTGAAATCCTTGAGTTTGTTAATCAAAAATTCGTCAAAGGTTTAAAAAATAGGAAATCGATCATAAAACAAATTTCAAATTTCAAATTTGGTCTTCCACATGCTCATATTCGTTGGAGGATTACGTTATTCAAAATTCGATGACGCTATGTACCGTTATTTTATGACAATGTGAGAAATATACATACATTTACGCAGATTTTCATTATTTAATTTCTTCAAATATAATGCAGGACTCTAACATTTTATGGCAACAGTTTGAAAAGTGAACCGACATTTATCCGTCCGACGCAAAATTCCAAAACGAAAAAAATAGTCCTTCGGGACTCCAGTCCCTTTGGACTAAAAAAAAAAAAAAAAAAAAAAAAAAAAAAAATCTGAAATGTTTCAGATTTTAAATTACGTCCAAAGGGGCGTTTTTTAACATTTTGTGTGATACCTTTCTTTATTAAATATCATGTTCCTCGCACTTAAACCATAAGATCCAGTGCAACAGCAATATCGCAAAATAGTTTTAAAACGAGCATATCTTTAGAATTTCCGATACAGAGACTCACGCGCTGGAGATAAAAATGTTTTTTCTGCACAACATAGCCATTGCTCGCTTTGAAATCCTTGAGTTTGTTAATCAAAAATTAGACAAAGTTTTAAAAAATAGGAAATCGATCATAAAACAAATTTCAAATTTCAAATTTGGTCTTCCACATGTTCATATACGTTGGAGGATTACGTTATTCAAAATTCGATGACTCTATGTACCGTTATTTTATGACAATGTGAGAAATATACATACATTTACGCAGATTTTCATTATTTAATTTCTTCAAATATAATGCAGGACTCTAACATTTTATGGCAACAGTTTGAAAAGTGAACCGACATTTATCCGTCCGACGCAAAATGCCAAAACGAAAGTAATAGTCCTTCGGGACTCAAGTCCCTTTGGACTAAAAAAAAAAAAAAAATCTGAAATGTTTCAGATTTTAAATTACGTCCAAAGGGGCGTTTTTTAACATTTTGTGTGTTACCTTTCTTATTAAATATCATGTTGCTCGCACTTAAACCATTAGATCCAGTGCAAGAGGAATATCGCAAAATAGTTTTAAAACGAGCATATCTTTAGAATTTCCGATACAGAGACTCACGCGCTGGAGATAAAAATGTTTTTTCTGCACAACGTTGCCATTGCTCGCTTTGAAATCCTTGAGTTTGTTAATCAAAAATTCGTCAAAGTTTTAAAAAATAGGAAATCGATCATAAAACAAATTTCAAATTTCAAATTTGGTCTTCCACATGCTCATATTCGTTGGAGGATTACGTTATTCAAAATTCGATGACGCTATGTACCGTTATTTTATGACAATGTGAGAAATATACATACATTTACGCAGATTTTCATTATTTAATTTCTTCAAATATAATGCAGGATTCTAACATTTTATGGCAACAGTTTGAAAAGTGAACCGACATTTATCCGTCCGACGCAAAATGCCAAAACGAAAGTAATAGTCCTTCGGGACTCAAGTCCCTTTGGACTAAAAAAAAAAAAAGAAAAAATCTGAAATGTTTCAGATTTTAAATTACGTCCAAAGGGCCGTTTTTTAACATTTTGTGTGATACCTTTCTTTATTAAATATCATGTTCCTCGCACTTAAACCATAAGATCCAGTGCAACAGCAATATCGCAAAATAGTTTTAAAACGAGCATATATTTAGAATTTCCGATACAGAGACTCACGCGCTGGAGATAAAAATGTTTTTTCTGCACAACATTGCCATTGCTCGCTTTGAAATCCTTGAGTTTGTTAATCAAAAATTCGTCAAAGTTTTAAAAAATAGGAAATCGATCATAAAACAAATTTCAAATTTCAAATTTGGTCTTCCACATGCTCATATTCGTTGGAGGATTACGTTATTCAAAATTCGATGACTCTATGTACCGTTATTTTATGACAATGTGAGAAATATACATACATTTACGCAGATTTTCATTATTTAATTTCTTCAAATATAATGAAGGACTCTAACATTTTATGGCAACAGTTTGAAAAGTGAACCGACATTTATCCGTCCGACGCAAAATGCCAAAACGAAAGTAATAGTCCTTCGGGACTCAAGTCCCTTTGGACTAAAAAAAAAAAAGAAAAAATCTGAAATGTTTCAGATTTTAAATTACGTCCAAAGGGCCGTTTTTTAACATTTTGTGTGATACCTTTCTTTATTAAATATCATGTTCCTCGCACTTAAACCATAAGATCCAGTGCAACAGCAATATCGCAAAATAGTTTTAAAACGAGCATATATTTAGAATTTCCGATACAGAGACTCACGCGCTGGAGATAAAAATGTTTTTTCTGCACAACATTGCCATTGCTCGCTTTGAAATCCTTGAGTTTGTTAATCAAAAATTCGTCAAAGTTTTAAAAAATAGGAAATCGATCATAAAACAAATTTCAAATTTCAAATTTGGTCTTCCACATGCTCATATTCGTTGGAGGATTACGTTATTCAAAATTCGATGACTCTATGTACCGTTATTTTATGACAATGTGAGAAATATACATACATTTACGCAGATTTTCATTATTTAATTTCTTCAAATATAATGCAGGACTCTAACATTTTATGGCAACAGTTTGAAAAGTGAACCGACATTTATCCGTCCGACGCAAAATGCCAAAACGAAAGTAATAGTCGTTCGGGACTCAAGTCCCTTTGGACTAAAAAAAAAAAAAAAAAAAATCTGAAATGTTTCAGATTTTAAATTACGTCCAAAGGGGCGTTTTTTAACATTTTGTGTGTTACCTTTCTTATTAAATATCATGTTCCTCGCACTTAAACCATTAGATCCAGTGCAAGAGCAATATCGCAAAATAGTTTTAAAACGAGCATATCTTTAGAATTTCCGATACAGAGACTCACGCGCTGGAGATAAAAATATTTTTTCTGCACAACATAGCCATTGCTCGCTTTGAAATCCTTGAGTTTGTTAATCAAAAATTCGTCAAAGGTTTAAAAAATAGGAAATCGATCATAAAACAAATTTCAAATTTCAAATTTGGTCTTCCACATGCTCATATTCGTTGGAGGATTACGTTATTCAAAATTCGATGACGCTATGTACCGTTATTTTATGACAATGTGAGAAATATACATACATTTACGCAGATTTTCATTATTTAATTTCTTCAAATATAATGCAGGACTCTAACATTTTATGGCAACAGTTTGAAAAGTGAACCGACATTTATCCGTCCGACGCAAAATTCCAAAACGAAAAAAATAGTCCTTCGGGACTCCAGTCCCTTTGGACTAAAAAAAAAAAAAAAAAAAAAAAAAAAAAAAATCTGAAATGTTTCAGATTTTAAATTACGTCCAAAGGGGCGTTTTTTAACATTTTGTGTGATACCTTTCTTTATTAAATATCATGTTCCTCGCACTTAAACCATAAGATCCAGTGCAACAGCAATATCGCAAAATAGTTTTAAAACGAGCATATCTTTAGAATTTCCGATACAGAGACTCACGCGCTGGAGATAAAAATGTTTTTTCTGCACAACATAGCCATTGCTCGCTTTGAAATCCTTGAGTTTGTTAATCAAAAATTAGACAAAGTTTTAAAAAATAGGAAATCGATCATAAAACAAATTTCAAATTTCAAATTTGGTCTTCCACATGTTCATATACGTTGGAGGATTACGTTATTCAAAATTCGATGACTCTATGTACCGTTATTTTATGACAATGTGAGAAATATACATACATTTACGCAGATTTTCATTATTTAATTTCTTCAAATATAATGCAGGACTCTAACATTTTATGGCAACAGTTTGAAAAGTGAACCGACATTTATCCGTCCGACGCAAAATGCCAAAACGAAAGTAATAGTCCTTCGGGACTCAAGTCCCTTTGGACTAAAAAAAAAAAAAAAATCTGAAATGTTTCAGATTTTAAATTACGTCCAAAGGGGCGTTTTTTAACATTTTGTGTGTTACCTTTCTTATTAAATATCATGTTGCTCGCACTTAAACCATTAGATCCAGTGCAAGAGGAATATCGCAAAATAGTTTTAAAACGAGCATATCTTTAGAATTTCCGATACAGAGACTCACGCGCTGGAGATAAAAATGTTTTTTCTGCACAACGTTGCCATTGCTCGCTTTGAAATCCTTGAGTTTGTTAATCAAAAATTCGTCAAAGTTTTAAAAAATAGGAAATCGATCATAAAACAAATTTCAAATTTCAAATTTGGTCTTCCACATGCTCATATTCGTTGGAGGATTACGTTATTCAAAATTCGATGACGCTATGTACCGTTATTTTATGACAATGTGAGAAATATACATACATTTACGCAGATTTTCATTATTTAATTTCTTCAAATATAATGCAGGATTCTAACATTTTATGGCAACAGTTTGAAAAGTGAACCGACATTTATCCGTCCGACGCAAAATGCCAAAACGAAAGTAATAGTCCTTCGGGACTCAAGTCCCTTTGGACTAAAAAAAAAAAAAGAAAAAATCTGAAATGTTTCAGATTTTAAATTACGTCCAAAGGGCCGTTTTTTAACATTTTGTGTGATACCTTTCTTTATTAAATATCATGTTCCTCGCACTTAAACCATAAGATCCAGTGCAACAGCAATATCGCAAAATAGTTTTAAAACGAGCATATATTTAGAATTTCCGATACAGAGACTCACGCGCTGGAGATAAAAATGTTTTTTCTGCACAACATTGCCATTGCTCGCTTTGAAATCCTTGAGTTTGTTAATCAAAAATTCGTCAAAGTTTTAAAAAATAGGAAATCGATCATAAAACAAATTTCAAATTTCAAATTTGGTCTTCCACATGCTCATATTCGTTGGAGGATTACGTTATTCAAAATTCGATGACTCTATGTACCGTTATTTTATGACAATGTGAGAAATATACATACATTTACGCAGATTTTCATTATTTAATTTCTTCAAATATAATGAAGGACTCTAACATTTTATGGCAACAGTTTGAAAAGTGAACCGACATTTATCCGTCCGACGCAAAATGCCAAAACGAAAGTAATAGTCCTTCGGGACTCAAGTCCCTTTGGACTAAAAAAAAAAAAGAAAAAATCTGAAATGTTTCAGATTTTAAATTACGTCCAAAGGGCCGTTTTTTAACATTTTGTGTGATACCTTTCTTTATTAAATATCATGTTCCTCGCACTTAAACCATAAGATCCAGTGCAAGAGCAATATCGCAAAATAGTTTTAAAACGAGCATATCTTTAGAATTTCCGATACAGAGACTCACGCGCTGGAGATAAAAATGTTTTTTTTGCACAACGTTGCCATTGCTCGCTTTGAAATCCTTGAGTTTGTTAATCAAAAATTCGTCAAAGTTTTAAAAAATAGGAAATCGATCATAAAACAAATTTCAAATTTCAAATTTGGTCTTCCACATGCTCATATTCGTTGGAGGATTACGTTATTCAAAATTCGATGACTCTATGTACCGTTATTTTATGACAATGTGAGAAATATACATACATTTACGCAGATTTTCATTATTTAATTTCTTCAAATATAATGAAGGACTCTAACATTTTATGGCAACAGTTTGAAAAGTGAACCGACATTTATCTGTCTGACGCAAAATGCCAAAACGAAAGTAATAGTCCTTCGGGACTCAAGTCCCTTTGGACTAAAAAAAAAAAAAGAAAAAATCTGAAATGTTTCAGATTTTAAATTACGTCCAAAGGGCCGTTTTTTAACATTTTGTGTGATACCTTTCTTTATTAAATATCATGTTCCTCGCACTTAAACCATAAGATCCAGTGCAACAGCAATATCGCAAAATAGTTTTAAAACGAGCATATATTTAGAATTTCCGATACAGAGACTCACGCGCTGGAGATAAAAATGTTTTTTCTGCACAACATTGCCATTGCTCGCTTTGAAATCCTTGAGTTTGTTAATCAAAAATTCGTCAAAGTTTTAAAAAATAGGAAATCGATCATAAAACAAATTTCAAATTTCAAATTTGGTCTTCCACATGCTCATATTCGTTGGAGGATTACGTTATTCAAAATTCGATGACTCTATGTACCGTTATTTTATGACAATGTGAGAAATATACATACATTTACGCAGATTTTCATTATTTAATTTCTTCAAATATAATGCAGGACTCTAACATTTTATGGCAACAGTTTGAAAAGTGAACCGACATTTATCCGTCCGACGCAAAATGCCAAAACGAAAGTAATAGTCCTTCGGGACTCAAGTCCCTTTGGACTAAAAAAAAAAAAAAAATCTGAAATGTTTCAGATTTTAAATTACGTCCAAAGGGGCGGTTTTTAACATTTTGTGTGTTACTTTTCTTATTAAATATCATGTTCCTCGCACTTAAACCATTAGATCCAGTGCAAGAGCAATATCGCAAAATAGTTTTAAAACGAGCATATCTTTAGAATTTCCGATACAGAGACTCACGCGCTGGAGATAAAAATGTTTTTTCTGCACAACGTTGCCATTGCTCGCTTTGAAATCCTTGAGTTTGTTAATCAAAAATTCGTCAAAGTTTTAAAAAATAGGAAATCGATCATAAAACAAATTTCAAATTTCAAATTTGGTCTTCCACATGCTCATATTCGTTGGAGGATTACGTTATTCAAAATTCGATGACTCTATGTACCGTTATTTTATGACAATGTGAGAAATATACATACATTTACGCAGATTTTCATTATTTAATTTCTTCAAATATAATGAAGGACTCTAACATTTTATGGCAACAGTTTGAAAAGTGAACCGACATTTATCTGTCCGACGCAAAATGCCAAAACGAAAGTAATAGTCCTTCGGGACTCAAGTCCCTTTGGACTAAAAAAAAAAAAGAAAAAATCTGAAATGTTTCAGATTTTAAATTACGTCCAAAGGGCCGTTTTTTAACATTTTGTGTGATACCTTTCTTTATTAAATATCATGTTCCTCGCACTTAAACCATAAGATCCAGTGCAACAGCAATATCGCAAAATAGTTTTAAAACGAGCATATATTTAGAATTTCCGATACAGAGACTCACGCGCTGGAGATAAAAATGTTTTTTCTGCACAACATTGCCATTGCTCGCTTTGAAATCCTTGAGTTTGTTAATCAAAAATTCGTCAAAGTTTTAAAAAATAGGAAATCGATCATAAAACAAATTTCAAATTTCAAATTTGGTCTTCCACATGCTCATATTCGTTGGAGGATTACGTTATTCAAAATTCGATGACTCTATGTACCGTTATTTTATGACAATGTGAGAAATATACATACATTTACGCAGATTTTCATTATTTAATTTCTTCAAATATAATGCAGGACTCTAACATTTTATGGCAACAGTTTGAAAAGTGAACCGACATTTATCCGTCCGACGCAAAATGCCAAAACGAAAGTAATAGTCCTTCGGGACTCAAGTCCCTTTGGACTAAAAAAAAAAAAAAAAATCTGAAATGTTTCAGATTTTAAATTACGTCCAAAGGGGCGGTTTTTAACATTTTGTGTGTTACTTTTCTTATTAAATATCATGTTCCTCGCACTTAAACCATTAGATCCAGTGCAAGAGCAATATCGCAAAATAGTTTTAAAACGAGCATATCTTTAGAATTTCCGATACAGAGACTCACGCGCTGGAGATAAAAATGTTTTTTCTGCACAACGTTGCCATTGCTCGCTTTGAAATCCTTGAGTTTGTTAATCAAAAATTCGTCAAAGTTTTAAAAAATAGGAAATCGATCATAAAACAAATTTCAAATTTCAAATTTGGTCTTCCACATGCTCATATTCGTTGGAGGATTACGTTATTCAAAATTCGATGACTCTATGTACCGTTATTTTATGACAATGTGAGAAATATACATACATTTACGCAGATTTTCATTATTTAATTTCTTCAAATATAATGCAGGACTCTAACATTTTATGGCAACAGTTTGAAAAGTGAACCGACATTTATCCGTCCGACGCAAAATGCCAAAACGAAAGTAATAATCCTTCGGGACTCAAGTCCCTTTGGACTAAAAAAAAAAAAAAATCTGAAATGTTTCAGATTTTAAATTACGTCCAAAGGGGCGTTTGTAAACATTTTGTGTGTTACCTTTCTTATTAAATATCATGTTCCTCGCACTTAAACCATAAGATCCAGTGCAACAGCAATATCGCAAAATAGTTTTAAAACGAGCATATCTTTAGAATTTCCGATACAGAGACTCACGCGCTGGAGATAAAAATGTTTTTTCTGCACAACATTGCCATTGCTCGCTTTGAAATCCTTGAGTTTGTTAATCAAAAATTCGTCAAAGTTTTAAAAAATAGGAAATCGATCATAAAACAAATTTCAAATTTCAAATTTGGTCTTCCACATGCTCATATTCGTTGGAGGATTACGTTATTCAAAATTCGATGACTCTATGTACCGTTATTTTATGACAATGTGAGAAATATACATACATTTACGCAGATTTTCATTATTTAATTTCTTCAAATATAATGAAGGACTCTAACATTTTATGGCAACAGTTTGAAAAGTGAACCGACATTTATCTGTCCGACGCAAAATGCCAAAACGAAAGTAATAGTCCTTCGGGACTCAAGTCCCTTTGGACTAAAAAAAAAAAAGAAAAAATCTGAAATGTTTCAGATTTTAAATTACGTCCAAAGGGCCGTTTTTTAACATTTTGTGTGATACCTTTCTTTATTAAATATCATGTTCCTCGCACTTAAACCATAAGATCCAGTGCAACAGCAATATCGCAAAATAGTTTTAAAACGAGCATATATTTAGAATTTCCGATACAGAGACTCACGCGCTGGAGATAAAAATGTTTTTTCTGCACAACATTGCCATTGCTCGCTTTGAAATCCTTGAGTTTGTTAATCAAAAATTCGTCAAAGTTTTAAAAAATAGGAAATCGATCATAAAACAAATTTCAAATTTCAAATTTGGTCTTCCACATGCTCATATTCGTTGGAGGATTACGTTATTCAAAATTCGATGACTCTATGTACCGTTATTTTATGACAATGTGAGAAATATACATACATTTACGCAGATTTTCATTATTTAATTTCTTCAAATATAATGCAGGACTCTAACATTTTATGGCAACAGTTTGAAAAGTGAACCGACATTTATCCGTCCGACGCAAAATGCCAAAACGAAAGTAATAGTCCTTCGGGACTCAAGTCCCTTTGGACTAAAAAAAAAAAAAAAAATCTGAAATGTTTCAGATTTTAAATTACGTCCAAAGGGGCGGTTTTTAACATTTTGTGTGTTACTTTTCTTATTAAATATCATGTTCCTCGCACTTAAACCATTAGATCCAGTGCAAGAGCAATATCGCAAAATAGTTTTAAAACGAGCATATCTTTAGAATTTCCGATACAGAGACTCACGCGCTGGAGATAAAAATGTTTTTTCTGCACAACGTTGCCATTGCTCGCTTTGAAATCCTTGAGTTTGTTAATCAAAAATTCGTCAAAGTTTTAAAAAATAGGAAATCGATCATAAAACAAATTTCAAATTTCAAATTTGGTCTTCCACATGCTCATATTCGTTGGAGGATTACGTTATTCAAAATTCGATGACTCTATGTACCGTTATTTTATGACAATGTGAGAAATATACATACATTTACGCAGATTTTCATTATTTAATTTCTTCAAATATAATGCAGGACTCTAACATTTTATGGCAACAGTTTGAAAAGTGAACCGACATTTATCCGTCCGACGCAAAATGCCAAAACGAAAGTAATAATCCTTCGGGACTCAAGTCCCTTTGGACTAAAAAAAAAAAAAAATCTGAAATGTTTCAGATTTTAAATTACGTCCAAAGGGGCGTTTGTAAACATTTTGTGTGTTACCTTTCTTATTAAATATCATGTTCCTCGCACTTAAACCATAAGATCCAGTGCAACAGCAATATCGCAAAATAGTTTTAAAACGAGCATATCTTTAGAATTTCCGATACAGAGACTCACGCGCTGGAGATAAAAATGTTTTTTCTGCACAACATTGCCATTGCTCGCTTTGAAATCCTTGAATTTGTTAATCAAAAACTCGTCAAAGTTTTAAAAAATAGGAAATTGATCATAAAACAAATTTCAAATTTGGTCTTCCACATGCTCATATTCGTTGGAGGATTACGTTATTCAAAATTCGATGACTCTATGTACCGTTATTTTATGACAATGTGAGAAATATACATACATTTACGCAGATTTTCATTATTTAATTTCTTCAAATATAATGCAGGAGTCTAACATTTTATGGCAACAGTTTGAAAAGTGAACCGACATTTATCCGTCCGACGCAAAATGCCAAAACGAAAGTAATAGTCCTTCGGGACTCAAGTCCCTTTGGACTAAAAAAAAAAAGAAAAAATCTGAAATGTTTCAGATTTTAAATTACGTCCAAAGGGGCGTTTTTTAACATTTTGTGTGATACCTTTCTTTATTAAATATCATGTTCCTCGCACTTAAACCATAAGATCCAGTGCAACAGCAATATCGCAAAATAGTTTTAAAACGAGCATATATTTAGAATTTCCGATACAGAGACTCACGCGCTGGAGATAAAAATGTTTTTTCTGCACAACATTGCCATTGCTCGCTTTGAAATCCTTGAGTTTGTTAATCAAAAATTCGTCAAAGTTTTAAAAAATAGGAAATCGATCATAAAACAAATTTCAAATTTGGTCTTCTACATGCTCATATTCCTTGGAGGATTACGTTATTCAAAATTCGATGACTCTATGTACCGTTATTTTATGACAATGTGAAAAATATACATACATTTACGCAGATTTTCATTATTTAATTTCTTCAAATATAATGCAGGACTAACATTTTATGGCAACAGTTTGAAAAGTGAACCGACATTTATCCGTCCGACGCAAAATGCCAAAACGAAAGTAATAGTCCTTCGGGACTCAAGTCCCTTTGGACTAAAAAAAAAAAGAAAAAATCTGAAATGTTTCAGATTTTAAATTACGTCCAAAGGGCCGTTTTTTAACATTTTGTGTGATACCTTTCTTTATTAAATATCATGTTCCTCGCACTTAAACCATAAGATCCAGTGCAACAGCAATATCGCAAAATAGTTTTAAAACGAGCGCATCTTTAGAATTTCCGATACAGAGACTCACGCGCTGGAGATAAAAATGTTTTTTCTGCACAACATTGCCATTGCTCGCTTTGAAATCCTTGAGTTTGTTAATCAAAAATTCGTCAAAGTTTTAAAAAATAGGAAATCGATCATAAAACAAATTTCAAATTTCAAATTTGGTCTTCCACATGCTCATATTCGTTAGAGGATTACGTTATTCAAAATTCGATGACTCTATGTACCGTTATTTTATGACAATGTGAGAAATATACATACATTTACGCAGATTTTCATTATTTAATTTCTTCAAATATAATGCAGGACTCTAACATTTTATGGCAACAGTTTGAAAAGTGAACCGACATTTATCCGTCCGACGCAAAATGCCAAAACGAAAGTAATAGTCCTTCGGGACTCAAGTCCCTTTGGACTAAAAAAAAAAAAAAAAAATCTGAAATGTTTCAGATTTTAAATTACGTCCAAAGGGGCGTTTTTTAACATTTTGTGTGTTACCTTTCTTATTAAATATCATGTTCCTCGCACTTAAACCATTAGATCCAGTGCAAGAGCAATATCGCAAAATAGTTTTAAAACGAGCATATCTTTAGAATTTCCGATACAGAGACTCACGCGCTGGAGATAAAAATGTTTTTTCTGCACAATGTTGCCATTGCTCGCTTTGAAATTCTTGAGTTTGTTAATCAAAAATTCGTCAAAGTTTTAAAAAATAGGAAATCGATCATAAAACAAATTTCATATTTCAAATTTGGTCTTCCACATGCTCATATTCGTTGGAGGATTACGTTATTCAAAATTCGATGACTCTATGTACCGTTATTTTATGACAATGTGAGAAATATACATACATTTACGCAGATTTTCATTATTTAATTTCTTCAAATATAATGAAGGACTCTAACATTTTATGGCAACAGTTTGAAAAGTAAACCGACATTTATCCGTCCGACGCAAAATGCCAAAACGAAAGTAATAGTCCTTCGGGACTCAAGTCCCTTTGGACTAAAAAAAAAAAAAAAAATCTGAAATGTTTCAGATTTTAAATTACGTCCAAAGGGCCGTTTTTTAACATTTTGTGTGTTACCTTTCTTATTAAATATCATGTTCCTCGCACTTAAACTATTAGATCCAGTGCAAGAGCAATATCGCAAAATAGTTTTAAAACGAGCATATCTTTAGAATTTCCGATACAGAGACTCACGCGCTGGAGATAAAAATGTTTTTTCTGGACAACGTTGCCATTGCTCGCTTTGAAATCCTTGAGTTTGTTAATCAAAAATTCGTCAAAGTTTTAAAAAATGGGAAATCGATCATAAAACAAATTTCAAATTTCAAATTTGGTCTTCCACATGCTCATATTCGTTGGAGGATTACGTTATTCAAAATTCGATGACTCTATGTACCGTTATTTTATGACAATGTGAGAAATATACATACATTTACGCAGATTTTCATTATTTAATTTCTTCAAATATAATGAAGGACTCTTAACATTTTATGGCAACAGTTTGAAAAGTGAACCGACATTTATCCGTCCGACGCAAAATGCCAAAACGAAAGTAATAGTCCTTCGGGACTCAAGTCCCTTTGGACTAAAAAAGAAAAAGAAAAAATCTGAAATGTTTCAGATTTTAAATTACGTCCAAAAGGCCGTTTTTTAACATTTTGTGTGATACCTTTCTTTATTAAATATCATGTTCCTCGCACTTAAACCATAAGATCCAGTGCAACAGCAATATCGCAAAATAGTTTTAAAACGAGCATATATTTAGAATTTCCGATACAGAGACTCACGCGCTGGAGATAAAAATGTTTTTTCTGCACAACATTGCCATTGCTCGCTTTGAAATCCTTGAGTTTGTTAATCAAAAATTCGTCAAAGTTTTAAAAAATAGGAAATCGATCATAAAACAAATTTGAAATTTCAAATTTGGTCTTCCACATGCTCATATTCGTTGGAGGATTACGTTATTCAAAATTCGATGACTCTATGTACCGTTATTTTATGACAATGTGAGAAATATACATACATTTACGCAGATTTTCATTATTTAATTTCTTCAAATATAATGCAGGACTCTAACATTTTATGGCAACAGTTTGAAAAGTGAACCGACATTTATCCGTCCGACGCAAAATGCCAAAACGAAAGTAATAGTCCTTCGGGACTCAAGTCCCTTTGGACTAAAAAAAAAAAAGAAAAAATCTGAAATGTTTCAGATTTTAAATTACGTCCAAAGGGCCGTTTTTTAACATTTTGTGTGATACCTTTCTTTATTAAATATCATGTTCCTCGCACTTAAACCATAAGATCCAGTGCAACAGCAATATCGCAAAATAGTTTTAAAACGAGCATATATTTAGAATTTCCGATACAGAGACTCACGCGCTGGAGATAAAAATGTTTTTTCTGCACAACATTGCCATTGCTCGCTTTGAAATCCTTGAGTTTGTTAATCAAAATTTCGTCAAAGTTTTAAAAAATAGGAAATCGATCATAAAACAAATTTCAAATTTCAAATTTGGTCTTCCACATGCTCATATTCGTTGGAGGATTACGTTATTCAAAATTCGATGACTCTATGTACCGTTATTTTATGACAATGTGAGAAATATACATACATTTACGCAGATTTTCATTATTTAATTTCTTCAAATATAATGCAGGACTCTAACATTTTATGGCAACAGTTTGAAAAGTGAACCGACATTTATCCGTCCGACGCAAAATGCCAAAACGAAAGTAATAGTCCTTCGGGACTCAAGTCCCTTTGGACTAAAAAAAAAAAAAATCTGAAATGTTTCAGATTTTAAATTATGTCCAAAGGGGCGTTTTTTAACATTTTGTGTGTTACCTTTCTTATTAAATATCATGTTCCTCGCACTTAAACCATTAGATCCAGTGCAAGAGCAATATCGCAAAATAGTTTTAAAACGAGCATATCTTTAGAATTTCCGATACAGAGACTCACGCGCTGGAGATAAAAATGTTTTTTCTGGACAACGTTGCCATTGCTCGCTTTGAAATCCTTGAGTTTGTTAATCAAAAATTCGTCAAAGTTTTAAAAAATAGGAAATCGATCATAAAACAAATTTCAAATTTCAAATTTGGTCTTCCACATGCTCATATTCGTTGGAGGATTACGTTATTCAAAATTCGATGACTCTATGTACCGTTATTTTATGACAATGTGAGAAATATACATACATTTACGCAGATTTTCATTATTTAATTTCTTCAAATATAATGCAGGACTCTAACATTTTATGGCAACCGTTTGAAAAGTGAACCGACATTTATCCGTCCGACGCAAAATGCCAAAACGAAAGTAATAGTCCTTCGGGACTCAAGTCCCTTTCGACTAAAAAAAAAAAAAAAATCTGAAATGTTTCAGATTTTAAATTACGTCCAAAGGGGCGTTTTTTAACATTTTGTGTGTTACCTTTCTTATTAAATATCATGTTCCTCGCACTTAAACCATTAGATCCAGTGCAAGAGCAATATCGCAAAATAGTTTTAAAACGAGCATATCTTTAGAATTTCCGATACAGAGACTCACGCGCTGGAGATAAAAATGTTTTTTCTGCACAACGTTGCCATTGCTCGCTTTGAAATCCTTGAGTTTGTTAATCAAAAATTCGTCAAAGTTTTAAAAAATAGGAAATCGATCATAAAACAAATTTCAAATTTCAAATTTGGTCTTCCACATGCTCATATTCGTTGGAGGATTACGTTATTCAAAATTCGATGACTCTATGTACCGTTATTTTATGACAATGTGAGAAATATACATACATTTACGCAGATTTTCATTATTTAATTTCTTCAAATATAATGCAGGACTCTAACATTTTATGGCAACAGTTTGAAAAGTGAACCGACATTTATCTGTCCGACGCAAAATGCCAAAACGAAAGTAATAGTCCTTCGGGACTCAAGTCCCTTTGGACTAAAAAAAAAAAAAATCTGAAATGTTTCAGATTTTAAATTACGTCCAAAGGGGCGTTTTTTAACATTTTGTGTGTTACCTTTCTTATTAAATATCATGTTCCTCGCACTTAAACCATTAGATCCAGTGCAACAGCAATATCGCAAAATAGTTTTAAAACGAGCATATCTTTAGAATTTCCGATACAGAGACTCACGCGCTGGAGATAAAAATGTTTTTTCTGCACAACATTGCCATTGCTCGCTTTGAAATCCTTGAGTTTGTTAATCAAAAATTCGTCAAAGTTTTAAAAAATAGGAAATCGATCATAAAACAAATTTCAAATTTCAAATTTGGTCTTCCACATGCTCATATTCGTTGGAGGATTACGTTATTCAAAATTCGATGACTCTATGTACCGTTATTTTATGACAATGTGAGAAATATACATACATTTACGCAGATTTTCATTATTTAATTTCTTCAAATATAATGCAGGACTCTAACATTTTATGGCAACAGTTTGAAAAGTGAACCGACATTTATCCGTCCGACGCAAAATGCCAAAACGAAAGTAATAGTCCTTCGGGACTCAAGTCCCTTTGGACTAAAAAAAAAAAAAAAAAAATCTGAAATGTTTCAGATTTTAAATTACGTCCAAAGGGGCGTTTTTTAACATTTTGTGTGTTACCTTTCTTATTAAATATCATGTTCCTCGCACTTAAACCATTAGATCCAGTGCAAGAGCAATATCGCAAAATAGTTTTAAAACGAGCATATCTTTAGAATTTCCGATACAGAGACTCACGCGCTGGAGATAAAAATGTTTTTTCTGCACAATGTTGCCATTGCTCGCTTTGAAATCCTTGAGTTTGTTAATCAAAAATTCGTCAAAGTTTTAAAAAATAGGAAATCGATCATAAAACAAATTTCAAATTTCAAATTTGATCTTCCACATGCTCATATTCGTTGGAGGATTACGTTATTCAAAATTCGATGACTCTATGTACCGTTATTTTATGACAATGTGAGAAATATACATACATTTACGCAGATTTTCATTATTTAATTTCTTCAAATATAATGAAGGACTCTAACATTTTATGGCAACAGTTTGAAAAGTAAACCGACATTTATCCGTCCGACGCAAAATGCCAAAACGAAAGTAATAGTCCTTCGGGACTCAAGTCCCTTTGAACTAAAAAAAAAAAAAAAGAAAAAATCTGAAATGTTTCAGATTTTAAATTACGTCCAAAGGGCCGTTTTTTAACATTTTGTGTGATACCTTTCTTTATTAAATATCATGTTCCTCGCACTTAAACCATAAGATCCAGTGCAACAGCAATATCGCAAAATAGTTTTAAAACGAGCATATATTTAGAATTTCCGATACAGAGACTCACGCGCTGGAGATAAAAATGTTTTTTCTGCACAACATTGCCATTGCTCGCTTTGAAATCCTTGAGTTTGTTAATCAAAAATTCGTCAAAGTTTTAAAAAATAGGAAATCGATCATAAAACAAATTTCAAATTTCAAATTTGGTCTTCCACATGCTCATATTCGTTGGAGGATTACGTTATTCAAAATTCGATGACTCTATGTACCGTTATTTTATGACAATGTGAGAAATATACATACATTTACGCAGATTTTCATTATTTAATTTCTTCAAATATAATGAAGGACTCTAACATTTTATGGCAACAGTTTGAAAAGTAAACCGACATTTATCCGTCCGACGCAAAATGCCAAAACGAAAGTAATAGTCCTTCGGGACTCAAGTCCCTTTGGACTAAAAAAAAAAAAAAAAATCTGAAATGTTTCAGATTTTAAATTACGTCCAAAGGGGCGTTTTTTAACATTTTGTGTGTTACCTTTCTTATTAAATATCATGTTCCTCGCACTTAAACCATTAGATCCAGTGCAAGAGCAATATCGCAAAATAGTTTTAAAACGAGCATATCTTTAGAATTTCCGATACAGAGACTCACGCGCTGGAGATAAAAATGTTTTTTCTGGACAACGTTGCCATTGCTCGCTTTGAAATCCTTGAGTTTGTTAATCAAAAATTCGTCAAAGTTTTAAAAAATGGGAAATCGATCATAAAACAAATTTCAAATTTCAAATTTGGTCTTCCACATGCTCATATTCGTTGGAGGATTACGTTATTCAAAATTCGATGACTCTATGTACCGTTATTTTATGACAATGTGAGAAATATACATACATTTACGCAGATTTTCATTATTTAATTTCTTCAAATATAATGAAGGACTCTAACATTTTATGGCAACAGTTTGAAAAGTGAACCGACATTTATCCGTCCGACGCAAAATGCCAAAACGAAAGTAATAGTCCTTCGGGACTCAAGTCCCTTTGGACTAAAAAAAAAAAAGAAAAAATCTGAAATGTTTCAGATTTTAAATTACGTCCAAAGGGCCGTTTTTTAACATTTTGTGTGATACCTTTCTTTATTAAATATCATGTTCCTCGCACTTAAACCATAAGATCCAGTGCAACAGCAATATCGCAAAATAGTTTTAAAACGAGCATATATTTAGAATTTCCGATACAGAGACTCACGCGCTGGAGATAAAAATGTTTTTTCTGCACAACATTGCCATTGCTCGCTTTGAAATCCTTGAGTTTGTTAATCAAAAATTCGTCAAAGTTTTAAAAAATAGGAAATCGATCATAAAACAAATTTCAAATTTCAAATTTGGTCTTCCACATGCTCATATTCGTTGGAGGATTACGTTATTCAAAATTCGATGACTCTATGTACCGTTATTTTATGACAATGTGAGAAATATACATACATTTACGCAGATTTTCATTATTTAATTTCTTCAAATATAATGCAGGACTCTAACATTTTATGGCAACAGTTTGAAAAGTGAACCGACATTTATCCGTCCGACGCAAAATGCCAAAACGAAAGTAATAGTCCTTCGGGACTCAAGTCCCTTTGGACTAAAAAAAAAAAAAAAATCTGAAATGTTTCAGATTTTAAATTACGTCCAAAGGGGCGGTTTTTAACATTTTGTGTGTTACTTTTCTTATTAAATATCATGTTCCTCGCACTTAAACCATTAGATCCAGTGCAAGAGCAATATCGCAAAATAGTTTTAAAACGAGCATATCTTTAGAATTTCCGATACAGAGACTCACGCGCTGGAGATAAAAATGTTTTTTCTGGACAACGTTGCCATTGCTCGCTTTGAAATCCTTGAGTTTGTTAATCAAAAATTCGTCAAAGTTTTAAAAAATGGGAAATCGATCATAAAACAAATTTCAAATTTCAAATTTGGTCTTCCACATGCTCATATTCGTTGGAGGATTACGTTATTCAAAATTCGATGACTCTATGTACCGTTATTTTATGACAATGTGAGAAATATACATACATTTACGCAGATTTTCATTATTTAATTTCTTCAAATATAATGAAGGACTCTAACATTTTATGGCAACAGTTTGAAAAGTGAACCGACATTTATCCGTCCGACGCAAAATGCCAAAACGAAAGTAATAGTCCTTCGGGACTCAAGTCCCTTTGGACTAAAAAAAAAAAAGAAAAAATCTGAAATGTTTCAGATTTTAAATTACGTCCAAAGGGGCGTTTTTTAACATTTTGTGTGATACCTTTCTTTATTAAATATCATGTTCCTCGCACTTAAACCATAAGATCCAGTGCAACAGCAATATCGCAAAATAGTTTTAAAACGAGCATATATTTAGAATTTCCGATACAGAGACTCACGCGCTGGAGATAAAAATGTTTTTTCTGCACAACATTGCCATTGCTCGCTTTGAAATCCTTGAGTTTGTTAATCAAAAATTCGTCAAAGTTTTAAAAAATAGGAAATCGATCATAAAACAAATTTCAAATTTGGTCTTCTACATGCTCATATTCCTTGGAGGATTACGTTATTCAAAATTCGATGACTCTATGTACCGTTATTTTATGACAATGTGAAAAATATACATACATTTACGCAGATTTTCATTATTTAATTTCTTCAAATATAATGCAGGACTAACATTTTATGGCAACAGTTTGAAAAGTGAACCGACATTTATCCGTCCGACGCAAAATGCCAAAACGAAAGTAATAGTCCTTCGGGACTCAAGTCCCTTTGGACTAAAAAAAAAAAAGAAAAAATCTGAAATGTTTCAGATTTTAAATTACGTCCAAAAAGCCGTTTTTTAACATTTTGTGTGATACCTTTCTTTATTAAATATCATGTTCCTCGCACTTAAACCATAAGATCCAGTGCAACAGCAATATCGCAAAATAGTTTTAAAACGAGCGCATCTTTAGAATTTCCGATACAGAGACTCACGCGCTGGAGATAAAAATGTTTTTTCTGCACAACATTGCCATTGCTCGCTTTGAAATCCTTGAGTTTGTTAATCAAAAATTCGTCAAAGTTTTAAAAAATAGGAAATCGATCATAAAACAAATTTCAAATTTGGTCTTCTACATGCTCATATTCCTTGGAGGATTACGTTATTCAAAATTCGATGACTCTATGTACCGTTATTTTATGACAATGTGAAAAATATACATACATTTACGCAGATTTTCATTATTTAATTTCTTCAAATATAATGCAGGACTAACATTTTATGGCAACAGTTTGAAAAGTGAACCGACATTTATCCGTCCGACGCAAAATGCCAAAACGAAAGTAATAGTCCTTCGGGACTCAAGTCCCTTTGGACTAAAAAAAAAAAAGAAAAAATCTGAAATGTTTCAGATTTTAAATTACGTCCAAAGGGCCGTTTTTTAACATTTTGTGTGATACCTTTCTTTATTAAATATCATGTTCCTCGCACTTAAACCGTAAGATCCAGTGCAACAGCAATATCGCAAAATAGTTTTAAAACGAGCGCATCTTTAGAATTTCCGATACAGAGACTCACGCGCTGGAGATAAAAATGTTTTTTCTGCACAACATTGCCATTGCTCGCTTTGAAATCCTTGAGTTTGTTAATCAAAAATTCGTCAAAGTTTTAAAAAATAGGAAATCGATCATAAAACAAATTTGAAATTTCAAATTTGGTCTTCCACATGCTCATATTCGTTGGAGGATTACGTTATTCAAAATTCGATGACTCTATGTACCGTTATTTTATGACAATGTGAGAAATATACATACATTTACGCAGATTTTCATTATTTAATTTCTTCAAATATAATGCAGGACTCTAACATTTTATGGCAACAGTTTGAAAAGTGAACCGACATTTATCCGTCCGACGCAAAATGCCAAAACGAAAGTAATAGTCCTTCGGGACTCAAGTCCCTTTGGACTAAAAAAAAAAAAAAAAATCTGAAATGTTTCAGATTTTAAATTACGTCCAAAGGGGCGTTTTTTAACATTTTGTGTGTTACCTTTCTTATTAAATATCATGTTCCTCGCACTTAAACCATTAGATCCAGTGCAAGAGCAATATCGCAAAATAGTTTTAAAACGAGCATATCTTTAGAATTTCCGATACAGAGACTCACGCGCTGGAGATAAAAATGTTTTTTCTGCACAATGTTGCCATTGCTCGCTTTGAAATTCTTGAGTTTGTTAATCAAAAATTCGTCAAAGTTTTAAAAAATAGGAAATCGATCATAAAACAAATTTCAAATTTCAAATTTGGTCTTCCACATGCTCATATTCGTTGGAGGATTACGTTATTCAAAATTCGATGACTCTATGTACCGTTATTTTATGACAATATGAGAAATATACATACATTTACGCAGATTTTCATTATTTAATTTCTTCAAATATAATGAAGGACTCTAACATTTTATGGCAACAGTTTGAAAAGTGAACCGACATTTATCCGTCCGACGCAAAATGCCAAAACGAAAGTAATAGTCCTTCGGGACTCAAGTCCCTTTGGACTAAAAAAAAAAAAAGAAAAAATCTGAAATGTTTCAGATTTTAAATTACGTCCAAAGGGCCGTTTTTTAACATTTTGTGTGATACCTTTCTTTATTAAATATCATGTTCCTCGCACTTAAACCATAAGATCCAGTGCAACAGCAATATCGCAAAATAGTTTTAAAACGAGCATATATTTAGAATTTCCGATACAGAGACTCACGCGCTGGAGATAAAAATGTTTTTTCTGCACAACATTGCCATTGCTCGCTTTGAAATCCTTGAGTTTGTTAATCAAAAATTCGTCAAAGTTTTAAAAAATAGGAAATCGATCATAAAACAAATTTCAAATTTCAAATTTGGTCTTCCACATGCTCATATTCGTTGGAGGATTACGTTATTCAAAATTCGATGACTCTATGTACCGTTATTTTATGACAATGTGAGAAATATACATACATTTACGCAGATTTTCATTATTTAATTTCTTCAAATATAATGCAGGACTCTAACATTTTATGGCAACAGTTTGAAAAGTGAACCGACATTTATCCGTCCGACGCAAAATGCCAAAACGAAAGTAATAGTCCTTCGGGACTCAAGTCCCTTTGGACTAAAAAAAAAAAAAAAATCTGAAATGTTTCAGATTTTAAATTACGTCCAAAGGGGCGGTTTTTAACATTTTGTGTGTTACTTTTCTTATTAAATATCATGTTCCTCGCACTTAAACCATAAGATCCAGTGCAACAGCAATATCGCAAAATAGTTTTAAAACGAGCATATATTTAGAATTTCCGATACAGAGACTCACGCGCTGGAGATAAAAATGTTTTTTCTGCACAACATTGCCATTGCTCGCTTTGAAATCCTTGAGTTTGTTAATCAAAAATTCGTCAAAGTTTTAAAAAATAGGAAATCGATCATAAAACAAATTTCAAATTTCAAATTTGGTCTTCCACATGCTCATATTCGTTGGAGGATTACGTTATTCAAAATTCGATGACTCTATGTACCGTTATTTTATGACAATGTGAGAAATATACATACATTTACGCAGATTTTCATTATTTAATTTCTTCAAATATAATGCAGGACTCTAACATTTTATGGCAACAGTTTGAAAAGTGAACCGACATTTATCCGTCCGACGCAAAATGCCAAAACGAAAGTAATAGTCCTTCGGGACTCAAGTCCCTTTGGACTAAAAAAAAAAAAAAATCTGAAATGTTTCAGATTTTAAATTACGTCCAAAGGGGCGGTTTTTAACATTTTGTGTGTTACTTTTCTTATTAAATATCATGTTCCTCGCACTTAAACCATTAGATCCAGTGCAAGAGCAATATCGCAAAATAGTTTTAAAACGAGCATATCTTTAGAATTTCCGATACAGAGACTCACGCGCTGGAGATAAAAATGTTTTTTCTGCACAATGTTGCCATTGCTCGCTTTGAAATCCTTGAGTTTGTTAATCAAAAATTCGTCAAAGTTTTAAAAAATAGGAAATCGATCATAAAACAAATTTCAAATTTCAAATTTGATCTTCCACATGCTCATATTCGTTGGAGGATTACGTTATTCAAAATTCGATGACTCTATGTACCGTTATTTTATGACAATGTGAGAAATATACATACATTTACGCAGATTTTCATTATTTAATTTCTTCAAATATAATGAAGGACTCTAACATTTTATGGCAACAGTTTGAAAAGTAAACCGACATTTATCCGTCCGACGCAAAATGCCAAAACGAAAGTAATAGTCCTTCGGGACTCAAGTCCCTTTGGACTAAAAAAAAAAAAAAAAATCTGAAATGTTTCAGATTTTAAATTACGTCCAAAGGGGCGTTTTTTAACATTTTGTGTGTTACCTTTCTTATTAAATATCATGTTCCTCGCACTTAAACCATTAGATCCAGTGCAAGAGCAATATCGCAAAATAGTTTTAAAACGAGCATATCTTTAGAATTTCCGATACAGAGACTCACGCGCTGGAGATAAAAATGTTTTTTCTGGACAACGTTGCCATTGCTCGCTTTGAAATCCTTGAGTTTGTTAATCAAAAATTCGTCAAAGTTTTAAAAAATGGGAAATCGATCATAAAACAAATTTCAAATTTCAAATTTGGTCTTCCACATGCTCATATTCGTTGGAGGATTACGTTATTCAAAATTCGATGACTCTATGTACCGTTATTTTATGACAATGTGAGAAATATACATACATTTACGCAGATTTTCATTATTTAATTTCTTCAAATATAATGAAGGACATATATTTAGAATTTCCGATACAGAGACTCACGCGCTGGAGATAAAAATGTTTTTTTCTGCACAATGTTGCCATTGCTCGCTTTGAAATTCTTGAGTTTGTTAATCAAAAATTCGTCAAAGTTTTAAAAAATAGGAAATCGATCATAAAACAAATTTCAAATTTCAAATTTGGTCTTCCACATGCTCATATTCGTTGGAGGATTACGTTATTCAAAATTCGATGACTCTATGTACCGTTATTTTATGACAATATGAGAAATATACATACATTTACGCAGATTTTCATTATTTAATTTCTTTAAATATAATGAAGGACTCTAACATTTTATGGCAACAGTTTGAAAAGTGAACCGACATTTATCCGTCCGACGCAAAATGCCAAAACGAAAGTAATAGTCCTTCGGGACTCAAGTCCCTTTGGACTAAAAAAAAAAAAAGAAAAAATCTGAAATGTTTCAGATTTTAAATTACGTCCAAAGGGCCGTTTTTTAACATTTTGTGTGATACCTTTCTTATTAAATATCATGTTCCTCGCACTTAAACCATAAGATCCAGTGCAACAGCAATATCGCAAAATAGTTTTAAAACGAGCATATCTTTAGAATTTCCGATACAGAGACTCACGCGCTGGAGATAAAAATGTTTTTTTCTGCACAATGTTGCCATTGCTCGCTTTGAAATTCTTGAGTTTGTTAATCAAAAATTCGTCAAAGTTTTAAAAAATAGGAAATCGATCATAAAACAAATTTCAAATTTCAAATTTGGTCTTCCACATGCTCATATTCGTTGGAGGATTACGTTATTCAAAATTCGATGACTCTATGTACCGTTATTTTATGACAATATGAGAAATATACATACATTTACGCAGATTTTCATTATTTAATTTCTTTAAATATAATGCAGGAGTCTAACATTTTATGGCAACAGTTTGAAAAGTGAACCGACATTTATCCGTCCGACGCAAAATGCCAAAACGAAAGTAATAGTCCTTCGGGACTCAAGTCCCTTTGGACTAAAAAAAAAAAGAAAAAATCTGAAATGTTTCAGATTTTAAATTACGTCCAAAGGGGCGTTTTTTAACATTTTGTGTGATACCTTTCTTTATTAAATATCATGTTCCTCGCACTTAAAACATAAGATCCAGTGCAACAGCAATATCGCAAAATAGTTTTAAAACGAGCATATATTTAGAATTTCCGATACAGAGACTCACGCGCTGGAGATAAAAATGTTTTTTTCTGCACAATGTTGCCATTGCTCGCTTTGAAATTCTTGAGTTTGTTAATCAAAAATTCGTCAAAGTTTTAAAAAATAGGAAATCGATCATAAAACAAATTTCAAATTTCAAATTTGGTCTTCCACATGCTCATATTCGTTGGAGGATTACGTTATTCAAAATTCGATGACTCTATGTACCGTTATTTTATGACAATATGAGAAATATACATACATTTACGCAGATTTTCATTATTTAATTTCTTTAAATATAATGAAGGACTCTAACATTTTATGGCAACAGTTTGAAAAGTGAACCGACATTTATCCGTCCGACGCAAAATGCCAAAACGAAAGTAATAGTCCTTCGGGACTCAAGTCCCTTTGGACTAAAAAAAAAAAAAGAAAAAATCTGAAATGTTTCAGATTTTAAATTACGTCCAAAGGGCCGTTTTTTAACATTTTGTGTGATACCTTTCTTTATTAAATATCATGTTCCTCGCACTTAAACCATAAGATCCAGTGCAACAGCAATATCGCAAAATAGTTTTAAAACGAGCATATATTTAGAATTTCCGATACAGAGACTCACGCGCTGGAGATAAAAATGTTTTTTCTGCACAACATTGCCATTGCTCGCTTTGAAATCCTTGAGTTTGTTAATCAAAAATTCGTCAAAGTTTTAAAAAATAGGAAATCGATCATAAAACAAATTTCAAATTTCAAATTTGGTCTTCCACATGCTCATATTCGTTGGAGGATTACGTTATTCAAAATTCGATGACTCTATGTACCGTTATTTTATGACAATGTGAGAAATATACATACATTTACGCAGATTTTCATTATTTAATTTCTTCAAATATAATGCAGGACTCTAACATTTTATGGCAACAGTTTGAAAAGTGAACCGACATTTATCCGTCCGACGCAAAATGCCAAAACGAAAGTAATAGTCCTTCGGGACTCAAGTCCCTTTGGACTAAAAAAAAAAAAAAAATCTGAAATGTTTCAGATTTTAAATTACGTCCAAAGGGGCGGTTTTTAACATTTTGTGTGTTACTTTTCTTATTAAATATCATGTTCCTCGCACTTAAACCATTAGATCCAGTGCAAGAGCAATATCGCAAAATAGTTTTAAAACGAGCATATCTTTAGAATTTCCGATACAGAGACTCACGCGCTGGAGATAAAAATGTTTTTTCTGCACAATGTTGCCATTGCTCGCTTTGAAATCCTTGAGTTTGTTAATCAAAAATTCGTCAAAGTTTTAAAAAATAGGAAATCGATTATAAAACAAATTTCAAATTTCAAATTTGATCTTCCACATGCTCATATTCGTTGGAGGATTACGTTATTCAAAATTCGATGACTCTATGTACCGTTATTTTATGACAATGTGAGAAATATACATACATTTACGCAGATTTTCATTATTTAATTTCTTCAAATATAATGAAGGACTCTAACATTTTATGGCAACAGTTTGAAAAGTAAACCGACATTTATCCGTCCGACGCAAAATGCCAAAACGAAAGTAATAGTCCTTCGGGACTCAAGTCCCTTTGGACTAAAAAAAAAAAAAAAAAATCTGAAATGTTTCAGATTTTAAATTACGTCCAAAGGGGCGTTTTTTAACATTTTGTGTGTTACCTTTCTTATTAAATATCATGTTCCTCGCACTTAAACCATTAGATCCAGTGCAAGAGCAATATCGCAAAATAGTTTTAAAACGAGCATATCTTTAGAATTTCCGATACAGAGACTCACGCGCTGGAGATAAAAATGTTTTTTCTGGACAACGTTGCCATTGCTCGCTTTGAAATCCTTGAGTTTTTTAATCAAAAATTCGTCAAAGTTTTAAAAAATGGGAAATCGATCATAAAACAAATTTCAAATTTCAAATTTGGTCTTCCACATGCTCATATTCGTTGGAGGATTACGTTATTCAAAATTCGATGACTCTATGTACCGTTATTTTATGACAATGTGAGAAATATACATACATTTACGCAGATTTTCATTATTTAATTTCTTCAAATATAATGAAGGACTCTAACATTTTATGGCAACAGTTTGAAAAGTGAACCGACATTTATCCGTCCGACGCAAAATGCCAAAACGAAAGTAATAGTCCTTCGGGACTCAAGTCCCTTTGGACTAAAAAAAAAAAAAGAAAAAATCTGAAATGTTTCAGATTTTAAATTACGTCCAAAGGGCCGTTTTTTAACATTTTGTGTGATACCTTTCTTTATTAAATATCATGTTCCTCGCACTTAAACCATAAGATCCAGTGCAACAGCAATATCGCAAAATAGTTTTAAAACGAGCATATATTTAGAATTTCCAATACAGAGACTCACGCGCTGGAGATAAAAATGTTTTTTCTGCACAACATTGCCATTGCTCGCTTTGAAATCCTTGAGTTTGTTAATCAAAAATTCGTCAAAGTTTTAAAAAATAGGAAATCGATCATAAAACAAATTTCAAATTTCAAATTTGGTCTTCCACATGCTCATATTCGTTGGAGGATTACGTTATTCAAAATTCGATGACTCTATGTACCGTTATTTTATGACAATGTGAGAAATATACATACATTTACGCAGATTTTCATTATTTAATTTCTTCAAATATAATGCAGGACTCTAACATTTTATGGCAACAGTTTGAAAAGTGAACCGACATTTATCCGTCCGACGCAAAATGCCAAAACGAAAGTAATAGTCCTTCGGGACTCAAGTCCCTTTGGACTAAAAAAAAAAAAAAATCTGAAATGTTTCAGATTTTAAATTACGTCCAAAGGGGCGGTTTTTAACATTTTGTGTGTTACTTTTCTTATTAAATATCATGTTCCTCGCACTTAAACCATTAGATCCAGTGCAAGAGCAATATCGCAAAATAGTTTTGAAACGAGCATATCTTTAGAATTTCCGATACAGAGACTCACGCGCTGGAGATAAAAATGTTTTTTCTGCACAACGTTGCCATTGCTCGCTTTGAAATCCTTGAGTTTGTTAATCAAAAATTCGTCAAAGTTTTAAAAAATAGGAAATCGATCATAAAACAAATTTCAAATTTCAAATTTGGTCTTCCACATGCTCATATTCGTTGGAGGATTACGTTATTCAAAATTCGATGACTCTATGTACCGTTATTTTATGACAATGTGAGAAATATACATACATTTACGCAGATTTTCATTATTTACTTTCTTCAAATATAATGCAGGACTCTAACATTTTATGGCAACAGTTTGAAAAGTGAACCGACATTTATCCGTCCGACGCAAAATGCCAAAACGAAAGTAATAGTCCTTCGGGACTCAAGTCCCTTTGGACTAAAAAAAAAAAAAAAAAAATCTGAAATGTTTCAGATTTTAAATTACGTCCAAAGGGGCGTTTGTAAACATTTTGTGTGTTACCTTTCTTATTAAATATCATGTTCCTCGCACTTAAACCATAAGATCCAGTGCAACAGCAATATCGCAAAATAGTTTTAAAACGAGCATATCTTTAGAATTTCCGATACAGAGACTCACGCGCTGGAGATAAAAATGTTTTTTCTGCACAACATTGCCATTGCTCGCTTTGAAATCCTTGAATTTGTTAATCAAAAATTCGTCAAAGTTTTAAAAAATAGGAAATTGATCATAAAACAAATTTCAAATTTGGTCTTCCACATGCTCATATTCGTTGGAGGATTACGTTATTCAAAATTCGGTGACTCTATGTACCGTTATTTTATGACAATGTGAGAAATATACATACATTTACGCAGATTTTCATTATTTAATTTCTTCAAATATAATGCAGGAGTCTAACATTTTATGGCAACAGTTTGAAAAGTGAACCGACATTTATCCGTCCGACGCAAAATGCCAAAACGAAAGTAATAGTCCTTCGGGACTCAAGTCCCTTTGGACTAAAAAAAAAAAGAAAAAATCTGAAATGTTTCAGATTTTAAATTACGTCCAAAGGGGCGTTTTTTAACATTTTGTGTGATACCTTTCTTTATTAAATATCATGTTCCTCGCACTTAAAACATAAGATCCAGTGCAACAGCAATATCGCAAAATAGTTTTAAAACGAGCATGTATTTAGAATTTCCGATACAGAGACTCACGCGCTGGAGATAAAAATGTTTTTTCTGCACAACATTGCCATTGCTCGCTTTGAAATCCTTGAGTTTGTTAATCAAAAATTCGTCAAAGTTTTAAAAAATAGGAAATCGATCATAAAACAAATTTCAAATTTGGTCTTCTACATGCTCATATTCCTTGGAGGATTACGTTATTCAAAATTCGATGACTCTATGTACCGTTATTTTATGACAATGTGAAAAGTATACATACATTTACGCAGATTTTCATTATTTAATTTCTTCAAATATAATGCAGGACTAACATTTTATGGCAACAGTTTGAAAAGTGAACCGACATTTATCCGTCCGACGCAAAATGCCAAAACGAAAGTAATAGTCCTTCGGGACTCAAGTCCCTTTGGACTAAAAAAAAAAAAGAAAAAATCTGAAATGTTTCAGATTTTAAATTACGTCCAAAGGGCCGTTTTTTAACATTTTGTGTGATACCTTTCTTTATTAAATATCATGTTCCTCGCACTTAAACCATAAGATCCAGTGCAACAGCAATATCGCAAAATAGTTTTAAAACGAGCGCATCTTTAGAATTTCCGATACAGAGACTCACGCGCTGGAGATAAAAATGTTTTTTCTGCACAACATTGCCATTGCTCGCTTTGAAATCCTTGAGTTTGTTAATCAAAAATTCGTCAAAGTTTTAAAAAATAGGAAATCGATCATAAAACAAATTTGAAATTTCAAATTTGGTCTTCCACATGCTCATATTCGTTGGAGGATTACGTTATTCAAAATTCGATGACTCTATGTACCGTTATTTTATGACAATGTGAGAAATATACATACATTTACGCAGATTTTCATTATTTAATTTCTTCAAATATAATGCAGGACTCTAACATTTTATGGCAACAGTTTGAAAAGTGAACCGACATTTATCCGTCCGACGCAAAATGCCAAAACGAAAGTAATAGTCCTTCGGGACTCAAGTCCCTTTGGACTAAAAAAAAAAAAAAAAATCTGAAATGTTTCAGATTTTAAATTACGTCCAAAGGGGCGTTTTTTAACATTTTGTGTGTTACCTTTCTTATTAAATATCATGTTCCTCGCACTTAAACCATTAGATCCAGTGCAAGAGCAATATCGCAAAATAGTTTTAAAACGAGCATATCTTTAGAATTTCCGATACAGAGACTCACGCACTGGAGATAAAAATGTTTTTTCTGCACAATGTTGCCATTGCTCGCTTTGAAATTCTTGAGTTTGTTAATCAAAAATTCGTCAAAGTTTTAAAAAATAGGAAATCGATCATAAAACAAATTTCAAATTTCAAATTTGGTCTTCCACATGCTCATATTCGTTGGAGGATTACGTTATTCAAAATTCGATGACTCTATGTACCGTTATTTTATGACAATATGAGAAATATACATACATTTACGCAGATTTTCATTATTTAATTTCTTCAAATATAATGAAGGACTCTAACATTTTATGGCAACAGTTTGAAAAGTAAACCGACATTTATCCGTCCGACGCAAAATGCCAAAACGAAAGTAATAGTCCTTCGGGACTCAAGTCCCTTTGGACTAAAAAAAAAAAAAAAAATCTGAAATGTTTCAGATTTTAAATTACGTCCAAAGGGCCGTTTTTTACATTTTGTGTGTTACCTTTCTTATTAAATATCATGTTCCTCGCACTTAAACTATTAGATCCAGTGCAAGAGCAATATCGCAAAATAGTTTTAAAACGAGCATATCTTTAGAATTTCCGATACAGAGACTCACGCGCTGGAGATAAAAATGTTTTTTCTGGACAACGTTGCCATTGCTCGCTTTGAAATCCTTGAGTTTGTTAATCAAAAATTCGTCAAAGTTTTAAAAAATGGGAAATCGATCATAAAACAAATTTCAAATTTCAAATTTGGTCTTCCACATGCTCATATTCGTTGGAGGATTACGTTATTCAAAATTCGATGACTCTATGTACCGTTATTTTATGACAATGTGAGAAATATACATACATTTACGCAGATTTTCATTATTTAATTTCTTCAAATATAATGAAGGACTCTAACATTTTATGGCAACAGTTTGAAAAGTGAACCGACATTTATCCGTCCGACGCAAAATGCCAAAACGAAAGTAATAGTCCTTCGGGACTCAAGTCCCTTTGGACTAAAAAAGAAAAAGAAAAAATCTGAAATGTTTCAGATTTTAAATTACGTCCAAAAGGCCGTTTTTTAACATTTTGTGTGATACCTTTCTTTATTAAATATCATGTTCCTCGCACTTAAACCATAAGATCCAGTGCAACAGCAATATCGCAAAATAGTTTTAAAACGAGCATATATTTAGAATTTCCGATACAGAGACTCACGCGCTGGAGATAAAAATGTTTTTTCTGCATAACATTGCCATTGCTCGCTTTGAAATCCTTGAGTTTGTTAATCAAAAATTCGTCAAAGTTTTAAAAAATAGGAAATCGATCATAAAACAAATTTGAAATTTCAAATTTGGTCTTCCACATGCTCATATTCGTTGGAGGATTACGTTATTCAAAATTCGATGACTCTATGTACCGTTATTTTATGACAATGTGAGAAATATACATACATTTACGCAGATTTTCATTATTTAATTTCTTCAAATAAAATGCAGGACTCTAACATTTTATGGCAACAGTTTGAAAAGTGAACCGACATTTATCCGTCCGACGCAAAATGCCAAAACGAAAGTAATAGTCCTTCGGGACTCAAGTCCCTTTGGACTAAAAAAAAAAAAAAAAAATCTGAAATGTTTCAGATTTTAAATTACGTCCAAAGGGGCGTTTTTTAACATTTTGTGTGTTACCTTTCTTATTAAATATCATGTTCCTCGCACTTAAACCATTAGATCCAGTGCAAGAGCAATATCGCAAAATAGTTTTAAAACGAGCATATCTTTAGAATTTCCGATACAGAGACTCACGCGCTGGAGATAAAAATGTTTTTTCTGCACAATGTTGCCATTGCTCGCTTTGAAATCCTTGAGTTTGTTAATCAAAAATTCGTCAAAGTTTTAAAAAAATAGGAAATCGATCATAAAACATATTTCAAATTTCAAATTTGATCTTCCACATGCTCATATTCGTTGGAGGATTACGTTATTCAAAATTCGATGACTCTATGTACCGTTATTTTATGACAATGTGAGAAATATACATACATTTACGCAGATTTTCATTATTTAATTTCTTCAAATATAATGAAGGACTCTAACATTTTATGGCAACAGTTTGAAAAGTAAACCGACATTTATCCGTCCGACGCAAAATGCCAAAACGAAAGTAATAGTCCTTCGGGACTCAAGTCCCTTTGGACTAAAAAAAAAAAAAAAAAAAAAAAACTGAAATGTTTCAGATTTTAAATTATGTCCAAAGGGGCGTTTTTTAACATTTTGTGTGTTACCTTTCTTATTAAATATCATGTTCCTCGCACTTAAACCATTAGATCCAGTGCAAGAGCAATATCGCAAAATAGTTTTAAAACGAGCATATCTTTAGAATTTCCGATACAGAGACTCACGCGCTGGAGATAAAAATGTTTTTTCTGGACAACGTTGCCATTGCTCGCTTTGAAATCCTTTAGTTTGTTAATCAAAAATTCGTCAAAGTTTTAAAAAATGGGAAATCGATCATAAAACAAATTTCAAATTTCAAATTTGGTCTTCCACATGCTCATATTCGTTGGAGGATTACGTTATTCAAAATTCGATGACTCTATGTACCGTTATTTTATGACAATGTGAGAAATATACATACATTTACGCAGATTTTCATTATTTAATTTCTTCAAATATAATGAAGGACTCTAACATTTTATGGCAACAGTTTGAAAAGTGAACCGACATTTATCCGTCCGACGCAAAATGCCAAAACGAAAGTAATAGTCCTTCGGGACTCAACTCCCTTTGGACTAAAAAAAAAAAAGAAAAAATCTGAAATGTTTCAGATTTTAAATTACGTCCAAAGGGCCGTTTTTTAACATTTTGTGTGATACCTTTCTTTATTAAATATCATGTTCCTCGCACTTAAACCATAAGATCCAGTGCAACAGCAATATCGCAAAATAGTTTTAAAACGAGCATATATTTAGAATTTCCGATACAGAGACTCACGCGCTGGAGATAAAAATGTTTTTTCTGCACAACATTGCCATTGCTCGCTTTGAAATCCTTGAGTTTGTTAATCAAAAATTCGTCAAAGTTTTAAAAAATAGGAAATCGATCATAAAACAAATTTCAAATTTCAAATTTGGTCTTCCACATGCTCATATTCGTTGGAGGATTACGTTATTCAAAATTCGATGACTCTATGTACCGTTATTTTATGACAATGTGAGAAATATACATACATTTACGCAGATTTTCATTATTTAATTTCTTCATATATAATGCAGGACTCTAACATTTTATGGCAACCGTTTGAAAAGTGAACCGACATTTATCCGTCCGACGCAAAATGCCAAAACGAAAGTAATAGTCCTTCGGGACTCAAGTCCCTTTCGACTAAAAAAAAAAAAAAAATCTGAAATGTTTCAGATTTTAAATTACGTCCAAAGGGGCGTTTTTTAACATTTTGTGTGTTACCTTTCTTATTAAATATCATGTTCCTCGCACTTAAACCATTAGATCCAGTGCAAGAGCAATATCGCAAAATAGTTTTAAAACGAGCATATCTTTAGAATTTCCGATACAGAGACTCACGCGCTGGAGATAAAAATGTTTTTTCTGCACAACGTTGCCATTGCTCGCTTTGAAATCCTTGAGTTTGTTAATCAAAAATTCGTCAAAGTTTTAAAAAATAGGAAATCGATCATAAAACAAATTTCAAATTTCAAATTTGGTCTTCCACATGCTCATATTCGTTGGAGGATTACGTTATTCAAAATTCGATGACTCTATGTACCGTTATTTTATGACAATGTGAGAAATATACATACATTTACGCAGATTTTCATTATTTAATTTCTTCAAATATAATGCAGGACTCTAACATTTTATGGCAACAGTTTGAAAAGTGAACCGACATTTATCCGTCCGACGCAAAATGCCAAAACGAAAGTAATACTCCTTCGGGACTCAAGTCCCTTTGGACTAAAAAAAAAAAAAAGAAAAAATCTGAAATGTTTCAGATTTTAAATTACGTCCAAAGGGCCGTTTTTTAACATTTTGTGTGATACCTTTCTTTATTAAATATCATCTTCCTCGCACTTAAACCATAAGATCCAGTGCAACAGCAATATCGCAAAATAGTTTTAAAACGAGCATATATTTAGAATTTCCGATACAGAGACTCACGCGCTGGAGATAAAAATGTTTTTTCTGCACAACATTGCCATTGCTCGCTTTGAAATCCTTGAGTTTGTTAATCAAAAATTCGTCAAAGTTTTAAAAAATAGGAAATCGATCATAAAACAAATTTCAAATTTCAAATTTGGTCTTCCACATGCTCATATTCGTTGGAGGATTACGTTATTCAAAATTCGATGACTCTATGTACCGTTATTTTATGACAATGTGAGAAAGATACATACATTTACGCAGATTTTCATTATTTAATTTCTTCAAATATAATGCAGGACTCTAACATTTTATGGCAACAGTTTGAAAAGTGAACCGACATTTATCTGTCCGACGCAAAATGCCAAAACGAAAGTAATAGTCCTTCGGGACTCAAGTCCCTTTGGACTAAAAAAAAAAAAAAAAATCTGAAATGTTTCAGATTTTAAATTACGTCCAAAGGGGCGTTTTTTAACATTTTGTGTGTTACCTTTCTTATTAAATATCATGTTCCTCGCACTTAAACCATTAGATCCAGTGCAACAGCAATATCGCAAAATAGTTTTAAAACGAGCATATCTTTAGAATTTCCGATACAGAGACTCACGCGCTGGAGATAAAAATGTTTTTTCTGCACAACATTGCCATTGCTCGCTTTGAAATCCTTGAATTTGTTAATCAAAAATTCGTCAAAGTTTTAAAAAATAGGAAATCGATCATAAAACAAATTTCAAATTTCAAATTTGGTCTTCCACATGCTCATATTCGTTGGAGGATTACGTTATTCAAAATTCGATGACTCTATGTACCGTTATTTTATGACAATGTGAGAAAGATACATACATTTACGCAGATTTTCATTATTTAATTTCTTCAAATATAATGCAGGACTCTAACATTTTATGGCAACAGTTTGAAAAGTGAACCGACATTTATCCGTCCGACGCAAAATGCCAAAACGAAAGTAATAGTCCTTCGGGACTCAAGTCCCTTTGGACTAAAAAAAAAAAAAAAAAAATCTGAAATGTTTCAGATTTTAAATTACGTCCAAAGGGGCGTTTTTTAACATTTTGTGTGTTACCTTTCTTATTAAATATCATGTTCCTCGCACTTAAACCATTAGATCCAGTGCAAGAGCAATATCGCAAAATAGTTTTAAAACGAGCATATCTTTAGAATTTCCGATACAGAGACTCACGCGCTGGAGATAAAAATGTTTTTTCTGCACAACATTGCCATTGCTCGCTTTGAAATCCTTGAGTTTGTTAATCAAAAATTCGTCAAAGTTTTAAAAAATAGGAAATCGATCATAAAACAAATTTCAAATTTTAAATTTGGTCTTCCACATGCTCATATTCGTTGGAGGATTACGTTATTCAAAATTCGATGACTCTATGTACCGTTATTTTATGACAATGTGAGAAATATACATACATTTACGCAGATTTTCATTATTTAATTTCTTCAAATATAATGCAGGACTCTAACATTTTATGGCAACAGTTTGAAAAGTGAACCGACATTTATCCGTCCGACGCAAAATGCCAAAACGAAAGTAATAGTCCTTCGGGACTCAAGTCCCTTTGGACTAAAAAAAAAAAAAAAAATCTCAAATGTTTCAGATTTTAAATTACGTCCAAAGGGGCGTTTTTTAACATTTTGTGTGTTACCTTTCTTATTAAATAACATGTTCCTCGCACTTAAACCATTAGATCCAGTGCAAGAGCAATATCGCAAAATAGTTTTAAAACGAGCATATCTTTAGAATTTCCGATACAGAGACTCACGCGCTGGAGATAAAAATGTTTTTTCTGAACAATGTTGCCATTGCTCGCTTTGAAATCCTTGAGTTTGTTAATCAAAAATTCGTCAAAGTTTTAAAAAATAGGAAATCGATCATAAAACAAATTTCAAATTTCAAATTTGATCTTCCACATGCTCATATTCGTTGGAGGATTACGTTATTCAAAATTCGATGACTCTATGTACCGTTATTTTATGACAATGTGAGAAATATACATACATTTACGCAGATTTTCATTATTTAATTTCTTCAAATATAATGAAGGACTCTAACATTTTATGGCAACAGTTTGAAAAGTAAACCGACATTTATCCGTCCGACGCAAAATGCCAAAACGAAAGTAATAGTCCTTCGGGACTCAAGTCCCTTTGGACTAAAAAAAAAAAAAAAAAAAATCTGAAATGTTTCAGATTTTAAATTACGTCCAAAGGGGCGTTTTTTAACATTTTGTGTGTTACCTTTCTTATTAAATATCATGTTCCTCGCACTTAAAACATTAGATCCAGTGCAAGAGCAATATCGCAAAATAGTTTTAAAACGAGCATATCTTTAGAATTTCCGATACAGAGACTCACGCGCTGGAGATAAAAATGTTTTTTCTGGACAACGTTGCCATTGCTCGCTTTGAAATCCTTGAGTTTGTTAATCAAAAATTCGTCAAAGTTTTAAAAAATGGGAAATCGATCATAAAACAAATTTCAAATTTCAAATTTGGTCTTCCACATGCTCATATTCGTTGGAGGATTACGTTATTCAAAATTCGATGACTCTATGTACCGTTATTTTATGACAATGTGAGAAATATACATACATTTACGCAGATTTTCATTATTTAATTTCTTCAAATATAATGAAGGACTCTAACATTTTATGGCAACAGTTTGAAAAGTGAACCGACATTTATCCGTCCGACGCAAAATGCCAAAACGAAAGTAATAGTCCTTCGGGACTCAAGTCCCTTTGGACTAAAAAAAAAAAAGAAAAAATCTGAAATGTTTCAGATTTTAAATTACGTCCAAAGGGCCGTTTTTTAACATTTTGTGTGATACCTTTCTTTATTAAATATCATGTTCCTCGCACTTAAACCATAAGATCCAGTGCAACAGCAATATCGCAAAATAGTTTTAAAACGAGCATATATTTAGAATTTCCGATACAGAGACTCACGCGCTGGAGATAAAAATGTTTTTTTCTGCACAACATTGCCATTGCTCGCTTTGAAATCCTTGAGTTTGTTAATCAAAAATTCGTCAAAGTTTTAAAAAATAGGAAATCGATCATAAAACAAATTTCAAATTTCAAATTTGGTCTTCCACATGCTCATATTCGTTGGAGGATTACGTTATTCAAAATTCGATGACTCTATGTACCGTTATTTTATGACAATGTGAGAAATATACATACATTTACGCAGATTTTCATTATTTAATTTCTTCAAATATAATGCAGGACTCTAACATTTTATGGCAACAGTTTGAAAAGTGAACCGACACTTATCCGTCCGATGCAAAATGCCAAAACGAAAGTAATTGTCCTTCGGGACTCAAGTCCCTTTGGACTAAAAAAAAAAAAAAAAAAAAAAAAAAAATGAAATGTTTCAGATTTTAAATTACGTCCAAAGGGGCGTTTTTTAACATTTTGTGTATTACCTTTCTTATTAAATATCATGTTCCTCGCACTTAAACCATAAGATCCAGTGCAACAGCAATATCGCAAAATAGTTTTGAAACGAGCATATCTTTAGAATTTCCGATACAGAGACTCACGCGCTGGAGATAAAAATGTTTTTTCTGAACAATGTTGCCATTGCTCGCTTTGAAATCCTTGAGTTTGTTAATCAAAAATTCGTCAAAGTTTTAAAAAATAGGAAATCGATCATAAAACAAATTTCAAATTTCAAATTTGATCTTCCACATGCTCATATTCGTTGGAGGATTACGTTATTCAAAATTCGATGACTCTATGTACCGTTATTTTATGACAATGTGAGAAATATACATACATTTACGCAGATTTTCATTATTTAATTTCTTCAAATATAATGAAGGACTCTAACATTTTATGGCAACAGTTTGAAAAGTAAACCGACATTTATCCGTCCGACGCAAAATGCCAAAACGAAAGTAATAGTCCTTCGGGACTCAAGTCCCTTTGGACTAAAAAAAAAAAAAGAAAAAATCTGAAATGTTTCAGATTTTAAATTACGTCCAAAGGGGCGTTTTTTAACATTTTGTGTGTTACCTTTCTTATTAAATATCATGTTCCTCGCACTTAAACCATTAGATCCAGTGCAACAGCAATATCGCAAAATAGTTTTAAAACGGGCATATCTTTAGAATTTCCGATACAGAGACTCACGCGCTGGAGATAAAAATGTTTTTTCTGCACAACATTGCCATTGCTCGCTTTGAAATCCTTGAATTTGTTAATCAAAAATTCGTCAAAGTTTTAAAAAATAGGAATTCGATCATAAAACAAATTTCAAATTTCAAATTTGGTCTTCCACATGCTCATATTCGTTGGAGGATTACGTTATTCAAAATTCGATGACTCTATGTACCGTTATTTTATGACAATGTGAGAAATATACATACATTTACGCAGATTTTCATTATTTAATTTCTTCAAATATAATGCAGGACTCTAACATTTTATGGCAACAGTTTGAAAAGTGAACCGACATTTATCCGTCCGACGCAAAATGCCAAAACGAAAGTAATAGTCCTTCGGGACTCAAGTCCCTTTGGACTAAAAAAAAAAAAAAATCTGAAATGTTTCAGATTTTAAATTACGTCCAAAGGGGCGTTTTTTAACATTTTGTGTGATACCTTTCTCTATTAAATATCATGTTCCTCGCACTTAAACCATAAGATCCAGTGCAACAGCAATATCGCAAAATAGTTTTAAAATGAGCATATCTTTAGAATTTCCGATACAGAGCCTCACGCGCTTGAGATAAAAATGTTTTTTCTGCACAACATTGCCATTCCTCGCTTTGAAATCCTTGAGTTTGTTAATCAAAAATTCGTCAAAGTTTTAAAAAATAGGAAATCGATCATAAAACAAATTTCAAATTTCAAATTTGGTCTTCCACATGCTCATATTCGTTGGAGGATTACGTTATTCAAAATTCGATGACTCTATGTACCGTTATTTTATGACAATGTGAGAAATATACATACATTTACGCAGATTTTCATTATTTAATTTCTTCAAATATAATGCAGGACTCTAACATTTTATGGCAACAGTTTGAAAAGTGAACCGACATTTATCCGTCCGACGCAAAATGCCAAAACGAAAGTAATAGTCCTTCGGGACTCAAGTCCCTTTGGACTAAAAAAAAAAAAAATCTGAAATGTTTCAGATTTTAAATTACGTCCAAAGGGGCGTTTTTTAACATTTTGTGTGTTACCTTTCTTATTAAATATCATGTTCCTCGCACTTAAACCATAAGATCCAGTGCAACAGCAATATCGCAAAATAGTTTTGAAACGAGCATATCTTTAGAATTTCCGATACAGAGACTCACGCGCTGGAGATAAAAATGTTTTTTCTGCACAACGTTGCCATTGGTCGCTTTGAAATCCTTGAGTTTGTTAATCAAAAATTCGTCAAAGTTTTAAAAAATAGGAAATCGATCATAAAACAAATTTCAAATTTCAAATTTGGTCTTCCACATACTCATATTCGTTGGAGGATTACGTTATTCATAATTCGATGACTCTATGTACCGTTATTTTATGACAATGTGAGAAATATACATACATTTACGCAGATTTTCATTATTTAATTTCTTCAAATATAATGCAGGACTCTAACATTTTATGGCAACAGTTTGAAAAGTGAACCGACACTTATCCGTCCGATGCAAAATGCCAAAACGAAAGTAATTGTCCTTCGGGACTCAAGTCCCTTTGGACTAAAAAAAAAAAAAAAAAAAAAAAAAAATGAAATGTTTCAGATTTTAAATTACGTCCAAAGGGGCGTTTTTTAACATTTTGTGTATTACCTTTCTTATTAAATATCATGTTCCTCGCACTTAAACCATAAGATCCAGTGCAACAGCAATATCGCAAAATAGTTTTGAAACGAGCATATCTTTAGAATTTCCGATACAGAGACTCACGCGCTGGAGATAAAAATGTTTTTTCTGCACAACGTTGCCATTGGTCGCTTTGAAATCCTTGAGTTTGTTAATCAAAAATTCGTCATAGTTTTAACAAATAGGAAATCGATCATAAAACAAATTTCAAATTTGGTCTTCCACATGCTCATATTCGTTGGAGGATTACGTTATTCAAAATTCGATGACTCTAGGTACCGTTATTTTATGACAATGTGAGAAATATACATACATTTACGCAGATTTTCATTATTTAATTTCTTCAAATATAATGCAGGACTCTAACATTTTATGGCAACAGTTTGAAAAGTGAACCGACACTTATCCGTCCGACGCAAAATGCCAAAACGAAAGTAATAGTCCTTCGGGACTCAAGTCCCTTTGGACTAAAAAAAAAAAAAAAAAAAAAAATATGAAATGTTTCAGATTTTAAATTACGTCCAAAGGGGCGTTTTTTAACATTTTGTGTGTTACCTTTCTTATTAAATATTATGTTCCTCGCACTTAAACCATAAGATCCAGTGCAACAGCAATATCGCAAAATAGTTTTGAAACGAGCATATCTTTAGAATTTCCGATACAGAGACTCACGCGCTGGAGATAAAAATGTTTTTTCTGCACAACATTGCCATTGCTCGCTTTGAAATCCTTGAGTTTGTTAATCAAAAATTCGTCAAAGTTTTAAAAAATAGGAAATCGATCATAAAACAAATTTCAAATTTCAAATTTGGTCTTCCACATGCTCATATTCGTTGGAGGATTACGTTATTCATAATTCGATGATTCTATGCACCGTTATTTTATGACAATGTGAGAAATATACATACATTTACGCAGATTTTCATTATTTAATTTCTTCAAATATAATGCAGGACTCTAAGATTTTATGGCAACAGTTTGAAAAGTGAACCGACATTTATCCGTCCGACGCAAAATGCCAAAACGAAAGTAATAGTCCTTCGGGACTCAAGTCCCTTTGGACTAAAAAAAAAAAAAAATATGAAATGTTTCAGATTTTAAATTACGTCCAAAGGGGCGTTTTTTAACATTTTGTGTGTTACCTTTCTTATTAAATATTATGTTCCTCGCACTTAAACCATAAGATCCAGTGCAACAGCAATATCGCAAAATAGTTTTGAAACGAGCATATCTTTAGAATTTCCGATACAGAGACTCACGCGCTGGAGATAAAAATGTTTTTCTGCACAACGTTGCCATTGGTCGCTTTGAAATCCTTGAGTTTGTTAATCAAAAATTCGTCAAAGTTTTAAAAAATAGGAAATCGATCATAAAACAAATTTCAAATTTCAAATTTGGTCTTCCACATACTCATATTCGTTGGAGGATTACGTTATTCATAATTCGATGACTCTATGTACCGTTATTTTATGACAATGTGAGAAATATACATACATTTACGCAGATTTTCATTATTTAATTTCTTCAAATATAATGCAGGACTCTAACATTTTATGGCAAGAGTTTGAAAAGTGAACCGACATTTATCCGTCCGACGCAAAATGCCAAAACGAAAGTAATAGTCCTTCGGGACACAAGTCCCTTTGGACTAAAAAAAAAAAAAAAAAAAATCTGAAATGTTTCAGATTTTAAATTGCGTCCAAAGGGGCGTTTTTTAACATTTTGTGTGTTACCCTTGTTATTAAATATCATGTTCCTCGCACTTAAACCATAAGATCCAGTGCAACAGCAATATCGCAAAATAGTTTTGAAACGAGCATATCTTTAGAATTTCCGATACAGGGACTCACGCGCTGGAGATAAAAATGTTTTTTCTGCACAACGTTGCCATTGCTCGCTTTGAAATCCTTGAGTTTGTTAATCAAAAATTCGTCATAGTTTTAATAAATAGGAAATCGATCATAAAACAAATTTCAAATTTGGTCTTCCACATGCTCATATTCGTTGGAGGATTACGTTATTCAAAATTCGATGACTCTAGGTACCGTTATTTTATGACAATGTGAGAAATATACATACATTTACGCAGATTTTCATTATTTAATTTCTTCAAATATAATGCAGGACTCTAACATTTTATGGCAACAGTTTGAAAAGTGAACCGACATTTATCCGTTTGACGTAAAATGCCAAAACGAAAGTAATAGACCTTCGGGACTCAAGTCCCTTTGGACTAAAAAAAAAAAAAAAAAAAAAAAAAAAAAATGAAATGTTTCAGATTTTAAATTACGTCCAAAGGGGCGTTTTTTAACATTTTGTGTATTACCTTTCTTATTAAATATCATGTTCCTCGCACTTAAACCATAAGATCCAGTGCAACAGCAATATCGCAAAATAGTTTTGAAACGAGCATATCTTTAGAATTTCCGATACAGAGACTCACGCGCTGGAGATAAAAATGTTTTTTCTGCACAACGTTGCCATTGGTCGCTTTGAAATCCTTGAGTTTGTTAATCAAAAATTCGTCATAGTTTTAACAAATAGGAAATCGATCATAAAACAAATTTCAAATTTGGTCTTCCACATGCTCATATTCGTTGGAGGATTACGTTATTCAAAATTCGATGACTCTAGGTACCGTTATTTTATGACAATGTGAGAAATATACATACATTTACGCAGATTTTCATTATTTAATTTCTTCAAATATAATGCAGGACTCTAACATTTTATGGCAACAGTTTGAAAAGTGAACCGACACTTATCCGTCCGACGCAAAATGCCAAAACGAAAGTAATAGTCCTTCGGGACTCAAGTCCATTTGGACTAAAAAAAAAAAAAAAAAAAAATATGAAATGTTTCAGATTTTAAAGTACGTCCAAAGGGGCGTTTTTTAACATTTTGTGTGTTACCTTTCTTATTAAATATTATGTTCCTCGCACTTAAACCATAAGATCCAGTGCAACAGCAATATCGCAAAATAGTTTTGAAACGAGCATATCTTTAGAATTTCCGATACAGAGACTCACGCGCTGGAGATAAAAATGTTTTTTCTGCACAACATTGCCATTGCTCGCTTTGAAATCCTTGAGTTTGTTAATCAAAAATTCGTCAAAGTTTTAAAAAATAGGAAATCGATCATAAAACAAATTTCAAATTTCAAATTTGGTCTTCCACATGCTCATATTCGTTGGAGGATTACGTTATTCATAATTCGATGATTCTATGCACCGTTATTTTATGACAATGTGAGAAATATACATACATTTACGCAGATTTTCATTATTTAATTTCTTCAAATATAATGCAGGACTCTAAGATTTTATGGCAACAGTTTGAAAAGTGAACCGACATTTATCCGTCCGACGCAAAATGCCAAAACGAAAGTAATAGTCCTTCGGGACTCAAGTCCCTTTGGACTAAAAAAAAAAAAAAATATGAAATGTTTCAGATTTTAAATTACGTCCAAAGGGGCGTTTTTTAACATTTTGTGTGTTACCTTTCTTATTAAATATTATGTTCCTCGCACTTAAACCATAAGATCCAGTGCAACAGCAATATCGCAAAATAGTTTTGAAACGAGCATATCTTTAGAATTTCCGATACAGAGACTCACGCGCTGGAGATAAAAATGTTTTTCTGCACAACGTTGCCATTGGTCGCTTTGAAATCCTTGAGTTTGTTAATCAAAAATTCGTCAAAGTTTTAAAAAATAGGAAATCGATCATAAAACAAATTTCAAATTTCAAATTTGCTCTTCCACATACTCATATTCGTTGGAGGATTACGTTATTCATAATTCGATGACTCTATGTACCGTTATTTTATGACAATGTGAGAAATATACATACATTTACGCAGATTTTCATTATTTAATTTCTTCAAATATAATGCAGGACTCTAACATTTTATGGCAAGAGTTTGAAAAGTGAACCGACATTTATCCGTCCGACGCAAAATGCCAAAACGAAAGTAATAGTCCTTCGGGACACAAGTCCCTTTGGACTAAAAAAAAAAAAAAAAAAAATCTGAAATGTTTCAGATTTTAAATTGCGTCCAAAGGGGCGTTTTTTAACATTTTGTGTGTTACCCTTGTTATTAAATATCATGTTCCTCGCACTTAAACCATAAGATCCAGTGCAACAGCAATATCGCAAAATAGTTTTGAAACGAGCATATCTTTAGAATTTCCGATACAGGGACTCACGCGCTGGAGATAAAAATGTTTTTTCTGCACAACGTTGCCATTGCTCGCTTTGAAATCCTTGAGTTTGTTAATCAAAAATTCGTCATAGTTTTAATAAATAGGAAATCGATCATAAAACAAATTTCAAATTTGGTCTTCCACATGCTCATATTCGTTGGAGGATTACGTTATTCAAAATTCGATGACTCTAGGTACCGTTATTTTATGACAATGTGAGAAATATACATACATTTACGCAGATTTTCATTATTTAATTTCTTCAAATATAATGCAGGACTCTAACATTTTATGGCAACAGTTTGAAAAGTGAACCGACATTTATCCGTTTGACGTAAAATGCCAAAACGAAAGTAATAGTCCTTCGGGACTCAAGTCACTTTGGACTAAAAAAAAAAAAAAAAAAAAATATGAAATATTTCAGATTTTAAATTACGTCCAAAGGGGCGTTTTTTACATTTTGTGTGTTACCTTTCTTATTAAATATTATGTTCCTCGCACTTAAACCATAAGATCCAGTGCAACAGCAATATCGCAAAATAGTTTTGAAACGAGCATATCTTTAGAATTTCCGATACAGAGACTCACGCGCTGGAGATAAAAATGTTTTTTCTGCACAACATTGCCATTGCTCGCTTTGAAATCCTTGAGTTTGTTAATCAAAAATTCGTCAAAGTTTTAAAAAATAGGAAATCGATCATAAAACAAATTTCAAATTTCAAATTTGGTCTTCCACATGCTCATATTCGTTGGAGGATTACGTTATTCATAATTCGATGACTCTATGCACCGTTATTTTATGACAATGTGAGAAATATACATACATTTACGCAGATTTTCATTATTTAATTTCTTCAAATATAATGCAGGACTCTAACATTTTATGGCAAGAGTTTGAAAAGTGAACCGACATTTATCCGTCCGACGCAAAATGCCAAAACGAAAGTAATAGTCCTTCGGGACACAAGTCCCTTTGGACTAAAAAAAAAAAAAAAAAAAAAAATCTGAAATGTTTCAGATTTTAAATTGCGTCCAAAGGGGCGTTTTTTAACATTTTGTGTGTTACCCTTGTTATTAAATATCATGTTCCTCGCACTTAAACCATAAGATCCAGTGCAACAGCAATATCGCAAAATAGTTTTGAAACGAGCATATCTTTAGAATTTCCGATACAGGGACTCACGCGCTGGAGATAAAAATGTTTTTTCTGCACAACGTTGCCATTGCTCGCTTTGAAATCCTTGAGTTTGTTAATCAAAAATTCGTCATAGTTTTAATAAATAGGAAATCGATCATAAAACAAATTTCAAATTTGGTCTTCCACATGCTCATATTCGTTGGAGGATTACGTTATTCAAAATTCGATGACTCTAGGTACCGTTATTTTATGACAATGTGAGAAATATACATACATTTACGCAGATTTTCATTATTTAATTTCTTCAAATATAATGCAGGACTCTAACATTTTATGGCAACAGTTTGAAAAGTGAACCGACATTTATCCGTTTGACGTAAAATGCCAAAACGAAAGTAATAGTCCTTCGGGACTCAAGTCCCTTTGGACTAAAAAAAAAAAAAAAAAAAATATGAAATGTTTCAGATTTTAAATTACGTCCAAAGGGGCGTTTTTTAACATTTTGTGTGTTACCTTTCTTATTAAATATTATGTTCCTCGCACTTAAACCATAAGATCAGGTGCAACAGCAATATCGCAAAATAGTTTTGAAACGGGCATACCTTTAGAATTTCCAATACAGAGACTCACGCGCTGGAGATAAAAATGTTTTTTTTGCACAACATTGCCATTGCTCGCTTTGAAATCCTTGAGTTTGTTAATCAAAAATTCGTCAAAGTTTTAAAAAATAGGAAATCGATCATAAAACAAATTTCAAATTTCAAATTTGGTCTTCCACATGCTCATATTCGTTGGAGGATTACGTTATTCAAAATTCGATGACTCTATGTACCGTTATTTTATGACAATGTGAGAAATATACATACATTTACGCAGATTTTCATTATTTAATTTCTTCAAATATAATGCAGGACTCTAACATTTTATGGCAAGAGTTTGAAAAGTGAACCGACATTTATCCGTCCGATGCAAAATGCCAAAACGAAAGTAATAGTCCTTCGGGACTCAAGTCCCTTTGGACTAAAAAAAAAAAAAAATCTGAAATGTTTCAGATTTTAAATTACGTCCAAAGGGGCATTTTTTAACATTTTGTGTGTTACCCTTGTTATTAAATATCATGTTCCTCGCACTTAAACCATTAGATCCAGTGCAACAGCAATATCGCAAAATAGTTTTGAAACGAGCATACCTTTAGAATTTCCGATACAGAGACTCACGCGCTGGAGATAAAAATGTTTTTTCTGCACAACGTTGCCATTGGTCGCTTTGAAATCCTTGAGTTTGTTAATCAAAAATTCGTCATAGTTTTAACAAATAGGAAATCGATCATAAAACAAATTTCAAATTTGGTCTTCCACATGCTCATATTCGTTGGAGGATTACGTTATTCAAAATTCGATGACTCTAGGTACCGTTATTTTATGACAATGTGAGAAATATACATACATTTACGCAGATTTTCATTATTTAATTTCTTCAAATATAATGCAGGACTCTAACATTTTATGGCAACAGTTTGAAAAGTGAACCGACACTTATCCGTCCGACGCAAAATGCCAAAACGAAAGTAATAGTCCTTCGGGACTCAAGTCCCTTTGGACTAAAAAAAAAAAAAAAAAAAAAAATATGAAATGTTTCAGATTTTAAATTACGTCCAAAGGGGCGTTTTTTAACATTTTGTGTGTTACCTTTCTTATTAAATATTATGTTCCTCGCACTTAAACCATAAGATCCAGTGCAACAGCAATATCGCAAAATAGTTTTGAAACGAGCATATCTTTAGAATTTCCGATACAGAGACTCACGCGCTGGAGATAAAAATGTTTTTTCTGCACAACATTGCCATTGCTCGCTTTGAAATCCTTGAGTTTGTTAATCAAAAATTCGTCAAAGTTTTAAAAAATAGGAAATCGATCATAAAACAAATTTCAAATTTCAAATTTGGTCTTCCACATGCTCATATTCGTTGGAGGATTACGTTATTCATAATTCGATGATTCTATGCACCGTTATTTTATGACAATGTGAGAAATATACATACATTTACGCAGATTTTCATTATTTAATTTCTTCAAATATAATGCAGGACTCTAAGATTTTATGGCAACAGTTTGAAAAGTGAACCGACATTTATCCGTCCGACGCAAAATGCCAAAACGAAAGTAATAGTCCTTCGGGACTCAAGTCCCTTTGGACTAAAAAAAAAAAAAATATGAAATGTTTCAGATTTTAAATTACGTCCAAAGGGGCGTTTTTTAACATTTTGTGTGTTACCTTTCTTATTAAATATCATGTTCCTCGCACTTAAACCATAAGATCCAGTGCAACAGCAATATCGCAAAATAGTTTTGAAACGAGCATATCTTTAGAATTTCCGATACAGAGACTCACGCGCTGGAGATAAAAATGTTTTTCTGCACAACGTTGCCATTGGTCGCTTTGAAATCCTTGAGTTTGTTAATCAAAAATTCGTCAAAGTTTTAAAAAATAGGAAATCGATCATAAAACAAATTTCAAATCTCAAATTTGGTCTTCCACATACTCATATTCGTTGGAGGATTACGTTATTCATAATTCGTTGACTCTATGTACCGTTATTTTATGACAATGTGAGAAATATACATACATTTACGCAGATTTTCATTATTTAATTTCTTCAAATATAATGCAGGACTCTAACATTTTATGGCAAGAGTTTGAAAAGTGAACCGACATTTATCCGTCCGACGCAAAATGCCAAAACGAAAGTAATAGTCCTTCGGGACACAAGTCCCTTTGGACTAAAAAAAAAAAAAAAAAAATCTGAAATGTTTCAGATTTTAAATTGCGTCCAAAGGGGCGTTTTTTAACATTTTGTGTGTTACCCTTGTTATTAAATATCATGTTCCTCGCACTTAAACCATAAGATCCAGTGCAACAGCAATATCGCAAAATAGTTTTGAAACGAGCATATCTTTAGAATTTCGGATACAGGGACTCACGCGCTGGAGATAAAAATGTTTTTTCTGCACAACGTTGCCATTGCTCGCTTTGAAATCCTTGAGTTTGTTAATCAAAAATTCGTCATAGTTTTAATAAATAGGAAATCGATCATAAAACAAATTTCAAATTTGGTCTTCCACATGCTCATATTCGTTGGAGGATTACGTTATTCAAAATTCGATGACTCTAGGTACCGTTATTTTATGACAATGTGAGAAATATACATACATTTACGCAGATTTTCATTATTTAATTTCTTCAAATATAATGCAGGACTCTAACATTTTATGGCAACAGTTTGAAAAGTGAACCGACATTTATCCGTTTGACGTAAAATGCCAAAACGAAAGTAATAGTCCTTCGGGACTGAAGTCACTTTGGACTAAAAAAAAAAAAAAAAAAAAAAAATATGAAATGTTTCAGATTTTAAATTACGTCCAAAGGGGCGTTTTTTAACATTTTGTGTGTTACCTTTCTTATTAAATATTATGTTCCTCGCACTTAAACCATAAGATCAGGTGCAACAGCAATATCGCAAAATAGTTTTGAAACGGGCATATCTTTAGAATTTCCAATACAGAGACTCACGCGCTGGAGATAAATATGTTTTTTCTGCACAACATTGCCATTGCTCGCTTTGAAATCCTTGAGTTTGTTAATCAAAAATTCGTCAAAGTTTTAAAAAATAGGAAATCGATCATAAAACAAATTTCAAATTTCAAATTTGGTCTTCCACATGCTCATATTCGTTGGAGGATTACGTTATTCATAATTCGATGACTCTATGCACCGTTATTTTATGACAATGTGAGAAATATACCTACATTTACGCAGATTTTCGTTATTTAATTTCTTCAAATATAATGCAGGACTCTAACATTTTATGGCAACAGTTTGAAAAGTGAACCGACATTTATCCGTTCGACGTAAAATGCCAAAACGAAAGTAATAGTCCTTCGGGACTCGAGTCCCTTTGGACTAAAAAAAAAAAAAAATCTGAAATGTTTCAGATTTTAAATTACGTCCAAAGGGGCGTTTTTTAACATTTTGTGTGATACCTTTCTTTATTAAATATCATGTTCCTCGTACTTAAACCATAAGATCCAGTGCAACAGCAATATCGCAAAATAGTTTTAAAACGAGCATATCTTTAGAATATCCGATACAGAGACACACGCGCTGGAGATAAAAATGTTTTTTCTGCCCAACGTTGCCATTGCTCGCTTTGAAATCCTTGAGTTTGTTAATCAAAAATTCGTCATAGGTTAAAAAATAGGAAATCGATCATAAAACAAATTTCAAATTTCAAATTTGGTCTTCCACATGCTCATATTCGTTGGAGGATTACGTTATTCAAAATTCGATGACTCTATGTACCGTTATTTTATGACAATGTGAGAAATATACATACATTTACGCAGATTTTCATTATTTAATTTCTTCAAATATAATGCAGGACTCTAACATTTTATGGCAATAGTTTGAAAAGTGAACCGACACTTATCCGTCCGATGCAAAATGCCAAAACGAAAGTAATAGTCCTTCGGGACTCAAGTCCCTTTGGACTAAAAAAAAAAAAAAAATCTGAAATGTTTCAGATTTTAAATTACGTCCAAAGGGGCGTTTTTTAACATTTTGTGTGTTACCTTTCTTATTAAATATCATGTTCCTCGCACTTAAACCATAAGATCCAGTGCAACAGCAATATCGCAAAATAGTTTTGAAACGAGCATATCTTTAGAATTTCCGATACAGAGACTCACGCGCTGGAGATAAAAATGTTTTTCTGCACAACGTTGCCATTGGTCGCTTTGAAATCCTTGAGTTTGTTAATCAAAAATTCGTCAAAGTTTTAAAAAATAGGAAATCGATTATAAAACAAATTTCAAATTTCAAATTTGGTCTTCCACATACTCATATTCGTTGGAGGATTACGTTATTCATAATTCGATGACTCTATGTACCGTTATTTTATGACAATGTGAGAAATATACATACATTTACGCAGATTTTCATTATTTAATTTCTTCAAATATAATGCAGGACTCTAACATTTTATGGCAACAGTTTGAAAAGTGAACCGACATTTATCCGTTCGACGTAAAATGCCAAAACGAAAGTAATAGTCCTTCGGGACTCAAGTCCCGTTGGACTAAAAAAAAAAAAAATCTGAAATGTTTCAGATTTTAAATTACGTCCAAAGGGACGTTTTTTAACATTTTGTGTGATACCTTTCTTTATTAAATATCATGTTCCTCGCACTTAAACCATAAGATCCAGTGCAACAGCAATATCGCAAAATAGTTTTAAAACGAGCATATCTTTAGAATATCCGATACAGGGACTCACGCGCTGGAGATAAAAATGTTTTTTCTGCACAACGTTGCCATTGCTCGCTTTGAAATCCTTGAGTTTGTTAATCAAAAATTCGTCATAGTTTTAATAAATAGGAAATCGATCATAAAACAAATTTCAAATTTGGTCTTCCACATGCTCATATTCGTTGGAGGATTACGTTATTCAAAATTCGATGACTCTTGGTACCGTTATTTTATGACAATGTGAGAAATATACATACATTTACGCAGATTTTCATTATTTAATTTCTTCAAATATAATGCAGGACTCTAACATTTTATGGCAACAGTTTGAAAAGTGAACCGACATTTATCCGTTTGACGTAAAATGCCAAAACGAAAGTAATAGTCCTTCGGGACTCAAGTCCCTTTGGACTAAAAAAAAAAAAAAATATGAAATGTTTCAGATTTTAAATTACGTCCAAAGGGGCGTTTTTTAACATTTTGTGTGTTACCTTTCTTATTAAATATTATGTTCCTCGCACTTAAACCATAAGATCCAGTGCAACAGCAATATCGCAAAATAGTTTTGAAACGAGCATATCTTTAGAATTTCCGATACAGAGACTCACGCGCTGGAGATAAAAATGTTTTTTCTGCACAACATTGCCATTGCTCGCTTTGAAATCCTTGAGTTTGTTAATCAAAAATTCGTCAAAGTTTTAAAAAATAGGAAATCGATCATAAAACAAATTTCAAATTTCAAATTTGGTCTTCCACGTGCTCATATTCGTTGGAGGATTACGTTATTCATAATTCGATGACTCTATGCACCGTTATTTTATGACAATGTGAGAAATATACATACATTTACGCAGATTTTCATTATTTAATTTCTTCAAATATAATGCAGGACTCTAACATTTTATGGCAACAATTTGAAAAGTGAACCGACATTTATCCGTTCGACGTAAAATGCCAAAACGAAAGTAATAGTCCTTCGGGACTCAAGTCCCTTTGGACTAAAAAAAAAAAAAATCTGAAATGTTTCAGATTTTAAATTACGTCCAAAGGGGCGTTTTTTAACATTTTGTGTGATACCTTTCTTTATTAAATATCATGTTCCTCGCACTTAAACCATAAGATCCAGTGCAACAGCAATATCGCAAAATAGTTTTGAAACGAGCATATCTTTAGAATATCCGATACAGAGACTCACGCGCTGGAGATAAAAATGTTTTTTCTGCCCAACGTTGCCATTGCTCGCTTTGAAATCCTTGAGTTTGTTAATCAAAAATTCGTCATAGTTTTAATAAATAGGAAATCGATCATAAAACAAATTTCAAATTTGGTCTTCCACATGCTCATATTCGTTGGAGGATTACGTTATTCAAAATTCGATGACTCTTGGTACCGTTATTTTATGACAATGTGAGAAATATACATACATTTACGCAGATTTTCATTATTTAATTTCTTCAAATATAATGCAGGACTCTAACATTTTATGGCAACAGTTTGAAAAGTGAACCGACATTTATCCGTTTGACGTAAAATGCCAAAACGAAAGTAATAGTCCTTCGGGACTCAAGTCCCTTTGGACTAAAAAAAAAAAAAAAATATGAAATGTTTCAGATTTTAAATTACGTCCAAAGGGGCGTTTTTTAACATTTTGTGTGTTACCTTTCTTATTAAATATTATGTTCCTCGCACTTAAACCATAAGATCCAGTGCAACAGCAATATCGCAAAATAGTTTTGAAACGAGCATATCTTTAGAATTTCCGATACAGAGACTCACGCGCTGGAGATAAAAATGTTTTTTCTGCACAACATTGCCATTGCTCGCTTTGAAATCCTTGAGTTTGTTAATCAAAAATTCGTCAAAGTTTTAAAAAATAGGAAATCGATCATAAAACAAATTTCAAATTTCAAATTTGGTCTTCCACGTGCTCATATTCGTTGGAGGATTACGTTATTCATAATTCGATGACTCTATGCACCGTTATTTTATGACAATGTGAGAAATATACATACATTTACGCAGATTTTCATTATTTAATTTCTTCAAATATAATGCAGGACTCTAACATTTTATGGCAACAATTTGAAAAGTGAACCGACATTTATCCGTTCGACGTAAAATGCCAAAACGAAAGTAATAGTCCTTCGGGACTCAAGTCCCTTTGGACTAAAAAAAAAAAAAATCTGAAATGTTTCAGATTTTAAATTACGTCCAAAGGGGCGTTTTTTAACATTTTGTGTGATACCTTTCTTTATTAAATATCATGTTCCTCGCACTTAAACCATAAGATCCAGTGCAACAGCAATATCGCAAAATAGTTTTGAAACGAGCATATCTTTAGAATATCCGATACAGAGACTCACGCGCTGGAGATAAAAATGTTTTTTCTGCCCAACGTTGCCATTGCTCGCTTTGAAATCCTTGAGTTTGTTAATCAAAAATTCGTCATAGTTTAAAAAATAGGAAATCGATCATAAAACAAATTTCAAATTTCAAATTTGGTCTTCCACATGCTCATATTCGTTGGAGGATTACGTTATTCATAATTCGATGACTCTATGCACCGTTATTTTATGACAATGTGAGAAATATACATACATTTACGCAGATTTTCATTATTTAATTTCTTCAAATATAATGCAGGACTCTAACATTTTATGGCAACAGTTTGAAAAGTGAACCGACATTTATCCGTCCGACGCAAAATGCCAAAACGAAAGTAATAGTCCTTCGGGACTCAAGTCCCTTTGGACTAAAAAAAAAAAAAAAAATCTGAAATGTTTCAGATTTTAAATTGCGTCCAAAGGGGCGTTTTTTAACATTTTGTGTGATACCTTTCTTTATTCAATATCATGTTCCTCGCACTTAAACCATAAGATCCAGTGCAACAGCAATATCGCAAAATAGTTTTGAAACGAGCATATCTTTAGAATTTCCAATACAGGGACTCACGCGCTGGAGATAAAAATGTTTTTTCTGCACAACGTTGCCATTGCTCGCTTTGAAATCCTTGAGTTTGTTAATCAAAAATTCGTCATAGTTTTAATAAATAGGAAATCGATCATAAAACAAATTTCAAATTTGGTCTTCCACATGCTCATATTCGTTGGAGGATTACGTTATTCATACTTCGATGACTCTAGGTACCGTTATTTTATGACAATGTAAGAAATATACATACATTTACGCAGATTTTCATTATTTAATTTCTTCAAATATAATGCAGGACTCTAACACTTTATGGCAACAGTTTGAAAAGTGAACCGACATTTATCCGTTTGACGTAAAATACCAAAACGAAAGTAATAGTCCTTCGGGACTCAAGTCCCTTTGGAGTAAAAAAAAAAAAAAAAAAATATGAAATGTTTCAGATTTTAAATTACGTCCAAAGGGGCGTTTTTTAACATTTTGTGTGTTACCTTTCTTATTAAATATTATGTTCCTCGCACTTAAACCATAAGATCAGGTGCAAGAGCAATATCGCAAAATAGTTTTGAAACGAGCATATCTTTAGAATTTCCGATACAGAGACTCACGCGCTGGAGATAAAAATGTTTTTTCTGCACAACATTGCCATTGCTCGCTTTGAAATCCTTGAGTTTGTTAATCAAAAATTCGTCAAAGTTTTAAAAAATAGGAAATCGGTCATAAAACAAATTTCAAATTTCAAATTTGGTCTTCCACATGCTCATATTCGTTGGAGGATTACGTTATTCATAATTCGATGACTCTATGCACCGTTATTTTATGACAATGTGAGAAATATACATACATTTACGCAGATTTTCATTATTTAATTTCTTCAAATATAATGCAGGACTCTAACATTTTATGGCAACAGTTTGAAAAGTGAACCGACATTTATCCGTCCGACGCAAAATGCCAAAACGAAAGTAATAGTCCTTCGGGACTCAAGTCCCTTTGGACTAAAAAAAAAAAAAAAAAAAAAATGAAATGTTTCAGATTTTAAATTACGTCCAAAGGGGCGTTTTTTAACATTTTGTGTGTTACCTTTCTTATTAAATATTATGTTCCTCGCACTTAAACCATAAGATCCAGTGCAACAGCAATATCGCAAAATAGTTTTGAAACGAGCATATCTTTAGAATTTCCGATACAGAGACTCACGCGCTGGAGATAAAAATGTTTTTCTGCACAACGTTGCCATTGGTCGCTTTGAAATCCTTGAGTTTGTTAATCAAAAATTCGTCAAAGTTTTAAAAAATAGGAAATCGATCATAAAACAAATTTCAAATTTCAAATTTGGTCTTCCACATACTCATATTCGTTGGAGGATTACGTTATTCATAATTCGATGACTCTATGTACCGTTATTTTATGACAATGTGAGAAATATACATACATTTACGCAGATTTTCATTATTTAATTTCTTCAAATATAATGCAGGACTCTAACATTTTATGGCAACAGTTTGAAAAGTGAACCGACATTTATCCGTTCGACGTAAAATGCCAAAACGAAAGTAATAGTCCTTCCGGACTCAAGTCCCGTTGGACTAAAAAAAAAAAAAAATCTGAAATGTTTCAGATTTTAAATTACGTCCAAAGGGGCGTTTTTTAACATTTTGTGTGATACCTTTCTTTATTAAATATCATGTTCCTCGCACTTAAACCATAAGATCCAGTGCAACAGCAATATCGCAAAATAGTTTTAAAACGAGCATATCTTTAGAATATCCGATACAGGGACTCACGCGCTGGAGATAAAAATGTTTTTTCTGCACAACGTTGCCATTGCTCGCTTTGAAATCCTTGAGTTTGTTAATCAAAAATTCGTCATAGTTTTAATAAATAGGAAATCGATCATAAAACAAATTTCAAATTTGGTCTTCCACATGCTCATATTCGTTGGAGGATTACGTTATTCAAAATTCGATGACTCTTGGTACCGTTATTTTATGACAATGTGAGAAATATACATACATTTACGCAGATTTTCATTATTTAATTTCTTCAAATATAATGCAGGACTCTAACATTTTATGGCAACAGTTTGAAAAGTGAACCGACATTTATCCGTTTGACGTAAAATGCCAAAACGAAAGTAATAGTCCTTCGGGACTCAAGTCCCTTTGGACTAAAAAAAAAAAAAAAAATATGAAATGTTTCAGATTTTAAATTACGTCCAAAGGGGCGTTTTTTAACATTTTGTGTGTTACCTTTCTTATTAAATATTATGTTCCTCGCACTTAAACCATAAGATCCAGTGCAACAGCAATATCGCAAAATAGTTTTGAAACGAGCATATCTTTAGAATTTCCGATACAGAGACTCACGCGCTGGAGATAAAAATGTTTTTTCTGCACAACATTGCCATTGCTCGCTTTGAAATCCTTGAGTTTGTTAATCAAAAATTCGTCAAAGTTTTAAAAAATAGGAAATCGATCATAAAACAAATTTCAAATTTCAAATTTGGTCTTCCACGTGCTCATATTCGTTGGAGGATTACGTTATTCATAATTCGATGACTCTATGCACCGTTATTTTATGACAATGTGAGAAATATACATACATTTACGCAGATTTTCATTATTTAATTTCTTCAAATATAATGCAGGACTCTAACATTTTATGGCAACAATTTGAAAAGTGAACCGACATTTATCCGTTCGACGTAAAATGCCAAAACGAAAGTAATAGTCCTTCGGGACTCAAGTCCCTTTGGACTAAAAAAAAAAAAAATCTGAAATGTTTCAGATTTTAAATTACGTCCAAAGGGGCGTTTTTTAACATTTTGTGTGATACCTTTCTTTATTAAATATCATGTTCCTCGCACTTAAACCATAAGATCCAGTGCAACAGCAATATCGCAAAATAGTTTTGAAACGAGCATATCTTTAGAATATCCGATACAGAGACTCACGCGCTGGAGATAAAAATGTTTTTTCTGCCCAACGTTGCCATTGCTCGCTTTGAAATCCTTGAGTTTGTTAATCAAAAATTCGTCATAGTTTAAAAAATAGGAAATCGATCATAAAACAAATTTCAAATTTCAAATTTGGTCTTCCACATGCTCATATTCGTTGGAGGATTACGTTATTCATAATTCGATGACTCTATGCACCGTTATTTTATGACAATGTGAGAAATATACATACATTTACGCAGATTTTCATTATTTAATTTCTTCAAATATAATGCAGGACTCTAACATTTTATGGCAACAGTTTGAAAAGTGAACCGACATTTATCCGTCCGACGCAAAATGCCAAAACGAAAGTAATAGTCCTTCGGGACTCAAGTCCCTTTGGACTAAAAAAAAAAAAAAAAAATCTGAAATGTTTCAGATTTTAAATTGCGTCCAAAGGGGCGTTTTTTAACATTTTGTGTGATACCTTTCTTTATTAAATATCATGTTGCTCGCACTTAAACCATAAGATCCAGTGCAACAGCAATATCGCAAAATAGTTTTGAAACGAGCATATCTTTAGAATTTCCAATACAGGGACTCACGCGCTGGAGATAAAAATGTTTTTTCTGCACAACGTTGCCATTGCTCGCTTTGAAATCCTTGAGTTTGTTAATCAAAAATTCTTCATAGTTTTAATAAATAGGAAATCGATCATAAAACAAATTTCAAATTTGGTCTTCCACATGCTCATATTCGTTGGAGGATTACGTTATTCAAACTTCGATGACTCTAGGTACCGTTATTTTATGACAATGTAAGAAATATACATACATTTACGCAGATTTTCATTATTTAATTTCTTCAAATATAATGCAGGACTCTAACATTTTATGGCAACAGTTTGAAAAGTGAACCGACATTTATCCGTTTGACGTAAAATACCAAAAGGAAAGTAATAGTCCTTCGGGACTCAAGTCCCTTTGGACTAAAAAAAAAAAAAAAAATATGAAATGTTTCAGATTTTAAATTACGTCCAAAGGGGCGTTTTTTAACATTTTGTGTGTTACCTTTCTTATTAAATATTATGTTCCTCGCACTTAAACCATAAGATCAGGTGCAAGAGCAATATCGCAAAATAGTTTTGAAACGAGCATATCTTTAGAATTTCCGATACAGAGACTCACGCGCTGGAGATAAAAATGTTTTTTCTGCACAACATTGCCATTGCTCGCTTTGAAATCCTTGAGTTTGTTAATCAAAAATTCGTCAAAGTTTTAAAAAATAGGAAATCGATCATAAAACAAATTTCAAATTTCAAATTTGGTCTTCCACATGCTCATATTCGTTGGAGGATTACGTTATTCATAATTCGATGACTCTATGCACCGTTATTTTATGACAATGTGAGAAATATACCTACATTTACGCAGATTTTCATTATTTAATTTCTTCAAATATAATGCAGGACTCTAACATTTTATGGCAACAGTTTGAAAAGTGAACCGACATTTATCCGTTCGACGTAAAAGTCCAAAACGAAAGTAATAGTCCTTCGGGACTCAAGTCCCTTTGGACTAAAAAAAAAAAAAAATCTGAAATGTTTCAGATTTTAAATTACGTCCAAAGGGGCGTTTTTTAACATTTTGTGTGATACCTTTCTTTATTAAATATCATGTTCCTCGCACTTAAACCATAAGATCCAGTGCAACAGCAATATCGCAAAATAGTTTTGAAACGAGCATATCTTTAGAATTTCCGATACAGGGACTCACGCGCTGGAGATAAAAATGTTTTTTCTGCACAACGTTGCCATTGCTCGCTTTGAAATCCTTGAGTTTGTTAATCAAAAATTCGTCATAGTTTTAATAAATAGGAAATCGATCATAAAACAAATTTCAAATTTGGTCTTCCACATGCTCATATTCGTTGGAGGATTACGTTATTCAAAATTCGATGACTCTAGGTACCGTTATTTTATGACAATGTGAGAAATATACATACATTTACGCAGATTTTCATTATTTAATTTCTTCAAATATAATGCAGGACTCTAACATTTTATGGCAACAGTTTGAAAAGTGAACCGACATTTATCCGTTTGACGTAAAATGCCAAAACGAAAGTAATAGTCCTTCGGGACTCAAGTCCCTTTGGACTAAAAAAAAAAAAAAAAATATGAAATGTTTCAGATTTTAAATTACGTCCAAAGGGGCGTTTTTTAACATTTTGTGTGTTACCTTTCTTATTAAATATTATGTTCCTCGCACTTAAACCATAAGATCCAGTGCAACAGCAATATCGCAAAATAGTTTTGAAACGAGCATATCTTTAGAATTTCCAATACAGAGACTCACGCGCTGGAGATAAAAATGTTTTTTCTGCACAACGTTGCCATTGGTCGCTTTGAAATCCTTGAGTTTGTTAATCAAAAATTCGTCATAGTTTTAATAAATAGGAAATCGATCATAAAACAAATTTCAAATTTCAAATTTGGTCTTCCACATGCTCATATTCGTTGGAGGATTACGTTATTCAAAATTCGATGACTCTAGGTACCGTTATTTTATGACAATGTGAGAAATATACATACATTTACGCAGATTTTCATTATTTAATTTCTTCAAATATAATGCAGGACTCTAACATTTTATGGCAACAGTTTGAAAAGTGAACCGACATTTATCCGTTTGACGTAAAATGCCAAAACGAAAGTAATAGTCCTTCGGGACTCAAGTCCCTTTGGACTAAAAAAAAAAAAAAAAATATGAAATGTTTCAGATTTTAAATTACGTCCAAAGGGGCGTTTTTTAACATTTTGTGTGTTACCTTTCTTATTAAATATTATGTTCCTCGCACTTAAACCATAAGATCCAGTGCAACAGCAATATCGCAAAATAGTTTTGAAACGAGCATATCTTTAGAATTTCCAATACAGAGACTCACGCGCTGGAGATAAAAATGTTTTTTCTGCACAACGTTGCCATTGGTCGCTTTGAAATCCTTGAGTTTGTTAATCAAAAATTCGTCATAGTTTTAATAAATAGGAAATCGATCATAAAACAAATTTCAAATTTCAAATTTGGTCTTCCACATGCTCATATTCGTTGGAGGATTACGTTATTCAAAATTCGATGACTCTAGGTACCGTTATTTTATGACAATGTGAGAAATATACATACATTTACGCAGATTTTCATTATTTAATTTCTTCAAATATAATGCAGGACTCTAACATTTTATGGCAACAGTTTGAAAAGTGAACCGACACTTATCCGTCCGACGCAAAATGCCAAAACGAAAGTAATAGTCCTTCGGGACTCAAGTCCCTTTGGACTAAAAAAAAAAAAAATATGAAATATTTCAGATTTTAAATTACGTCCAAAGGGGCGTTTTTTAACATTTTGTGTGTTACTTTCTTATTAAATATTATGTTCCTCGCACTTAAACCATAACATCCAGTGCAACAGCAATATCGCAAAATAGTTTTGAAACGAGCATATCTTTAGAATTTCCAATACAGAGACTCACGCGCTGGAGATAAAAATGTTTTTTCTGCACAACGTTGCCATTGGTCGCTTTGAAATCCTTGAGTTTGTTAATCAAAAATTCGTCATAGTTTTAATAAATAGGAAATCGATCATAAAACAAATTTCAAATTTCAAATTTGGTCTTCCACATGCTCATATTCGTTGGAGGATTACGTTATTCAAAATTCGATGACTCTAGGTACCGTTATTTTATGACAATGTGAGAAATATACATACATTTACGCAGATTTTCATTATTTAATTTCTTCAAATATAATGCAGGACTCTAACATTTTATGGCAACAGTTTGAAAAGTGAACCGACATTTATCCGTTTGACGTAAAATGCCAAAACGAAAGTAATAGTCCTTCGGGACTCAAGTCCCTTTGGACTAAAAAAAAAAAAAAAAATATGAAATGTTTCAGATTTTAAATTACGTCCAAAGGGGCGTTTTTTAACATTTTGTGTGTTACCTTTCTTATTAAATATTATGTTCCTCGCACTTAAACCATAAGATCCAGTGCAACAGCAATATCGCAAAATAGTTTTGAAACGAGCATATCTTTAGAATTTCCAATACAGAGACTCACGCGCTGGAGATAAAAATGTTTTTTCTGCACAACGTTGCCATTGGTCGCTTTGAAATCCTTGAGTTTGTTAATCAAAAATTCGTCATAGTTTTAATAAATAGGAAATCGATCATAAAACAAATTTCAAATTTCAAATTTGGTCTTCCACATGCTCATATTCGTTGGAGGATTACGTTATTCAAAATTCGATGACTCTAGGTACCGTTATTTTATGACAATGTGAGAAATATACATACATTTACGCAGATTTTCATTATTTAATTTCTTCAAATATAATGCAGGACTCTAACATTTTATGGCAACAGTTTGAAAAGTGAACCGACACTTATCCGTCCGACGCAAAATGCCAAAACGAAAGTAATAGTCCTTCGGGACTCAAGTCCCTTTGGACTAAAAAAAAAAAAAATATGAAATATTTCAGATTTTAAATTACGTCCAAAGGGGCGTTTTTTAACATTTTGTGTGTTACTTTCTTATTAAATATTATGTTCCTCGCACTTAAACCATAACATCCAGTGCAACAGCAATATCGCAAAATAGTTTTGAAACGAGCATATCTTTAGAATTTCCGATACAGAGACTCACGCGCTGGAGATAAAAATGTTTTTTCTGCACAACATTGCCATTGCCCGCTTTGAAATCCTTGAGTTTGTTAATCAAAAATTCGTCAAAGTTTTAAAAAATAGGAAATCGATCATAAAACAAATTTCAAATTTCAAATTTGGTCTTCCACGTGCTCATATTCGTTGGAGGATTACGTTATTCATAATTCGATGACTCTATGCACCGTTATTTTATGACAATGTGAGAAATATACATACATTTACGCAGATTTTCATTATTTAATTTCTTCAAATATAATGCAGGACTCTAACATTTTATGGCAACAATTTGAAAAGTGAACCGACATTTATCCGTTCGACGTAAAATGCCAAAACGAAAGTAATAGTCCTTCGGGACTCAAGTCCCTTTGGACTAAAAAAAAAAAAAATCTGAAATGTTTCAGATCTTAAATTACGTCCAAAGGGGCGTTTTTTAACATTTTGTGTGATACCTTTCTTTATTAAATATCATGTTCCTCGCACTTAAACCATAAGATCCAGTGCAACAGCAATATCGCAAAATAGTTTTGAAACGAGCATATCTTTAGAATATCCGATACAGAGACTCACGCGCTGGAGATAAAAATGTTTTTTCTGCCCAACGTTGCCATTGCTCGCTTTGAAATCCTTGAGTTTGTTAATCAAAAATTCGTCATAGTTTAAAAAATAGGAAATCGATCATAAAACAAATTTCAAATTTCAAATTTGGTCTTCCACATGCTCATATTCGTTGGAGGATTACGTTATTCAAAATTCGATGACTCTATGCACCGTTATTTTATGACAATGTGAGAAATATACATACATTTACGCAGATTTTCATTATTTAATTTCTTCAAATATAATGCAGGACTCTAACATTTTATGGCAACAGTTTGAAAAGTGAACCGACATTTATCCGTCCGACGCAAAATGCCAAAACGAAAGTAATAGTCCTTCGGGACTCAAGTCCCTTTGGACTAAAAAAAAAAAAAAAAAAAAAATCTGAAATGTTTCAGATTTTAAATTACGTCCAAAGGGGCGTTTTTTAACATTTTGTGTGATACCTTTCTTTATTAAATATCATGTTCCTCGCACTTAAATCATAAGATCCAGTGCAACAGCAATATCGCAAAATAGTTTTGAAACGAGCATATCTTTAGAATTTCCGATACAGAGACTCACGCGCTGGAGATAAAAATGTTTTTTCTGCACAACGTTGCCATTGGTCGCTTTGAAATCCTTGAGTTTGTTAATCAAAAATTCTTCATAGTTTTAATAAATAGGAAATCGATCATAAAACAAATTTCAAATTTGGTCTTCCACATGCTCATATTCGTTGGAGGATTACGTTATTCATAATTCGATGACTCTAGGTACCGTTATTTTATGACAATGTGAGAAATATACATACATTTACGCAGATTTTCATTATTTAATTTCTTCAAATATAATGCAGGACTCTAACATTTTATGGCAACAGTTTGAAAAGTGAACCGACATTTATCCGTTTGACGTAAAATGCCAAAACGAAAGTAATAGTCCTTCGGGACTCAAGTCCCTTTGGACTAAAAAAAAAAAAAAAATATGAAATGTTTCAGATTTTAAATTACGTCCAAAGGGGCGTTTTTTAACATTTTGTGTGTTACCTTTCTTATTAAATATTATGTTCCTCGCACTTAAACCATAAGATCCAGTGCAACAGCAATATCGCAAAATAGTTTTGAAACGAGCATATCTTTAGAATTTCCAATACAGAGACTCACGCGCTGGAGATAAAAATGTTTTTTCTGCACAACTTTGCCATTGGTCGCTTTGAAATCCTTGAGTTTGTTAATCAAAAATTCGTCATAGTTTTAATAAATAGGAAATCGATCATAAAACAAATTTCAAATTTCAAATTTGGTCTTCCACATGCTCATATTCGTTGGAGGATTACGTTATTCAAAATTCGATGACTCTAGGTACCGTTATTTTATGACAATGTGAGAAATATACATACATTTACGCAGATTTTCATTATTTAATTTCTTCAAATATAATGCAGGACTCTAACATTTTATGGCAACAGTTTGAAAAGTGAACCGACATTTATCCGTTTGACGTAAAATGCCAAAACGAAAGTAATAGTCCTTCGGGACTCAAGACCCTTTGGACTAAAAAAAAAAAAAAATATGAAATGTTTCAGATTTTAAATTACGTCCAAAGGGGCGTTTTTTAACATTTTGTGTGTTACCTTTCTTATTAAATATTATGTTCCTCGCACTTAAACCATAAGATCCAGTGCAACAGCAATATCGCAAAATAGTTTTGAAACGAGCATATCTTTAGAATTTCCGATACAGAGACTCACGCGCTGGAGATAAAAATGTTTTTTCTGCACAACATTGCCATTGCTCGCTTTGAAATCCTTGAGTTTGTTAATCAAAAATTCGTCAAAGTTTTAAAAAATAGGAAATCGATCATAAAACAAATTTCAAATTTGGTCTTCCACGTGCTCATATTCGTTGGAGGATTACGTTATTCATAATTCGATGACTCTATGCACCGTTATTTTATGACAATGTGAGAAATATACATACATTTACGCAGATTTTCATTTTTTAATTTCTTCAAATATAATGCAGGACTCTAACATTTTATGGCAACAATTTGAAAAGTGAACCGACATTTATCCGTTCGACGTAAAATGCCAAAACGAAAGTAATAGTCCTTCGGGACTCAAGTCCCTTTGGACTAAAAAAAAAAAAAAATCTGAAATGTTTCAGATTTTAAATTACGTCCAAAGGGGCGTTTTTTAACATTTTGTGTGATACCTTTCTTTATTAAATATCATGTTCCTCGCACTTAAACCATAAGATCCAGTGCAACAGCAATATCGCAAAATAGTTTTGAAACGAGCATATCTTTAGAATATCCGATACAGAGACTCACGCGCTGGAGATAAAAATGTTTTTTCTGCCCAACGTTGCCATTGCTCGCTTTGAAATCCTTGAGTTTGTTAATCAAAAATTCGTCATAGTTTAAAAAATAGGAAATCGATCATAAAACAAATTTCAAATTTCAAATTTGGTCTTCCACATGCTCATATTCGTTGGAGGATTACGTTATTCATAATTCGATGACTCTATGCACCGTTATTTTATGACAATGTGAGAAATATACATACATTTACGCAGATTTTCATTATTTAATTTCTTCAAATATAATGCAGGACTCTAACATTTTATGGCAACAGTTTGAAAAGTGAACCGACATTTATCCGTCCGACGCAAAATGCCAAAACGAAAGTAATAGTCCTTCGGGACTCAAGTCCCTTTGGACTAAAAAAAAAAAAAAAAAATCTGAAATGTTTCAGATTTTAAATTGCGTCCAAAGGGGCGTTTTTTAACATTTTGTGTGATACCTTTCTTTATTAAATATCATGTTCCTCGCACTTAAACCATAAGATCCAGTGCAACAGCAATATCGCAAAATAGTTTTGAAACGAGCATATCTTTAGAATTTCCAATACAGGGACTCACGCGCTGGAGATAAAAATGTTTTTTCTGCACAACGTTGCCATTGCTCGCTTTGAAATCCTTGAGTTTGTTAATCAAAAATTCGTCATAGTTTTAATAAATAGGAAATCGATCATAAAACAAATTTCAAATTTGGTCTTCCACATGCTCATATTCGTTGGAGGATTACGTTATTCAAACTTCGATGACTCTAGATACCGTTATTTTATGACAATGTAAGAAATATACATACATTTACGCAGATTTTCATTATTTAATTTCTTCAAATATAATGCAGGACTTTAACATTTTATGGCAACAGTTTGAAAAGTGAACCGACATTTATCCGTTTGACGTAAAATACCAAAACGAAAGTAATAGTCCTTCGGGACTCAAGTCCCTTTGGACTAAAAAAAAAAAAAAAAAATATGAAATGTTTCAGATTTTAAATTACGTCCAAAGGGGCGTTTTTTAACATTTTGTGTGTTACCTTTCTTATTAAATATTATGTTCCTCGCACTTAAACCATAAGATCAGGTGCAAGAGCAATATCGCAAAATAGTTTTGAAACGAGCATATCTTTAGAATTTCCGATACAGAGACTCACGCGCTGGAGATAAAAATGTTTTTTCTGCACAACATTGCCATTGCTCGCTTTGAAATCCTTGAGTTTGTTAATCAAAAATTCGTCAAAGTTTTAAAAAATAGGAAATCGATCATAAAACAAATTTCAAATTTCAAATTTGGTCTTCCACATGCTCATATTCGTTGGAGGATTACGTTATTCATAATTCGATGACTCTATGCACCGTTATTTTATGACAATGTGAGAAATATACCTACATTTACGCAGATTTTCATTATTTAATTTCTTCAAATATAATGCAGGACTCTAACATTTTATGGCAACAGTTTGAAAAGTGAACCGACATTTATCCGTTCGACGTAAAATGCCAAAACGAAAGTAATAGTCCTTCGGGACTCAAGTCCCTTTGGACTAAAAAAAAAAAAAATCTGAAATGTTTCAGATTTTAAATTACGTCCAAAGGGGCGTTTTTTAACATTTTGTGTGATACCTTTCTTTATTAAATATCATGTTCCTCGCACTTAAACCATAAGATCCAGTGCAACAGCAATATCGCAAAATAGTTTTGAAACGAGCATATCTTTAGAATTTCCAATACAGAGACTCACGCGCTGGAGATAAAAATGTTTTTTCTGCACAACATTGCCATTGCTCGCTTTGAAATCCTTGAGTTTGTTAATCAAAAATTCGTCAAAGTTTTAAAAAATAGGAAATCGATCATAAAACAAATTTCAAATTTCAAATTTGGTCTTCCACATGCTCATATTCGTTGGAGGATTACGTTATTCATAATTCGATGACTCTATGCACCGTTATTTTATGACAATGTGAGAAATATACATACATTTACGCAGATTTTCATTATTTAATTTCTTCAAATATAATGCAGGACTCTAACATTTTATGGCAACAGTTTGAAAAGTGAACCGACATTTATCCGTCCGACGCAAAATGCCAAAACGAAAGTAATAGTCCTTCGGGACACAAGTCCCTTTGGACTAAAAAAAAAAAAAAAAAAAAAAATCTGAAATGTTTCAGATTTTAAATTGCGTCCAAAGGGGCGTTTTTTAACATTTTGTGTGTTACCCTTGTTATTAAATATCATGTTCCTCGCACTTAAACCATAAGATCCAGTGCAACAGCAATATCGCAAAATAGTTTTGAAACGAGCATATCTTTAGAATTTCCGATACAGGGACTCACGCGCTGGAGATAAAAATGTTTTTTCTGCACAACGTTGCCATTGCTCGCTTTGAAATCCTTGAGTTTGTTAATCAAAAATTCGTCATAGTTTTAATAAATAGGAAATCGATCATAAAACAAATTTCAAATTTGGTCTTCCACATGCTCATATTCGTTGGAGGATTACGTTATTCAAAATTCGATGACTCTAGGTACCGTTATTTTATGACAATGTGAGAAATATACATACATTTACGCAGATTTTCATTATTTAATTTCTTCAAATATAATGCAGGACTCTAACATTTTATGGCAACAGTTTGAAAAGTGAACCGACATTTATCCGTTTGACGTAAAATGCCAAAACGAAAGTAATAGTCCTTCGGGACTCAAGTCCCTTTGGACTAAAAAAAAAAAAAAAATATGAAATGTTTCAGATTTTAAATTACGTCCAAAGGGGCGTTTTTTAACATTTTGTGTGTTACCTTTCTTATTAAATATTATGTTCCTCGCACTTAAACCATAAGATCCAGTGCAACAGCAATATCGCAAAATAGTTTTGAAACGAGCATATCTTTAGAATTTCCAATACAGAGACTCACGCGCTGGAGATAAAAATGTTTTTTCTGCACAACTTTGCCATTGGTCGCTTTGAAATCCTTGAGTTTGTTAATCAAAAATTCGTCATAGTTTTAATAAATAGGAAATCGATCATAAAACAAATTTCAAATTTCAAATTTGGTCTTCCACATGCTCATATTCGTTGGAGGATTACGTTATTCAAAATTCGATGACTCTAGGTACCGTTATTTTATGACAATGTGAGAAATATACATACATTTACGCAGATTTTCATTATTTAATTTCTTCAAATATAATGCAGGACTCTAACATTTTATGGCAACAGTTTGAAAAGTGAACCGACATTTATCCGTTTGACGTAAAATGCCAAAACGAAAGTAATAGTCCTTCGGGACTCAAGACCCTTTGGACTAAAAAAAAAAAAAAATATGAAATGTTTCAGATTTTAAATTACGTCCAAAGGGGCGTTTTTTAACATTTTGTGTGTTACCTTTCTTATTAAATATTATGTTCCTCGCACTTAAACCATAAGATCCAGTGCAACAGCAATATCGCAAAATAGTTTTGAAACGAGCATATCTTTAGAATTTCCGATACAGAGACTCACGCGCTGGAGATAAAAATGTTTTTTCTGCACAACATTGCCATTGCTCGCTTTGAAATCCTTGAGTTTGTTAATCAAAAATTCGTCAAAGTTTTAAAAAATAGGAAATCGATCATAAAACAAATTTCAAATTTGGTCTTCCACGTGCTCATATTCGTTGGAGGATTACGTTATTCATAATTCGATGACTCTATGCACCGTTATTTTATGACAATGTGAGAAATATACATACATTTACGCAGATTTTCATTTTTTAATTTCTTCAAATATAATGCAGGACTCTAACATTTTATGGCAACAATTTGAAAAGTGAACCGACATTTATCCGTTCGACGTAAAATGCCAAAACGAAAGTAATAGTCCTTCGGGACTCAAGTCCCTTTGGACTAAAAAAAAAAAAAAATCTGAAATGTTTCAGATTTTAAATTACGTCCAAAGGGGCGTTTTTTAACATTTTGTGTGATACCTTTCTTTATTAAATATCATGTTCCTCGCACTTAAACCATAAGATCCAGTGCAACAGCAATATCGCAAAATAGTTTTGAAACGAGCATATCTTTAGAATATCCGATACAGAGACTCACGCGCTGGAGATAAAAATGTTTTTTCTGCCCAACGTTGCCATTGCTCGCTTTGAAATCCTTGAGTTTGTTAATCAAAAATTCGTCATAGTTTAAAAAATAGGAAATCGATCATAAAACAAATTTCAAATTTCAAATTTGGTCTTCCACATGCTCATATTCGTTGGAGGATTACGTTATTCATAATTCGATGACTCTATGCACCGTTATTTTATGACAATGTGAGAAATATACATACATTTACGCAGATTTTCATTATTTAATTTCTTCAAATATAATGCAGGACTCTAACATTTTATGGCAACAGTTTGAAAAGTGAACCGACATTTATCCGTCCGACGCAAAATGCCAAAACGAAAGTAATAGTCCTTCGGGACTCAAGTCCCTTTGGACTAAAAAAAAAAAAAAAAAATCTGAAATGTTTCAGATTTTAAATTGCGTCCAAAGGGGCGTTTTTTAACATTTTGTGTGATACCTTTCTTTATTAAATATCATGTTCCTCGCACTTAAACCATAAGATCCAGTGCAACAGCAATATCGCAAAATAGTTTTGAAACGAGCATATCTTTAGAATTTCCAATACAGGGACTCACGCGCTGGAGATAAAAATGTTTTTTCTGCACAACGTTGCCATTGCTCGCTTTGAAATCCTTGAGTTTGTTAATCAAAAATTCGTCATAGTTTTAATAAATAGGAAATCGATCATAAAACAAATTTCAAATTTGGTCTTCCACATGCTCATATTCGTTGGAGGATTACGTTATTCAAACTTCGATGACTCTAGATACCGTTATTTTATGACAATGTAAGAAATATACATACATTTACGCAGATTTTCATTATTTAATTTCTTCAAATATAATGCAGGACTTTAACATTTTATGGCAACAGTTTGAAAAGTGAACCGACATTTATCCGTTTGACGTAAAATACCAAAACGAAAGTAATAGTCCTTCGGGACTCAAGTCCCTTTGGACTAAAAAAAAAAAAAAAAAATATGAAATGTTTCAGATTTTAAATTACGTCCAAAGGGGCGTTTTTTAACATTTTGTGTGTTACCTTTCTTATTAAATATTATGTTCCTCGCACTTAAACCATAAGATCAGGTGCAAGAGCAATATCGCAAAATAGTTTTGAAACGAGCATATCTTTAGAATTTCCGATACAGAGACTCACGCGCTGGAGATAAAAATGTTTTTTCTGCACAACATTGCCATTGCTCGCTTTGAAATCCTTGAGTTTGTTAATCAAAAATTCGTCAAAGTTTTAAAAAATAGGAAATCGATCATAAAACAAATTTCAAATTTCAAATTTGGTCTTCCACATGCTCATATTCGTTGGAGGATTACGTTATTCATAATTCGATGACTCTATGCACCGTTATTTTATGACAATGTGAGAAATATACCTACATTTACGCAGATTTTCATTATTTAATTTCTTCAAATATAATGCAGGACTCTAACATTTTATGGCAACAGTTTGAAAAGTGAACCGACATTTATCCGTTCGACGTAAAATGCCAAAACGAAAGTAATAGTCCTTCGGGACTCAAGTCCCTTTGGACTAAAAAAAAAAAAAATCTGAAATGTTTCAGATTTTAAATTACGTCCAAAGGGGCGTTTTTTAACATTTTGTGTGATACCTTTCTTTATTAAATATCATGTTCCTCGCACTTAAACCATAAGATCCAGTGCAACAGCAATATCGCAAAATAGTTTTGAAACGAGCATATCTTTAGAATATCCGATACAGAGACTCACGCGCTGGAGATAAAAATGTTTTTTCTGCACAACATTGCCATTGCTCGCTTTGAAATCCTTGAGTTTGTTAATCAAAAATTCGTCAAAGTTTTAAAAAATAGGAAATCGATCATAAAACAAATTTCAAATTTCAAATTTGGTCTTCCACATGCTCATATTCGTTGGAGGATTACGTTATTCATAATTCGATGACTCTATGCACCGTTATTTTATGACAATGTGAGAAATATACATACATTTACGCAGATTTTCATTATTTAATTTCTTCAAATATAATGCAGGACTCTAACATTTTATGGCAACAGTTTGAAAAGTGAACCGACATTTATCCGTCCGACGCAAAATGCCAAAACGAAAGTAATAGTCCTTCGGGACTCAAGTCCCTTTGGACTAAAAAAAAAAAAAAAAAAAAAAATCTGAAATGTTTCAGATTTTAAATTACGTCCAAAGGGGCGTTTTTTAACATTTTGTGTGTTACCCTTGTTATTAAATATCATGTTCCTCGCACTTAAATCATAAGATCCAGTGCAACAGCAATATCGCAAAATAGTTTTGAAACGAGCATATCTTTAGAATTTCCGATACAGAGACTCACGCGCTGGAGATAAAAATGTTTTTTCTGCACAACGTTCCCATTGGTCGCTTTGAAATCCTTGAGTTTGTTAATCAAAAATTCGTCATAGTTTTAATAAATAGGAAATCGATCATAAAAAAAATTTCAAATTTGGTCTTCCACATGCTCATATTCGTTGGAGGATTACGTTATTCATAATTCGATGACACTATGTACCGTTATTTTATGACAATGTGAGAAATATACATACATTTACGCAGATTTTCATTATTTAATTTCTTCAAATATAATGCAGGACTCTAAGATTTTATGGCAACAGTTTGAAAAGTGAACCGACATTTATCCGTCCGACGCAAAATGCCAAAACGAAAGTAATAGTCCTTCGGGACTCAAGTCCCTTTGGACTAAAAAAAAAAAAAAAAATATGAAATGTTTCAGATTTTAAATTACGTCCAAAGGGGCGTTTTTTAACATTTTGTGTGTTACCTTTCTTATTAAATATTATGTTCCTCGCACTTAAACCATAAGATCCAGTGCAACAGCAATATCGCAAAATAGTTTTGAAACGAGCATATCTTTAGAATTTCCAATACAGAGACTCACGCGCTGGAGATAAAAATGTTTTTTCTGCACAACATTGCCATTGCTCGCTTTGAAATCCTTGAGTTTGTTAATCAAAAATTCGTCAAAGTTTTAAAAAATAGGAAATCGATCATAAAACAAATTTCAAATTTCAAATTTGGTCTTCCACATGCTCATATTCGTTGGAGGATTACGTTATTCATAATTCGATGACTCTATGCACCGTTATTTTATGACAATGTGAGAAATATACATACATTTACGCAGATTTTCATTATTTAATTTCTTCAAATATAATGCAGGACTCTAACATTTTATGGCAACAGTTTGAAAAGTGAACCGACATTTATCCGTCCGACGCAAAATGCCAAAACGAAAGTAATAGTCCTTCGGGACACAAGTCCCTTTGGACTAAAAAAAAAAAAAAAAAAAAAAAAAAATCTGAAATGTTTCAGATTTTAAATTGCGTCCAAAGGGGCGTTTTTTAACATTTTGTGTGTTACCCTTGTTATTAAATATCATGTTCCTCGCACTTAAACCATAAGATCCAGTGCAACAGCAATATCGCAAAATAGTTTTGAAACGAGCATATCTTTAGAATTTCCGATACAGGGACTCACGCGCTGGAGATAAAAATGTTTTTTCTGCACAACGTTGCCATTGCTCGCTTTGAAATCCTTGAGTTTGTTAATCAAAAATTCGTCATAGTTTTAATAAATAGGAAATCGATCATAAAACAAATTTCAAATTTGGTCTTCCACATGCTCATATTCGTTGGAGGATTACGTTATTCAAAATTCGATGACTCTAGGTACCGTTATTTTATGACAATGTGAGAAATATACATACATTTACGCAGATTTTCATTATTTAATTTCTTCAAATATAATGCAGGACTCTAACATTTTATGGCAACAGTTTGAAAAGTGAACCGACATTTATCCGTCCGACGCAAAATGCCAAAACGAAAGTAATAGTCCTTCGGGACTCAAGTCCCTTTGGACTAAAAAAAAAAAAAAAAAAAATCTGAAATGTTTCAGATTTTAAATTGCGTCCAAAGGGGCGTTTTTTAACATTTTGTGTGATACCTTTCTTTATTAAATATCATGTTCCTCGCACTTAAACCATAAGATCCAGTGCAACAGCAATATCGCAAAATAGTTTTGAAACGAGCATATCTTTAGAATTTCCAATACAGGGACTCACGCGCTGGAGATAAAAATGTTTTTTCTGCACAACGTTGCCATTGCTCGCTTTGAAATCCTTGAGTTTGTTAATGAAAAATTCGTCATAGTTTTAATAAATAGGAAATCGATCATAAAACAAATTTCAAATTTGGTCTTCCACATGCTCATATTCGTTGGAGGATTACGTTATTCAAACTTCGATGACTCTAGGTACCGTTATTTTATGACAATGTAAGAAATATACATACATTTACGCAGATTTTCATTATTTAATTTCTTCAAATATAATGCAGGACTCTAACATTTTATGGCAACAGTTTGAAAAGTGAACCGACATTTATCCGTTTGACGTAAAATACCAAAAGGAAAGTAATAGTCCTTCGGGACTCAAGTCCCTTTGGACTAAAAAAAAAAAAAAAAAATATGAAATGTTTCAGATTTTAAATTACGTCCAAAGGGGCGTTTTTTAACATTTTGTGTGTTACCTTTCTTATTAAATATTATGTTCCTCGCACTTAAACCATAAGATCAGGTGCAAGAGCAATATCGCAAAATAGTTTTGAAACGAGCATATCTTTAGAATTTCCGATACAGAGACTCACGCGCTGGAGATAAAAATGTTTTTTCTGCACAACATTGCCATTGCTCGCTTTGAAATCCTTGAGTTTGTTAATCAAAAATTCGTCAAAGTTTTAAAAAATAGGAAATCGATCATAAAACAAATTTCAAATTTCAAATTTGGTCTTCCACATGCTCATATTCGTTGGAGGATTACGTTATTCATAATTCGATGACTCTATGCACCGTTATTTTATGACAATGTGAGAAATATACCTACATTTACGCAGATTTTCATTATTTAATTTCTTCAAATATAATGCAGGACTCTAACATTTTATGGCAACAGTTTGAAAAGTGAACCGACATTTATCCGTTCGACGTAAAAGTCCAAAACGAAAGTAATAGTCCTTCGGGACTCAAGTCCCTTTGGACTAAAAAAAAAAAAATCTGAAATGTTTCAGATTTTAAATTACGTCCAAAGGGGCGTTTTTTAACATTTTGTGTGATACCTTTCTTTATTAAATATCATGTTCCTCGCACTTAAACCATAAGATCCAGTGCAACAGCAATATCGCAAAATAGTTTTAAAACGAGCATATCTTTAGAATATCCGATACAGAGACTCACGCGCTGGAGATAAAAATGTTTTTTCTGCCCAACGTTGCCATTGCTCGCTTTGAAATCCTTGAGTTTGTTAATCAAAAATTCGTCATAGTTTAAAAAATAGGAAATCGATCATAAAACAAATTTCAAATTTCAAATTTGGTCTTCCACATGCTCATATTCGTTGGAGGATTACGTTATTCAAAATTCGATGACTCTATGTACCGTTATTTTATGACAATGTGAGAAATATACATACATTTACGCAGATTTTCATTATTTAATTTCTTCAAATATAATGCAGGACTCTAAGATTTTATGGCAACAGTTTGAAAAGTGAACCGACATTTATCCGTCCGACGCAAAATGCCAAAACGAAAGTAATAGTCCTTCGGGACTCAAGTCCCTTTGGACTAAAAAAAAAAAAAAAAAAAAAAAATCTGAAATGTTTCAGATTTTAAATTACGTCCAAAGGGGCGTTTTTTAACATTTTGTGTGTTACCCTTGTTATTAAATATCATGTTCCTCGCACTTAAACCATAAGATCCAGTGCAACAGCAATATCGCAAAATAGTTTTGAAACGAGCATATCTTTAGAATTTCCAATACAGGGACTCACGCGCTGGAGATAAAAATGTTTTTTCTGCACAACGTTGCCATTGCTCGCTTTGAAATCCTTGAGTTTGTTAATCAAAAATTCGTCATAGTTTTAATAAATAGGAAATCGATCATAAAACAAATTTCAAATTTGGTCTTCCACATGCTCATATTCGTTGGAGGATTACGTTATTCAAACTTCGATGACTCTAGGTACCGTTATTTTATGACAATGTAAGAAATATACATACATTTACGCAGATTTTCATTATTTAATTTCTTCAAATATAATGCAGGACTCTAACATTTTATGGCAACAGTTTGAAAAGTGAACCGACATTTATCCGTTTGACGTAAAATACCAAAAGGAAAGTAATAGTCCTTCGGGACTCAAGTCCCTTTGGACTAAAAAAAAAAAAAAAAATATGAAATGTTTCAGATTTTAAATTACGTCCAAAGGGGCGTTTTTTAACATTTTGTGTGTTACCTTTCTTATTAAATATTATGTTCCTCGCACTTAAACCATAAGATCAGGTGCAAGAGCAATATCGCAAAATAGTTTTGAAACGAGCATATCTTTAGAATTTCCGATACAGAGACTCACGCGCTGGAGATAAAAATGTTTTTTCTGCACAACATTGCCATTGCTCGCTTTGAAATCCTTGAGTTTGTTAATCAAAAATTCGTCAAAGTTTTAAAAAATAGGAAATCGATCATAAAACAAATTTCAAATTTCAAATTTGGTCTTCCACATGCTCATATTCGTTGGAGGATTACGTTATTCATAATTCGATGACTCTATGCACCGTTATTTTATGAGAATGTGAGAAATATACCTACATTTACGCAGATTTTCATTATTTAATTTCTTCAAATATAATGCAGGACTCTAACATTTTATGGCAACAGTTTGAAAAGTGAACCGACATTTATCCGTTCGACGTAAAAGTCCAAAACGAAAGTAATAGTCCTTCGGGACTCAAGTCCCTTTGGACTAAAAAAAAAAAAATCTGAAATGTTTCAGATTTTAAATTACGTCCAAAGGGGCGTTTTTTAACATTTTGTGTGATACCTTTCTTTATTAAATATCATGTTCCTCGCACTTAAACCATAAGATCCAGTGCAACAGCAATATCGCAAAATAGTTTTGAAACGAGCATATCTTTAGAATTTCCAATACAGGGACTCACGCGCTGGAGATAAAAATGTTTTTTCTGCACAACGTTGCCATTGCTCGCTTTGAAATCCTTGAGTTTGTTAATCAAAAATTCGTCATAGTTTTAATAAATAGGAAATCGATCATAAAACAAATTTCAAATTTGGTCTTCCACATGCTCATATTCGTTGGAGGATTACGTTATTCAAACTTCGATGACTCTAGGTACCGTTATTTTATGACAATGTAAGAAATATACATACATTTACGCAGATTTTCATTATTTAATTTCTTCAAATATAATGCAGGACTCTAACATTTTATGGCAACAGTTTGAAAAGTGAACCGACATTTATCCGTTTGACGTAAAATACCAAAAGGAAAGTAATAGTCCTTCGGGACTCAAGTCCCTTTGGACTAAAAAAAAAAAAAAAAAAAATGAAATGTTTCAGATTTTAAATTACGTCCAAAGGGGCGTTTTTTAACATTTTGTGTGTTACCTTTCTTATTAAATATTATGTTCCTCGCACTTAAACCATAAAATCAGGTGCAAGAGCAATATCGCAAAATAGTTTTGAAACGAGCATATCTTTAGAATTTCCGATACAGAGACTCACGCGCTGGAGATAAAAATGTTTTTTCTGCACAACATTGCCATTGCTCGCTTTGAAATCCTTGAGTTTGTTAATCAAAAATTCGTCAAAGTTTTAAAAAATAGGAAATCGATCATAAAACAAATTTCAAATTTCAAATTTGGTCTTCCACATGCTCATATTCGTTGGAGGATTACGTTATTCATAATTCGATGACTCTATGCACCGTTATTTTATGACAATGTGAGAAATATACCTACATTTACGCAGATTTTCATTATTTAATTTCTTCAAATATAATGCAGGACTCTAACATTTTATGGCAACAGTTTGAAAAGTGAACCGACATTTATCCGTTCGACGTAAAAGTCCAAAACGAAAGTAATAGTCCTTCGGGACTCAAGTCCCTTTGGACTAAAAAAAAAAAAAAATCTGAAATGTTTCAGATTTTAAATTACGTCCAAAGGGGCGTTTTTTAACATTTTGTGTGATACCTTTCTTTATTAAATATCATGTTCCTCGCACTTAAACCATAAGATCCAGTGCAACAGCAATATCGCAAAATAGTTTTAAAACGAGCATATCTTTAGAATATCCGATACAGAGACTCACGCGCTGGAGATAAAAAAGTTTTTTCTGCCCAACGTTGCCATTGCTCGCTTTGAAATCCTTGAGTTTGTTAATCAAAAATTCGTCATAGTTTAAAAAATAGGAAATCGATCATAAAACAAATTTCAAATTTCAAATTTGGTCTTCCACATGCTCATATTCGTTGGAGGATTACGTTATTCAAAATTCGATGACTCTATGTACCGTTATTTTATGACAATGTGAGAAATATACATACATTTACGCAGATTTTCATTATTTAATTTCTTCAAATATAATGCAGGACTCTAAGATTTTATGGCAACAGTTTGAAAAGTGAACCGACATTTATCCGTCCGACGCAAAATGCCAAAACGAAAGTAATAGTCCTTCGGGACTCAAGTCCCTTTGGACTAAAAAAAAAAAAAAAAATATGAAATGTTTCAGATTTTAAATTACGTCCAAAGGGGCGTTTTTTAACATTTTGTGTGTTACCTTTCTTATTAAATATTATGTTCCTCGCACTTAAACCATAAGATCCAGTGCAACAGCAATATCGCAAAATAGTTTTGAAACGAGCATATCTTTAGAATTTCCAATACAGAGACTCACGCGCTGGAGATAAAAATGTTTTTTCTGCACAACATTGCCATTGCTCGCTTTGAAATCCTTGAGTTTGTTAATCAAAAATTCGTCAAAGTTTTAAAAAATAGGAAATCGATCATAAAACAAATTTCAAATTTCAAATTTGGTCTTCCACATGCTCATATTCGTTGGAGGATTACGTTATTCAAACTTCGATGACTCTAGGTACCGTTATTTTATGACAATGTAAGAAATATACATACATTTACGCAGATTTTCATTATTTAATTTCTTCAAATATAATGCAGGACTCTAACATTTTATGGCAACAGTTTGAAAAGTGAACCGACATTTATCCGTTTGACGTAAAATACCAAAAGGAAAGTAATAGTCCTTCGGGACTCAAGTCCCTTTGGACTAAAAAAAAAAAAAAAAAATATGAAATGTTTCAGATTTTAAATTACGTCCAAAGGGGCGTTTTTTAACATTTTGTGTGTTACCTTTCTTATTAAATATTATGTTCCTCGCACTTAAACCATAAGATCAGGTGCAAGAGCAATATCGCAAAATAGTTTTGAAACGAGCATATCTTTAGAATTTCCGATACAGAGACTCACGCGCTGGAGATAAAAATGTTTTTTCTGCACAACATTGCCATTGCTCGCTTTGAAATCCTTGAGTTTGTTAATCAAAAATTCGTCAAAGTTTTAAAAAATAGGAAATCGATCATAAAACAAATTTCAAATTTCAAATTTGGTCTTCCACATGCTCATATTCGTTGGAGGATTACGTTATTCATAATTCGATGACTCTATGCACCGTTATTTTATGACAATGTGAGAAATATACCTACATTTACGCAGATTTTCATTATTTAATTTCTTCAAATATAATGCAGGACTCTAACATTTTATGGCAACAGTTTGAAAAGTGAACCGACATTTATCCGTTCGACGTAAAAGTCCAAAACGAAAGTAATAGTCCTTCGGGACTCAAGTCCCTTTGGACTAAAAAAAAAAAAATCTGAAATGTTTCAGATTTTAAATTACGTCCAAAGGGGCGTTTTTTAACATTTTGTGTGATACCTTTCTTTATTAAATATCATGTTCCTCGCACTTAAACCATAAGATCCAGTGCAACAGCAATATCGCAAAATAGTTTTAAAACGAGCATATCTTTAGAATATCCGATACAGAGACTCACGCGCTGGAGATAAAAATGTTTTTTCTGCCCAACGTTGCCATTGCTCGCTTTGAAATCCTTGAGTTTGTTAATCAAAAATTCGTCATAGTTTAAAAAATAGGAAATCGATCATAAAACAAATTTCAAATTTCAAATTTGGTCTTCCACATGCTCATATTCGTTGGAGGATTACGTTATTCAAAATTCGATGACTCTATGTACCGTTATTTTATGACAATGTGAGAAATATACATACATTTACGCAGATTTTCATTATTTAATTTCTTCAAATATAATGCAGGACTCTAAGATTTTATGGCAACAGTTTGAAAAGTGAACCGACATTTATCCGTCCGACGCAAAATGCCAAAACGAAAGTAATAGTCCTTCGGGACTCAAGTCCCTTTGGACTAAAAAAAAAAAAAAAAAAAAAAAAATCTGAAATGTTTCAGATTTTAAATTACGTCCAAAGGGGCGTTTTTTAACATTTTGTGTGTTACCCTTGTTATTAAATATCATGTTCCTCGCACTTAAACCATAAGATCCAGTGCAACAGCAATATCGCAAAATAGTTTTGAAACGAGCATATCTTTAGAATTTCCAATACAGGGACTCACGCGCTGGAGATAAAAATGTTTTTTCTGCACAACGTTGCCATTGCTCGCTTTGAAATCCTTGAGTTTGTTAATCAAAAATTCGTCATAGTTTTAATAAATAGGAAATCGATCATAAAACAAATTTCAAATTTGGTCTTCCACATGCTCATATTCGTTGGAGGATTACGTTATTCAAACTTCGATGACTCTAGGTACCGTTATTTTATGACAATGTAAGAAATATACATACATTTACGCAGATTTTCATTATTTAATTTCTTCAAATATAATGCAGGACTCTAACATTTTATGGCAACAGTTTGAAAAGTGAACCGACATTTATCCGTTTGACGTAAAATACCAAAAGGAAAGTAATAGTCCTTCGGGACTCAAGTCCCTTTGGACTAAAAAAAAAAAAAAAAATATGAAATGTTTCAGATTTTAAATTACGTCCAAAGGGGCGTTTTTTAACATTTTGTGTGTTACCTTTCTTATTAAATATTATGTTCCTCGCACTTAAACCATAAGATCAGGTGCAAGAGCAATATCGCAAAATAGTTTTGAAACGAGCATATCTTTAGAATTTCCGATACAGAGACTCACGCGCTGGAGATAAAAATGTTTTTTCTGCACAACATTGCCATTGCTCGCTTTGAAATCCTTGAGTTTGTTAATCAAAAATTCGTCAAAGTTTTAAAAAATAGGAAATCGATCATAAAACAAATTTCAAATTTCAAATTTGGTCTTCCACATGCTCATATTCGTTGGAGGATTACGTTATTCATAATTCGATGACTCTATGCACCGTTATTTTATGAGAATGTGAGAAATATACCTACATTTACGCAGATTTTCTGAAGCAAGAAGAAAGAAGAAAGAAAGAATATACCTACATTTACGCAGATTTTCATTATTTAATTTCTTCAAATATAATGCAGGACTCTAACATTTTATGGCAACAGTTTGAAAAGTGAACCGACATTTATCCGTTCGACGTAAAAGTCCAAAACGAAAGTAATAGTCCTTCGGGACTCAAGTCCCTTTGGACTAAAAAAAAAAAAAATCTGAAATGTTTCAGATTTTAAATTACGTCCAAAGGGGCGTTTTTTAACATTTTGTGTGATACCTTTCTTTATTAAATATCATGTTCCTCGCACTTAAACCATAAGATCCAGTGCAACAGCAATATCGCAAAATAGTTTTGAAACGAGCATATCTTTAGAATTTCCAATACAGGGACTCACGCGCTGGAGATAAAAATGTTTTTTCTGCACAACGTTGCCATTGCTCGCTTTGAAATCCTTGAGTTTGTTAATCAAAAATTCGTCATAGTTTTAATAAATAGGAAATCGATCATAAAACAAATTTCAAATTTGGTCTTCCACATGCTCATATTCGTTGGAGGATTACGTTATTCAAACTTCGATGACTCTAGGTACCGTTATTTTATGACAATGTAAGAAATATACATACATTTACGCAGATTTTCATTATTTAATTTCTTCAAATATAATGCAGGACTCTAACATTTTATGGCAACAGTTTGAAAAGTGAACCGACATTTATCCGTTTGACGTAAAATACCAAAAGGAAAGTAATAGTCCTTCGGGACTCAAGTCCCTTTGGACTAAAAAAAAAAAAAAAAAATATGAAATGTTTCAGATTTTAAATTACGTCCAAAGGGGCGTTTTTTAACATTTTGTGTGTTACCTTTCTTATTAAATATTATGTTCCTCGCACTTAAACCATAAAATCAGGTGCAAGAGCAATATCGCAAAATAGTTTTGAAACGAGCATATCTTTAGAATTTCCGATACAGAGACTCACGCGCTGGAGATAAAAATGTTTTTTTCTGCACAACATTGCCATTGCTCGCTTTGAAATCCTTGAGTTTGTTAATCAAAAATTCGTCAAAGTTTTAAAAAATAGGAAATCGATCATAAAACAAATTTCAAATTTCAAATTTGGTCTTCCACATGCTCATATTCGTTGGAGGATTACGTTATTCATAATTCGATGACTCTATGCACCGTTATTTTATGACAATGTGAGAAATATACCTACATTTACGCAGATTTTCATTATTTAATTTCTTCAAATATAATGCAGGACTCTAACATTTTATGGCAACAGTTTGAAAAGTGAACCGACATTTATCCGTTCGACGTAAAAGTCCAAAACGAAAGTAATAGTCCTTCGGGACTCAAGTCCCTTTGGACTAAAAAAAAAAAAAAATCTGAAATGTTTCAGATTTTAAATTACGTCCAAAGGGGCGTTTTTTAACATTTTGTGTGATACCTTTCTTTATTAAATATCATGTTCCTCGCACTTAAACCATAAGATCCAGTGCAACAGCAATATCGCAAAATAGTTTTAAAACGAGCATATCTTTAGAATATCCGATACAGAGACTCACGCGCTGGAGATAAAAAAGTTTTTTCTGCCCAACGTTGCCATTGCTCGCTTTGAAATCCTTGAGTTTGTTAATCAAAAATTCGTCATAGTTTAAAAAATAGGAAATCGATCATAAAACAAATTTCAAATTTCAAATTTGGTCTTCCACATGCTCATATTCGTTGGAGGATTACGTTATTCAAAATTCGATGACTCTATGTACCGTTATTTTATGACAATGTGAGAAATATACATACATTTACGCAGATTTTCATTATTTAATTTCTTCAAATATAATGCAGGACTCTAAGATTTTATGGCAACAGTTTGAAAAGTGAACCGACATTTATCCGTCCGACGCAAAATGCCAAAACGAAAGTAATAGTCCTTCGGGACTCAAGTCCCTTTGGACTAAAAAAAAAAAAAAAAATATGAAATGTTTCAGATTTTAAATTACGTCCAAAGGGGCGTTTTTTAACATTTTGTGTGTTACCTTTCTTATTAAATATTATGTTCCTCGCACTTAAACCATAAGATCCAGTGCAACAGCAATATCGCAAAATAGTTTTGAAACGAGCATATCTTTAGAATTTCCAATACAGAGACTCACGCGCTGGAGATAAAAATGTTTTTTCTGCACAACATTGCCATTGCTCGCTTTGAAATCCTTGAGTTTGTTAATCAAAAATTCGTCAAAGTTTTAAAAAATAGGAAATCGATCATAAAACAAATTTCAAATTTCAAATTTGGTCTTCCACATGCTCATATTCGTTGGAGGATTACATTATTCATAATTCGATGACTCTATGCACCGTTATTTTATGACAATGTGAGAAATATACATACATTTACGCAGATTTTCATTATTTAATTTCTTCAAATATAATGCAGGACTCTAACATTTTATGGCAACAGTTTGAAAAGTGAACCGACATTTATCCGTCCGACGCAAAATGCCAAAACGAAAGTACTAGTCCTTCGGGACACAAGTCCCTTTGGACTAAAAAAAAAAAAAAAAAAAAAATCTGAAATGTTTCAGATTTTAAATTGCGTCCAAAGGGGCGTTTTTTAACATTTTGTGTGTTACCCTTGTTATTAAATATCATGTTCCTCGCACTTAAACCATAAGATCCAGTGCAACAGCAATATCGCAAAATAGTTTTGAAACGAGCATATCTTTAGAATTTCCGATACAGGGACTCACGCGCTGGAGATAAAAATGTTTTTTCTGCACAACGTTGCCATTGCTCGCTTTGAAATCCTTGAGTTTGTTAATCAAAAATTCGTCATAGTTTTAATAAATAGGAAATCGATCATAAAACAAATTTCAAATTTGGTCTTCCACATGCTCATATTCGTTGGAGGATTACGTTATTCAAAATTCGATGACTCTAGGTACCGTTATTTTATGACAATGTGAGAAATATACATACATTTACGCAGATTTTCATTATTTAATTTCTTCAAATATAATGCAGGACTCTAACATTTTATGGCAACAGTTTGAAAAGTGAACCGACATTTATCCGTTTGACGTAAAATGCCAAAACGAAAGTAATAGTCCTTCGGGACTCAAGTCCCTTTGGACTAAAAAAAAAAAAAAAATATGAAATGTTTCAGATTTTAAATTACGTCCAAAGGGGCGTTTTTTAACATTTTGTGTGTTACCTTTCTTATTAAATATTATGTTCCTCGCACTTAAACCATAAGATCCAGTGCAACAGCAATATCGCAAAATAGTTTTGAAACGAGCATATCTTTAGAATTTCCAATACAGAGACTCACGCGCTGGAGATAAAAATGTTTTTTCTGCACAACTTTGCCATTGGTCGCTTTGAAATCCTTGAGTTTGTTAATCAAAAATTCGTCATAGTTTTAATAAATAGGAAATCGATCATAAAACAAATTTCAAATTTCAAATTTGGTCTTCCACATGCTCATATTCGTTGGAGGATTACGTTATTCAAAATTCGATGACTCTAGGTACCGTTATTTTATGACAATGTGAGAAATATACATACATTTACGCAGATTTTCATTATTTAATTTCTTCAAATATAATGCAGGACTCTAACATTTTATGGCAACAGTTTGAAAAGTGAACCGACACTTATCCGTCCGACGCAAAATGCCAAAACGAAAGTAATAGTCCTTCGGGACTCAAGTCCCTTTGGACTAAAAAAAAAAAAAATATGAAATATTTCAGATTTTAAATTACGTCCAAAGGGGCGTTTTTTAACATTTTGTGTGTTACCTTTCTTATTAAATATTATGTTCCTCGCACTTAAACCATAACATCCAGTGCAACAGCAATATCGCAAAATAGTTTTGAAACGAGCATATCTTTAGAATTTCCGATACAGAGACTCACGCGCTGGAGATAAAAATGTTTTTTCTGCACAACATTGCCATTGCTCGCTTTGAAATCCTTGAGTTTGTTAATCAAAAATTCGTCATAGTTTTAATAAATAGGAAATCGATCATAAAACAAATTTCAAATTGGTCTTCCAAATGCTCATATTCGTTGGAGGATTACGTTATTCAAAATTCGATGACTCTAGGTACCGTTATTTTATGACAATGTGAGAAATATACATACATTTACGCAGATTTTCATTATTTAATTTCTTCAAATATAATGCAGGACTCTAACAATTTATGGCAACAGTTTGAAAAGTGAACCGACATTTATCCGTTCGACGTAAAATGCCAAAACGAAAGTAATAGTCCTTCGGGACTCAAGTCCCTTTGGACTAAAAAAAAAAAAAATCTGAAATGTTTCAGATTTTAAATTACGTCCAAAGGAGCGTTTTTTAACATTTTGTGTGATACCTTTCTTTATTAAATATCATGTTCCTCGCACTTAAACCATAAGATCCAGTGCAACAGCAATATCGCAAAATAGTTTTAAAACGAGCATATCTTTAGAATATCCGATACAGAGACTCACGCGCTGGCGATAAAAATGTTTTTTCTGCACAACGTTGCCATTGGTCGCTTTGAAATCCTTGAGTTTGTTAATCAAAAATTCGTCAAAGTTTTAAAAAATAGGAAATCGATCATAAAACAAATTTCAAATTTCAAATTTGGTCTTCCACATGCTCATATTCGTTGGAGGATTACGTTATTCAAAATTCGATGACTCTATGTACCGTTATTTTATGACAATATGAGAAATATACATACATTTACGCAGATTTTCATTATTTAATTTCTTTAAATATAATGAAGGACTCTAACATTTTATGGCAACAGTTTGAAAAGTGAACCGACATTTATCCGTCCGACGCAAAATGCCAAAACGAAAGTAATAGTCCTTCGGGACTCAAGTCCCTTTGGACTAAAAAAAAAAAAAAAAAAATCTGAAATGTTTCAGATTTTAAATTACGTCCAAAGGGGCGTTTTTTAACATTTTGTGTGTTACCCTTGTTATTAAATATCATGTTCCTCGCACTTAAACCATAAGATCCAGTGCAACAGCAATATCGCAAAATAGTTTTGAAACGAGCATATCTTTAGAATTTCCGATACAGAGACTCACGCGCTGGCGATAAAAATGTTTTTTCTGCACAACGTTGCCATTGGTCGCTTTGAAATCCTTGAGTTTGTTAATCAAAAATTCGTCAAAGTTTTAAAAAATAGGAAATCGATCATAAAACAAATTTCAAATTTCAAATTTGGTCTTCCACATACTCATATTCGTTGGAGGATTACGTTATTCATAATTCGATGACTCTATGTACCGTTATTTTATGACAATGTGAGAAATATACATACATTTACGCAGATTTTCATTATTTAATTTCTTCAAATATAATGCAGGACTCTAACATTTTATGGCAACAGTTTGAAAAGTGAACCGACATTTATCCGTTTGACGTAAAAATGCCAAAACGAAAGTAATAGTCCTTCGGGACTCAAGTCCCTTTGGACTAAAAAAAAAAAAAAAAATATGAAATGTTTCAGATTTTAAATTACGTCCAAAGGGCGTTTTTTAACATTTTGTGTGTTACCTTTCTTATTAAATATTATGTTCCTCGCACTTAAACCATAAGATCCAGTGCAACAGCAATATCGCAAAATAGTTTTGAAACGAGCATATCTTTAGAATTTCCAATACAGAGACTCACGCGCTGGAGATAAAAATGTTTTTTCTGCACAACGTTGCCATTGGTCGCTTTGAAATCCTTGAGTTTGTTAATCAAAAATTCGTCATAGTTTTAATAAATAGGAAATCGATCATAAAACAAATTTCAAATTTCAAATTTGGTCTTCCACATGCTCATATTCGTTGGAGGATTACGTTATTCAAAATTCGATGACTCTAGGTACCGTTATTTTATGACAATGTGAGAAATATACATACATTTACGCAGATTTTCATTATTTAATTTCTTTAAATATAATGCAGGACTCTAACATTTTATGGCAACAGTTTGAAAAGTGAACCGACACTTATCCGTCCGACGCAAAATGCCAAAACGAAAGTAATAGTCCTTCGGGACTCAAGTCCCTTTGGACTAAAAAAAAAAAAAATCTGAAATGTTTCAGATTTTAAATTACGTCCAAAGGAGCGTTTTTTAACATTTTGTGTGATACCTTTCTTTATTAAATATCATGTTCCTCGCACTTAAACCATAAGATCCAGTGCAACAGCAATATCGCAAAATAGTTTTAAAACGAGCATATCTTTAGAATATCCGATACAGAGACTCACGCGCTGGAGATAAAAATGTTTTTTCTGCCCAACGTTGCCATTGCTCGCTTTGAAATCCTTGAGTTTGTTAATCAAAAATTCGTCATAGTTTAAAAAATAGGAAATCGATCATAAAACAAATTTCAAATTTCAAATTTGGTCTTCCACATGCTCATATTCGTTGGAGGATTACGTTATTCAAAATTCGATGACTCTATGTAGAGTTATTTTATGACAATGTGAGAAATATACATACATTTACGTAGATTTTCATTATTTAATTTCTTCAAATATAATGCAGGACTCTAACATTTTATGGCAACAGTTTGAAAAGTGAACCGACACTTATCCGTCCGATGCAAAATGCCAAAACGAAAGTAATAGTCCTTCGGGACTCAAGTCCCTTTGGACTAAAAAAAAAAGAAAAAAAAAATGAAATGTTTCAGATTTTAAATTACGTCCAAAGGGGCGTTTTTTAACATTTTGTGTGTTACCTTTCTTATTAAATATCATGTTCCTCGCACTTAAACCATAAGATCCAGTGCAACAGCAATATCGCAAAATAGTTTTGAAACGAGCATATCTTTAGAATTTCCGATACAGAGACTCACGCGCAGGAGATAAAAATGTTTTTTCTGCACAACGTTGCCATTGGTCGCTTTGAAATCCTTGAGTTTGTTAATCAAAAATTCGTCAAAGTTTTAAAAAATAAGAAATCGATCATAAAACAAATTTCAAATTTCAAATTTGGTCTTCCACATACTCATATTCGTTGGAGGATTACGTTATTCATAATTCGATGACTCTATGTACCGTTATTTTATGACAATGTGAGAAATATACATACATTTACGCAGATTTTCATTATTTAATTTCTTCAAATATAATGCAGGACTCTAACATTTTATGGCAACAGTTTGAAAAGTGAACCGACACTTATCCGTCCGATGCAAAATGCCAAAACGAAAGTAATAGTCCTTCGGGACTCAAGTCCCTTTGGACTAAAAAAAAAAAAAAAAAAAATGAAATGTTTCAGATTTTAAATTACGTCCAAAGGGGCGTTTTTTAACATTTTGTGTATTACCTTTCTTATTAAATATCATGTTCCTCGCACTTAAACCATAAGATCCAGTGCAACAGCAATATCGCAAAATAGTTTTGAAACGAGCATATCTTTAGAATTTCCGATACAGAGACTCACGCGCTGGAGATAAAAATGTTTTTTCTGCACAACGTTCCATTGGTCGCTTTGAAATCCTTGAGTTTGTTAATCAAAAATTCGTCATAGTTTTAATAAATAGGAAATCGATCATAAAACAAATTTCAAATTTGGTCTTCCACATTCTCATATTCGTTGGAGGATTACGTTATTCATAATTCGATGACACTATGTACCGTTATTTTATGACAATGTGAGAAATATACATACATTTACGCAGATTTTCATTATTTAATTTCTTCAAATATAATGCAGGACTCTAAGATTTTATGGCAACAGTTTGAAAAGTGAACCGACATTTATCCGTCCGACGCAAAATGCCAAAACGAAAGTAATAGTCCTTCGGGACTCAAGTCCCTTTGGACTAAAAAAAAAAAAAAAAAAAAAAAAAAATGAAATGTTTCAGATTTTAAATTACGTCCAAAGGGGCGTTTTTTAACATTTTGTGTATTACCTTTCTTATTAAATATCATGTTCCTCGCACTTAAACCATAAGATCCAGTGCAACAGCAATATCGCAAAATAGTTTTGAAACGAGCATATCTTTAGAATTTCCGATACAGAGACTCACGCGCTGGAGATAAAAATGTTTTTTCTGCACAACGTTCCATTGGTCGCTTTGAAATCCTTGAGTTTGTTAATCAAAAATTCGTCATACTTTTAATAAATAGGAAATCGATCATAAAACAAATTTGAAATTTGGTCTTCCACATGCTCATATTCGTTGGAGTATTACGTTATTCATAATTCGATGATTCTATGCACCATTATTTTATGACAATGTGAGAAATATACATACATTTACGCAGATTTTCATTATTTAATTTCTTCAAATATAATGCAGGACTCTAACATTTTATGGCAATAGTTTGAAAAGTGAACCGACACTTATCCGTCCGATGCAAAATGCCAAAACGAAAGTAATAGTCCTTCGGGACTCAAGTCCCTTTGGACTAAAAAAAAAAAAAATCTGAAATGTTTCAGATTTTAAATTACGTCCAAAGGGGCGTTTTTTAACATTTTGTGTGATACCTTTCTTTATTAAATATCATGTTCCTCGCACTTAAACCATAAGATCCAGTGCAACAGCAATATCGCAAAATAGTTTTAAAACGAGCATATCTTTAGAATATCCGATACAGAGACTCACGCGCTGGAGATAAAAATGTTTTTTCTGCCCAACGTTGCCATTGCTCGCTTTGAAATCCTTGAGTTTGTTAATCAAAAATTCGTCATAGTTTAAAAAATAGGAAATCGATCATAAAACAAATTTCAAATTTCAAATTTGGTCTTCCACATGCTCATATTCGTTGGAGGATTACGTTATTCAAAATTCGATGACTCTATGTACCGTTATTTTATGACAATGTGAGAAATATACATACATTTACGCAGATTTTCGTTATTTAATTTCTTCAAATATAATGCAGGACTCTAACATTTTATGGCAACAGTTTGAAAAGTGAACCGACACTTATCCGTCCGATGCAAAATGCCAAAACGAAAGTAATAGTCCTTCGGGACTCAAGTCCCTTTGGACTAAAAAAAAAAGAAAAAAAAAATGAAATGTTTCAGATTTTAAATTACGTCCAAAGGGGCGTTTTTTAACATTTTGTGTGTTACCTTTCTTATTAAATATCATGTTCCTCGCACTTAAACCATAAGATCCAGTGCAACAGCAATATCGCAAAATAGTTTTGAAACGAGCATATCTTTAGAATTTCCGATACAGAGACTCACGCGCTGGAGATAAAAATGTTTTTTCTGCACAACGTTGCCATTGGTCGCTTTGAAATCCTTGAGTTTGTTAATAAAAAATTCGTCAAAGTTTTAAAAAATAGGAAATCGATCATAAAACAAATTTCAAATTTCAAATTTGGTCTTCCACATACTCATATTCGTTGGAGGATTACGTTATTCATAATTCGATGACTATATGTACCGTGATTTTATGACAATGTGAGAAATATACATACATTTACGCAGATTTTCATTATTTAATTTCTTCAAATATAATGCAGGACTCTAAGATTTTATGGCAACAGTTTGAAAAGTGAACCGACATTTATCCGTCCGACGCAAAATGCCAAAACGAAAGTAATAGTCCTTCGGGACTCAAGTCCCTTTGGACTAAAAAAAAAAAAATATGAAATGTTTCAGATTTTAAATTACGTCCAAAGGGGCGTTTTTTAACATTTTGTGTGTTACCTTTCTTATTAAATATCATGTTCCTCGCACTTAAACCATAAGATCCAGTGCAACAGCAATATCGCAAAATAGTTTTGAAACGAGCATATCTTTAGAATTTCCGATACAGAGACTCACGCGCTGGAGATAAAAATGTTTTTCTGCACAACGTTGCCATTGGTCGCTTTGAAATCCTTGAGTTTGTTAATCAAAAATTCGTCAAAGATTTAAAAAATAGGAAATCGATCATAAAACAAATTTCAAATTTCAAATTTGGTCTTCCACATACTCATATTCGTTGGAGGATTACGTTATTCATAATTCGATGACTCTATGTACCGTTATTTTATGACAATGTGAGAAATATACATACATTTAAGCAGATTTTCATTATTTAATTTCTTCAAATATAATGCAGGACTCTAACATTTTATGGCAAGAGTTTGAAAAGTGAACCGACATTTATCCGTCCGACGCAAAATGCCAAAACGAAAGTAATAGTCCTTCGGGACACAAGTCCCTTTGGACTAAAAAAAAAAAAAAAAAAAAATCTGAAATGTTTCAGATTTTAAATTGCGTCCAAAGGGGCGTTTTTTAACATTTTGTGTGTTACCCTTGTTATTAAATATCATGTTCCTCGCACTTAAACCATAAGATCCAGTGCAACAGCAATATCGCAAAATAGTTTTGAAACGAGCATATCTTTAGAATTTCCGATACAGGGACTCACGCGCTGGAGATAAAAATGTTTTTTCTGCACAACGTTGCCATTGCTCGCTTTGAAATCCTTGAGTTTGTTAATCAAAAATTCGTCATAGGTTAAAAAATAGGAAATCGATCATAAAACAAATTTCAAATTTGGTCTTCCACATGCTCATATTCGTTGGAGGATTACGTTATTCAAAATTCGATGACTCTAGGTACCGTTAATTTATGACAATGTGAGAAATATACATACATTTACGCAGATTTTCATTATTTAATTTCTTCAAATATAATGCAGGACTCTAACATTTTATGGCAACAGTTTGAAAAGTGAACCGACATTTATCCGTTTGACGTAAAATGCCAAAACGAAAGTAATAGTCCTTCGGGACTCAAGTCACTTTGGACTAAAAAAAAAAAAAAAAAAAAATATGAAATGTTTCAGATTTTAAATAACGTCCAAAGGGGCGTTTTTTAACATTTTGTGTGTTACCTTTCTTATTAAATATTATGTTCCTCGCACTTAAACCATAAGATCAGGTGCAACAGCAATATCGCAAAATAGTTTTGAAACGGGCATATCTTTAGAATTTCCAATACAGAGACTCACGCGCTGGAGATAAAAATGTTTTTTCTGCACAACATTGCCATTGCTCGCTTTGAAATCCTTGAGTTGTTAATCAAAAATTCGTCAAAATTTTAAAAAATAGGAAATCGATTATAAAACAAATTTCAAATTTCAAATTTGGTCTTCCACATGCTCATATTCGTTGGAGGATTACGTTATTCATAATTCGATGACTCTATGCACCGTTATTTTATGACAATGTGAGAAATATACCTACATTTACGCAGATTTTCGTTATTTAATTTCTTCAAATATAATGCAGGACTCTAACATTTTATGGCAATAGTTTGAAAAGTGAACCGACACTTATCCGTCCGATGCAAAATGCCAAAACGAAAGTAATAGTCCTTCGGGACTCAAGTCCCTTTGGACTAAGAAAAAAAAAAAATCTGAAATGTTTCAGATTTTAAATTACGTCCAAAGGGGCGTTTTTTAACATTTTGTGTGTTACCTTTCTTATTAAATATCATGTTCCTCGCACTTAAACCATAAGATCCAGTGCAACAGCAATATCGCAAAATAGTTTTGAAACGAGCATATCTTTAGAATTTCCGATACAGAGACTCACGCGCTGGAGATAAAAATGCTTTTTCTGCACAACGTTGCCATTGGTCGCTTTGAAATCCTTGAGTTTGTTAATCAAAAATTCGTCATAGTTTTAACAAATAGGAAATCGATCATAAAACAAATTTCAAATTTGGTCTTCCACATGCTCATATTCGTTGGAGGATTACGTTATTCAAAATTCGATGACTCTAGGTACCGTTATTTTATGACAATGTGAGAAATATACATACATTTACGCAGATTTTCATTATTTAATTTCTTCAAATATAATGCAGGACTCTAACATTTTATGGCAACAGTTTGAAAAGTGAACCGACACTTATCCGTCCGACGCAAAATGCCAAAACGAAAGTAATAGTCCTTCGGGACTCAAGTCCCTTTGGACTAAAAAAAAAAAAAAAAAAATATGAAATGTTTCAGATTTTAAATTACGTCCAAAGGGGCGTTTTTTAACATTTTGTGTGTTACCTTTCTTATTAAATATTATGTTCCTCGCACTTAAACCATAAGATCCAGTGCAACAGCAATATCGCAAAATAGTTTTGAAACGAGCATATGTTTAGAATTTCCGATACAGAGACTCACGCGCTGGAGATAAAAATGTTTTTTCTGCACAACATTGCCATTGCTCGCTTTGAAATCCTTGAGTTTGTTAATCAAAAATTCGTCAAAGTTTTAAAAAATAGGAAATCGATCATAAAACAAATTTCAAATTTCAAATTTGGTCTTCCACATACTCATATTCGTTGGAGGATTACGTTATTCATAATTCGATGACTCTATGTACCGTTATTTTATGACAATGTGAGAAATATACATACATTTAAGCAGATTTTCATTATTTAATTTCTTCAAATATAATGCAGGACTCTAACATTTTATGGCAAGAGTTTGAAAATATAACCGACATTTATCCGTCCGACGCAAAATGCCAAAACGAAAGTAATAGTCCTTCGGGACTCAAGTCCCTTTGGACTAAAAAAAAAAAAAATATGAAATGTTTCAGATTTTAAATTACGTCCAAAGGGGCGTTTTTTAACATTTTGTGTGTTACCTTTCTTATTAAATATCATGTTCCTCGCACTTAAACCATAAGATCCAGTGCAACAGCAATATCGCAAAATAGTTTTGAAACGAGCATATCTTTAGAATTTCCGATACAGAGACTCACGCGCTGGAGATAAAAATGTTTTTCTGCACAACGTTGCCATTGGTCGCTTTGAAGTCCTTGAGTTTGTTAATCAAAAATTCGTCAAAGTTTTAAAAAATAGGAAATCGATCATAAAACAAATTTCAAATTTCAAATTTGGTCTTCCACATACTCATATTCGTTGGAGGATTACGTTATTCATAATTCGATGACTCTATGTACCGTTATTTTATGACAATGTGAGAAATATACATACATTTAAGCAGATTTTCATTATTTAATTTCTTCAAATATAATGCAGGACTCTAAGATTTTATGGCAACAGTTTGAAAAGTGAACCGACATTTATCCGTCCGACGCAAAATGCCAAAACGAAAGTAATAGTCCTTCGGGACTCAAGTCCCTTTGGACTAAAAAAAAAAAAAATATGAAATGTTTCAGATTTTAAATTGCGTCCAAAGGGGCGTTTTTTAACATTTTGTGTGTTACCCTTGTTATTAAATATCATGTTCCTCGCACTTAAACCATAAGATCCAGTGCAACAGCAATATCGCAAAATAGTTTTGAAACGAGCATATCTTTAGAATTTCCGATACAGGGACTCACGCGCTGGAGAGAAAAATGTTTTTTCTGCACAACGTTGCCATTGCTCGCTTTGAAATCCTTGAGTTTGTTAATCAAAAATTCGTCATAGTTTTAATAAATAGGAAATCGATCATAAAACAAATTTCAAATTTGGTCTTCCACATGCTCATATTCGTTGGAGGATTACGTTATTCAAAATTCGATGACTCTAGGTACCGTTATTTTATGACAATGTGAGAAATATACATACATTTACGCAGATTTTCATTATTTAATTTCTTCAAATATAATGCAGGACTCTAACATTTTATGGCAACAGTTTGAAAAGTGAACCGACATTTATCCGTTTGACGTAAAATGCCAAAACGAAAGTAATAGTCCTTCGGGACTCAAGTCACTTTGGACTAAAAAAAAAAAAAAAAAAATATGAAATGTTTCAGATTTTAAATTACGTCCAAAGGGGCGTTTTTTAACATTTTGTGTGTTACCTTTCTTATTAAATATTATGTTCCTCGCACTTAAACCATAAGATCAGGTGCAACAGCAATATCGCAAAATAGTTTTGAAACGGGCATATCTTTAGAATTTCCAATACAGAGACTCACGCGCTGGAGATAAAAATGTTTTTTCTGCACAACATTGCCATTGCTCGCTTTGAAATCCTTGAGTTTGTTAATCAAAAATTCGTCAAAGTTTTAAAAAATAGGAAATCGATTATAAAACAAATTTCAAATTTCAAATTTCGTCTTCCACATGCTCATATTCGTTGGAGGATTACGTTATTCATAATTCGATGACTCTATGCACCGTTATTTTATGACAATGTGAGAAATATACCTACATTTACGCAGATTTTCGTTATTTAATTTCTTCAAATATAATGCAGGACTCTAACATTTTATGGCAACAGTTTGAAAAGTGAACCGACATTTATCCGTTCGACGTAAAATGCCAAAACGAAAGTAATAGTCCTTCGGGACTCGAGTCCCTTTGGACTAAAAAAAAAAAAAAATCTGAAATGTTTCAGATTTTAAATTACGTCCAAAGGGGCGTTTTTTAACATTTTGTGTGATACCTTTCTTTATTAAATATCATGTTCCTCGTACTTAAACCATAAGATCCAGTGCAACAGCAATATCGCAAAATAGTTTTAAAACGAGCATATCTTTAGAATATCCGATACAGAGACACACGCGCTGGAGATAAAAATGTTTTTTCTGCCCAACGTTGCCATTGCTCGCTTTGAAATCCTTGAGTTTGTTAATCAAAAATTCGTCATAGGTTAAAAAATAGGAAATCGATCATAAAACAAATTTCAAATTTCAAATTTGGTCTTCCACTTGCTCATATTCGTTGGAGGATTACGTTATTCAAAATTCGATGACTCTATGTACCGTTATTTTATGACAATGTGAGAAATATACATACATTTACGCAGATTTTCATTATTTAATTTCTTCAAATATAATGCAGGACTCTAACATTTTATGGCAATAGTTTGAAAAGTGAACCGACACTTATCCGTCCGATGCAAAATGCCAAAACGAAAGTAATAGTCCTTCGGGACTCAAGTCCCTTTGGACTAAAAAAAAAAAAAAATCTGAAATGTTTCAGATTTTAAATTACGTCCAAAGGGGCGTTTTTTAACATTTTGTGTGTTACCTTTCTTATTAAATATCATGTTCCTCGCACTTAAACCATAAGATCCAGTGCAACAGCAATATCGCAAAATAGTTTTGAAACGAGCATATCTTTAGAATTTCCGATACAGAGACTCACGCGCTGGAGATAAAAATGTTTTTTTCTGCACAACGTTGCCATTGGTCGCTTTGAAATCCTTGAGTTTGTTAATCAAAAATTCGTCATAGTTTTAACAAATAGGAAATCGATCATAAAACAAATTTCAAATTTGGTCTTCCACATGCTCATATTCGTTGGAGGATTACGTTATTCAAAATTCGATGACTCTAGGTACCGTTATTTTATGACAATGTGAGAAATATACATACATTTACGCAGATTTTCATTATTTAATTTCTTCAAATATAATGCAGGACTCTAACATTTTATGGCAACAGTTTGAAAAGTGAACCGACACTTATCCGTCCGACGCAAAATGCCAAAACGAAAGTAATAGTCCTTCGGGACTCAAGTCCCTTTGGACTAAAAAAAAAAAAAAAAAAAAAAAAAATATGAAATGTTTCAGATTTTAAATTACGTCCAAAGGGGCGTTTTTAACATTTTGTGTGTTACCTTTCTTATTAAATATTATGTTCCTCGCACTTAAACCATAAGATCCAGTGCAACAGCAATATCGCAAAATAGTTTTGAAACGAGCATATCTTTAGAATTTCCGATACAGAGACTCACGCGCTGGAGATAAAAATGTTTTTTCTGCACAACATTGCCATTGCTCGCTTTGAAATCCTTGAGTTTGTTAATCAAAAATTCGTCAAAGTTTTAAAAAATAGGAAATCGATCATAAAACAAATTTCAAATTTCAAATTTGGTCTTCCACATGCTCATATTCGTTGGAGGATTACGTTATTCATAATTCGATGATTCTATGCACCGTTATTTTATGACAATGTGAGAAATATACATACATTTACGCAGATTTTCATTATATAATTTCTTCAAATATAATGCAGGACTCTAACATTTTATGGCAACAGTTTGAAAAGTGAACCGACACTTATCCGTCCGATGCAAAATGCCAAAACGAAAGTAATAGTCCTTCGGGACTCAAGTCCCTTTGGACTAAAAAAAAAAGAAAAAAAAAAAATGAAATGTTTCAGATTTTAAATTACGTCCAAAGGGGCGTTTTTTAACATTTTGTGTGTTACCTTTCTTATTAAATATTATGTTCCTCGCACTTAAACCATAAGATCCAGTGCAACAGCAATATCGCAAAATAGTTTTGAAACGAGCATATCTTTAGAATTTCCGATACAGAGACTCACGCGCTGGAGATAAAAATGTTTTTTCTGCACAACGTTGCCATTGGTCGCTTTGAAATCCTTGAGTTTGTTAATCAAAAATTCGTCAAAGTTTTAAAAATAGGAAATCGATCATAAAACAAATTTCAAATTTCAAATTTGGTCTTCCACATACTCATATTCGTTGGAGGATTACGTTATTCATAATTCGATGACTCTATGTACCGTTATTTTATGACAATGTGAGAAATATACATACATTTACGCAGATTTTCATTATTTAATTTCTTCAAATATAATGCAGGACTCTAAGATTTTATGGCAACAGTTTGAAAAGTGAACCGACATTTATCCGTCCGACGCAAAATGCCAAAACGAAAGTAATAGTCCTTCGGGACTCAAGTCCCTTTGGACTAAAAAAAAAAAAAATATGAAATGTTTCAGATTTTAAATTACGTCCAAAGGGGCGTTTTTTAACATTTTGTGTGTTACCTTTCTTATTAAATATCATGTTCCTCGCACTTAAACCATAAGATCCAGTGCAACAGCAATATCGCAAAATAGTTTTGAAACGAGCATATCTTTAGAATTTCCGATACAGAGACTCACGCGCTGGAGATAAAAATGTTTTTCTGCACAACGTTGCCATTGGTCGCTTTGAAATCCTTGAGTTTGTTAATCAAAAATTCGTCATAGGTTAAAAAATAGGAAATCGATCATAAAACAAATTTCAAATTTCAAATTTGGCCTTCCACATGCTCATATTCGTTGGAGGATTACGTTATTCAAAATTCGATGACTCTATGTACCGTTATTTTATGACAATGTGAGAAATATACATACATTTACGCAGATTTTCATTATTTAATTTCTTCAAATATAATGCAGGACTCTAACATTTTATGGCAATAGTTTGAAAAGTGAACCGACACTTATCCGTCCGATGCAAAATGCCAAAACGAAAGTAATAGTCCTTCGGGACTCAAGTCCCTTTGGACTAAAAAAAAAAAAAAATCTGAAATGTTTCAGATTTTAAATTACGTCCAAAGGGGCGTTTTTTAACATTTTGTGTGTTACCTTTCTTATTAAATATCATGTTCCTCGCACTTAAACCATAAGTTCCAGTGCAACAGCAATATCGCAAAATAGTTTTGAAACGAGCATATCTTTAGAATTTCCGATACAGAGACTCACGCGCTGGAGATAAAAATGTTTTTCTGCACAACGTTGCCATTGGTCGCTTTGAAATCCTTGAGTTTGTTAATCAAAAATTCGTCATAGGTTAAAAAATAGGAAATCGATCATAAAACAAATTTCAAATTTCAAATTTGGTCTTCCACATGCTCATATTCGTTGGAGGATTACGTTATTCAAAATTCGATGACTCTATGTACCGTTATTTTATGACAATGTGAGAAATATACATACATTTACGCAGATTTTCATTATTTAATTTCTTCAAATATAATGCAGGACTCTAACATTTTATGGCAAGAGTTTGAAAAGTGAACCGACATTTATCCGTCCGACGCAAAATGCCAAAACGAAAGTAATAGTCCTTCGGGACTCAAGTCCCTTTGGACTAAAAAAAAAAAAAATATGAAATGTTTCAGATTTTAAATTACGTCCAAAGGGGCGTTTTTTAACATTTTGTGTGTTACCTTTCTTATTAAATATCATGTTCCTCGCACTTAAACCATAAGATCCAGTGCAACAGCAATATCGCAAAATAGTTTTGAAACGAGCATATCTTTAGAATTTCCGATACAGAGACTCACGCGCTGGAGATAAAAATGTTTTTTCTGCACAACGTTGCCATTGGTCGCTTTGAAATCCTTGAGTTTGTTAATCAAAAATTCGTCATAGTTTTAACAAATAGGAAATCGATCATAAAACAAATTTCAAATTTGGTCTTCCACATGCTCATATTCGTTGGAGGATTACGTTATTCAAAATTCGATGACTCTAGGTACCGTTATTTTATGACAATGTGAGAAATATACATACATTTACGCAGATTTTCATTATTTAATTTCTTCAAATATAATGCAGGACTCTAACATTTTATGGCAACAGTTTGAAAAGTGAACCGACACTTATCCGTCCGACGCAAAATGCCAAAACGAAAGTAATAGTCCTTCGGGACTCAAGTCCCTTTGGACTAAAAAAAAAAAAAAAAAAAAATATGAAATGTTTCAGATTTTAAATTACGTCCAAAGGGGCGTTTTTTAACATTTTGTGTGTTACCTTTCTTATTAAATATTATGTTCCTCGCACTTAAACCATAAGATCCAGTGCAACAGCAATATCGCAAAATAGTTTTGAAACGAATATATCTTTAGAATTTCCGATACAGAGACTCACGCGCTGGAGATAAAAATGTTTTTTCTGCACAACATTGCCATTGCTCGCTTTGAAATCCTTGAGTTTGTTAATCAAAAATTCGTCAAAGTTTTAAAAAATAGGAAATCGATCATAAAACAAATTTCAAATTTCAAATTTGGTCTTCCACATGCTCATATTCGTTGGAGGATTACGTTATTCATAATTCGATGATTCTATGCACCGTTATTTTATGACAATGTGAGAAATATACATACATTTACGCAGATTTTCATTATTTAATTTCTTCAAATATAATGCAGGACTCTAACATTTTATGGCAACAGTTTGAAAAGCGAACCGACACTTATCCGTCCGATGCAAAATGCCAAAACGAAAGTAATAGTCCTTCGGGACTCAAGTCCCTTTGGACTAAAAAAAAAAAGAAAAAAAAAAATGTAATGTTTCAGATTTTAAATTACGTCCAAAGGGGCGTTTTTTAACATTTTGTGTGTTACCTTTCTTATTAAATATTATGTTCCTCGCACTTAAACCATAAGATCCAGTGCAACAGCAATATCGCAAAATAGTTTTGAAACGAGCATATCTTTAGAATTTCCGATACAGAGACTCACGCGCTGGAGATAAAAATGTTTTTTCTGCACAACGTTGCCATTGGTCGCTTTGAAATCCTTGAGTTTGTTAATCAAAAATTCGTCAAAGTTTTAAAAAATAGGAAATCGATCATAAAACAAATTTCAAATTTCAAATTTGGTCTTCCACATACTCATATTCGTTGGAGGATTACGTTATTCATAATTCGATGACTCTATGTACCGTTATTTTATGACAATGTGAGAAATATACATACATTTACGCAGATTTTCATTATTTAATTTCTTCAAATATAATGCAGGACTCTAACATTTTATGGCAACAGTTTGAAAAGTGAACCGACATTTATCCGTCCGACGCAAAATGCCAAAACGAAAGTAATAGTCCTTCGGGACTCAAGTCCCTTTGGACTAAAAAAAAAAAAAATATGAAATGTTTCAGATTTTAAATTACGTCCAAAGGGGCGTTTTTTAACATTTTGTGTGTTACCTTTCTTATTAAATATCATGTTCCTCGCACTTAAACCATAAGATCCAGTGCAACAGCAATATCGCAAAATAGTTTTGAAACGAGCATATCTTTAGAATTTCCGATACAGAGACTCACGCGCTGGAGATAAAAATGTTTTTCTGCACAACGTTGCCATTGGTCGCTTTGAAATCCTTGAGTTTGTTAATCAAAAATTCGTCAAAGTTTTAAAAAATAGGAAATCGATCATAAAACAAATTTCAAATTTCAAATTTGGTCTTCCACATACTCATATTCGTTGGAGGATTACGTTATTCATAATTCGATGACTCTATGTACCGTTATTTTATGACAATGTGAGAAATATACATACATTTACGCAGATTTTCATTATTTAATTTCTTCAAATATAATGCAGGACTCTAACATTTTATGGCAAGAGTTTGAAAAGTGAACCGACATTTATCCGTCCGACGCAAAATGCCAAAACGAAAGTAATAGTCCTTCGGGACACAAGTCCCTTTGGACTAAAAAAAAAAAAAAAAAAAAAATCTGAAATGTTTCAGATTTTAAATTGCGTCCAAAGGGGCGTTTTTTAACATTTTGTGTGTTACCCTTATTATTAAATATCATGTTCCTCGCACTTAAACCATAAGATCCAGTGCAACAGCAATATCGCAAAATAGTTTTGAAACGAGCATATCTTTAGAATTTCCGATACAGGGACTCACGCGCTGGAGATAAAAATGTTTTTTCTGCACAACGTTGCCATTGCTCGCTTTGAAATCCTTGAGTTTGTTAATCAAAAATTCGTCATAGTTTTAATAAATAGGAAATCGATCATAAAACAAATTTCAAATTTGGTCTTCCACATGCTCATATTCGTTGGAGGATTACGTTATTCAAAATTCGATGACTCTAGGTACTGTTATTTTATGACAATGTGAGAAATATACATACATTTACGCAGATTTTCATTATTTAATTTCTTCAAATATAATGCAGGACTCTAACATTTTATGGCAACAGTTTGAAAAATGAACCGACATTTATCCGTTTGACGTAAAATGCCAAAACGAAAGTAATAGTCCTTCGGGACTCAAGTCACTTTGGACTAAAAAAAAAAAAAAAAAAAATATGAAATGTTTCAGATTTTAAATTACGTCCAAAGGGGCGTTTTTTAACATTTTGTGTGTTACCTTTCTTATTAAATATTATGTTCCTCGCACTTAAACCATAAGATCAGGTGCAACAGCAATATCGCAAAATAGTTTTGAAACGGGCATATCTTTAGAATTTCCAATACAGAGACTCACGCGCTGGAGATAAAAATGTTTTTTCTGCACAACATTGCCATTGCTCGCTTTGAAATCCTTGAGTTTGTTAATCAAAAATTCGTCAAAGTTTTAAAAAATAGGAAATCGATTATAAAACAAATTTCAAATTTCAAATTTCGTCTTCCACATGCTCATATTCGTTGGAGGATTACGTTATTCAAAATTCGATGACTCTATGTACCGTTATTTTATGACAATGTGAGAAATATACATACATTTACGCAGATTTTCATTATTTAATTTCTTCAAATATAATGCAGGACTCTAACATTTTATGGCAATAGTTTGAAAAGTGAACCGACACTTATCCGTCCGATGCAAAATGCCAAAACGAAAGTAATAGTCCTTCGGGACTCAAGTCCCTTTGGACTAAAAAAAAAAAAAAAAATCTGAAATGTTTCAGATTTTAAATTACGTCCAAAGGGGCGTTTTTTAACATTTTGTGTGTTACCTTTCTTATTAAATATCATGTTCCTCGCACTTAAACCATAAGATCCAGTGCAACAGCAATATCGCAAAATAGTTTTGAAACGAGCATATCTTTAGAATTTCCGATACAGAGACTCACGCGCTGGAGATAAAAATGTTTTTTCTGCACAACGTTGCCATTGGTCGCTTTGAAATCCTTGAGTTTGTTAATCAAAAATTCGTCAAAGTTTTAAAAAATAGGAAATCGATCATAAAACAAATTTCAAATTTCAAATTTGGTCTTCCACATACTCATATTCGTTGGAGGATTACGTTATTCATAATTCGATGACTCTATGTACCGTTATTTTATGACAATGTGAGAAATATACATACATTTACGCAGATTTTCATTATTTAATTTCTTCAAATATAATGCAGGACTCTAACATTTTATGGCAACAGTTTGAAAAGTGAACCGACATTTATCCGTTCGACGTAAAATGCCAAAACGAAAGTAATAGTCCTTCGGGACTCAAGTCCCGTTGGACTAAAAAAAAAAAAAATCTGAAATGTTTCAGATTTTAAATTACGTCCAAAGGGGCGTTTTTTAACATTTTGTGTGATACCTTTCTTTATTAAATATCATGTTCCTCGCACTTAAACCATAAGATCCAGTGCAACAGCAATATCGCAAAATAGTTTTGAAACGAGCATATCTTTAGAATTTCCGATACAGAGACTCACGCGCTGGAGATAAAAATGTTTTTCTGCACAACGTTGCCATTGGTCGCTTTGAAATCCTTGAGTTTGTTAATCAAAAATTCGTCAAAGTTTTAAAAAATAGGAAATCGATCATAAAACAAATTTCAAATTTCAAATTTGGTCTTCCACATACTCATATTCGTTGGAGGATTACGTTATTCATAATTCGATGACTCTATGTACCGTTATTTTATGACAATGTGAGAAATATACATACATTTACGCAGATTTTCATTATTTAATTTCTTCAAATATAATGCAGGACTCTAACATTTTATGGCAAGAGTTTGAAAAGTGAACCGACATTTATCCGTCCGACGCAAAATGCCAAAACGAAAGTAATAGTCCTTCGGGACACAAGTCCCTTTGGACTAAAAAAAAAAAAAAAAAAAAAAATCTGAAATGTTTCAGATTTTAAATTGCGTCCAAAGGGGCGTTTTTTAACATTTTGTGTGTTACCCTTGTTATTAAATATCATGTTCCTCGCACTTAAACCATAAGATCCAGTGCAACAGCAATATCGCAAAATAGTTTTGAAACGAGCATATCTTTAGAATTTCCGATACAGGGACTCACGCGCTGGAGATAAAAATGTTTTTTCTGCACAACGTTGCCATTGCTCGCTTTGAAATCCTTGAGTTTGTTAATCAAAAATTCGTCATAGTTTTAATAAATAGGAAATCGATCATAAAACAAATTTCAAATTTGGTCTTCCACATGCTCATATTCGTTGGAGGATTACGTTATTCAAAATTCGATGACTCTAGGTACCGTTATTTTATGACAATGTGAGAAATATACATACATTTACGCAGATTTTCATTATTTAATTTCTTCAAATATAATGCAGGACTCTAACATTTTATGGCAACAGTTTGAAAAATGAACCGACATTTATCCGTTTGACGTAAAATGCCAAAACGAAAGTAATAGTCCTTCGGGACTCAAGTCACTTTGGACTAAAAAAAAAAAAAAAAAAAATATGAAATGTTTCAGATTTTAAATTACGTCCAAAGGGGCGTTTTTTAACATTTTGTGTGTTACCTTTCTTATTAAATATTATGTTCCTCGCACTTAAACCATAAGATCAGGTGCAACAGCAATATCGCAAAATAGTTTTGAAACGGGCATATCTTTAGAATTTCCAATACAGAGACTCACGCGCTGGAGATAAAAATGTTTTTTCTGCACAACATTGCCATTGCTCGCTTTGAAATCCTTGAGTTTGTTAATCAAAAATTCGTCAAAGTTTTAAAAAATAGGAAATCGATTATAAAACAAATTTCAAATTTCAAATTTCGTCTTCCACATGCTCATATTCGTTGGAGGATTACGTTATTCAAAATTCGATGACTCTATGTACCGTTATTTTATGACAATGTGAGAAATATACATACATTTACGCAGATTTTCATTATTTAATTTCTTCAAATATAATGCAGGACTCTAACATTTTATGGCAACAGTTTGAAAAGTGAACCGACACTTATCCGTCCGATGCAAAATGCCAAAACGAAAGTAATAGTCCTTCGGGACTCAAGTCCCTTTGGACTAAAAAAAAAAAAAAAAAAAAAAATGAAATGTTTCAGATTTTAAATTACGTCCAAAGGGGCGTTTTTTAACATTTTGTGTATTACCTTTCTTATTAAATATCATGTTCCTCGCACTTAAACCATAAGATCCAGTGCAACAGCAATATCGCAAAATAGTTTTGAAACGAGCATATCTTTAGAATTTCCGATACAGAGACTCACGCGCTGGAGATAAAAATGTTTTTTCTGCACAACGTTGCCATTGGTCGCTTTGAAATCCTTGAGTTTGTTAATCAAAAATTCGTCATAGTTTTAATAAATAGGAAATCGATCATAAAACAAATTTCAAATTTGGTCTTCCACATGCTCATATTCGTTGGAGGATTACGTTATTCATAATTCGATGACACTATGTACCGTTATTTTATGACAATGTGAGAAATATACATACATTTACGCAGATTTTCATTATTTAATTTCTTCAAATATAATGCAGGACTCTAAGATTTTATGGCAACAGTTTGAAAAGTGAACCGACAGTTATCCGTCCGACGCAAAATGCCAAAACGAAAGTAATAGTCCTTCGGGACTCAAGTCGCTTTGGACTAAAAAAAAAAAAAAAAAAATCTGAAGTGTTTCAGATTTTAAATTACGTCCAAAGGGGCGTTTTTTAACATTTTGTGTGTTACCCTTGTTATTAAATATCATGTTCCTCGCTCTTAAACCATAAGATCCAGTGCAACAGCAATATCGCAAAATAGTTTTGGAACGAGCATATCTTTAGAATTTCCGATACAGGGACTCACGCGCTGGAGATAAAAATGTTTTTTCTGCACAACGTTGCCATTGCTCGCTTTGAAATCCTTGAGTTTGTTAATCAAAAATTCGTCATAGTTTTAATAAATAGGAAATCGATCATAAAATAAATTTCAAATTTGGTCTTCCACATGCTCATATTCGTTGGAGGATTACGTTATTCAAAATTCGATGACTCTAGGTACCGTTATTTTATGACAATGTGAGAAATATACATACATTTACGCAGATTTTCATTATTTAATTTCTTCAAATATAATGCAGGACTCTAACATTTTATGGCAACAGTTTGAAAAGTGAACCGACATTTATCCGTTTGACGTAAAATGCCAAAACGAAAGTAATAGTCCTTCGGGACTCAAGTCCCTTTGGACTAAAAAAAAAAAAAAAAAAAAAATATGAAATGTTTCAGATTTTAAATTACGTCCAAAGGGGCGTTTTTTAACATTTTGTGTGTTACCTTTCTTATTAAATATTATGTTCCTCGCACTTAAACCATAAGATCCAGTGCAACAGCAATATCGCAAAATAGTTTTGAAACGAGCATATCTTTAGAATTTCCGATACAGAGACTCACGCGCTGGAGATAAAAATGTTTTTTCTGCACAACATTGCCATTGCTCGCTTTGAAATCCTTGAGTTTGTTAATCAAAAATTCGTCAAAGTTTTAAAAAATAGGAAATCGATCATAAAACAAATTTCAAATTTCAAATTTGGTCTTCCACATGCTCATATTCGTTGGAGGATTACGTTATTCATAATTCGATGACTCTATGCACCGTTATTTTATGACAATGTGAGAAATATACATACATTTACGCAGATTTTCATTATTTAATTTCTTCAAATATAATGCAGGACTCTAACATTTTATGGCAACAGTTTGAAAAGTGAACCGACATTTATCCGTCCGACGCAAAATGCCAAAACGAAAGTAATAGTCCTTCGGGACACAAGTCCCTTTGGACTAAAAAAAAAAAAAAAAAAAAATCTGAAATGTTTCAGATTTTAAATTGCGTCCAAAGGGGCGTTTTTTAACATTTTGTGTGTTACCCTTGTTATTAAATATCATGTTCCTCGCACTTAAACCATAAGATCCAGTGCAACAGCAATATCGCAAAATAGTTTTGAAACGAGCATATCTTTAGAATTTCCGATACAGGGACTCACGCGCTGGAGATAAAAATGTTTTTTCTGCACAACGTTGCCATTGCTCGCTTTGAAATCCTTGAGTTTGTTAATCAAAAATTCGTCATAGTTTTAATAAATAGGAAATCGATCATAAAACAAATTTCAAATTTGGTCTTCCACATGCTCATATTCGTTGGAGGATTACGTTATTCAAAATTCGATGACTCTAGGTACCGTTATTTTATGACAATGTGAGAAATATACATACATTTACGCAGATTTTCATTATTTAATTTCTTCAAATATAATGCAGGACTCTAACATTTTATGGCAACAGTTTGAAAAGTGAACCGACATTTATCCGTTTGACGTAAAATGCCAAAACGAAAGTAATAGTCCTTCGGGACTCAAGTCCCTTTGGACTAAAAAAAAAAAAAAAAAAAATATGAAATGTTTCAGATTTTAAATTACGTCCAAAGGGGCGTTTTTTAACATTTTGTGTGTTACCTTTCTTATTAAATATTATGTTCCTCGCACTTAAACCATAAGATCAGGTGCAACAGCAATATCGCAAAATAGTTTTGAAACGGGCATAACTTTAGAATTTCCGATACAGAGACTCACGCGCTGGAGATAAAAATGTTTTTTCTGCACAACATTGCCATTGCTCGCTTTGAAATCCTTGAGTTTGTTAATCAAAAATTCGTCAAAGTTTTAAAAAATAGGAAATCGATCATAAAACAAATTTCAAATTTCAAATTTGGTCTTCCACATGCTCATATTCGTTGGAGGATTACGTTATTCATAATTCGATGACTCTATGCACCGTTATTTTATGACAATGTGAGAAATATACCTACATTTACGCAGATTTTCATTATTTAATTTCTTCAAATATAATGCAGGACTCTAACATTTTATGGCAACAGTTTGAAAAGTGAACCGACATTTATCCGTTTGACGTAAAATGCCAAAACGAAAGTAATAGTCCTTCGGGACTCAAGTCCCTTTGGACTAAAAAAAAAAAAAAATATGAAATGTTTCAGATTTTAAATTACGTCCAAAGGGGCGTTTTTTAACATTTTGTGTGTTACCTTTCTTATTAAATATTATGTTCCTCGCACTTAAACCATAAGATCCAGTGCAACAGCAATATCGCAAAATAGTTTTGAAACGAGCATATCTTTAGAATTTCCGATACAGAGACTCACGCGCTGGAGATAAAAATGTTTTTTCTGCACAACACTGCCATTGCTCGCTTTGAAATCCTTGAGTTTGTTAATCAAAAATTCGTCAAAGTTTTAAAAAATAGGAAATCGATCATAAAACAAATTTCAAATTTCAAATTTGGTCTTCCACATGCTCATATTCGTTGGAGGATTACGTTATTCATAATTCGATGACTCTATGCACCGTTATTTTATGACAATGTGAGAAATATACATACATTTACGCAGATTTTCATTATTTAATTTCTTCAAATATAATGCAGGACTCTAACATTTTATGGCAACAGTTTGAAAAGTGAACCGACATTTATCCGTTTGACGTAAAATGCCAAAACGAAAGTAATAGTCCTTCGGGACTCAAGTCCCTTTGGACTAAAAAAAAAAAAAAATATGAAATGTTTCAGATTTTAAATTACGTCCAAAGGGGCGTTTTTTAACATTTTGTGTGTTACCTTTCTTATTAAATATTATGTTCCTCGCACTTAAACCATAAGATCCAGTGCAACAGCAATATCGCAAAATAGTTTTGAAACGAGCATATCTTTAGAATTTCCGATACAGAGACTCACGCGCTGGAGATAAAAATGTTTTTTCTGCACAACACTGCCATTGCTCGCTTTGAAATCCTTGAGTTTGTTAATCAAAAATTCGTCAAAGTTTTAAAAAATAGGAAATCGATCATAAAACAAATTTCAAATTTCAAATTTGGTCTTCCACATGCTCATATTCGTTGGAGGATTACGTTATTCATAATTCGATGACTCTATGCACCGTTATTTTATGACAATGTGAGAAATATACATACATTTACGCAGATTTTCATTATTTAATTTCTTCAAATATAATGCAGGACTCTAACATTTTATGGCAACAATTTGAAAAGTGAACCGACATTTATCCGTTCGACGTAAAATGCCAAAACGAAAGTAATAGTCCTTCGGGACTCAAGTCCCTTTGGACTAAAAAAAAAAAAAAAATGAAATGTTTCAGATTTTAAATTACGTCCAAAGGGGCGTTTTTTAACATTTTGTGTATTACCTTTCTTATTAAATATCATGTTCCTCGCACTTAAACCATAAGATCCAGTGCAACAGCAATATCGCAAAATAGTTTTGAAACGAGCATATCTTTAGAATTTCCGATACAGAGACTCACGCGCTGGAGATAAAAATGTTTTTTCTGCACAACGTTGCCATTGGTCGCTTTGAAATCCTTGAGTTTGTTAATCAAAAATTCGTCATAGTTTTAATAAATAGGAAATCGATCATAAAACAAATTTCAAATTTGGTCTTCCACATGCTCATATTCGTTGGAGGATTACGTTATTCATAATTCGATGACACTATGTACCGTTATTTTATGACAATGTGAGAAATATACATACATTTACGCAGATTTTCATTATTTAATTTCTTCAAATATAATGCAGGACTCTAAGATTTTATGGCAACAGTTTGAAAAGTGAACCGACATTTATCCGTCCGACGCAAAATGCCAAAACGAAAGTAATAGTCCTTCGGGACTCAAGTCCCTTTGGACTAAAAAAAAAAAAAAAAAAAAATCTGAAATGTTTCAGATTTTAAATTCCGTCCAAAGGGGCGTTTTTTAACATTTTGTGTGTTACCCTTGTTATTAAATATCATGTTCCTCGCACTTAAACCATAAGATCCAGTGCAACAGCAATATCGCAAAATAGTTTTGAAACGAGCATATCTTTAGAATTTCCGATACAGGGACTCACGCGCTGGAGATAAAAATGTTTTTTCTGCACAACGTTGCCATTGCTCGCTTTGAAATCCTTGAGTTTGTTAATCAAAAATTCGTCATAGTTTTAATAAATAGGAAATCGATCATAAAACAAATTTCAAATTTGGTCTTTCACATGCTCATATTCGTTGGAGGATTACGTTATTCAAAATTCGATGACTCTAGGTACCGTTATTTTATGACAATGTGAGAAATATACATACATTTACGCAGATTTTCATTATTTAATTTCTTCAAATATAATGCAGGACTCTAACATTTTATGGCAACAGTTTGAAAAGTGAACCGACATTTATCCGTCCGACGCAAAATGCCAAAACGAAAGTAATAGTCCTTCGGGACACAAGTCCCTTTGGACTAAAAAAAAAAAAAAAAAAAATCTGAAATGTTTCAGATTTTAAATTACGTCCAAAGGGGCGTTTTTTAACATTTTGTGTGATACCTTTCTTTATTAAATATCATGTTCCTCGCACTTAAACCATAAGATCCAGTGCAACAGCAATATCGCAAAATAGTTTTAAAACGAGCATATCTTTAGAATATCCGATACAGAGACTCACGCGCTGGAGATAAAAATGTTTTTTCTGCACAACGTTGCCATTGGTCGCTTTGAAATCCTTGAGTTTGTTAATCAAAAATTCGTCATAGTTTTAATAAATAGGAAATCGATCATAAAACAAATTTCAAATTTGGTCTTCCACATGCTCATATTCGTTGGAGGATTACGTTATTCAAAATTCGATGACTCTAGGTACCGTTATTTTATGACAATGTGAGAAATATACATACATTTACGCAGATTTTCATTATTTAATTTCTTCAAATATAATGCAGGACTCTAACATTTTATGGCAACAGTTTGAAAAGTGAACCGACACTTATCCGTCCGACGCAAAATGCCAAAACGAAAGTAATAGTCCTTCGGGACTCAAGTCCCTTTGGACTAAAAAAAAAAAAAAAAAAAAAAAATGAAATGTTTCAGATTTTAAATTACGTCCAAAGGGGCGTTTTTTAACATTTTGTGTGTTACCTTTCTTATTAAATATTATGTTCCTCGCACTTAAACCATAAGATCCAGTGCAACAGCAATATCGCAAAATAGTTTTGAAACGAGCATATCTTTAGAATTTCCGATACAGAGACTCACGCGCTGGAGATAAAAATGTTTTTTCTGCACAACGTTGCCATTGGTCGCTTTGAAATCCTTGAGTTTGTTAATCAAAAATTCGTCATAGTTTTAATAAATAGGAAATCGATCATAAAACAAATTTCAAATTTGGTCTTCCACATGCTCATATTCGTTGGAGGATTACGTTATTCAAAATTCGATGACTCTAGGTACCGTTATTTTATGACAATGTGAGAAATATACATACATTTACGCAGATTTTCATTATTTAATTTCTTCAAATATAATGCAGGACTCTAACATTTTATGGCAACAGTTTGAAAAGTGAACCGACACTTATCCGTCCGACGCAAAATGCCAAAACGAAAGTAATAGTCCTTCGGGACTCAAGTTCCTTTGGACTAAAAAAAAAAAAAAAAAAAATATGAAATGTTTCAGATTTTAAATTACGTCCAAAGGGGCGTTTTTTAACATTTTGTGTGTTACCTTTCTTATTAAATATTATGTTCCTCGCACTTAAACCATAAGATCCAGTGCAACAGCAATATCGCAAAATAGTTTTGAAACGAGCATATCTTTAGAATTTCCGATACAGAGACTCACGCGCTGGAGATAAAAATGTTTTTTCTGCACAACATTGCCATTGCTCGCTTTGAAATCCTTGAGTTTGTTAATCAAAAATTCGTCAAAGTTTTAAAAAATAGGAAATCGATCATAAAACAAATTTCAAATTTCAAATTTGGTCTTCCACATGCTCATATTCGTTGGAGGATTACGTTATTCATAATTCGATGATTCTATGCACCGTTATTTTATGACAATGTGAGAAATATACCTACATTTACGCAGATTTTCATTATTTAATTTCTTCAAATATAATGCAGGACTCTAACATTTTATGGCAACAGTTTGAAAAGTGAACCGACACTTATCCGTCCGATGCAAAATGCCAAAACGAAAGTAATAGTCCTTCGGGACTCAAGTCCCTTTGGACTTAAAAAAAAAAAAAAAAAAAATATGAAATGTTTCAGATTTTAAATTACGTCCAAAGGGGCGTTTTTTAACATTTTGTGTGTTACCTTTCTTATTAAATATTATGTTCCTCGCACTTAAACCATAAGATCCAGTGCAACAGCAATATCGCAAAATAGTTTTGAAACGAGCATATCTTTAGAATTTCCGATACAGAGACTCACGCGCTGGAGATAAAAATGTTTTTTCTGCACAACATTGCCATTGCTCGCTTTGAAATCCTTGAGTTTGTTAATCAAAAATTCGTCAAAGTTTTAAAAAATAGGAAATCGATCATAAAACAAATTTCAAATTTCAAATTTGGTCTTCCACATGCTCATATTCGTTGGAGGATTACGTTATTCATAATTCGATGATTCTATGCACCGTTATTTTATGACAATGTGAGAAATATACATACATTTACGCAGATTTTCATTATTTAATTTCTTCAAATATAATGCAGGACTCTAACATTTTATGGCAACAGTTTGAAAAGTGAACCGACATTTATCCGTTCGACGTAAAATGCCAAAACGAAAGTAATAGTCCTTCGGGACTCAAGTCCCTTTGGACTAAAAAAAAAAAAAAATCTGAAATGTTTCAGATTTTAAATTACGTCCAAAGGGGCGTTTTTTAACATTTTGTGTGATACCTTTCTTTATTAAATATCATGTTCCTCGCACTTAAACGATAAGATCCAGTGCAACAGCAATATCGCAAAATAGTTTTAAAACGAGCATATCTTTAGAATATCCGATACAGAGACTCACGCGCTGGAGATAAAAATGTTTTTTCTGCCCAACGTTGCCATTGCTCGCTTTGAAATCCTTGAGTTTGTTAATCAAAAATTCGTCATAGTTTAAAAAATAGGAAATCGATCATAAAACAAATTTCAAATTTGGTCTTCCACATGCTCATATTCGTTGGAGGATTACGTTATTCAAAATTCGATGACTCTATGTACCGTTATTTTATGACAATGTGAGAAATATACATACATTTACGCAGATTTTCATTATTTAATTTGTTCAAATATAATGCAGGACTCTAACATTTTATGGCAACAGTTTGAAAAGTGAACCGACACTTATCCGTCCGATGCAAAATGCCAAAACGAAAGTAATAGTCCTTCGGGACTCAAGTCCCTTTGGACTAAAATAAAAAGAAAAAAAAATGAAATGTTTCAGATTTTAAATTACGTCCAAAGGGGCGTTTTTTAACATTTTGTGTGTTACCTTTCTTATTAAATATCATGTTCCTCGCACTTAAACCATAAGATCCAGTGCAACAGCAATATCGCAAAATAGTTTTGAAACGAGCATATCTTTAGAATTTCCGATACAGAGACTCACGCGCTGGAGATAAAAATGTTTTTTCTGCACAACGTTGCCATTGGTCGCTTTGAAATCCTTGAGTTTGTTAATCAAAAATTCGTCAAAGTTTTAAAAAATAGGAAATCGATCATAAAACAAATTTCAAATTTCAAATTTGGTCTTCCACATACTCATATTCGTTGGAGGATTACGTTATTCATAATTCGATGACTCTATGTACCGTTATTTTATGACAATGTGAGAAATATACATACATTTACGCAGATTTTCATTATTTAATTTCTTCAAATATAATGCAGGACTCTAAGATTTTATGGCAACAGTTTGAAAAGTGAACCGACACTTATCCGTCCGACGCAAAATGCCAAAACGAAAGTAATAGTCCTTCGGGACTCAAGTCCCTTTGGACTAAAAAAAAAAAAAAAAAAAAATGAAATGTTTCAGATTTTAAATTACGTCCAAAGGGGCGTTTTTTAACATTTTGTGTGTTACCCTTGTTATTAAATATCATGTTCCTCGCACTTAAACCATAAGATCAGGTGCAACAGCAATATCGCAAAATAGTTTTGAAACGGGCATATCTTTAGAATTTCCGATACAGAGACTCACGCGCTGGAGATAAAAATGTTTTTTCTGCACAACATTGCCATTGCTCGCTTTGAAATCCTTGAGTTTGTTAATCAAAAATTCGTCAAAGTTTTAAAAAATAGGAAATCGATCATAAAACAAATTTCAAATTTCAAATTTGGTCTTCCACATGCTCATATTCGTTGGAGGATTACGTTATTCATAATTCGATGACTCTATGCACCGTTATTTTATGACAATGTTAGAAATATACCTACATTTACGCAGATTTTCATTATTTAATTTCTTCAAATATAATGCAGGACTCTAACATTTTATGGCAACAGTTTGAAAAGTGAACCGACATTTATCCGTTCGACGTAAAATGCCAAAACGAAAGTAATAGTCCTTCGGGACTCAAGTCCCTTTGGACTAAAAAAAAAAAAAAAAATCTGAAATGTTTCAGATTTTAATTACGTCCAAAGGGGCGTTTTTTAACATTTTGTGTGATACCTTTCTTTATTAAATATCATGTTCCTCGCACTTAAACCATAAGATCCAGTGCAACAGCAATATCGCAAAATAGTTTTAAAACGAGCATATCTTTAGAATATCCGATACAGAGACTCACGCGCTGGAGATAAAAATGTTTTTTCTGCCCAACGTTGCCATTGCTCGCTTTGAAATCCTTGAGTTTGTTAATCAAAAATTCGTCATAGGTTAAAAAATAGGAAATCGATCATAAAACAAATTTCAAATTTCAAATTTGGTCTTCCACATGCTCATATTCGTTGGAGGATTACGTTATTCAAAATTCGATGACTCTATGTACCGTTATTTTATGACAATGTGAGAAATATACATACATTTACGCAGATTTTCATTATTTAATTTCTTCAAATATAATGCAGGACTCTAACATTTTATGGCAACAGATTGAAAAGTGAACCGACACTTATCCGTCCGACGCAAAATGCCAAAACGAAAGTAATAGTCCTTCGGGACTCAAGTCCCTTTGGACTAAAAAAAAAAAAAAAAAAAAAATGAAATGTTTCAGATTTTAAATTACGTCCAAAGGGGCGTTTTTTAACATTTTGTGTGTTACCTTTCTTATTAAATATCATGTTCCTCGCACTTAAACCATAAGATCCAGTGCAACAGCAATATCGCAAAATAGTTTTGAAACGAGCATATCTTTAGAATTTCCGATACAGAGACTCACGCGCTGGAGATAAAAATGTTTTTTCTGCACAACGTTGCCATTGGTCGCTTTGAAATCCTTGAGTTTGTTAATCAAAAATTCGTCATAGTTTTAATAAATAGGAAATCGATCATAAAACAAATTTCAAATTTGGTCTTCCACATGCTCATATTCGTTGGAGGATTACGTTATTCAAAATTCGATGACTCTAGGTACCGTTATTTTATGACAATGTGAGAAATATACATACATTTACGCAGATTTTCATTATTTAATTTCTTCAAATATAATGCAGGACTCTAACATTTTATGGCAACAGTTTGAAAAGTGAACCGACATTTATCCGTTCGACGTAAAATGCCAAAACGAAAGTAATAGTCCTTCGGGACTCAAGTCCCTTTGGACTAAAAAAAAAAAAAAATCTGAAATGTTTCAGATTTTAAATTACGTCCAAAGGGGCGTTTTTTAACATTTTGTGTGATACCTTTCTTTATTAAATATCATGTTCCTCGCACTTAAACCATAAGATCCAGTGCAACAGCAATATCGCAAAATAGTTTTAAAACGAGCATATCTTTAGAATATCCGATACAGAGACTCACGCGCTGGAGATAAAAATGTTTTTTCTGCCCAACGTTGCCATTGCTCGCTTTGAAATCCTTGAGTTTGTTAATCAAAAATTCGTCATAGGTTAAAAAATAGGAAATCGATCATAAAACAAATTTCAAATTTCAAATTTGGTCTTCCACATGCTCATATTCGTTGGAGGATTACGTTATTCAAAATTCGATGACTCTATGTACCGTTATTTTATGACAATGTGAGAAATATACCTACATTTACGCAGATTTTCATTATTTAATTTCTTCAAATATAATGCAGGACTCTAACATTTTATGGCAACAGTTTGAAAAGTGAACCGACACTTATCCGTCCGACGCAAAATGCCAAAACGAAAGTAATAGTCCTTCGGGACTCAAGTTCCTTTGGACTAAAAAAAAAAAAAAAAAAATATGAAATGTTTCAGATTTTAAATTACGTCCAAAGGGGCGTTTTTTAACATTTTGTGTGTTACCTTTCTTATTAAATATTATGTTCCTCGCACTTAAACCATAAGATCCAGTGCAACAGCAATATCGCAAAATAGTTTTGAAACGAGCATATCTTTAGAATTTCCGATACAGAGACTCACGCGCTGGAGATAAAAATGTTTTTTCTGCACAACATTGCCATTGCTCGCTTTGAAATCCTTGAGTTTGTTAATCAAAAATTCGTCAAAGTTTTAAAAAATAGGAAATCGATCATAAAACAAATTTCAAATTTCAAATTTGGTCTTCCACATGCTCATATTCGTTGGAGGATTACGTTATTCATAATTCGATGATTCTATGCACCGTTATTTTATGTCAATGTGAGAAATATACATACATTTACGCAGATTTTCATTATTTAATTTCTTCAAATATAATGCAGGACTCTAACATTTTATGGCAACAGTTTGAAAAGTGAACCGACATTTATCCGTTCGACGTAAAATGCCAAAACGAAAGTAATAGTCCTTCGGGACTCAAGTCCCTTTGGACTAAAAAAAAAAAAAAATCTGAAATGTTTCAGATTTTAAATTACGTCCAAAGGGGCGTTTTTTAACATTTTGTGTGATACCTTTCTTTATTAAATATCATGTTCCTCGCACTTAAACCATAAGATCCAGTGCAACAGCAATATCGCAAAATAGTTTTAAAACGAGCATATCTTTAGAATATCCGATACAGAGACTCACGCGCTGGAGATAAAAATGTTTTTTCTGCCCAACGTTGCCATTGCTCGCTTTGAAATCCTTGAGTTTGTTAATCAAAAATTCGTCATAGGTTAAAAAATAGGAAATCGATCATAAAACAAATTTCAAATTTCAAATTTGGTCTTCCACATGCTCATATTCGTTGGAGGATTACGTTATTCAAAATTCGATGACTCTATGTACCGTTATTTTATGACAATGTGAGAAATATACCTACATTTACGCAGATTTTCATTATTTAATTTCTTCAAATATAATGCAGGACTCTAACATTTTATGGCAACTGTTTGAAAAGTGAACCGACACTTATCCGTCCGATGCAAAATGCCAAAACGAAAGTAATAGTCCTTCGGGACTCAAGTCCCTTTGGACTTAAAAAAAAAAAAAAAAAAATATGAAATGTTTCAGATTTTAAATTACGTCCAAAGGGGCGTTTTTTAACATTTTGTGTGTTACCTTTCTTATTAAATATTATGTTCCTCGCACTTAAACCATAAGATCCAGTGCAACAGCAATATCGCAAAATAGTTTTGAAACGAGCATATCTTTAGAATTTCCGATACAGAGACTCACGCGCTGGAGATAAAAATGTTTTTTCTGCACAACATTGCCATTGCTCGCTTTGAAATCCTTGAGTTTGTTAATCAAAAATTCGTCAAAGTTTTAAAAAATAGGAAATCGATCATAAAACAAATTTCAAATTTCAAATTTGGTCTTCCACATGCTCATATTCGTTGGAGGATTACGTTATTCATAATTCGATGATTCTATGCACCGTTATTTTATGACAATGTGAGAAATATACCTACATTTACGCAGATTTTCATTATTTAATTTCTTCAAATATAATGCAGGACTCTAACATTTTATGGCAACAGTTTGAAAAGTGAACCGACACTTATCCGTCCGATGCAAAATGCCAAAACGAAAGTAATAGTCCTTCGGGACTCAAGTCCCTTTGGACTTAAAAAAAAAAAAAAAAAAAAATATGAAATGTTTCAGATTTTAAATTACGTCCAAAGGGGCGTTTTTTAACATTTTGTGTGTTACCTTTCTTATTAAATATTATGTTCCTCGCACTTAAACCATAAGATCCAGTGCAACAGCAATATCGCAAAATAGTTTTGAAACGAGCATATCTTTAGAATTTCCGATACAGAGACTCACGCGCTGGAGATAAAAATGTTTTTTCTGCACAACATTGCCATTGCTCGCTTTGAAATCCTTGAGTTTGTTAATCAAAAATTCGTCAAAGTTTTAAAAAATAGGAAATCGATCATAAAACAAATTTCAAATTTCAAATTTGGTCTTCCACATGCTCATATTCGTTGGAGGATTACGTTATTCATAATTCGATGATTCTATGCACCGTTATTTTATGACAATGTGAGAAATATACATACATTTACGCAGATTTTCATTATTTAATTTCTTCAAATATAATGCAGGACTCTAACATTTTATGGCAACAGTTTGAAAAGTGAACCGACACTTATCCGTCCGACGCAAAATGCCAAAACGAAAGTAATAGTCCTTCGGGACTCAAGTCCCTTTGGACTAAAAAAAAAAAAAAAAATCTGAAATGTTTCAGATTTTAATTACGTCCAAAGGGGCGTTTTTTAACATTTTGTGTGATACCTTTCTTTATTAAATATCATGTTCCTCGCACTTAAACCATAAGATCCAGTGCAACAGCAATATCGCAAAATAGTTTTAAAACGAGCATATCTTTAGAATATCCGATACAGAGACTCACGCGCTGGAGATAAAAATGTTTTTTCTGCCCAACGTTGCCATTGCTCGCTTTGAAATCCTTGAGTTTGTTAATCAAAAATTCGTCATAGGTTAAAAAATAGGAAATCGATCATAAAACAAATTTCAAATTTCAAATTTGGTCTTCCACATGCTCATATTCGTTGGAGGATTACGTTATTCAAAATTCGATGACTCTATGTACCGTTATTTTATGACAATGTGAGAAATATACATACATTTACGCAGATTTTCATTATTTAATTTCTTCAAATATAATGCAGGACTCTAACATTTTATGGCAACAGATTGAAAAGTGAACCGACACTTATCCGTCCGACGCAAAATGCCAAAACGAAAGTAATAGTCCTTCGGGACTCAAGTCCCTTTGGACTAAAAAAAAAAAAAAAAAAAAAATGAAATGTTTCAGATTTTAAATTACGTCCAAAGGGGCGTTTTTTAACATTTTGTGTGTTACCTTTCTTATTAAATATCATGTTCCTCGCACTTAAACCATAAGATCCAGTGCAACAGCAATATCGCAAAATAGTTTTGAAACGAGCATATCTTTAGAATTTCCGATACAGAGACTCACGCGCTGGAGATAAAAATGTTTTTTCTGCACAACGTTGCCATTGGTCGCTTTGAAATCCTTGAGTTTGTTAATCAAAAATTCGTCATAGTTTTAATAAATAGGAAATCGATCATAAAACAAATTTCAAATTTGGTCTTCCACATGCTCATATTCGTTGGAGGATTACGTTCTTCAAAATTCGATGACTCTAGGTACCGTTATTTTATGACAATGTGAGAAATATACATACATTTACGCAGATTTTCATTATTTAATTTCTTCAAATATAATGCAGGACTCTAACATTTTATGGCAACAGTTTGAAAAGTGAACCGACACTTATCCGTCCGACGCAAAATGCCAAAACGAAAGTAATAGTCCTTCGGGACTCAAGTCCCTTTGGACTAAAAAAAAAAAAAAAAATCTGAAATGTTTCAGATTTTAATTACGTCCAAAGGGGCGTTTTTTAACATTTTGTGTGATACCTTTCTTTATTAAATATCATGTTCCTCGCACTTAAACCATAAGATCCAGTGCAACAGCAATATCGCAAAATAGTTTTAAAACGAGCATATCTTTAGAATATCCGATACAGAGACTCACGCGCTGGAGATAAAAATGTTTTTTCTGCACAACATTGCCATTGCTCGCTTTGAAATCCTTGAGTTTGTTAATCAAAAATTCGTCAAAGTTTTAAAAAATAGGAAATCGATCATAAAACAAATTTCAAATTTCAAATTTGGTCTTCCACATGCTCATATTCGTTGGAGGATTACGTTATTCATAATTCGATGATTCTATGCACCGTTATTTTATGACAATGTGAGAAATATACCTACATTTACGCAGATTTTCATTATTTAATTTCTTCAAATATAATGCAGGACTCTAACATTTTATGGCAACAGTTTGAAAAGTGAACCGACACTTATCCGTCCGATGCAAAATGCCAAAACGAAAGTAATAGTCCTTCGGGACTCAAGTCCCTTTGGACTTAAAAAAAAAAAAAAAAAAAAAAATATGAAATGTTTCAGATTTTAAATTACGTCCAAAGGGGCGTTTTTTAACATTTTGTGTGTTACCTTTCTTATTAAATATTATGTTCCTCGCACTTAAACCATAAGATCCAGTGCAACAGCAATATCGCAAAATAGTTTTGAAACGAGCATATCTTTAGAATTTCCGATACAGAGACTCACGCGCTGGAGATAAAAATGTTTTTTCTGCACAACATTGCCATTGCTCGCTTTGAAATCCTTGAGTTTGTTAATCAAAAATTCGTCAAAGTTTTAAAAAATAGGAAATCGATCATAAAACAAATTTCAAATTTCAAATTTGGTCTTCCACATGCTCATATTCGTTGGAGGATTACGTTATTCATAATTCGATGATTCTATGCACCGTTATTTTATGACAATGTGAGAAATATACATACATTTACGCAGATTTTCATTATTTAATTTCTTCAAATATAATGCAGGACTCTAACATTTTATGGCAACAGTTTGAAAAGTGAACCGACATTTATCCGTTCGACGTAAAATGCCAAAACGAAAGTAATAGTCCTTCGGGACTCAAGTCCCTTTGGACTAAAAAAAAAAAAAAAATCTGAAATGTTTCAGATTTTAAATTACGTCCAAAGGGGCGTTTTTTAACATTTTGTGTGATACCTTTCTTTATTAAATATCATGTTCCTCGCACTTAAACGATAAGATCCAGTGCAACAGCAATATCGCAAAATAGTTTTAAAACGAGCATATCTTTAGAATATCCGATACAGAGACACACGCGCTGGAGATAAAAATGTTTTTTCTGCCCAACGTTGCCATTGCTCGCTTTGAAATCCTTGAGTTTGTTAATCAAAAATTCGTCATAGTTTAAAAAATAGGAAATCGATCATAAAACAAATTTCAAATTTCAAATTTGGTCTTCCACATGCTCATATTCGTTGGAGGATTACGTTATTCAAAATTCGATGACTCTATGTACCGTTATTTTATGACAATGTGAGAAATATACATACATTTACGCAGATTTTCATTATTTAATTTCTTCAAATATAATGCAGGACTCTAACATTTTATGGCAACAGTTTGAAAAGTGAACCGACACTTATCCGTCCGATGCAAAATGCCAAAACGAAAGTAATAGTCCTTCGGGACTCAAGTCCCTTTGGACTAAAATAAAAAGAAAAAAAAATGAAATGTTTCAGATTTTAAATTACGTCCAAAGGGGCGTTTTTTAACATTTTGTGTGTTACCTTTCTTATTAAATATCATGTTCCTCGCACTTAAACCATAAGATCCAGTGCAACAGCAATATCGCAAAATAGTTTTGAAACGAGCATATCTTTAGAATTTCCGATACAGAGACTCACGCGCTGGAGATAAAAATGTTTTTTCTGCACAACGTTGCCATTGGTCGCTTTGAAATCCTTGAGTTTGTTAATCAAAAATTCGTCAAAGTTTTAAAAAATAGGAAATCGATCATAAAACAAATTTCAAATTTCAAATTTGGTCTTCCACATACTCATATTCGTTGGAGGATTACGTTATTCATAATTCGATGACTCTATGTACCGTTATTTTATGACAATGTGAGAAATATACATACATTTACGCAGATTTTCATTATTTAATTTCTTCAAATATAATGCAGGACTCTAACATTTTATGGCAACAGTTTGAAAAGTGAACCGACACTTATCCGTCCGACGCAAAATGCCAAAACGAAAGTAATAGTCCTTCGGGACTCAAGTCCCTTTGGACTAAAAAAAAAAAAAAAAAAAAAAAAATGAAATGTTTCAGATTTTAAATTACGTCCAAAGGGGCGTTTTTTAACATTTTGTGTGTTACCTTTCTTATTAAATATTATGTTCCTCGCACTTAAACCATAAGATCCAGTGCAACAGCAATATCGCAAAATAGTTTTGAAACGAGCATATCTTTAGAATTTCCGATACAGAGACTCACGCGCTGGAGATAAAAATGTTTTTTCTGCACAACGTTGCCATTGGTCGCTTTGAAATCCTTGAGTTTGTTAATCAAAAATTCGTCATAGTTTTAATAAATAGGAAATCGATCATAAAACAAATTTCAAATTTGGTCTTCCACATGCTCATATTCGTTGGAGGATTACGTTATTCAAAATTCGATGACTCTAGGTACCGTTATTTTATGACAATGTGAGAAATATACATACATTTACGCAGATTTTCATTATTTAATTTCTTCAAATATAATGCAGGACTCTAACATTTTATGGCAACAGTTTGAAAAGTGAACCGACACTTATCCGTCCGACGCAAAATGCCAAAACGAAAGTAATAGTCCTTCGGGACTCAAGTTCCTTTGGACTAAAAAAAAAAAAAAAAAAATATGAAATGTTTCAGATTTTAAATTACGTCCAAAGGGGCGTTTTTTAACATTTTGTGTGTTACCTTTCTTATTAAATATTATGTTCCTCGCACTTAAACCATAAGATCCAGTGCAACAGCAATATCGCAAAATAGTTTTGAAACGAGCATATCTTTAGAATTTCCGATACAGAGACTCACGCGCTGGAGATAAAAATGTTTTTTCTGCACAACATTGCCATTGCTCGCTTTGAAATCCTTGAGTTTGTTAATCAAAAATTCGTCATAGGTTAAAAAATAGGAAATCGATCATAAAACAAATTTCAAATTTCAAATTTGGTCTTCCACATGCTCATATTCGTTGGAGGATTACGTTATTCAAAATTCGATGACTCTATGTACCGTTATTTTATGACAATGTGAGAAATATACATACATTTACGCAGATTTTCATTATTTAATTTCTTCAAATATAATGCAGGACTCTAACATTTTATGGCAACAGATTGAAAAGTGAACCGACACTTATCCGTCCGACGCAAAATGCCAAAACGAAAGTAATAGTCCTTCGGGACTCAAGTCCCTTTGGACTAAAAAAAAAAAAAAAAAAAAAAATGAAATGTTTCAGATTTTAAATTACGTCCAAAGGGGCGTTTTTTAACATTTTGTGTGTTACCTTTCTTATTAAATATCATGTTCCTCGCACTTAAACCATAAGATCCAGTGCAACAGCAATATCGCAAAATAGTTTTGAAACGAGCATATCTTTAGAATTTCCGATACAGAGACTCACGCGCTGGAGATAAAAATGTTTTTTCTGCACAACGTTGCCATTGGTCGCTTTGAAATCCTTGAGTTTGTTAATCAAAAATTCGTCATAGTTTTAATAAATAGGAAATCGATCATAAAACAAATTTCAAATTTGGTCTTCCACATGCTCATATTCGTTGGAGGATTACGTTCTTCAAAATTCGATGACTCTAGGTACCGTTATTTTATGACAATGTGAGAAATATACATACATTTACGCAGATTTTCATTATTTAATTTCTTCAAATATAATGCAGGACTCTAACATTTTATGGCAACAGTTTGAAAAGTGAACCGACACTTATCCGTCCGACGCAAAATGCCAAAACGAAAGTAATAGTCCTTCGGGACTCAAGTCCCTTTGGACTAAAAAAAAAAAAAAAAATCTGAAATGTTTCAGATTTTAATTACGTCCAAAGGGGCGTTTTTTAACATTTTGTGTGATACCTTTCTTTATTAAATATCATGTTCCTCGCACTTAAACCATAAGATCCAGTGCAACAGCAATATCGCAAAATAGTTTTAAAACGAGCATATCTTTAGAATATCCGATACAGAGACTCACGCGCTGGAGATAAAAATGTTTTTTCTGCACAACATTGCCATTGCTCGCTTTGAAATCCTTGAGTTTGTTAATCAAAAATTCGTCAAAGTTTTAAAAAATAGGAAATCGATCATAAAACAAATTTCAAATTTCAAATTTGGTCTTCCACATGCTCATATTCGTTGGAGGATTACGTTATTCATAATTCGATGATTCTATGCACCGTTATTTTATGACAATGTGAGAAATATACCTACATTTACGCAGATTTTCATTATTTAATTTCTTCAAATATAATGCAGGACTCTAACATTTTATGGCAACAGTTTGAAAAGTGAACCGACACTTATCCGTCCGATGCAAAATGCCAAAACGAAAGTAATAGTCCTTCGGGACTCAAGTCCCTTTGGACTTAAAAAAAAAAAAAAAAAAAAAATATGAAATGTTTCAGATTTTAAATTACGTCCAAAGGGGCGTTTTTTAACATTTTGTGTGTTACCTTTCTTATTAAATATTATGTTCCTCGCACTTAAACCATAAGATCCAGTGCAACAGCAATATCGCAAAATAGTTTTGAAACGAGCATATCTTTAGAATTTCCGATACAGAGACTCACGCGCTGGAGATAAAAATGTTTTTTCTGCACAACATTGCCATTGCTCGCTTTGAAATCCTTGAGTTTGTTAATCAAAAATTCGTCAAAGTTTTAAAAAATAGGAAATCGATCATAAAACAAATTTCAAATTTCAAATTTGGTCTTCCACATGCTCATATTCGTTGGAGGATTACGTTATTCATAATTCGATGATTCTATGCACCGTTATTTTATGACAATGTGAGAAATATACATACATTTACGCAGATTTTCATTATTTAATTTCTTCAAATATAATGCAGGACTCTAACATTTTATGGCAACAGTTTGAAAAGTGAACCGACATTTATCCGTTCGACGTAAAATGCCAAAACGAAAGTAATAGTCCTTCGGGACTCAAGTCCCTTTGGACTAAAAAAAAAAAAAAAAATCTGAAATGTTTCAGATTTTAAATTACGTCCAAAGGGGCGTTTTTTAACATTTTGTGTGATACCTTTCTTTATTAAATATCATGTTCCTCGCACTTAAACGATAAGATCCAGTGCAACAGCAATATCGCAAAATAGTTTTAAAACGAGCATATCTTTAGAATATCCGATACAGAGACACACGCGCTGGAGATAAAAATGTTTTTTCTGCCCAACGTTGCCATTGCTCGCTTTGAAATCCTTGAGTTTGTTAATCAAAAATTCGTCATAGTTTAAAAAATAGGAAATCGATCATAAAACAAATTTCAAATTTCAAATTTGGTCTTCCACATGCTCATATTCGTTGGAGGATTACGTTATTCAAAATTCGATGACTCTATGTACCGTTATTTTATGACAATGTGAGAAATATACATACATTTACGCAGATTTTCATTATTTAATTTCTTCAAATATAATGCAGGACTCTAACATTTTATGGCAACAGTTTGAAAAGTGAACCGACACTTATCCGTCCGATGCAAAATGCCAAAACGAAAGTAATAGTCCTTCGGGACTCAAGTCCCTTTGGACTAAAATAAAAAGAAAAAAAAATGAAATGTTTCAGATTTTAAATTACGTCCAAAGGGGCGTTTTTTAACATTTTGTGTGTTACCTTTCTTATTAAATATCATGTTCCTCGCACTTAAACCATAAGATCCAGTGCAACAGCAATATCGCAAAATAGTTTTGAAACGAGCATATCTTTAGAATTTCCGATACAGAGACTCACGCGCTGGAGATAAAAATGTTTTTTCTGCACAACGTTGCCATTGGTCGCTTTGAAATCCTTGAGTTTGTTAATCAAAAATTCGTCAAAGTTTTAAAAAATAGGAAATCGATCATAAAACAAATTTCAAATTTCAAATTTGGTCTTCCACATACTCATATTCGTTGGAGGATTACGTTATTCATAATTCGATGACTCTATGTACCGTTATTTTATGACAATGTGAGAAATATACATACATTTACGCAGATTTTCATTATTTAATTTCTTCAAATATAATGCAGGACTCTAACATTTTATGGCAACAGTTTGAAAAGTGAACCGACACTTATCCGTCCGACGCAAAATGCCAAAACGAAAGTAATAGTCCTTCGGGACTCAAGTCCCTTTGGACTAAAAAAAAAAAAAAAAAAAAAAAAATGAAATGTTTCAGATTTTAAATTACGTCCAAAGGGGCGTTTTTTAACATTTTGTGTGTTACCTTTCTTATTAAATATTATGTTCCTCGCACTTAAACCATAAGATCCAGTGCAACAGCAATATCGCAAAATAGTTTTGAAACGAGCATATCTTTAGAATTTCCGATACAGAGACTCACGCGCTGGAGATAAAAATGTTTTTTCTGCACAACGTTGCCATTGGTCGCTTTGAAATCCTTGAGTTTGTTAATCAAAAATTCGTCATAGTTTTAATAAATAGGAAATCGATCATAAAACAAATTTCAAATTTGGTCTTCCACATGCTCATATTCGTTGGAGGATTACGTTATTCAAAATTCGATGACTCTAGGTACCGTTATTTTATGACAATGTGAGAAATATACATACATTTACGCAGATTTTCATTATTTAATTTCTTCAAATATAATGCAGGACTCTAACATTTTATGGCAACAGTTTGAAAAGTGAACCGACACTTATCCGTCCGACGCAAAATGCCAAAACGAAAGTAATAGTCCTTCGGGACTCAAGTTCCTTTGGACTAAAAAAAAAAAAAAAAAAATATGAAATGTTTCAGATTTTAAATTACGTCCAAAGGGGCGTTTTTTAACATTTTGTGTGTTACCTTTCTTATTAAATATTATGTTCCTCGCACTTAAACCATAAGATCCAGTGCAACAGCAATATCGCAAAATAGTTTTGAAACGAGCATATCTTTAGAATTTCCGATACAGAGACTCACGCGCTGGAGATAAAAATGTTTTTTCTGCACAACATTGCCATTGCTCGCTTTGAAATCCTTGAGTTTGTTAATCAAAAATTCGTCAAAGTTTTAAAAAATAGGAAATCGATCATAAAACAAATTTCAAATTTCAAATTTGGTCTTCCACATGCTCATATTCGTTGGAGGATTACGTTATTCATAATTCGATGATTCTATGCACCGTTATTTTATGTCAATGTGAGAAATATACATACATTTACGCAGATTTTCATTATTTAATTTCTTCAAATATAATGCAGGACTCTAACATTTTATGGCAACAGTTTGAAAAGTGAACCGACATTTATCCGTTCGACGTAAAATGCCAAAACGAAAGTAATAGTCCTTCGGGACTCAAGTCCCTTTGGACTAAAAAAAAAAAAAAATCTGAAATGTTTCAGATTTTAAATTACGTCCAAAGGGGCGTTTTTTAACATTTTGTGTGATACCTTTCTTTATTAAATATCATGTTCCTCGCACTTAAACCATAAGATCCAGTGCAACAGCAATATCGCAAAATAGTTTTAAAACGAGCATATCTTTAGAATATCCGATACAGAGACTCACGCGCTGGAGATAAAAATGTTTTTTCTGCCCAACGTTGCCATTGCTCGCTTTGAAATCCTTGAGTTTGTTAATCAAAAATTCGTCATAGGTTAAAAAATAGGAAATCGATCATAAAACAAATTTCAAATTTCAAATTTGGTCTTCCACATGCTCATATTCGTTGGAGGATTACGTTATTCAAAATTCGATGACTCTATGTACCGTTATTTTATGACAATGTGAGAAATATACCTACATTTACGCAGATTTTCATTATTTAATTTCTTCAAATATAATGCAGGACTCTAACATTTTATGGCAACAGTTTGAAAAGTGAACCGACACTTATCCGTCCGATGCAAAATGCCAAAACGAAAGTAATAGTCCTTCGGGACTCAAGTCCCTTTGGACTTAAAAAAAAAAAAAAATATGAAATGTTTCAGATTTTAAATTACGTCCAAAGGGGCGTTTTTTAACATTTTGTGTGTTACCTTTCTTATTAAATATTATGTTCCTCGCACTTAAACCATAAGATCCAGTGCAACAGCAATATCGCAAAATAGTTTTAAAACGAGCATATCTTTAGAATATCCGATACAGAGACTCACGCGCTGGAGATAAAAATGTTTTTTCTGCCCAACGTTGCCATTGCTCGCTTTGAAATCCTTGAGTTTGTTAATCAAAAATTCGTCATAGGTTAAAAAATAGGAAATCGATCATAAAACAAATTTCAAATTTCAAATTTGGTCTTCCACATGCTCATATTCGTTGGAGGATTACGTTATTCAAAATTCGATGACTCTATGTACCGTTATTTTATGACAATGTGAGAAATATACCTACATTTACGCAGATTTTCATTATTTAATTTCTTCAAATATAATGCAGGACTCTAACATTTTATGGCAACAGTTTGAAAAGTGAACCGACACTTATCCGTCCGATGCAAAATGCCAAAACGAAAGTAATAGTCCTTCGGGACTCAAGTCCCTTTGGACTTAAAAAAAAAAAAAAAAAAAATATGAAATGTTTCAGATTTTAAATTACGTCCAAAGGGGCGTTTTTTAACATTTTGTGTGTTACCTTTCTTATTAAATATTATGTTCCTCGCACTTAAACCATAAGATCCAGTGCAACAGCAATATCGCAAAATAGTTTTGAAACGAGCATATCTTTAGAATTTCCGATACAGAGACTCACGCGCTGGAGATAAAAATGTTTTTTCTGCACAACATTGCCATTGCTCGCTTTGAAATCCTTGAGTTTGTTAATCAAAAATTCGTCAAAGTTTTAAAAAATAGGAAATCGATCATAAAACAAATTTCAAATTTCAAATTTGGTCTTCCACATGCTCATATTCGTTGGAGGATTACGTTATTCATAATTCGATGATTCTATGCACCGTTATTTTATGACAATGTGAGAAATATACATACATTTACGCAGATTTTCATTATTTAATTTCTTCAAATATAATGCAGGACTCTAACATTTTATGGCAACAGTTTGAAAAGTGAACCGACACTTATCCGTCCGACGCAAAATGCCAAAACGAAAGTAATAGTCCTTCGGGACTCAAGTCCCTTTGGACTAAAAAAAAAAAAAAAAATCTGAAATGTTTCAGATTTTAATTACGTCCAAAGGGGCGTTTTTTAACATTTTGTGTGATACCTTTCTTTATTAAATATCATGTTCCTCGCACTTAAACCATAAGATCCAGTGCAACAGCAATATCGCAAAATAGTTTTAAAACGAGCATATCTTTAGAATATCCGATACAGAGACTCACGCGCTGGAGATAAAAATGTTTTTTCTGCCCAACGTTGCCATTGCTCGCTTTGAAATCCTTGAGTTTGTTAATCAAAAATTCGTCATAGGTTAAAAAATAGGAAATCGATCATAAAACAAATTTCAAATTTCAAATTTGGTCTTCCACATGCTCATATTCGTTGGAGGATTACGTTATTCAAAATTCGATGACTCTATGTACCGTTATTTTATGACAATGTGAGAAATATACATACATTTACGCAGATTTTCATTATTTAATTTCTTCAAATATAATGCAGGACTCTAACATTTTATGGCAACAGATTGAAAAGTGAACCGACACTTATCCGTCCGACGCAAAATGCCAAAACGAAAGTAATAGTCCTTCGGGACTCAAGTCCCTTTGGACTAAAAAGAAAAAAAAAAAAAATGAAATGTTTCAGATTTTAAATTACGTCCAAAGGGGCGTTTTTTAACATTTTGTGTGTTACCTTTCTTATTAAATATCATGTTCCTCGCACTTAAACCATAAGATCCAGTGCAACAGCAATATCGCAAAATAGTTTTGAAACGAGCATATCTTTAGAATTTCCGATACAGAGACTCACGCGCTGGAGATAAAAATGTTTTTTCTGCACAACGTTGCCATTGGTCGCTTTGAAATCCTTGAGTTTGTTAATCAAAAATTCGTCATAGTTTTAATAAATAGGAAATCGATCATAAAACAAATTTCAAATTTGGTCTTCCACATGCTCATATTCATTGGAGGATTACGTTATTCAAAATTCGATGACTCTAGGTACCGTTATTTTATGACAATGTGAGAAATATACATACATTTACGCAGATTTTCATTATTTAATTTCTTCAAATATAATGCAGGACTCTAACATTTTATGGCAACAGTTTGAAAAGTGAACCGACACTTATCCGTCCGACGCAAAATGCCAAAACGAAAGTAATAGTCCTTCGGGACTCAAGTCCCTTTGGACTAAAAAAAAAAAAAAAAAAAAAAAAAAAATGAAATGTTTCAGATTTTAAATTACGTCCAAAGGGGCGTTTTTTAACATTTTGTGTGTTACCTTTCTTATTAAATATTATGTTCCTCGCACTTAAACCATAAGATCCAGTGCAACAGCAATATCGCAAAATAGTTTTGAAACGAGCATATCTTTAGAATTTCCGATACAGAGACTCACGCGCTGGAGATAAAAATGTTTTTTCTGCACAACGTTGCCATTGGTCGCTTTGAAATCCTTGAGTTTGTTAATCAAAAATTCGTCATAGTTTTAATAAATAGGAAATCGATCATAAAACAAATTTCAAATTTGGTCTTCCACATGCTCATATTCGTTGGAGGATTACGTTATTCAAAATTCGATGACTCTAGGTACCGTTATTTTATGACAATGTGAGAAATATACATACATTTACGCAGATTTTCATTATTTAATTTCTTCAAATATAATGCAGGACTCTAACATTTTATGGCAACAGTTTGAAAAGTGAACCGACACTTATCCGTCCGACGCAAAATGCCAAAACGAAAGTAATAGTCCTTCGGGACTCAAGTTCCTTTGGACTAAAAAAAAAAAAAAAAAAAATATGAAATGTTTCAGATTTTAAATTACGTCCAAAGGGGCGTTTTTTAACATTTTGTGTGTTACCTTTCTTATTAAATATTATGTTCCTCGCACTTAAACCATAAGATCCAGTGCAACAGCAATATCGCAAAATAGTTTTAAAACGAGCATACCTTTAGAATATCCGATACAGAGACTCACGCGCTGGAGATAAAAATGTTTTTTCTGCCCAACGTTGCCATTGCTCGCTTTGAAATCCTTGAGTTTGTTAATCAAAAATTCGTCATAGGTTAAAAAATAGGAAATCGATCATAAAACAAATTTCAAATTTCAAATTTGGTCTTCCACATGCTCATATTCGTTGGAGGATTACGTTATTCAAAATTCGATGACTCTATGTACCGTTATTTTATGACAATGTGAGAAATATACCTACATTTACGCAGATTTTCATTATTTAATTTCTTCAAATATAATGCAGGACTCTAACATTTTATGGCAACAGTTTGAAAAGTGAACCGACACTTATCCGTCCGATGCAAAATGCCAAAACGAAAGTAATAGTCCTTCGGGACTCAAGTCCCTTTGGACTTAAAAAAAAAAAAAAAAAAATATGAAATGTTTCAGATTTTAAATTACGTCCAAAGGGGCGTTTTTTAACATTTTGTGTGTTACCTTTCTTATTAAATATTATGTTCCTCGCACTTAAACCATAAGATCCAGTGCAACAGCAATATCGCAAAATAGTTTTGAAACGAGCATATCTTTAGAATTTCCGATACAGAGACTCACGCGCTGGAGATAAAAATGTTTTTTCTGCACAACATTGCCATTGCTCGCTTTGAAATCCTTGAGTTTGTTAATCAAAAATTCGTCAAAGTTTTAAAAAATAGGAAATCGATCATAAAACAAATTTCAAATTTCAAATTTGGTCTTCCACATGCTCATATTCGTTGGAGGATTACGTTATTCATAATTCGATGATTCTATGCACCGTTATTTTATGACAATGTGAGAAATATACATACATTTACGCAGATTTTCATTATTTAATTTCTTCAAATATAATGCAGGACTCTAACATTTTATGGCAACAGTTTGAAAAGTGAACCGACACTTATCCGTCCGACGCAAAATGCCAAAACGAAAGTAATAGTCCTTCGGGACTCAAGTCCCTTTGGACTAAAAAAAAAAAAAAAATCTGAAATGTTTCAGATTTTAATTACGTCCAAAGGGGCGTTTTTTAACATTTTGTGTGATACCTTTCTTTATTAAATATCATGTTCCTCGCACTTAAACCATAAGATCCAGTGCAACAGCAATATCGCAAAATAGTTTTAAAACGAGCATATCTTTAGAATATCCGATACAGAGACTCACGCGCTGGAGATAAAAATGTTTTTTCTGCCCAACGTTGCCATTGCTCGCTTTGAAATCCTTGAGTTTGTTAATCAAAAATTCGTCATAGGTTAAAAAATAGGAAATCGATCATAAAACAAATTTCAAATTTCAAATTTGGTCTTCCACATGCTCATATTCGTTGGAGGATTACGTTATTCAAAATTCGATGACTCTATGTACCGTTATTTTATGACAATGTGAGAAATATACATACATTTACGCAGATTTTCATTATTTAATTTCTTCAAATATAATGCAGGACTCTAACATTTTATGGCAACAGATTGAAAAGTGAACCGACACTTATCCGTCCGACGCAAAATGCCAAAACGAAAGTAATAGTCCTTCGGGACTCAAGTCCCTTTGGACTAAAAAGAAAAAAAAAAAAAATGAAATGTTTCAGATTTTAAATTACGTCCAAAGGGGCGTTTTTTAACATTTTGTGTGTTACCTTTCTTATTAAATATCATGTTCCTCGCACTTAAACCATAAGATCCAGTGCAACAGCAATATCGCAAAATAGTTTTGAAACGAGCATATCTTTAGAATTTCCGATACAGAGACTCACGCGCTGGAGATAAAAATGTTTTTTCTGCACAACGTTGCCATTGGTCGCTTTGAAATCCTTGAGTTTGTTAATCAAAAATTCGTCATAGTTTTAATAAATAGGAAATCGATCATAAAACAAATTTCAAATTTGGTCTTCCACATGCTCATATTCATTGGAGGATTACGTTATTCAAAATTCGATGACTCTAGGTACCGTTATTTTATGACAATGTGAGAAATATACATACATTTACGCAGATTTTCATTATTTAATTTCTTCAAATATAATGCAGGACTCTAACATTTTATGGCAACAGTTTGAAAAGTGAACCGACACTTATCCGTCCGACGCAAAATGCCAAAACGAAAGTAATAGTCCTTCGGGACTCAAGTCCCTTTGGACTAAAAAAAAAAAAAAAAAAAAAAAAAAAATGAAATGTTTCAGATTTTAAATTACGTCCAAAGGGGCGTTTTTTAACATTTTGTGTGTTACCTTTCTTATTAAATATTATGTTCCTCGCACTTAAACCATAAGATCCAGTGCAACAGCAATATCGCAAAATAGTTTTGAAACGAGCATATCTTTAGAATTTCCGATACAGAGACTCACGCGCTGGAGATAAAAATGTTTTTTCTGCACAACGTTCCCATTGGTCGCTTTGAAATCCTTGAGTTTGTTAATCAAAAATTCGTCATAGTTTTAATAAATAGGAAATCGATCATAAAACAAATTTCAAATTTGGTCTTCCACATGCTCATATTCGTTGGAGGATTACGTTATTCAAAATTCGATGACTCTAGGTACCGTTATTTTATGACAATGTGAGAAATATACATACATTTACGCAGATTTTCATTATTTAATTTCTTCAAATATAATGCAGGACTCTAACATTTTATGGCAACAGTTTGAAAAGTGAACCGACATTTATCCGTTCGACGTAAAATGCCAAAACGAAAGTAATAGTCCTTCGGGACTCAAGTCCCTTTGGACTAAAAAAAAAAAAAAATCTGAAATGTTTCAGATTTTAAATTACGTCCAAAGGGGCGTTTTTTAACATTTTGTGTGATACCTTTCTTTATTAAATATCATGTTCCTCGCACTTAAACCATAAGATCCAGTGCAACAGCAATATCGCAAAATAGTTTTAAAACGAGCATATCTTTAGAATATCCGATACAGAGACTCACGCGCTGGAGATAAAAATGTTTTTTCTGCCCAACGTTGCCATTGCTCGCTTTGAAATCCTTGAGTTTGTTAATCAAAAATTCGTCATAGGTTAAAAAATAGGAAATCGATCATAAAACAAATTTCAAATTTCAAATTTGGTCTTCCACATGCTCATATTCGTTGGAGGATTACGTTATTCAAAATTCGATGACTCTATGTACCGTTATTTTATGACAATGTGAGAAATATACCTACATTTACGCAGATTTTCATTATTTAATTTCTTCAAATATAATGCAGGACTCTAACATTTTATGGCAACAGTTTGAAAAGTGAACCGACACTTATCCGTCCGATGCAAAATGCCAAAACGAAAGTAATAGTCCTTCGGGACTCAAGTCCCTTTGGACTTAAAAAAAAAAAAAAAAAAAAATGAAATGTTTCAGATTTTAAATTACGTCCAAAGGGGCGTTTTTTAACATTTTGTGTGTTACCTTTCTTATTAAATATTATGTTCCTCGCACTTAAACCATAAGATCCAGTGCAACAGCAATATCGCAAAATAGTTTTGAAACGAGCATATCTTTAGAATTTCCGATACAGAGACTCACGCGCTGGAGATAAAAATGTTTTTTCTGCACAACATTGCCATTGCTCGCTTTGAAATCCTTGAGTTTGTTAATCAAAAATTCGTCAAAGTTTTAAAAAATAGGAAATCGATCATAAAACAAATTTCAAATTTCAAATTTGGTCTTCCACATGCTCATATTCGTTGGAGGATTACGTTATTCATAATTCGATGATTCTATGCACCGTTATTTTATGACAATGTGAGAAATATACATACATTTACGCAGATTTTCATTATTTAATTTCTTCAAATATAATGCAGGACTCTAACATTTTATGGCAACAGTTTGAAAAGTGAACCGACATTTATCCGTTCGACGTAAAATGCCAAAACGAAAGTAATAGTCCTTCGGGACTCAAGTCCCTTTGGACTAAAAAAAAAAAAAAAATCTGAAATGTTTCAGATTTTAAATTACGTCCAAAGGGGCGTTTTTTAACATTTTGTGTGATACCTTTCTTTATTAAATATCATGTTCCTCGCACTTAAACGATAAGATCCAGTGCAACAGCAATATCGCAAAATAGTTTTAAAACGAGCATATCTTTAGAATATCCGATACAGAGACTCACGCGCTGGAGATAAAAATGTTTTTTCTGCCCAACGTTGCCATTGCTCGCTTTGAAATCCTTGAGTTTGTTAATCAAAAATTCGTCATAGTTTAAAAAATAGGAAATCGATCATAAAACAAATTTCAAATTTCAAATTTGGTCTTCCACATGCTCATATTCGTTGGAGGATTACGTTATTCAAAATTCGATGACTCTATGTACCGTTATTTTATGACAATGTGAGAAATATACCTACATTTACGCAGATTTTCATTATTTAATTTCTTCAAATATAATGCAGGACTCTAACATTTTATGGCAACAGTTTGAAAAGTGAACCGACACTTATCCGTCCGATGCAAAATGCCAAAACGAAAGTAATAGTCCTTCGGGACTCAAGTCCCTTTGGACTTAAAAAAAAAAAAAAAAAAAAATGAAATGTTTCAGATTTTAAATTACGTCCAAAGGGGCGTTTTTTAACATTTTGTGTGTTACCTTTCTTATTAAATATTATGTTCCTCGCACTTAAACCATAAGATCCAGTGCAACAGCAATATCGCAAAATAGTTTTGAAACGAGCATATCTTTAGAATTTCCGATACAGAGACTCACGCGCTGGAGATAAAAATGTTTTTTCTGCACAACATTGCCATTGCTCGCTTTGAAATCCTTGAGTTTGTTAATCAAAAATTCGTCAAAGTTTTAAAAAATAGGAAATCGATCATAAAACAAATTTCAAATTTCAAATTTGGTCTTCCACATGCTCATATTCGTTGGAGGATTACGTTATTCATAATTCGATGATTCTATGCACCGTTATTTTATGACAATGTGAGAAATATACATACATTTACGCAGATTTTCATTATTTAATTTCTTCAAATATAATGCAGGACTCTAACATTTTATGGCAACAGTTTGAAAAGTGAACCGACATTTATCCGTTCGACGTAAAATGCCAAAACGAAAGTAATAGTCCTTCGGGACTCAAGTCCCTTTGGACTAAAAAAAAAAAAAAATCTGAAATGTTTCAGATTTTAAATTACGTCCAAAGGGGCGTTTTTTAACATTTTGTGTGATACCTTTCTTTATTAAATATCATGTTCCTCGCACTTAAACGATAAGATCCAGTGCAACAGCAATATCGCAAAATAGTTTTAAAACGAGCATATCTTTAGAATATCCGATACAGAGACTCACGCGCTGGAGATAAAAATGTTTTTTCTGCCCAACGTTGCCATTGCTCGCTTTGAAATCCTTGAGTTTGTTAATCAAAAATTCGTCATAGTTTAAAAAATAGGAAATCGATCATAAAACAAATTTCAAATTTCAAATTTGGTCTTCCACATGCTCATATTCGTTGGAGGATTACGTTATTCAAAATTCGATGACTCTATGTACCGTTATTTTATGACAATGTGAGAAATATACATACATTTACGCAGATTTTCATTATTTAATTTCTTCAAATATAATGCAGGACTCTAACATTTTATGGCAACAGTTTGAAAGGTGAACCGACACTTATCCGTCCGATGCAAAATGCCAAAACGAAAGTAATAGTCCTTCGGGACTCAAGTCCCTTTGGACTAAAATAAAAAGAAAAAAAAATGAAATGTTTCAGATTTTAAATTACGTCCAAAGGGGCGTTTTTTAACATTTTGTGTGTTACCTTTCTTATTAAATATCATGTTCCTCGCACTTAAACCATAAGATCCAGTGCAACAGCAATATCGCAAAATAGTTTTGAAACGAGCATATCTTTAGAATTTCCGATACAGAGACTCACGCGCTGGAGATAAAAATGTTTTTTCTGCACAACGTTGCCATTGGTCGCTTTGAAATCCTTGAGTTTGTTAATCAAAAATTCGTCAAAGTTTTAAAAAATAGGAAATCGATCATAAAACAAATTTCAAATTTCAAATTTGGTCTTCCACATACTCATATTCGTTGGAGGATTACGTTATTCATAATTCGATGACTCTATGTACCGTTATTTTATGACAATGTGAGAAATATACATACATTTACGCAGATTTTCATTATTTAATTTCTTCAAATATAATGCAGGACTCTAAGATTTTATGGCAACAGTTTGAAAAGTGAACCGACACTTATCCGTCCGACGCAAAATGCCAAAGCGAAAGTAATAGTCCTTCGGGACTCAAGTCCCTTTGGACTAAAAAAAAAAAAAAAAAAAAAATGAAATGTTTCAGATTTTAAATTACGTCCAAAGGGGCGTTTTTTAACATTTTGTGTGTTACCCTTGTTATTAAATATCATGTTCCTCGCACTTAAACCATAAGATCAGGTGCAACAGCAATATCGCAAAATAGTTTTGAAACGGGCATATCTTTAGAATTTCCGATACAGAGACTCACGCGCTGGAGATAAAAATGTTTTTTCTGCACAACATTGCCATTGCTCGCTTTGAAATCCTTGAGTTTGTTAATCAAAAATTCGTCAAAGTTTTAAAAAATAGGAAATCGATCATAAAACAAATTTCAAATTTCAAATTTGGTCTTCCACATGCTCATATTCGTTGGAGGATTACGTTATTCATAATTCGATGACTCTATGCACCGTTATTTTATGACAATGTTAGAAATATACCTACATTTACGCAGATTTTCATTATTTAATTTCTTCAAATATAATGCAGGACTCTAACATTTTATGGCAACAGTTTGAAAAGTGAACCGACATTTATCCGTTCGACGTAAAATGCCAAAACGAAAGTAATAGTCCTTCGGGACTCAAGTCCCTTTGGACTAAAAAAAAAAAAAAAATCTGAAATGTTTCAGATTTTAATTACGTCCAAAGGGGCGTTTTTTAACATTTTGTGTGATACCTTTCTTTATTAAATATCATGTTCCTCGCACTTAAACCATAAGATCCAGTGCAACAGCAATATCGCAAAATAGTTTTAAAACGAGCATATCTTTAGAATATCCGATACAGAGACTCACGCGCTGGAGATAAAAATGTTTTTTCTGCCCAACGTTGCCATTGCTCGCTTTGAAATCCTTGAGTTTGTTAATCAAAAATTCGTCATAGGTTAAAAAATAGGAAATCGATCATAAAACAAATTTCAAATTTCAAATTTGGTCTTCCACATGCTCATATTCGTTGGAGGATTACGTTATTCAAAATTCGATGACTCTATGTACCGTTATTTTATGACAATGTGAGAAATATACATACATTTACGCAGATTTTCATTATTTAATTTCTTCAAATATAATGCAGGACTCTAACATTTTATGGCAACAGTTTGAAAAGTGAACCGACACTTATCCGTCCGATGCAAAATGCCAAAACGAAAGTAATAGTCCTTCGGGACTCAAGTCCCTTTGGACTAAAAAAAAAAAAAAAAAAAAAATGAAATGTTTCAGATTTTAAATTACGTCCAAAGGGGCGTTTTTTAACATTTTGTGTGTTACCCTTGTTATTAAATATCATGTTCCTCGCACTTAAACCATAAGATCAGGTGCAACAGCAATATCGCAAAATAGTTTTGAAACGGGCATATCTTTAGAATTTCCGATACAGAGACTCACGCGCTGGAGATAAAAATGTTTTTTCTGCACAACATTGCCATTGCTCGCTTTGAAATCCTTGAGTTTGTTAATCAAAAATTCGTCAAAGTTTTAAAAAATAGGAAATCGATCATAAAACAAATTTCAAATTTCAAATTTGGTCTTCCACATGCTCATATTCGTTGGAGGATTACGTTATTCATAATTCGATGACTCTATGCACCGTTATTTTATGACAATGTTAGAAATATACCTACATTTACGCAGATTTTCATTATTTAATTTCTTCAAATATAATGCAGGACTCTAACATTTTATGGCAACAGTTTGAAAAGTGAACCGACATTTATCCGTTCGACGTAAAATGCCAAAACGAAAGTAATAGTCCTTCGGGACTCAAGTCCCTTTGGACTAAAAAAAAAAAAAAAATCTGAAATGTTTCAGATTTTAAATTACGTCCAAAGGGGCGTTTTTTAACATTTTGTGTGATAACTTTCTTTATTAAATATCATGTTCCTCGCACTTAAACCATAAGATCCAGTGCAACAGCAATATCGCAAAATAGTTTTAAAACGAGCATATCTTTAGAATATCCGATACAGAGACTCACGCGCTGGAGATAAAAATGTTTTTTCTGCCCAACGTTGCCATTGCTCGCTTTGAAATCCTTGAGTTTGTTAATCAAAAATTCGTCATAGGTTAAAAAATAGGAAATCGATCATAAAACAAATTTCAAATTTCAAATTTGGTCTTCCACATGCTCATATTCGTTGGAGGATTACGTTATTCAAAATTCGATGACTCTATGTACCGTTATTTTATGACAATGTGAGAAATATACATACATTTACGCAGATTTTCATTATTTAATTTCTTCAAATATAATGCAGGACTCTAACATTTTATGGCAACAGTTTGAAAAGTGAACCGACACTTATCCGTCCGATGCAAAATGCCAAAACGAAAGTAATAGTCCTTCGGGACTCAAGTCCCTTTGGACTAAAAAAAAAAAAAAAAAATATATGAAATGTTTCAGATTTTAAATTACGTCCAAAGGGGCGTTTTTTAACATTTTGTGTGTTACCTTTCTTATTAAATATTATGTTCCTCGCACTTAAACCATAAGATCCAGTGCAACAGCAATATCGCAAAATAGTATTGAAACGAGCATATCTTTAGAATTTCCGATACAGAGACTCACGCGCTGGAGATAAAAATGTTTTTTCTGCACAACATTGCCATTGCTCGCTTTGAAATCCTTGAGTTTGTTAATCAAAAATTCGTCAAAGTTTTAAAAAATAGGAAATCGATCATAAAACAAATTTCAAATTTCAAATTTGGTCTTCCACATGCTCATATTCGTTGGAGGATTACGTTATTCATAATTCGATGATTCTATGCACCGTTATTTTATGACAATGTGAGAAATATACATACATTTACGCAGATTTTCATTATTTAATTTTCTTCAAATATAATGCAGGACTCTAACATTTTATGGCAACAGTTTGAAAAGTGAACCGACATTTATCCGTTCGACGTAAAATGCCAAAACGAAAGTAATAGTCCTTCGGGACTCAAGTCCCTTTGGACTAAAAAAAAAAAAATCTGAAATGTTTCAGATTTAAATTACGTCCAAAGGGGCGTTTTTTAACATTTTGTGTGATACCTTTCTTTATTAAATATCATGTTCCCTCGCACTTAAACCATAAGATCCATTGCAACAGCAATATCGCAAAATAGTTTTAAAACGAGCATATCTTTAGAATATCCGATACAGAGACTCACGCGCTGGAGATAAAAATGTTTTTTCTGCCAACGTTGCCATTGCTCGCTTTGAAATCCTTGAGTTTGTTAATCAAAAATTCGTCATAGTTTAAAAAATAGGAAATCGATCATAAAACAAATTTCAAATTTCAAATTTGGTCTTCCACATGCTCATATTCGTTGGAGGATTACGTTATTCAAAATTCGATGACTCTATGTACCGTTATTTTATGACAATGTGAGAAATATACATACATTTACGCAGATTTTCATTATTTAATTTCTTCAAATATAATGCAGGACTCTAACATTTTATGGCAACAGTTTGAAAAGTGAACCGACACTTATCCGTCCGATGCAAAATGCCAAAACGAAAGTAATAGTCCTTCGGGACTCAAGTCCCTTTGGACTAAAAAAAAAAAAAAAAAAAAATGAAATGTTTCAGATTTTAAATTACGTCCAAAGGGGCGTTTTTTAACATTTTGTGTGTTACCCTTGTTATTAAATATCATGTTCCTCGCACTTAAACCATAAGATCAGGTGCAACAGCAATATCGCAAAATAGTTTTGAAACGGGCATATCTTTAGAATTTCCGATACAGAGACTCACGCGCTGGAGATAAAAATGTTTTTTCTGCACAACATTGCCATTGCTCGCTTTGAAATCCTTGAGTTTGTTAATCAAAAATTCGTCAAAGTTTTAAAAAATAGGAAATCGATCATAAAACAAATTTCAAATTTCAAATTTGGTCTTCCACATGCTCATATTCGTTGGAGGATTACGTTATTCATAATTCGATGACTCTATGCACCGTTATTTTATGACAATGTTAGAAATATACCTACATTTACGCAGATTTTCATTATTTAATTTCTTCAAATATAATGCAGGACTCTAACATTTTATGGCAACAGTTTGAAAAGTGAACCGACATTTATCCGTTCGACGTAAAATGCCAAAACGAAAGTAATAGTCCTTCGGGACTCAAGTCCCTTTGGACTAAAAAAAAAAAAAAAATCTGAAATGTTTCAGATTTTAAATTACGTCCAAAGGGGCGTTTTTTAACATTTTGTGTGATAACTTTCTTTATTAAATATCATGTTCCTCGCACTTAAACCATAAGATCCAGTGCAACAGCAATATCGCAAAATAGTTTTAAAACGAGCATATCTTTAGAATATCCGATACAGAGACTCACGCGCTGGAGATAAAAATGTTTTTTCTGCCCAACGTTGCCATTGCTCGCTTTGAAATCCTTGAGTTTGTTAATCAAAAATTCGTCATAGGTTAAAAAATAGGAAATCGATCATAAAACAAATTTCAAATTTCAAATTTGGTCTTCCACATGCTCATATTCGTTGGAGGATTACGTTATTCAAAATTCGATGACTCTATGTACCGTTATTTTATGACAATGTGAGAAATATACATACATTTACGCAGATTTTCATTATTTAATTTCTTCAAATATAATGCAGGACTCTAACATTTTATGGCAACAGTTTGAAAAGTGAACCGACACTTATCCGTCCGATGCAAAATGCCAAAACGAAAGTAATAGTCCTTCGGGACTCAAGTCCCTTTGGACTAAAAAAAAAAAAAAAAATATATGAAATGTTTCAGATTTTAAATTACGTCCAAAGGGGCGTTTTTTAACATTTTGTGTGTTACCTTTCTTATTAAATATTATGTTCCTCGCACTTAAACCATAAGATCCAGTGCAACAGCAATATCGCAAAATAGTATTGAAACGAGCATATCTTTAGAATTTCCGATACAGAGACTCACGCGCTGGAGATAAAAATGTTTTTTCTGCACAACATTGCCATTGCTCGCTTTGAAATCCTTGAGTTTGTTAATCAAAAATTCGTCAAAGTTTTAAAAAATAGGAAATCGATCATAAAACAAATTTCAAATTTCAAATTTGGTCTTCCACATGCTCATATTCGTTGGAGGATTACGTTATTCATAATTCGATGATTCTATGCACCGTTATTTTATGACAATGTGAGAAATATACATACATTTACGCAGATTTTCATTATTTAATTTCTTCAAATATAATGCAGGACTCTAACATTTTATGGCAACAGTTTGAAAAGTGAACCGACATTTATCCGTTCGACGTAAAATGCCAAAACGAAAGTAATAGTCCTTCGGGACTCAAGTCCCTTTGGACTAAAAAAAAAAAAAATCTGAAATGTTTCAGATTTTAAATTACGTCCAAAGGGGCGTTTTTTAACATTTTGTGTGATACCTTTCTTTATTAAATATCATGTTCCTCGCACTTAAACCATAAGATCCATTGCAACAGCAATATCGCAAAATAGTTTTAAAACGAGCATATCTTTAGAATATCCGATACAGAGACTCACGCGCTGGAGATAAAAATGTTTTTTCTGCCCAACGTTGCCATTGCTCGCTTTGAAATCCTTGAGTTTGTTAATCAAAAATTCGTCATAGTTTAAAAAATAGGAAATCGATCATAAAACAAATTTCAAATTTCAAATTTGGTCTTCCACATGCTCATATTCGTTGGAGGATTACGTTATTCAAAATTCGATGACTCTATGTACCGTTATTTTATGACAATGTGAGAAATATACATACATTTACGCAGATTTTCATTATTTAATTTCTTCAAATATAATGCAGGACTCTAACATTTTATGGCAACAGTTTGAAAAGTGAACCGACACTTATCCGTCCGATGCAAAATGCCAAAACGAAAGTAATAGTCCTTCGGGACTCAAGTCCCTTTGGACTAAAAAAAAAAAGAAAAAAAAAATGAAATATTTCAGATTTTAAATTACGTCCAAAGGGGCGTTTTTTAACATTTTGTGTGTTACCTTTCTTATTAAATATCATGTTCCTCGCACTTAAACCATAAGATCCAGTGCAACAGCAATATCGCAAAATAGTTTTGAAACGAGCATATCTTTAGAATTTCCGATACAGAGACTCACGCGCTGGAGATAAAAATGTTTTTTCTGCACAACATTGCCATTGCTCGCTTTGAAATCCTTGAGTTTGTTAATCAAAAATTCGTCAAAGTTTTAAAAAATAGGAAATCGATCATAAAACAAATTTCAAATTTCAAATTTGGTCTTCCACATGCTCATATTCGTTGGAGGATTACGTTATTCATAATTCGATGACTCTATGCACCGTTATTTTATGACAATGTTAGAAATATACCTACATTTACGCAGATTTTCATTATTTAATTTCTTCAAATATAATGCAGGACTCTAAGATTTTATGGCAACAGTTTGAAAAGTGAACCGACACTTATCCGTCCGACGCAAAATGCCAAAACGAAAGTAATAGTCCTTCGGGACTCAAGTCCCTTTGGACTAAAAAAAAAAAAAAAAAAAAATGAAATGTTTCAGATTTTAAATTACGTCCAAAGGGGCGTTTTTTAACATTTTGTGTGTTACCCTTGTTATTAAATATCATGTTCCTCGCACTTAAACCATAAGATCAGGTGCAACAGCAATATCGCAAAATAGTTTTGAAACGGGCATATCTTTAGAATTTCCGATACAGAGACTCACGCGCTGGAGATAAAAATGTTTTTTCTGCACAACATTGCCATTGCTCGCTTTGAAATCCTTGAGTTTGTTAATCAAAAATTCGTCAAAGTTTTAAAAAATAGGAAATCGATCATAAAACAAATTTCAAATTTCAAATTTGGTCTTCCACATGCTCATATTCGTTGGAGGATTACGTTATTCATAATTCGATGACTCTATGCACCGTTATTTTATGACAATGTTAGAAATATACCTACATTTACGCAGATTTTCATTATTTAATTTCTTCAAATATAATGCAGGACTCTAACATTTTATGGCAACAGTTTGAAAAGTGAACCGACATTTATCCGTTCGACGTAAAATGCCAAAACGAAAGTAATAGTCCTTCGGGACTCAAGTCCCTTTGGACTAAAAAAAAAAAAAAAATCTGAAATGTTTCAGATTTTAAATTACGTCCAAAGGGGCGTTTTTTAACATTTTGTGTGATAACTTTCTTTATTAAATATCATGTTCCTCGCACTTAAACCATAAGATCCAGTGCAACAGCAATATCGCAAAATAGTTTTGAAACGAGCATATCTTTAGAATTTCCGATACAGAGACTCACGCGCTGGAGATAAAAATGTTTTTTCTGCACAACATTGCCATTGCTCGCTTTGAAATCCTTGAGTTTGTTAATCAAAAATTCGTCAAAGTTTTAAAAAATAGGAAATCGATCATAAAACAAATTTCAAATTTCAAATTTGGTCTTCCACATGCTCATATTCGTTGGAGGATTACGTTATTCAAAATTCGATGACTCTATGTACCGTTATTTTATGACAATGTGAGAAATATACATACATTTACGCAGATTTTCATTATTTAATTTCTTCAAATATAATGCAGGACTCTAACATTTTATGGCAACAGTTTGAAAAGTGAACCGACACTTATCCGTCCGATGCAAAATGCCAAAACGAAAGTAATAGTCCTTCGGGACTCAAGTCCCTTTGGACTAAAAAAAAAAAGAAAAAAAAAATGAAATGTTTCAGATTTTAAATTACGTCCAAAGGGGCGTTTTTTAACATTTTGTGTGTTACCTTTCTTATTAAATATCATGTTCCTCGCACTTAAACCATAAGATCCAGTGCAACAGCAATATCGCAAAATAGTTTTGAAACGAGCATATCTTTAGAATTTCCGATACAGAGACTCACGCGCTGGAGATAAAAATGTTTTTTCTGCACAACATTGCCATTGCTCGCTTTGAAATCCTTGAGTTTGTTAATCAAAAATTCGTCAAAGTTTTAAAAAATAGGAAATCGATCATAAAACAAATTTCAAATTTCAAATTTGGTCTTCCACATGCTCATATTCGTTGGAGGATTACGTTATTCATAATTCGATGACTCTATGCACCGTTATTTTATGACAATGTTAGAAATATACCTACATTTACGCAGATTTTCATTATTTAATTTCTTCAAATATAATGCAGGACTCTAAGATTTTATGGCAACAGTTTGAAAAGTGAACCGACACTTATCCGTCCGACGCAAAATGCCAAAACGAAAGTAATAGTCCTTCGGGACTCAAGTCCCTTTGGACTAAAAAAAAAAAAAAAAAAAAATGAAATGTTTCAGATTTTAAATTACGTCCAAAGGGGCGTTTTTTAACATTTTGTGTGTTACCCTTGTTATTAAATATCATGTTCCTCGCACTTAAACCATAAGATCAGGTGCAACAGCAATATCGCAAAATAGTTTTGAAACGGGCATATCTTTAGAATTTCCGATACAGAGACTCACGCGCTGGAGATAAAAATGTTTTTTCTGCACAACATTGCCATTGCTCGCTTTGAAATCCTTGAGTTTGTTAATCAAAAATTCGTCAAAGTTTTAAAAAATAGGAAATCGATCATAAAACAAATTTCAAATTTCAAATTTGGTCTTCCACATGCTCATATTCGTTGGATGATTACGTTATTCATAATTCGATGACTCTATGCACCGTTATTTTATGACAATGTGAGAAATATACCTACATTTACGCAGATTTTCATTATTTAATTTCTTCAAATATAATGCAGGACTCTAACATTTTATGGCAACAGTTTGAAAAGTGAACCGACATTTATCCGTTCGACGTAAAATGCCAAAACGAAAGTAATAGTCCTTCGGGACTCAAGTCCCTTTGGACTAAAAAAAAAAAAAAAATCTGAAATGTTTCAGATTTTAAATTACGTCCAAAGGGGCGTTTTTTAACATTTTGTGTGATACCTTTCTTTATTAAATATCATGTTCCTCGCACTTAAACCGTAAGATCCAGTGCAACAGCAATATCGCAAAATAGTTTTAAAACGAGCATATCTTTAGAATATCCGATACAGAGACTCACGAGCTGGAGATAAAAATGTTTTTTCTGCCCAACGTTGCCATTGCTCGCTTTGAAATCTTTGAGTTTGTTAATCAAAAATTCGTCATAGGTTAAAAAATAGGAAATCGATCATAAAACAAATTTCAAATTTCAAATTTGGTCTTCCACATGCTCATATTCGTTGGAGGATTACGTTCTTCAAAATTCGATGACTCTATGTACCGTTATTTTATGACAATGTGAGAAATATACATACATTTACGCAGATTTTCATTATTTAATTTCTTCAAATATAATGCAGGACTCTAACATTTTATGGCAACAGTTTGAAAAGTGAACCGACACTTATCCGTCCGATGCAAAATGCCAAAACGAAAGTAATAGTCCTTCGGGACTCAAGTCCCTTTGGACTAAAAAAAAAAAAAAAAAAAAAATATGAAATGTTTCAGATTTTAAATTACGTCCAAAGGGGCGTTTTTTAACATTTTGTGTGTTACCTTTCTTATTAAATATTATGTTCCTCGCACTTAAACCATAAGATCCAGTGCAACAGCAATATCGCAAAATAGTTTTGAAACGAGCATATCTTTAGAATTTCCGATACAGAGACTCACGCGCTGGAGATAAAAATGTTTTTTCTGCACAACATTGCCATTGCTCGCTTTGAAATCCTTGAGTTTGTTAATCAAAAATTCGTCAAAGTTTTAAAAAATAGGAAATCGATCATAAAACAAATTTCAAATTTCAAATTTGGTCTTCCACATGCTCATATTCGTTGGAGGATTACGTTATTCAAAATTCGATGACTCTATGTACCGTTATTTTATGACAATGTGAGAAATATACATACATTTACGCAGATTTTCATTATTTAATTTCTTCAAATATAATGCAGGACTCTAACATTTTATGGCAACAGTTTGAAAAGTGAACCGACATTTATCCGTTCGACGTAAAATGCCAAAACGAAAGTAATAGTCCTTCGGGACTCAAGTCCCTTTGGACTAAAAAAAAAAAAATCTGAAACGTTTCAGATTTTAAATTACGTCCAAAGGGGCGTTTTTTAACATTTTGTGTGATACCTTTCTTTATTAAATATCATGTTCCTCGCACTTAAACCATAAGATCCAGTGCAACAGCAATATCGCAAAATAGTTTTAAAACGAGCATATCTTTAGAATATCCGATACAGAGACTCACGCGCTGGAGATAAAAATGTTTTTTCTGCCCAACGTTGCCATTGCTCGCTTTGAAATCCTTGAGTTTGTTAATCAAAAATTCGTCATAGTTTAAAAAATAGGAAATCGATCATAAAACAAATTTCAAATTTCAAATTTGGTCTTCCACATGCTCATATTCGTTGGAGGATTACGTTATTCAAAATTCGATGACTCTATGTACCGTTATTTTATGATAATGTGAGAAATATACATACATTTACGCAGATTTTCATTATTTAATTTCTTCAAATATAATGCAGGACTCTAACATTTTATGGCAACAGTTTGAAAAGTGAACCGACACTTATCCGTCCGATGCAAAATGCCAAAACGAAAGTAATAGTCCTTCGGGACTCAAGTCCCTTTGGACTAAAAAAAAAAGAAAAAAAAATGAAATGTTTCAGATTTTAAATTACGTCCAAAGGGGCGTTTTTTAACATTTTGTGTGTTACCTTTCTTATTAAATATCATGTTCCTCGCACTTAAACCATAAGATCCAGTGCAACAGCAATATCGCAAAATAGTTTTGAAACGAGCATATCTTTAGAATTTCCGATACAGAGACTCACGCGCTGGAGATAAAAATGTTTTTTCTGCACAACGTTGCCATTGGTCGCTTTGAAATCCTTGAGTTTGTTAATCAAAAATTCGTCAAAGTTTTAAAAAATAGGAAATCGATCATAAAACAAATTTCAAATTTCAAATTTGGTCTTCCACATACTCATATTCGTTGGAGGATTACATTATTCATAATTCGATGACTCTATGTACCGTTATTTTATGACAATGTGAGAAATATACATACATTTACGCAGATTTTCATTATTTAATTTCTTCAAATATAATGCAGGACTCTAAGATTTTATGGCAACAGTTTGAAAAGTGAACCGACACTTATCCGTCCGATGCAAAATGCCAAAACGAAAGTAATAGTCCTTCGGGACTCAAGTCCCTTTGGACTAAAAAAAAAAAGAAAAAAAAAATGAAATGTTTCAGATTTTAAATTACGTCCAAAGGGGCGTTTTTTAACATTTTGTGTGTTACCTTTCTTATTAAATATCATGTTCCTCGCACTTAAACCATAAGATCCAGTGCAACAGCAATATCGCAAAATAGTTTTGAAACGAGCATATCTTTAGAATTTCCGATACAGAGACTCACGCGCTGGAGATAAAAATGTTTTTTCTGCACAACATTGCCATTGCTCGCTTTGAAATCCTTGAGTTTGTTAATCAAAAATTCGTCAAAGTTTTAAAAAATAGGAAATCGATCATAAAACAAATTTCAAATTTCAAATTTGGTCTTCCACATGCTCATATTCGTTGGAGGATTACGTTATTCATAATTCGATGACTCTATGCACCGTTATTTTATGACAATGTTAGAAATATACCTACATTTACGCAGATTTTCATTATTTAATTTCTTCAAATATAATGCAGGACTCTAAGATTTTATGGCAACAGTTTGAAAAGTGAACCGACACTTATCCGTCCGACGCAAAATGCCAAAACGAAAGTAATAGTCCTTCGGGACTCAAGTCCCTTTGGACTAAAAAAAAAAAAAAAAAAAAATGAAATGTTTCAGATTTTAAATTACGTCCAAAGGGGCGTTTTTTAACATTTTGTGTGTTACCCTTGTTATTAAATATCATGTTCCTCGCACTTAAACCATAAGATCAGGTGCAACAGCAATATCGCAAAATAGTTTTGAAACGGGCATATCTTTAGAATTTCCGATACAGAGACTCACGCGCTGGAGATAAAAATGTTTTTTCTGCACAACATTGCCATTGCTCGCTTTGAAATCCTTGAGTTTGTTAATCAAAAATTCGTCAAAGTTTTAAAAAATAGGAAATCGATCATAAAACAAATTTCAAATTTCAAATATGGTCTTCCACATGCTCATATTCGTTGGAGGATTACGTTATTCATAATTCGATGACTCTATGCACCGTTATTTTATGACAATGTGAGAAATATACCTACATTTACGCAGATTTTCATTATTTAATTTCTTCAAATATAATGCAGGACTCTAACATTTTATGGCAACAGTTTGAAAAGTGAACCGACATTTATCCGTTCGACGTAAAATGCCAAAACGAAAGTAATAGTCCTTCGGGACTCAAGTCCCTTTGGACTAAAAAAAAAAAAAAAATCTGAAATGTTTCAGATTTTAAATTACGTCCAAAGGGGCGTTTTTTAACATTTTGTGTGATACCTTTCTTTATTAAATATCATGTTCCTCGCACTTAAACCATAAGATCCAGTGCAACAGCAATATCGCAAAATAGTTTTAAAACGAGCATATCTTTAGAATATCCGATACAGAGACTCACGCGCTGGAGATAAAAATGTTTTTTCTGCCCAACGTTGCCATTGCTCGCTTTGAAATCTTTGAGTTTGTTAATCAAAAATTCGTCATAGGTTAAAAAATAGGAAATCGATCATAAAACAAATTTCAAATTTCAAATTTGGTCTTCCACATGCTCATATTCGTTGGAGGATTACGTTCTTCAAAATTCGATGACTCTATGTACCGTTATTTTATGACAATGTGAGAAATATACATACATTTACGCAGATTTTCATTATTTAATTTCTTCAAATATAATGCAGGACTCTAACATTTTATGGCAACAGTTTGAAAAGTGAACCGACACTTATCCGTCCGATGCAAAATGCCAAAACGAAAGTAATAGTCCTTCGGGACACAAGTCCCTTTGGACTAAAAAAAAAAAAAAAAAAAATATGAAATGTTTCAGATTTTAAATTACGTCCAAAGGGGCGTTTTTTAACATTTTGTGTGTTACCTTTCTTATTAAATATTATGTTCCTCGCACTTAAACCATAAGATCCAGTGCAACAGCAATATCGCAAAATAGTTTTGAAACGAGCATATCTTTAGAATTTCCGATACAGAGACTCACGCGCTGGAGATAAAAATGTTTTTTCTGCACAACATTGCCATTGCTCGCTTTGAAATCCTTGAGTTTGTTAATCAAAAATTCGTCAAAGTTTTAAAAAATAGGAAATCGATCATAAAACAAATTTCAAATTTCAAATTTGGTCTTCCACATGCTCATATTCGTTGGAGGATTACGTTATTCATAATTCGATGATTCTATGCACCGTTGTTTTATGACAATGTGAGAAATATACATACATTTACGCAGATTTTCATTATTTAATTTCTTCAAATATAATGCAGGACTCTAACATTTTATGGCAACAGTTTGAAAAGTGAATCGACATTTATCCGTTCGACGTAAAATTCCAAAACGAAAGTAATAGTCCTTCGGGACTCAAGTCCCTTTGGACTAAAAAAAAAAAAATCTGAAACGTTTCAGATTTTAAATTACGTCCAAAGGGGCGTTTTTTAACATTTTGTGTGATACCTTTCTTTATTAAATATCATGTTCCTCGCACTTAAACCATAAGATCCAGTGCAACAGCAATATCGCAAAATAGTTTTAAAACGAGCATATCTTTAGAATATCCGATACAGAGACTCACGCGCTGGAGATAAAAATGTTTTTTCTGCCCAACGTTGCCATTGCTCGCTTTGAAATCCTTGAGTTTGTTAATCAAAAATTCGTCATAGTTTAAAAAATAGGAAATCGATCATAAAACAAATTTCAAATTTCAAATTTGGTCTTCCACATGCTCATATTCGTTGGAGGATTACGTTATTCAAAATTCGATGACTCTATGTACCGTTATTTTATGATAATGTGAGAAATATACATACATTTACGCAGATTTTCATTATTTAATTTCTTCAAATATAATGCAGGACTCTAACATTTTATGGCAACAGTTTGAAAAGTGAACCGACACTTATCCGTCCGATGCAAAATGCCAAAACGAAAGTAATAGTCCTTCGGGACTCAAGTCCCTTTGGACTAAAAAAAAAGAAAAAAAAATGAAATGTTTCAGATTTTAAATTACGTCCAAAGGGGCGTTTTTTAACATTTTGTGTGTTACCTTTCTTATTAAATATCATGTTCCTCGCACTTAAACCATAAGATCCAGTGCAACAGCAATATCGCAAAATAGTTTTGAAACGAGCATATCTTTAGAATTTCCGATACAGAGACTCACGCGCTGGAGATAAAAATGTTTTTTCTGCACAACGTTGCCATTGGTCGCTTTGAAATCCTTGAGTTTGTTAATCAAAAATTCGTCAAAGTTTTAAAAAATAGGAAATCGATCATAAAACAAATTTCAAATTTCAAATTTGGTCTTCCACATACTCATATTCGTTGGAGGATTACATTATTCATAATTCGATGACTCTATGTACCGTTATTTTATGACAATGTGAGAAATATACATACATTTACGCAGATTTTCATTATTTAATTTCTTCAAATATAATGCAGGACTCTAAGATTTTATGGCAACAGTTTGAAAAGTGAACCGACACTTATCCGTCCGACGCAAAATGCCAAAACGAAAGTAATAGTCCTTCGGGACTCAAGTCCCTTTGGACTAAAAAAAAAAAAAAAAAAAAATGAAATGTTTCAGATTTTAAATTACGTCCAAAGGGGCGTTTTTTAACATTTTGTGTGTTACCCTTGTTATTAAATATCATGTTCCTCGCACTTAAACCATAAGATCAGGTGCAACAGCAATATCGCAAAATAGTTTTGAAACGGGCATATCTTTAGAATTTCCGATACAGAGACTCACGCGCTGGAGATAAAAATGTTTTTTCTGCACAACATTGCCATTGCTCGCTTTGAAATCCTTGAGTTTGTTAATCAAAAGTTCGTCAAAGTTTTAAAAAATAGGAAATCGATCATAAAACAAATTTCAAATTTCAAATTTGGTCTTCCACATGCTCATATTCGTTGGAGGATTACGTTATTCATAATTCGATGATTCTATGCACCGTTATTTTATGACAATGTGAGAAATATACCTACATTTACGCAGATTTTCATTATTTAATTTCTTAAAATATAATGTAGGACTCTAACATTTTATGGCAACAGTTTGAAAAGTGAACCGACATTTATCCGTTCGACGTAAAATGCCAAAACGAAAGTAATAGTCCTTCGGGACTCAAGTCCCTTTGGACTAAAAAAAAAAAAAAATCTGAAATGTTTCAGATTTTAAATTACGTCCAAAGGGGCGTTTTTTAACATTTTGTGTGATACCTTTCTTTATTAAATATCATGTTCCTCGCACTTAAACCATAAGATCCAGTGCAACAGCAATATCGCAAAATAGTTTTAAAACGAGCATATCTTTAGAATATCCGATACAGAGACTCACGCGCTGAAGATAAAAATGTTTTTTCTGCCCAACGTTGCCATTGCTCGCTTTGAAATCCTTGAGTTTGTTAATCAAAAATTCGTCATAGGTTAAAAAATAGGAAATCGATCATAAAACAAATTTCAAATTTCAAATTTGGTCTTCCACATGCTCATATTCGTTGGAGGATTACGTTATTCAAAATTCGATGACTCTATGTACCGTTATTTTATGACAATGTGAGAAATATACATACATTTACGCAGATTTTCACTATTTAATTTCTTCAAATATAATGCAGGACTCTAACATTTTATGGCAATAGTTTGAAAAGTGAACCGACACTTATCCGTCCGATGCAAAATGCCAAAACGAAAGTAATAGTCCTTCGGGACTCAAGTCCCTTTGGACTAAAAAAAAAAAAAAAAAAAAAATGAAATGTTTCAGATTTTAAATTACGTCCAAAGGGGCGTTTTTTAACATTTTGTGTGTTACCTTTCTTATTAAATATCATGTTCCTCGCACTTAAACCATAAGATCCAGTGCAACAGCAATATCGCAAAATAGTTTTGAAACGAGCATATCTTTAGAATTTCCGATACAGAGACTCACGCGCTGGAGATAAAAATGTTTTTTCTGCACAACGTTGCCATTGGTCGCTTTGAAATCCTTGAGTTTGTTAATCAAAAATTCGTCATAGTTTTAATAAATAGGAAATCGATCATAAAACAAATTTCAAATTTGGTCTTCCACATGCTCATATTCGTTGGAGGATTACGTTATTCAAAATTCGATGACTCTAGGTACCGTTATTTTATGACAATGTGAGAAATATACATACATTTACGCAGATTTTCATTATTTAATTTCTTCAAATATAATGCAGGACTCTAACATTTTATGGCAACAGTTTGAAAAGTGAACCGACACTTATCCGTCCGATGCAAAATGCCAAAACGAAAGTAATAGTCCTTCGGGACTCAAGTCCCTTTGGACTAAAAAAAAAAAAAAAAAAAATATGAAATGTTTCAGATTTTAAATTACGTCCAAAGGGGCGTTTTTTAACATTTTGTGTGTTACCTTTCTTATTAAATATTATGTTCCTCGCACTTAAACCATAAGATCCAGTGCAACAGCAATATCGCAAAATAGTTTTGAAACGAGCATATCTTTAGAATTTCCGATACAGAGACTCACGCGCTGGAGATAAAAATGTTTTTTCTGCACAACATTGCCATTGCTCGCTTTGAAATCCTTGAGTTTGTTAATCAAAAATTCGTCAAAGTTTTAAAAAATAGGAAATCGATCATAAAACAAATTTCAAATTTCAAATTTGGTCTTCCACATGCTCATATTCGTTGGAGGATTACGTTATTCATAATTCGATGATTCTATGCACCGTTGTTTTATGACAATGTGAGAAATATACATACATTTACGCAGATTTTCATTATTTAATTTCTTCAAATATAATGCAGGACTCTAACATTTTATGGCAACAGTTTGAAAAGTGAATCGACATTTATCCGTTCGACGTAAAATTCCAAAACGAAAGTAATAGTCCTTCGGGACTCAAGTCCCTTTGGACTAAAAAAAAAAAAATCTGAAACGTTTCAGATTTTAAATTACGTCCAAAGGGGCGTTTTTTAACATTTTGTGTGATACCTTTCTTTATTAAATATCATGTTCCTCGCACTTAAACCATAAGATCCAGTGCAACAGCAATATCGCAAAATAGTTTTAAAACGAGCATATCTTTAGAATATCCGATACAGAGACTCACGCGCTGGAGATAAAAATGTTTTTTCTGCCCAACGTTGCCATTGCTCGCTTTGAAATCCTTGAGTTTGTTAATCAAAAATTCGTCATAGTTTAAAAAATAGGAAATCGATCATAAAACAAATTTCAAATTTCAAATTTGGTCTTCCACATGCTCATATTCGTTGGAGGATTACGTTATTCAAAATTCGATGACTCTATGTACCGTTATTTTATGATAATGTGAGAAATATACATACATTTACGCAGATTTTCATTATTTAATTTCTTCAAATATAATGCAGGACTCTAACATTTTATGGCAACAGTTTGAAAAGTGAACCGACACTTATCCGTCCGATGCAAAATGCCAAAACGAAAGTAATAGTCCTTCGGGACTCAAGTCCCTTTGGACTAAAAAAAAAGAAAAAAAAATGAAATGTTTCAGATTTTAAATTACGTCCAAAGGGGCGTTTTTTAACATTTTGTGTGTTACCTTTCTTATTAAATATCATGTTCCTCGCACTTAAACCATAAGATCCAGTGCAACAGCAATATCGCAAAATAGTTTTGAAACGAGCATATCTTTAGAATTTCCGATACAGAGACTCACGCGCTGGAGATAAAAATGTTTTTTCTGCACAACGTTGCCATTGGTCGCTTTGAAATCCTTGAGTTTGTTAATCAAAAATTCGTCAAAGTTTTAAAAAATAGGAAATCGATCATAAAACAAATTTCAAATTTCAAATTTGGTCTTCCACATACTCATATTCGTTGGAGGATTACATTATTCATAATTCGATGACTCTATGTACCGTTATTTTATGACAATGTGAGAAATATACATACATTTACGCAGATTTTCATTATTTAATTTCTTCAAATATAATGCAGGACTCTAAGATTTTATGGCAACAGTTTGAAAAGTGAACCGACACTTATCCGTCCGACGCAAAATGCCAAAACGAAAGTAATAGTCCTTCGGGACTCAAGTCCCTTTGGACTAAAAAAAAAAAAAAAAAAAAATGAAATGTTTCAGATTTTAAATTACGTCCAAAGGGGCGTTTTTTAACATTTTGTGTGTTACCCTTGTTATTAAATATCATGTTCCTCGCACTTAAACCATAAGATCAGGTGCAACAGCAATATCGCAAAATAGTTTTGAAACGGGCATATCTTTAGAATTTCCGATACAGAGACTCACGCGCTGGAGATAAAAATGTTTTTTCTGCACAACATTGCCATTGCTCGCTTTGAAATCCTTGAGTTTGTTAATCAAAAGTTCGTCAAAGTTTTAAAAAATAGGAAATCGATCATAAAACAAATTTCAAATTTCAAATTTGGTCTTCCACATGCTCATATTCGTTGGAGGATTACGTTATTCATAATTCGATGATTCTATGCACCGTTATTTTATGACAATGTGAGAAATATACCTACATTTACGCAGATTTTCATTATTTAATTTCTTAAAATATAATGTAGGACTCTAACATTTTATGGCAACAGTTTGAAAAGTGAACCGACATTTATCCGTTCGACGTAAAATGCCAAAACGAAAGTAATAGTCCTTCGGGACTCAAGTCCCTTTGGACTAAAAAAAAAAAAAAATCTGAAATGTTTCAGATTTTAAATTACGTCCAAAGGGGCGTTTTTTAACATTTTGTGTGATACCTTTCTTTATTAAATATCATGTTCCTCGCACTTAAACCATAAGATCCAGTGCAACAGCAATATCGCAAAATAGTTTTAAAACGAGCATATCTTTAGAATATCCGATACAGAGACTCACGCGCTGAAGATAAAAATGTTTTTTCTGCCCAACGTTGCCATTGCTCGCTTTGAAATCCTTGAGTTTGTTAATCAAAAATTCGTCATAGGTTAAAAAATAGGAAATCGATCATAAAACAAATTTCAAATTTCAAATTTGGTCTTCCACATGCTCATATTCGTTGGAGGATTACGTTATTCAAAATTCGATGACTCTATGTACCGTTATTTTATGACAATGTGAGAAATATACATACATTTACGCAGATTTTCACTATTTAATTTCTTCAAATATAATGCAGGACTCTAACATTTTATGGCAATAGTTTGAAAAGTGAACCGACACTTATCCGTCCGATGCAAAATGCCAAAACGAAAGTAATAGTCCTTCGGGACTCAAGTCCCTTTGGACTAAAAAAAAAAAAAAAAAAAAAATGAAATGTTTCAGATTTTAAATTACGTCCAAAGGGGCGTTTTTTAACATTTTGTGTGTTACCTTTCTTATTAAATATCATGTTCCTCGCACTTAAACCATAAGATCCAGTGCAACAGCAATATCGCAAAATAGTTTTGAAACGAGCATATCTTTAGAATTTCCGATACAGAGACTCACGCGCTGGAGATAAAAATGTTTTTTCTGCACAACGTTGCCATTGGTCGCTTTGAAATCCTTGAGTTTGTTAATCAAAAATTCGTCATAGTTTTAATAAATAGGAAATCGATCATAAAACAAATTTCAAATTTGGTCTTCCACATGCTCATATTCGTTGGAGGATTACGTTATTCAAAATTCGATGACTCTAGGTACCGTTATTTTATGACAATGTGAGAAATATACATACATTTACGCAGATTTTCATTATTTAATTTCTTCAAATATAATGCAGGACTCTAAGATTTTATGGCAACAATTTGAAAAGTGAACCGACATTTATCCGTCCGACGCAAAATGCCAAAACGAAAGTAATAGTCCTTCGGGACTCAAGTCCCTTTGGACTAAAAAAAAAAAAAAAAAATATGAAATGTTTCAGATTTTAAATTACGTCCAAAGGGGCGTTTTTTAACATTTTGTGTGTTACCTTTCTTAATAAATATTATGTTCCTCGCACTTAAACCATAAGATCCAGTGCAACAGCAATATCGCAAAATAGTTTTAAAACGAGCATATCTTTAGAATATCCGATACAGAGACTCACGCGCTGGAGATAAAAATGTTTTTTCTGCCCAACGTTGCCATTGCTCGCTTTGAAATCCTTGAGTTTGTTAATCAAAAATTCGTCATAGTTTAAAAAATAGGAAATCGATCATAAAACAAATTTCAAATTTCAAATTTGATCTTCCACATGCTCATATTCGTTGGAGGATTACGTTATTCAAAATTCGATGACTATATGTACCGTTATTTTATGACAATGTGAGAAATATACATACATTTACGCAGATTTTCATTATTTAATTTCTTCAAATATAATGCAGGACTCTAACATTTTATGGCAACAGTTTGAAAAGTGAACCGACACTTATCCGTCCGATGCAAAATGCCAAAACGAAAGTAATAGTCCTTCGGGACTCAAGTCCCTTTGGACTAAAAAAAAAAGAAAAAAAAATGAAATGTTTCAGATTTTAAATTACGTCCAAAGGGGCGTTTTTTAACATTTTGTGTGTTACCTTTCTTATTAAATATCATGTTCCTCGCACTTAAACCATAAGATCCAGTGCAACAGCAATATCGCAAAATAGTTTTGAAACGAGCATATCTTTAGAATTTCCGATACAGAGACTCACGCGCTGGAGATAAAAATGTTTTTTCTGCACAACGTTGCCATTGGTCGCTTTGAAATCCTTGAGTTTGTTAATCAAAAATTCGTCAAAGTTTTAAAAAATAGGAAATCGATCATAAAACAAATTTCAAATTTCAAATTTGGTCTTCCACATACTCATATTCGTTGGAGGATTACGTTATTCATAATTCGATGACTCTATGTACCGTTATTTTATGACAATGTGAGAAATATACATACATTTACGCAGATTTTCATTATTTAATTTCTTCAAATATAATGCAGGACTCTAAGATTTTATGGCAACAGTTTGAAAAGTGAACCGACATTTATCCGTCCGACGCAAAATGCCAAAACGAAAGTAATAGTCCTTCGGGACTCAAGTCCCTTTGGACTAAAAAAAAAAAAAATATGAAATGTTTCAGATTTTAAATTACGTCCAAAGGGGCGTTTTTTAACATTTTGTGTGTTACCTTTCTTATTAAATATTATGTTCCTCGCACTTAAACCATAAGATCCAGTGCAACAGCAATATCGCAAAATAGTTTTGAAACGAGCAAATCTTTAGAATTTCCGATACAGAGACTCACGCGCTGAAGATAAAAATGTTTTTTCTGCCCAACGTTGCCATTGCTCGCTTTGAAATCCTTGAGTTTGTTAATCAAAAATTCGTCATAGGTTAAAAAATAGGAAATCGATCATAAAACAAATTTCAAATTTCAAATTTGGTCTTCCACATGCTCATATTCGTTGGAGGATTACGTTATTCAAAATTCGATGACTCTATGTACCGTTATTTTATGACAATGTGAGAAATATACATACATTTACGCAGATTTTCACTATTTAATTTCTTCAAATATAATGCAGGACTCTAACATTTTATGGCAATAGTTTGAAAAGTGAACCGACACTTATCCGTCCGATGCAAAATGCCAAAACGAAAGTAATAGTCCTTCGGGACTCAAGTCCCTTTGGACTAAAAAAAAAAAAAAAAAAAAAAAATGAAATGTTTCAGATTTTAAATTACGTCCAAAGGGGCGTTTTTTAACATTTTGTGTGTTACCTTTCTTATTAAATATCATGTTCCTCGCACTTAAACCATAAGATCCAGTGCAACAGCAATATCGCAAAATAGTTTTGAAACGAGCATATCTTTAGAATTTCCGATACAGAGACTCACGCGCTGGAGATAAAAATGTTTTTTCTGCACAACGTTGCCATTGGTCGCTTTGAAATCCTTGAGTTTGTTAATCAAAAATTCGTCATAGTTTTAATAAATAGGAAATCGATCATAAAACAAATTTCAAATTTGGTCTTCCACATGCTCATATTCGTTGGAGGATTACGTTATTCAAAATTCGATGACTCTAGGTACCGTTATTTTATGACAATGTGAGAAATATACATACATTTACGCAGATTTTCATTATTTAATTTCTTCAAATATAATGCAGGACTCTAAGATTTTATGGCAACAGTTTGAAAAGTGAACCGACATTTATCAGTCCGACGCAAAATGCCAAAACGAAAGTAATAGTCCTTCGGGACTCAAGTCCCTTTGGACTAAAAAAAAAAAAAAAAATATGAAATGTTTCAGATTTTAAATTACGTCCAAAGGGGCGTTTTTTAACATTTTGTGTGTTACCTTTCTTATTAAATATTATGTTCCTCGCACTTAAACCATAAGATCCAGTGCAACAGCAATATCGCAAAATAGTTTTAAAACGAGCATATCTTTAGAATATCCGATACAGAGACTCACGCGCTGGAGATAAAAATGTTTTTTCTGCCCAACGTTGCCATTGCTCGCTTTGAAATCCTTGAGTTTGTTAATCAAAAATTCGTCATAGTTTAAAAAATAGGAAATCGATCATAAAACAAATTTCAAATTTCAAATTTGATCTTCCACATGCTCATATTCGTTGGAGGATTACGTTATTCAAAATTCGATGACTATATGTACCGTTATTTTATGACAATGTGAGAAATATACATACATTTACGCAGATTTTCATTATTTAATTTCTTCAAATATAATGCAGGACTCTAACATTTTATGGCAACAGTTTGAAAAGTGAACCGACACTTATCCGTCCGATGCAAAATGCCAAAACGAAAGTAATAGTCCTTCGGGACTCAAGTCCCTTTGGACTAAAAAAAAAAGAAAAAAAAATGAAATGTTTCAGATTTTAAATTACGTCCAAAGGGGCGTTTTTTAACATTTTGTGTGTTACCTTTCTTATTAAATATCATGTTCCTCGCACTTAAACCATAAGATCCAGTGCAACAGCAATATCGCAAAATAGTTTTGAAACGAGCATATCTTTAGAATTTCCGATACAGAGACTCACGCGCTGGAGATAAAAATGTTTTTTCTGCACAACGTTGCCATTGGTCGCTTTGAAATCCTTGAGTTTGTTAATCAAAAATTCGTCAAAGTTTTAAAAAATAGGAAATCGATCATAAAACAAATTTCAAATTTCAAATTTGGTCTTCCACATACTCATATTCGTTGGAGGATTACGTTATTCATAATTCGATGACTCTATGTACCGTTATTTTATGACAATGTGAGAAATATACATACATTTACGCAGATTTTCATTATTTAATTTCTTCAAATATAATGCAGGACTCTAAGATTTTATGGCAACAGTTTGAAAAGTGAACCGACATTTATCCGTCCGACGCAAAATGCCAAAACGAAAGTAATAGTCCTTCGGGACTCAAGTCCCTTTGGACTAAAAAAAAAAAAAATATGAAATGTTTCAGATTTTAAATTACGTCCAAAGGGGCGTTTTTTAACATTTTGTGTGTTACCTTTCTTATTAAATATTATGTTCCTCGCACTTAAACCATAAGATCCAGTGCAACAGCAATATCGCAAAATAGTTTTGAAACGAGCAAATCTTTAGAATTTCCGATACAGAGACTCACGCGCTGGAGATAAAAATGTTTTTTCTGCACAACGTTGCCATTGGTCGCTTTGAAATCCTTGAGTTTGTTAATCAAAAATTCGTCAAAGTTTTAAAAAATAGGAAATCGATCATAAAACAAATTTCAAATTTCAAATTTGGTCTTCCACATACTCATATTCGTTGGAGGATTACGTTATTCATAATTCGATGACTCTATGTACCGTTATTTTATGACAATGTGAGAAATATACATACATTTACGCAGATTTTCATTATTTAATTTCTTCAAATATAATGCAGGACTCTAAGATTTTATGGCAACAGTTTGAAAAGTGAACCGACACTTATCCGTCCGACGCAAAATGCCAAAACGAAAGTAATAGTCCTTCGGGACTCAAGTCCCTTTGGACTAAAAAAAAAAAAAAAATATGAAATGTTTCAGATTTTAAATTACGTCCAAAGGGGCGTTTTTTAACATTTTGTGTGTTACCTTTCTTATTAAATATTATGTTCCTCGCACTTAAACCATAAGATCCAGTGCAACAGCAATATCGCAAAATAGTTTTAAAACGAGCATATCTTTAGAATATCCGATACAGAGACTCACGCGCTGGAGATAAAAATGTTTTTTCTGCCCAACGTTGCCATTGCTCGCTTTGAAATCCTTGAGTTTGTTAATCAAAAATTCGTCATAGTTTAAAAAATAGGAAATCGATCATAAAACAAATTTCAAATTTCAAATTTGATCTTCCACATGCTCATATTCGTTGGAGGATTACGTTATTCAAAATTCGATGACTCTATGTACCGTTATTTTATGACAATGTGAGAAATATACATACATTTACGCAGATTTTCATTATTTAATTTCTTCAAATATAATGCAGGACTCTAACATTTTATGGCAACAGTTTGAAAAGTGAACCGACACTTATCCGTCCGATGCAAAATGCCAAAACGAAAGTAATAGTCCTTCGGGACTCAAGTCCCTTTGGACTAAAAAAAAAAGAAAAAAAAATGAAATGTTTCAGATTTTAAATTACGTCCAAAGGGGCGTTTTTTAACATTTTGTGTGTTACCTTTCTTATTAAATATCATGTTCCTCGCACTTAAACCATAAGATCCAGTGCAACAGCAATATCGCAAAATAGTTTTGAAACGAGCATATCTTTAGAATTTCCGATACAGAGACTCACGCGCTGGAGATAAAAATGTTTTTTCTGCACAACGTTGCCATTGGTCGCTTTGAAATCCTTGAGTTTGTTAATCAAAAATTCGTCAAAGTTTTAAAAAATAGGAAATCGATCATAAAACAAATTTCAAATTTCAAATTTGGTCTTCCACATACTCATATTCGTTGGAGGATTACGTTATTCATAATTCGATGACTCTATGTACCGTTATTTTATGACAATGTGAGAAATATACATACATTTACGCAGATTTTCATTATTTAATTTCTTCAAATATAATGCAGGACTCTAAGATTTTATGGCAACAGTTTGAAAAGTGAACCGACATTTATCCGTCCGACGCAAAATGCCAAAACGAAAGTAATAGTCCTTCGGGACTCAAGTCCCTTTGGACTAAAAAAAAAAAAAATATGAAATGTTTCAGATTTTAAATTACGTCCAAAGGGGCGTTTTTTAACATTTTGTGTGTTACCTTTCTTATTAAATATTATGTTCCTCGCACTTAAACCATAAGATCCAGTGCAACAGCAATATCGCAAAATAGTTTTGAAACGAGCAAATCTTTAGAATTTCCGATACAGAGACTCACGCGCTGGAGATAAAAATGTTTTTTCTGCACAACGTTGCCATTGGTCGCTTTGAAATCCTTGAGTTTGTTAATCAAAAATTCGTCAAAGTTTTAAAAAATAGGAAATCGATCATAAAACAAATTTCAAATTTCAAATTTGGTCTTCCACATACTCATATTCGTTGGAGGATTACGTTATTCATAATTCGATGACTCTATGTACCGTTATTTTATGACAATGTGAGAAATATACATACATTTACGCAGATTTTCATTATTTAATTTCTTCAAATATAATGCAGGACTCTAAGATTTTATGGCAATAGTTTGAAAAGTGAACCGACACTTATCCGTCCGACGCAAAATGCCAAAACGAAAGTAATAGTCCTTCGGGACTCAAGTCCCTTTGGACTAAAAAAAAAAAAAAAATATGAAATGTTTCAGATTTTAAATTACGTCCAAAGGGGCGTTTTTTAACATTTTGTGTGTTACCTTTCTTATTAAATATTATGTTCCTCGCACTTAAACCATAAGATCCAGTGCAACAGCAATATCGCAAAATAGTTTTAAAACGAGCATATCTTTAGAATATCCGATACAGAGACTCACGCGCTGGAGATAAAAATGTTTTTTCTGCCCAACGTTGCCATTGCTCGCTTTGAAATCCTTGAGTTTGTTAATCAAAAATTCGTCATAGTTTAAAAAATAGGAAATCGATCATAAAACAAATTTCAAATTTCAAATTTGATCTTCCACATGCTCATATTCGTTGGAGGATTACGTTATTCAAAATTCGATGACTCTATGTACCGTTATTTTATGACAATGTGAGAAATATACATACATTTACGCAGATTTTCATTATTTAATTTCTTCAAATATAATGCAGGACTCTAACATTTTATGGCAACAGTTTGAAAAGTGAACCGACACTTATCCGTCCGATGCAAAATGCCAAAACGAAAGTAATAGTCCTTCGGGACTCAAGTCCCTTTGGACTAAAAAAAAAAGAAAAAAAAATGAAATGTTTCAGATTTTAAATTACGTCCAAAGGGGCGTTTTTTAACATTTTGTGTGTTACCTTTCTTATTAAATATCATGTTCCTCGCACTTAAACCATAAGATCCAGTGCAACAGCAATATCGCAAAATAGTTTTGAAACGAGCATATCTTTAGAATTTCCGATACAGAGACTCACGCGCTGGAGATAAAAATGTTTTTTCTGCACAACGTTGCCATTGGTCGCTTTGAAATCCTTGAGTTTGTTAATCAAAAATTCGTCAAAGTTTTAAAAAATAGGAAATCGATCATAAAACAAATTTCAAATTTCCAATTTGGTCTTCCACATACTCATATTCGTTGGAGGATTACGTTATTCATAATTCGATGACTCTATGTACCGTTATTTTATGACAATGTGAGAAATATACATACATTTACGCAGATTTTCATTATTTAATTTCTTCAAATATAATGCAGGACTCTAAGATTTTATGGCAACAGTTTGAAAAGTGAACCGACATTTATCCGTCCGACGCAAAATGCCAAAACGAAAGTAATAGTCCTTCGGGACTCAAGTCCCTTTGGACTAAAAAAAAAAAAAAATATGAAATGTTTCAGATTTTAAATTACGTCCAAAGGGGCGTTTTTTAACATTTTGTGTGTTACCTTTCTTATTAAATATTATGTTCCTCGCACTTAAACCATAAGATCCAGTGCAACAGCAATATCGCAAAATAGTTTTGAAACGAGCAAATCTTTAGAATTTCCGATACAGAGACTCACGCGCTGGAGATAAAAATGTTTTTTCTGCACAACGTTGCCATTGGTCGCTTTGAAATCCTTGAGTTTGTTAATCAAAAATTCGTCAAAGTTTTAAAAAATAGGAAATCGATCATAAAACAAATTTCAAATTTCAAATTTGGTCTTCCACATACTCATATTCGTTGGAGGATTACGTTATTCATAATTCGATGACTCTATGTACCGTTATTTTATGACAATGTGAGAAATATACATACATTTACGCAGATTTTCATTATTTAATTTCTTCAAATATAATGCAGGACTCTAAGATTTTATGGCAACAGTTTGAAAAGTGAACCGACACTTATCCGTCCGACGCAAAATGCCAAAACGAAAGTAATAGTCCTTCGGGACTCAAGTCCCTTTGGACTAAAAAAAAAAAAAAAATATGAAATGTTTCAGATTTTAAATTACGTCCAAAGGGGCGTTTTTTAACATTTTGTGTGTTACCCTTGTTATTAAATATCATGTTCCTCGCACTTAAACCATAAGATCCAGTGCAACAGCAATATCGCAAAATAGTTTTAAAACGAGCATATCTTTAGAATTTCCGATACAGGGACTCACGCGCTGGAGATAAAAATGTTTTTTCTGCACAACGTTGCCATTGCTCGCTTTGAAATCCTTGAGTTTGTTAATCAAAAATTCGTCATAGTTTTAATAAATAGGAAATCGATCATAAAACAAATTTCAAATTTGGTCTTCCACATGCTCATATTCGTTGGAGGATTACGTTATTCAAAATTCGATGACTCTAGGTACCGTTATTTTATAACAATCTGAGAAATATACATACATTTACGCAGATTTTCATTATTTAATTTCTTCAAATATAATGCAGGACTCTAATATTTTATGGCAACAGTTTGAAAAGTGAACCGACATTTATCCGTTTGACGTAAAATGCCAAAACGAAAGTAATAGTCCTTCGGGACTCAAGTCCCTTTGGACTAAAAAAAAAAAAAAAATATGAAATGTTTCAGATTTTAAATTACGTCCAAAGGGGCGTTTTTTAACATTTTGTGTGTTACCTTTCTTATTAAATATTATGTTCCTCGCACTTAAACCATAAGATCCAGTGCAACAGCAATATCGCAAAATAGTTTTGAAACGAGCATATCTTTAGAATTTCCGATACAGAGACTCACGCGCTGGAGATAAAAATGTTTTTTCTGCACAACATTGCCATTGCTCGCTCTGAAATCCTTGAGTTTGTTAATCAAAAATTCGTCAAAGTTTTAAAAAATAGGAAATCGATCATAAACCAAATTTCAAATTTCAAATTTGGTCTTCCACATGCTCATATTCGTTGGAGAATTACGTTATTCATAATTCGATGACTCTATGTACCGTTATTTTATGACAATGTGAGAAATATACCTACATTTACGCAGATTTTCATTATTTAATTTCTTCAAATATAATGCAGGACTCTAACATTTTATGGCAACAGTTTGAAAAGTGAACCGACATTTATCCGTTCGACGTAAAATGCCAAAACGAAAGTAATAGTCCTTCCGGACTCAAGTCCCTTTGGACTAAAAAAAAAAAAAAAAATCTGAAATGTTTCAGATTTTAAATTACGTCCAAAGGGGCGTTTTTTAACATTTTGTGTGATACCTTTCTTTATTAAATATCATGTTCCTCGCACTTAAACCATAAGATCCAGTGCAACAGCAATATCGCAAAATAGTTTTCAAACGAGCATATCTTTAGAATATCCGATACAGAGACTCACGCGCTGGAGATAAAAATGTTTTTTCTGCCCAACGTTGCCATTGCTCGCTTTGAAATCCTTGAGTTTGTTAATCAAAAATTCGTCAAAGTTTTAAAATATAGGAAATCGATCATAAAACAAATTTCAAATTTCAAATTTGGTCTTCCACATGCTCATATTCGTTGGAGGATTACGTTATTCAAAATTCGATGACTCTATGTACCGTTATTTTATGACAATGTGAGAAATATACATACATTTACGCAGATTTTCATTATTTAATTTCTTCAAATATAATGCAGGACTCTAACATTTTATGGCAACAGTTTGAAAAGTGAACCGACACTTATCCGTCGGATGCAAAATGCCAAAACGAAAGAGTAATAGTCCTTCGGGACTCAAGTCCCTTTGGACTAAAAAAAAAAAAAAATATGAAATGTTTCAGATTTTAAATTACGTCCAAAGGGGCGTTTTTTAACATTTTGTGTGTTACCCTTGTTATTAAATATCATGTTCCTCGCACTTAAACCATAAGATCCAGTGCAACAGCAATATCGCAAAATAGTTTTGAAACGAGCATATCTTTAGAATTTCCGATACAGAGACTCACGCGCTGGAGATAAAAATGTTTTTTCTGCACAACGTTGCCATTGCTCGCTTTGAAATCCTTGAGTTTGTTAATCAAAAATTCGTCATAGTTTTAATAAAAAGGAAATCGATCATAAAACAAATTTCAAATTTGGTCTTCCACATGCTCATATTCGTTGGAGGATTACGTTATTCAAAATTCGATGACTCTAGGTACCCTTATTTTATGACAATGTGAGAAATATACATACATTTACGCAGATTTTCATTATTTAATTTCTTCAAATATAATGCAGGACTCTAACATTTTATGGCAACAGTTTGAAAAGTGAACCGACACTTATCCGTCGGATGCAAAATGCCAAAACGAAAGAGTAATAGTCCTTCGGGACTCAAGTCCCTTTGGACTAAAAAAAAAAAAAAAATATGAAATGTTTCAGATTTTAAATTACGTCCAAAGGGGCGTTTTTTAACATTTTGTGTGTTACCCTTGTTATTAAATATCATGTTCCTCGCACTTAAACCATAAGATCCAGTGCAACAGCAATATCGCAAAATAGTTTTGAAACGAGCATATCTTTAGAATTTCCGATACAGAGACTCACGCGCTGGAGATAAAAATGTTTTTTCTGCACAACATTCCCATTGCTCGCTTTGAAATCCTTGAGTTTGTTAATCAAAAATTCGTCAAAGTTTTAAAAAATAGGAAATCGATCATAAAACAAATTTCAAATTTCAAATTTGGTCTTCCACATGCTCATATTCGTTGGAGGATTACGTTATTCATAATTCGATGACTCTATGCACCGTTATTTTATGACAATGTGAGAAATATACCTACATTTACGCAGATTTTCATTATTTAATTTCTTCAAATATAATGCAGGACTCTAACATTTTATGGCAACAGTTTGAAAAGTGAACCGACATTTATCCGTTCGACGTAAAATGCCAAAACGAATGTAATAGTCCTTCAGGACTCAAGTCCCTTTGGACTTAAAAAAAAAAAATTCTGAAATGTTTCAGATTTTAAATTACGTCCAAAGGGGCGTTTTTTAACATTTTGTGTGATACCTTTCTTTATTAAATATCATGTTCCTCGCACTTAAACCATAAGATCCAGTGCAACAGCAATATCGCAAAAAAGTTTTGAAACGAGCATATCTTTAGAATTTCCGATACAGGGACTCACGCGCTGGAGATAAAAATGTTTTTTCTGCACAACGTTGCCATTGCTCGCTTTGAAATCCTTGAGTTTGTTAATCAAAAATTCGTCATAGTTTTAAAAAGTAGGAAATCGATCATAAAACAAATTTCAAATTTCAAATTTGGTCTTCCACATGCTCATATTCGTTGGAGGATTACGTTATTCATAATTCGATGACTCTATGTACCGTTATTTTATGACAATGTGAGAAATATACATACATTTACGCAGATTTTCATTATTTAATTTCTTCAAATATAATGCAGGAGTCTAACATTTTATGGCAACAGTTTGAAAAGTGAACCGACATTTATCCGTCCGACGCAAAATGCCAAAACGAAAGTAATAGTCCTTCGGGACTCAAGTCCCTTTGGAGTAAAAAAAAAAAAATCTGAAATGTTTCAGATTTTAAATTACGTCCAAAGGCGCGTTTTTTAACATTTTGTGTGTTACCTTTCTTATTAAATATCATGTTCCTCGCACTTAAACCATAAGATCCAGTGTAACAGCAATATCGCAAAATAGTTTTGAAACGAGCATATCTTTAGAATTTCCGATACAGAGACTCACGCGCTGGAGATAAAAATGTTTTTTCTGCACAACGTTGCCATTGGTCGCTTTGAAATCCTTGAGTTTGTTAATCAAATATTCGTCAAAGTTTTAAAAAATAGGAAATCGATCATAAAACAAATTTCAAATTTCAAATTTGGTCTTCCACATGCTCATATTCGTTGGAGGATAACGTTATTCATAATTCGATGACTCTATGTACCGTTATTTTATGACAATGTGAGAAATATACATACATTTACGCAGATTTTCATTATTTAATTTCTTCAAATATAATGCAGGACTCTAAGATTTTATGGCAACAGTTTGAAAAGTGAACCGACATTTATCCGTCCGACGCAAAATGCCAAAACGAAAGTAATAGTCCTTCGGGACTCAAGTCCCTTTGGACTAAAAAAAAAAAAAAAAATCTGAAATGTTTCAGATTTTAAATTACGTCCAAAGGGGCGTTTTTTAACATTTTGTGTGTTACCTTTCTTATTAAATATCATGTTCCTCGCACTTAAACCATAAGATCCAGTGCAACAGCAATATCGCAAAATAGTTTTAAAACGAGCATATCTTTAGAATTTCCGATACAGAGACTCACGCGCTGGAGATAAAAATGTTTTTTCTGCACAACGTTGCCATTGGTCGCTTTGAAATCCTTGAGTTTGTTAATCAAAAATTCGTCAAAGTTTTAAAAAATAAGAAATCGATCATAAAACAAATTTCAAATTTCAAATTTGGTCTTCCACATGCTCATATTCGTTGGAGGATAACGTTATTCATAATTCGATGACTCTATGTACCGTTATTTTATGACAATGTGAGAAATATACATACATTTACGCAGATTTTCATTATTTAATTTCTTCAAATATAATGCAGGACTCTAACATTTTATGGCAACAGTTTGAAAAGTGAACCGACATTTATCCGTCCGACACAAAATGCCAAAACGAAAGTAATAGTCCTTCGGGACTCAAGTCCCTTTGCACTAAAAAAAAAAAAAATCTGAAATGTTTCAGATTTTAAATTACGTCCAAAGGCGCGTTTTTTAACATTTTGTGTGATACCTTTCTTTATTAAATATCATGTTCCTCGCACTTAAACCATAAGATCCAGTGCAACAGCAATATCGCAAAATAGTTTTCAAACGAACATATCTTTAGAATTTCCGATACAGAGACTTACGCGCTGGAGATAAAAATGTTTTTTCTGCACAACGTTGCCGTTGCTCGCTTTGAAATCCTTGAGTTTGTTAATCAAAAATTCGTCATAGTTTTAAAAAATAGGAAATCGATCATAAAACAAATTTCAAATTTCAAATTTGGTCTTCCACATGCTCATATTCGTTGGAGGATTACGTTATTCAAAATTTGATGACTCTATGTACCGTTATTTTATGACAATGTGAGAAATATACATACATTTACGCAGATTTTCATTATTTAATTTCTTCAAATATAATGCAGGACTCTAACATTTTATGGCAACAGTTTGAAAAGTGAACCGACACTTATCCGTCCGATGCAAAATGCCAAAACGAAAGTAATAGTCCTTCGGGACTCAAATCCCTTTGGACTAAAAAAAAAAAAAAAAAAAAAAAAAAAAATGAAATGTTTCAGATTTTAAATTACGTCCAAAGGGGCGTTTTTTAACATTTTGTGTGTTACCTTTCTTATTAAATATCATGTTCCTCGCACTTAAACCATAAGATCCAGTGTAACAGCAATATCGCAAAATAGTTTTGAAACGAGCATATCTTTAGAATTTCCGATACAGAGACTCACGCGCTGGAGATAAAAATGTTTTTTCTGCACAACGTTGCCATTGGTCGCTTTGAAATCCTTGAGTTTGTTAATCAAAAATTCGTCAAAGTTTTAAAAAATAGGAAATCGATCATAAAACAAATTTCAAATTTCAAATTTGGTCTTCCACATACTCATATTCGTTGGAGGATTACGTTATTCATAATTCGATGACTCTATGTACCGTTATTTTATGACAATGTGAGAAATATACATACATTTACGCAGATTTTCATTATTTAATTTCTTCAAATATAATGCAGGACTCTAAGATTTTATGGCAACAGTTTGAAAAGTGAACCGACATTTATCCGTCCGACGCAAAATGCCAAAACGAAAGTAATAGTCCTTCGGGACTCAAGTCCCTTTGGACTAAAAAAAAAAAAAAAAATCTGAAATGTTTCAGATTTTAAATTACGTCCAAAGGGGCGTTTTTTAACATTTTGTGTGTTACCGTTCTTATTAAATATCATGTTCCTCGCACTTAAACCATAAGATCCAGTGCAACAGCAATATCGCAAAATAGTTTTGAAACGAGCATATCTTTAGAATTTCCGATACAGGGACTCACGCGCTGGAGATAAAAATGTTTTTTCTGCACAACGTTGCCATTGCTCGCTTTGATATCCTTGAGTTTGTTAATCAAAAATTCGTCATAGTTTTAATAAATAGGATATCGATCATAAAACAAATTTCAAATTTGGTCTTCCACATGCTCATATTCGTTGGAGGATTACGTTATTCAAAATTCGATGACTCTAGGTACCGTTATTTTATGACAATGTGAGAAATATACATACATTTATGCAGATTTTCATTATTTAATTTCTTCAAATATAATGCAGGACTCTAACATTTTATGGCAACAGTTTGAAAAGTGAACCGACACTTATCCGTCCGATGCAAAATGCCAAAACGAAAGTAATAGTCCTTCGGGACTCAAGTCCCTTTGGACTTAAAAAAAAAAAATTCTGAAATGTTTCAGATTTTAAATTACGTCCAAAGGGGCGTTTTTTAACATTTTGTGTGTTACCTTTCTTATTAAATATCATGTTCCTCGCACTTAAACCATAAGATCCAGTGCAACAGCAATATCGCAAAATAGTTTTCAAACGAACATATCTTTAGAATTTCCGATACAGAGACTTACGCGCTGGAGATAAAAATGTTTTTTCTGCACAACGTTGCCGTTGCTCGCTTTGAAATCCTTGAGTTTGTTAATCAAAAATTCGTCATAGTTTTAAAAAATAGGAAATCGATCATAAAACAAATTTCAAATTTCAAATTTGGTCTTCCACATGCTCATATTCGTTGGAGGATTACGTTATTCAAAATTTGATGAGTCTATGTACCGTTATTTTATGACAATGTGAGAAATATACATACATTTACGCAGATTTTCATTATTTAATTTCTTCAAATATAATGCAGGACTCTAACATTTTATGGCAACAGTTTGAAAAGTGAACCGACACTTATCCGTCCGATGCAAAATGCCAAAACGAAAGTAATAGTCCTTCGGGACTCAAGTCCCTTTGGACTAAAAAAAAAAAAAAAAAAAAAAAAAAAAAAAAAAAAAAAAAAAAATGAAATGTTTCAGATTTTAAATTACGTCCAAAGGGGCGTTTTTTAACATTTTGTGTTTTACCTTTCTTATTAAATATCATGTTCCTCGCACTTAAACCATAAGATTCAGTGTAACAGCAATATCGCAAAATAGTTTTGAAACGAGCATATCTTTAGAATTTCCGATACAGAGACTCACGCGCTGGAGATAAAAATGTTTTTTCTGCACAACGTTGCCATTGGTCGCTTTGAAATCCTTGAGTTTGTTAATCAAAAATTCGTCAAAGTTTTAAAAAATAGGAAATCGATCATAAAACAAATTTCAAATTTGGTCTTCCACATGCTCATATTCGTTGGAGGATTACGTTATTCATAATTCGATGACTCTATGTACCGTTATTTTATGACAATGTGAGAAATATACATACATTTACGCAGATTTTCATTATTTAATTTCTTCAAATATAATGCAGGACTCTAAGATTTTATGGCAACAGTTTGAAAAGTGAACCGACATTTATCCGTCCGACGCAAAATGCCAAAACGAAAGTAATAGTCCTTCGGGACTCAAGTCCCTTTGGACTAAAAAAAAAAAAAAAATCTGAAATGTTTCAGATTTTAAATTACGTCCAAAGGGGCGTTTTTTAACATTTTGTGTGTTACCGTTCTTATTAAATATCATGTTCCTCGCACTTAAACCATAAGATCCAGTGCAACAGCAATATCGCAAAATAGTTTTGAAACGAGCATATCTTTAGAATTTCCGATACAGGGACTCACGCGCTGGAGATAAAAATGTTTTTTCTGCACAACGTTGCCATTGCTCGCTTTGAAATCCTTGAGTTTGTTAATCAAAAATTCGTCATAGTTTTAATAAATAGGATATCGATCATAAAACAAATTTCAAATTTGGTCTTCCACATGCTCATATTCGTTGGAGGATTACGTTATTCAAAATTCGATGACTCTAGGTACCGTTATTTTATGACAATGTGAGAAATATACATACATTTATGCAGATTTTCATTATTTAATTTCTTCAAATATAATGCAGGACTCTAACATTTTATGGCAACAGTTTGAAAAGTGAACCGACACTTATCCGTCCGATGCAAAATGCCAAAACGAAAGTAATAGTCCTTCGGGACTCAAGTCCCTTTGGACTTAAAAAAAAAAAATTCTGAAATGTTTCAGATTTTAAATTACGTCCAAAGGGGCGTTTTTTAACATTTTGTGTGTTACCTTTCTTATTAAATATCATGTTCCTCGCACTTAAACCATAAGATCCAGTGTAACAGCAATATCGCAAAATAGTTTTAAAACGAGCATATCTTTAGAATTTCCGATACAGAGACTCACGCGCTGGAGATAAAAATGTTTTTTCTGCACAACGTTGCCATTGGTCGCTTTGAAATCCTTGAGTTTGTTAATCAAAAATTCGTCAAAGTTTTAAAAAATAGGAAATCGATCATAAAACAAATTTCAAGTTTCAAATTTGGTCTTCCACATGCTCATATTCGTTGGAGGATTACGTTATTCATAATTCGATGACTCTATGTACCGTTATTTTATGACAATGTGAGAAATATACATACATTTACGCAGATTTTCATTATTTAATTTCTTCAAATATAATGCAGGAGTCTAACATTTTATGGCAACAGTTTGAAAAGTGAACCGACATTTATCCGTCCGACGCAAAATGCCAAAACGAAAGTAATAGTCCTTCGGGACTCAAGTCCCTTTGGAGTAAAAAAAAAAAATCTGAAATGTTTCAGATTTTAAATTACGTCCAAAGGCGCGTTTTTTAACATTTTGTGTGTTACCTTTCTTATTAAATATCATGTTCCTCGCACTTAAACCATAAGATCCAGTGCAACAGCAATATCGCAAAATAGTTTTAAAACGAGCATATCTTTAGAATTTCCGATACAGAGACTCACGCGCTGGAGATAAAAATGTTTTTTCTGCACAACGTTGCCATTGGTCGCTTTGAAATCCTTGAGTTTGTTAATCAAAAATTCGTCAAAGTTTTAAAAAATAGGAAATCGATCATAAAACAAATTTCAAATTTCAAATTTGGTCTTCCACATGCTCATATTCGTTGGAGGATTACGTTATTCATAATTCGATGACTCTATGTACCGTTATTTTATGACAATGTGAGAAATATACATACATTTACGCAGATTTTCATTATTTAATTTCTTCAAATATAATGCAGGACTCTAAGATTTTATGGCAACAGTTTGAAAAGTGAACCGACATTTATCCGTCCGACGCAAAATGCCAAAACGAAAGTAATAGTCCTTCGGGACTCAAGTCCCTTTGGACTAAAAAAAAAAAAAAAAAAATCTGAAATGTTTCAGATTTTAAATTACGTCCAAAGGGGCGTTTTTTAACATTTTGTGTGTTACCGTTCTTATTAAATATCATGTTCCTCGCACTTAAACCATAAGATCCAGTGCAACAGCAATATCGCAAAATAGTTTTGAAACGAGCATATCTTTAGAATTTCCGATACAGGGACTCACGCGCTGGAGATAAAAATGTTTTTTCTGCACAACGTTGCCATTGCTCGCTTTGAAATCCTTGAGTTTGTTAATCAAAAATTCGTCATAGTTTTAAAAAGTAGGAAATCGATCATAAAACAAATTTCAAATTTCAAATTTGGTCTTCCACATGCTCATATTCGTTGGAGGATTACGTTATTCATAATTCGATGACTCTATGTACCGTTATTTTATGACAATGTGAAAAATATACATACATTTACGCAGATTTTCATTATTTAATTTCTTCAAATATAATGCAGGAGTCTAACATTTTATGGCAACAGTTTGAAAAGTGAACCGATATTTATCCGTCCGACGCAAAATGCCAAAACGAAAGTAATAGTCCTTCGGGACTCAAGTCCCTTTGGAGTAAAAAAAAAAATCTGAAATGTTTCAGATTTTAAATTACGTCCAAAGGCGCGTTTTTTAACATTTTGTGTGTTACCTTTCTTATTAAATATCATGTTCCTCGCACTTAAACCATAAGATCCAGTGCAACAGCAATATCGCTAAATAGTTTTAAAACGAGCATATCTTTAGAATTTCCGATACAGAGACTCACGCGCTGGAGATAAAAATGTTTTTTCTGCACAACGTTGCCATTGGTCGCTTTGAAATCCTTGAGTTTGTTAATCAAAAATTCGTCAAAGTTTTAAAAAATAGGAAATCGATCAGAAAACAAATTTCAAATTTCAAATTTGGTCTTCCACATGCTCATATTCGTTGGAGGATTACGTTATTCAAAATTCGATGACTCTATGTACCGTTATTTTATGACAATATGAGAAATATACATACATTTACGCAGATTTTCATTATTTAATTTCTTCAAATATAATGCAGGACTCTAACATTTTATGGCAACAGTTTGAAAAGTGAACCGACATTTATCCGTCCGACGCAAAATGCCAAAATTAAAGTAATAGTCCTTCGGGACTCAAGTCCCTTTGGATTAAAAAAAAAAAAAAAAAAAAAAAAAAAAAAACTGATGTCTCTACGGTGGCTCTGGAACTAAAAGGGTGGTGAATGAAGATTCTCCACAGCCAGGACTTGGTGACTGGGTCCCTAAAATCCCCAGTCGCCCTTTAAAAGGGGCAGTATATAAGATATTTCTCCCACCTTCTAAGCTTGCCTTCGTAGTGTAGTGGTCTGCACTCTGGGCGCGTATTCCAGAGGTCCATGGTTCGATTACCGGTGAAGGCGCTGCTCATTTTCTCACCACTCCTGCTTCGAAATTTCGTAATGTCTCTACTAACTAATAAAGTGATAAATTCAGTTTCGCAATAAAGTGAGACAAATCCAGTTTTCACTTTATTTGGATTTAAATCATTTCTTTAAAAACTGTAATGTTAAAAATTTGCTAATTTCAACCCATCTTCTATGGAAGAGTGGGCAAGTAGAACGTATAAATTAACATATTGTTACCAAATTGAAATGAAAAGGAAATTCTTCACCAACTAAGGTTCCTTGGACAACGCTGTTAGATCAGGTTGCTAGTAACTATAACAATACGATTCACTCAGTGACCAAGAATAAAAACTATCTATTTTTTATTCCTTTAAGAATAAGAAAACATTGATTATAACTGCATAAGAGATTAAGCTGTGTTATAAAGTTTATTGTAGTTTATGAAAGATTTGCCCTTTAAGCAATTTTTGAAAAATGTTTTTGATTATGTTGATTTGAAAGCTAACTTTTCAAATGAAATGAAACTTAAGCAAGTACTTACCCTGATTAGTTTTGTGGGCTCGAAAATCCTCTTATATTGATGTCATAAAACAAGTATTAGTTTCAGTGATTTTAGTTCCATTTTTGTCAGTTTATGTCAGCTTAATAATACCAGAAATAATTAATGCATTAACAATACCTTTTTATTATTGCTTTCATTGTAATTAAGATTCATTACTATTCAATTCAAGAGCAACAATCCTTGAATAGAACAAAGGATCAGAAGTATATTATGGCTTAATGAGACATTAACTGATGCTTCACTGGACCTTTATCTTACTCACGAGCAGTTTTCATTGTAATTTAAATATCTAAAACTTTCATTGTTCGTTATTCATTGTTTCATTCTAAATTCTGTAACATCTAATATAGAATGTTTCTAATTGCAAAGTAAGTAAAAGATGAAAAGATAGACAAGTACAAATGCTAAACTAAGAAGGAAACTTCAATTAAAACCGTAATATTCTAATCCTTGTTTCCTTTGACTTTGACTGCAACACAAATAATTTAATTTTTTCTCTTCTTCAAGACCCAGCCGGATTAAATTAGATCGAAATTTTTAAAATTCTTAGCGCCTTTTGAAACTTAAAGATTCTCAATTATTTTCATGTATTGTGTACATCTGTGCGCATTAAGTATTTTAAATCTCTTGTTGTCCTTAACTACATTTGCGTATTTAATTATCATTATTTGGAGAAATGTTTTTCGTTTGTTTAGAAAAAGGATTTGAGAAAGCGTCTAATCTGTAACATTGTATTACACCCTATAAAAAGTATACTGAACTCAATCCACTATGTAAATGAAAAACTTACTTTTAAAATTCCGCCCATGGCGTGTAAACGGGCAATAGACATCAAAGAATTCAAGATAAATGAACTTTATCGACCCACCTCTACGCTTTGAAGAAATTTAAATCCAAATAAATTCCCTGAATTGGTACAAAAACATCGGCCCACACACTTGGAATGTTTCCGCCCATCTAATGAAATTCTCTTAACTAGTTCTTGAAAGGATAATTCATTCAATTAAACTGATATTTACAAATTACAGGGAAATTATCATTAGTGCACTATATTGAACAGAAGCTAGGTTTTCTCTCTTAAGAAATGAATTAGCGGAAAGATTTGCTTAATCGAGTTATTTGCTGAATAAAGTACGGGCAAGGGAAAACATTGCTTTTATATGGAGAAAGTTCCCAAAATAGTCTAACTGTGGATGATAATTTTTTGGTTTCAATTGTTTTTTTAACGAACAGTTCTTTTAACCCTCGTTTATACTTAAGACCTACATATGATCCAAAATATTAACAAGTAAAATATTAAATCAGAGTTTTGTGAAACGTTTAGTCTGCATAATCTTTAAGGAAATGAGAAGCTTTAGCTGGTTTAGGTCAGTCAAAGTTTATCCATTGCAAAGAATTATTGGCGCAAAGGGACAATTTTCCCAGAACGATCATTAATTTCGTTTTGCGTTGATTCATTATAAACGACGTTTCACTTTTCAAATTTTTGCCACCAAATATTAGAACCCTACTTTATATTAAAAGAAATTAAATAATGAAGAATCTGTATTTCTCTATGAAGTATGTATGTTTATTGCACTGTGAAAAAATCAGCTGTTCCTAGAGACCTCAAATTTTGAATAATGTAGTCATCTACTCGAATATAGGTATCTGGAACCCCAAATTTGGAGTTTGGAATTTATGTTATTATCTATTCCATATTTTGTAAACCTTTAACGAATTTTTGATTAACAAATTCAACGATTTCAAATCAATCAATGGCAACACTGTAAAAAAAAAAAAAAAAAAAAAAAATTATCTTCAGCGCGCGAGACTATGTATCTGAAATTTTAAAGGTTTGTTCTTTTTAAATCGTTTTGTGATATTACTGTTGAATTGAATTTTATGGTTTACGTGCGAAGAACATGATATTTAATAAATAAAGGAAACACATAACATGTTAAAAACCTTATAATAATGCTACGAAACGTTATATTAATGTTACAAAATGTTAATTACGCCCTTTAATTATATATATATATATTAAAAGGCGTAATATTGTATCTGAAAGCTTTCGGATTTTTTTATCCTTATTGTTAATTAAAATGAAAACAAAGTTTGATCTTTAATGTTCAGCGACCGTTTAATTTATGTTGTAGAGTCGTACCTTCATGGGAGGCAAACGCTAAATCGAGATACTAGATGGATCTATGCGACTTATCGATATAGCCTAAGAACTGAATTAAGAACTGAATAATGCAACGGAAAGCACTCTCAGTGATTATGCACCAGTCAACATTTACGGCGTAATTTGCGGCGAAGTAATGAATTCAACTTAAAGTTAAGTCAAGTCGTTAAGTTAGGCAGAATTGATTAATGCGCAAATTGGCTAAACATATATCGCGTGACAAGCACTATTGGTAAGAAGAAAGCAACGCCGAAGACAGACTGTTTTATCAGAATTTCAACTAATAACGTGGCGATCAGCAGGCGAAACACTCTCTGATTAAAAAATATAAAATTTTCCTTTAAATACTACTCCTTTCTACCTTATTTGAATACACTCAAACTAAAAATCAGTATTCTGACAGGAAAACGGGAAGAGAGAGAACGACAGTAAAGATATTAAAGATACAACAACTGGCTAGATAAAATAAAAAAATTTGATGTGTATACCACATGACTTCCTTGTACGGAATATTAAATTATACGCATTTTTCTTGCATTTCATTTAAACTTATTGGATTGAATTAAATCTACTTCGTCGATAGCGCATAAACCACACGAGAATAAATGCACTCTTTAAAATTCACTACTAATATTTCGTTCATATTATAACTCAGAATGCCCAAAAGTTATAGCATTTGAAGAATTATCTAATCGTTGCCACATCTTCTATTCAAATACTATAATAAATCTACAACGCTTTATAAAAGAAATTAAGCAAACAAAACAAAAAAGAAACTGTTTTTCACAGACGATTCACTATTTCTCATTAAATTAACTCAGTTCTCACTTCGCGACAAGGCAAAAATGCATAAAAACTCAAAATATCTATATTAAAAATTTTGAAGTAAACACTTATTTCCTCGAAAAATTTCAGAAAGGATTAAGCACGATTTAATTCGCAATAATTAATGAAGGCGTTATCTTTGTTGTTGCGAAGCTTAGTCTCTCTAAATTGGCAACAAATCCACTATTCCACTGTTTCAAATGTAAACAAATATGTCCGCCATGTTATTTAAAAGTTAGGCTTAACCGTCCTTAAACTGCTTTTATATTGTTGATAATTCTACAAATATTGCTTGCAGATTTAATAAAAGCATAAAAACCTTAACAGGAAGATAAGAACATCATAATTCCATCATTTTTAAAGCAAAAAATGCACAAGTTATAAGAGTAAAGAAACTGTGATCACTGAGCCGGATAATAGAATGGATATATATATAAATGTATTTATATACGTTTGGTGCGGCCGATTGCAACCAAAATACGAGGTGCACATCTGCATGTTATAGCAGTCCTATATAAATAATTTCAACGTTCTCAGGCTACTCGTTTTTGAGTTATGCGAGATACATACGTACGTACGAACAGACACCATTAAAATTCTCTTCAGAATTCATTTTAAATCGGTTTTATAATTTTTTCGGAGGAAAAGAGTCTTTTCATCTGTCCTTACGTACAGACGTCACTCAAAAACATCTTTAAATTGCATTCGATAGCGGACAAAATGGATATTTTTGTTGAAATATGCTGCCTGAAACTTTTCGCGATTACAATACTTCCTTTTTACTTAGTACAAGGAAGTAAAAAAACCCTGAAATGTTAACGAAAAAACTGCCACATTGATTTTTTAAAGCGCAGTAAAATTTCCCCAGATTTCGAAAAATGCTGATTTGTAAAGTGAAAACTGGCCGCAAATGCCTAAATTTCTATTCTGTCTCTCATTAGTTTGAGATTTCCTTGAAAAATTAATTTTTAAACGCTTGAATAGGATTCATGTAGTAAATTTAACATATAATTAACAGAAAATACTCACAGCAGAAATATATTTAACAGAAAAACTTAATGCAGAAAATGAGGGCCGAGAAAATGAAAGAGTTAAGAAGCCACAATTATCGGGCTCTGTACCTTAGTTTCTTTGCTTTAAATGGTCTTTATATTATTATCAGCTAAAACTGAAGAACACATTTTAGTCTAAATCTAGTTTTTTAATGGCTTATAATGTGCTTTGTAAGAATACAGAGATGTGCTTTTCTGTAACTTATGTTAGTCTGCAATTATTCAATTTTTTTAATCCATTTAAAGTTTGGTCTTTAGTTTTTAACTTGAAGGTTTATAACAGTTATTTTTAAGTTAAAGTTCTTTTCCCATCTCTCCTAATTTCAGCTTACAAATTCCTTACCAGAATGTGTTTTTAGAATCGCGTTAAATGCAAATGAAAAGGAATAGTATTTGAGTCGAAGTTCCACTGACTTCGGAAGAGAGAAGCAGAGTTTCTGAGTAGCGCGCGTTTGCTTTTGGGCACATATCTCTAAGCTGTTACTACGCTCGGCTGTATTACCGGGCCGTATTAAGGATAAAACAAAATGACAAAAGCTTCGGATAAATCTTTTTAGTTAGTTATTAGTTAAGTTCTTATTTCTTACAATTTTAAGCTCAAGTAGAGGCTTTATTGTACTCCCTGAGAAAGGGGCCATTTGTTACTCCTTATTTTGAGAAGTAAAGGGTAATTAACTCTTCTTGAGGTTACTGAACTTAAGCGACTATTCGCTTAGCTGTTCACTAGGTCAGTTATTAGATAAAAGGGAGGAATACTACAAACTTACCATCTTTATACAGAAGACAGAGCTTTCCTGTCTTTAATTGTATGAATATACTGCTTAATATTTCAATTTAAACTGAAAGAATGGAATGATTTAAATGCAGTATTTTATGTTTGCGTTCTGTGAATTTCACCTGTCATTCAGGTTTTTGGTACTTAACGCAATTTGGTAATGTGTTTTACAGATGAAAAGGTAAAAACCTCATGGGATGGAATCTGGCAGTTTTAATGATTTTTAAAAAATATTTTTGAATTATCGATATGTATCGTGAGTTGGCAAACATTATCTGCATATTAAGAGAAAACAGAGTGTAAAAGTAAAAAATAAATATTTTAATTATTAAATAAGAATTATGTGATACATTAAAAAGATAAAACATTTGCTTATATACATACATTACAATCATGAAATCGTTCTCTAATTTTTAACCCGGTGTTCTTTTTCTCACAGCGATCTGTTTTCTATTAAAAAAAACATCCGAGAATTGCACAAACTCGGCATTTTGTGGCAAAATACTGTACTCATGGAGAAATATTAGTATAAAATCTTCCATTGCTGGCAGATTTCCAAGCGATATTTTAAAAATGAGTTTAAGGCAAAAAATATCTCGATTTGTCTATAGAAGCCGTTGGAACTTAAATTACGACAAAAAGAAAGCATCCGAAAATGGCAACGTTATATAAGCTTAGCGGCCTGAAGAATGGTAGAGTTTCGTTTATTCTAGCAAACTGGGGATTTTTATTAGGTTGATTACGATAATGCATAAGTATCCACATTTTTAGTAAGAAAAGTTTCCTTAAAAGCCTAAGCTTTCGAGTAAAAAAAAATCTAAAAATCTAAACCACAAAACTTCCTTGTACTGTTTACTATTATGCAGGTATTTCTTTTTTTCATTTTTTCTTGGCCTACTTCAGTTTGCCTAGACAGCTTTCATCTTTCTTTAACGGATTCGTGACCAGCTTGCAACTTTTTTCTAACAAGCTTCATCTCTTGTTGGCACGCTTTAATCTCTTCTTTAACGGCTTTCATATCCTCTTAACGGATTCTTGACGAGCTTCCATCTCTACTTTAACAGAGTTGACGGCGTCTTCCGTCCGACAATAGGCTAATTGGATGCACAAGTCTGATATTAGGTTTCTAATTTTTTTTTTTTATCGAAAGAAATATTTTTGAACTTTGGAAATTTCCACTATTCGTACAAATGCTCACAGTATCAAACAGTATAATCAGTAGTTACCTGAAAAGCAATACTAGGGTGGAATTACGGTTACCGCTAACATGGTGGTCAATTACATTTATTCTATTTACAATTTTAATTATAATTATACTAAAATTACCTACATTCGTAACAGTATTAAAAGAACGTTATATTTGCAAACAACACAATTTAATACCACATTTAGGTCCGATGAAAGAATTACTGTGGCAATAGCCAAATGGAAATTGAATCCAGTGAATTTATTATCTACTGTTAAACACTGGGGGGGGGCATAATGGTTTAATGGTTTAGGGATGTTTAACTGCCTCTGGGTTGGGAAATAATTTTTATAGAAAATAATATGGATGGATACAAAAATATTTTAATGAAAACCTAAAAAAGCATCGGCAAGAAAATCTGAAATTCAAAATGCATTCAAGTTCTATCAGCATAGCGATCCTAAATATACAGGCGCAAACATTCGCTTACAGTTGTTATGCAGTTATTCTGAATTTATATTATGCGGATTTATATACTATCGAACATCCATGGAGTGGAAAAAAGGAAACAGGGGGAAAAATAAGGGGATATTGATATTTCTTCGGAAGTTGTAATAAAGCAATCCTTAGGGAGGAATGGAAGAAAAAGGGAATGTTCTTACACACAAAAAATAAGTTGAATACATGCCAAAGTGCATAAAAAAGAAGTTTTAGCTAAAGGATATCCAATAAAATATTGAACATCCCGTTATTTTCGTGTTTTAATTAAATACAAACGGCTCGTTCAAAGTGTTCGAATACTTCTGCGAGTTCATTTTCAGACATTTTTGAATAAATTATATTTTTTAACTATAACGCTTTGATTAACTTTTTCTAAAATAGGCAGGTTTTTAAAAAAGTGATCAATAGTTTACGTGAAAAAAAATGTTATTTCTTTATTAATAAGTAAAGGATATCTATAGTGTTAAAATATGTGCATTTCTGTCTGTGTTTTTGTTTGTTTGATTGTGACATTGGGAGTTGAGTTTCGAGAGCAGTGCCCCGAATTCCAAAAATTTGTGGGCAGCGATTTCCGTCATTCTTACCTTCGTACGGCTTTAATCGGCAGAGATATTAATCAAAAAATCTGAAAACGCTAATATTCGCACTCATGATTCCCAGTAGAAAAACTCTCGCGCGCTGGAGATAAAAATCATTGGTCATGAGGATACAATAGGCATTTAGCATTTAAAATACTCTTCTTTTCTTTATATGTATATAAGCGGCTAAAGTGTGTGCCGCGGATAGTTTATTGTTGCCACTCGGAAAAATGAGCGCGGAAATTAACGTTTCCGCAGTTTTTAATTATTATCTCGGTCGATTAAAGTCGTACGAAGATGAGAACGGTATCAATGGATTCGGAGAATGTTTTGGAATCCGAGGATATGCGTCTCGAATTTCAACTCGGCGCCGTTCCGTAGATATTCGAGAAAAAAGAATTTGGCACGTAGCCAAATCCCACCAATAGGGAAAACCCAAGAAAAAAAGCGAATGCAGGGAAAACGTAGGGGAAAATTAGTTTTTAGTTAATATGTCGGCTGATTAAAGTCCCACGAAGACGCGAATGGTCAAAATGACGCGCTACGGACCTGCGGAATCCAACAGTGTGCTTCGCTGTGCCCGAAAGCTAGCCGTTTCGGAAGAGATGGTGTTACTTCACCACATATATATATGCGGCTTAAGTATCTGTTTGTCACCGATAGTTTATTGATTGCTTGCTTACTAGCCAATGGGGTGAAGTTGCCACGGCACAGGGTTGCCATTTCAATTGAGACGTAGACAATTTCCTGTAAAACTTGCCTTTGCTATGACCATCCATAAGTCTCAGGGCCGAACGCTTAAGCATGTTGGCATTTTTTTATTTCAGCCTGCATATAGACACGGTCAACTTTATGTTGCCTGTTCAAGAGTTCGTGAAAGAACTGACGTAAAATAAAAAATAATGGATGGCCCTCTGCAAGGCGAGCTTAAAAATGATGAAAAGATCTCCTCAAGAAATGTTGTGTACAAAGAGATATTTGACATGGGAATTAACATATTATTATTTAAATCACCTTTATTTATTGAGCTAGCGGTGGCTCTTAAGAAATGTACCGCCAGTGGTTTCCTTCATTGTACTCTACTTTAAGGAATTAAGCAAACAGAAGGGGAAACCCCGTGGGGAAGTAAGCAAAGGGGCGTTATCGCCGCCTGTCCTGGGTAATTCAGTTTGAATTAACAGACACCTTTGCACAAATCATTTTAATTTCAAATTATAATATCTAGAACAGCGGTCATTTCGTATGACCTCCAGGCTTTCTAGTTTAATTATATTTGAAGATTTTACCCGAAGGCGCTGGCGTTATTTAAATGTTTAAGAGCAAAGGAGTGCTCACAACGAAAAGGCGAATCCATGGAAAAGTGCCACTACTTGCGACTAAAAAGAGTTTTTTGAGTTGTAGTAGGGAAAATTTGAAGATTTAAGCTTGAGAAACAATTAAAAATTTACCAGTTTAAATTGTCATGAATGGTTATTGGCCTTTTGACAGTATGGTCAATAGTTCGTTTACAAGTTCATCCTCTACAAGTTATCTTATATGGTGGTGTCCTGAATTTTGCATTTTCTGCAAAAGTTATCGGAAGTAGAAAGTATTTCGTCATGTTGTGAGGGTTTTTCTTAATTTGCATAACAAATTTATTTTAAGTTTTTCTGTTCTTAACTTCTCAAACTTCCGTCACATTCTCTCGCCAGGATGTAAATTTAAAGTTAAGTGAAGTGCTTTTTAAACGTGTGATTATCTCAGTTTATTCAGAGCCTAGCGCACGTTTCGTTGCTATTTCGCTGTCCCTCGAGTAAGCCTTTTGGCCTTCTCAGTTTAGTATCACGCTGGTTAGATTTCTGTGAATCCATCTCTTAGGAGTAATTTTGAAGTGCGTTCTTGCACTCATTTATTTTTCAGATTTGATTTTGTATTCTCGTCTACGTGTAAGTTATCGCCGCAAGTGAACGGTGTTTTTGTAACGCACGAAACCCGAGCTGTCTGTTATTTTAATTTGAGTTAATAAAGGGTTATTTTGCACTCTTCTTCTGTGCTGGTATTTATTTCGCCAACTGTGCGAGAATTCGCCAGGTTCACTGTAGGATCTAAATCAGTATATGTGGAAAGGTAGAGATAGATCTTACAATGTATGGAATCGATCTTCGTTTTTTTAAGTATTTGCTTGTTTCGAACATAACATGGGGCGTTACAATCATTCCTAGTAATTTATTTTGGAAAACTTGTAATTTGTTACGTTAGGAGATAAAAATTTTCTTTACTTCGAAAAGTTTCGACGCTGCTCGCTTTCAGAATATCAATAAAAACATGTTTAAAAAAATCTCAAAAGTTTCAGATTTTAAATTATGTTCAAAGGGCCGTTTTTTAACATTTTGTGTGCTACTTTTATTTATCAAATATAAGTTCTTTTCACTTAAACCATAAAATTCACTTCAAAAGCAATGTCGCAAAATAATTTTAAAATGAGCCTGTCTTTAGAATTTCCGGTACACAGCTCCGCGGGCTGGAGATAAAAAGGTTTTTTCCCCTGTAGAGTGTTGCCATTGCTCGCTTTGAAATCCTTGAGTTTGTTAATGAAAAATCGTTTAAGTTTTACAAAATATGAAATCAATATTAAAACAAATTCCAAATTTTAAATGTGGTTTTCCAGATGCCCATATTCGCAGCAGGATTACGTCATTCAAAATTGGATGGCTCTAGGTATCGTTGTTTTGTCACAATGCGAGAAACATACATGCATTTATGAAGATTCTTCATTATTTAATTTCTGCAAATATAATACAGGGCGATAGTATTTGGTGGCAACGATTTGAAAAGTGATACAGCCTTTTAAAGTTTTCAACGCAAAATTGCAAAACGATGGCAATAGTCTTTCAAGGAAAAAGCCCCTCTGGACTAAAAATATGAAAAAAAGAGCATTGCCAAACATCAGATATATTATTATTATTATATAAGGTCATATTCAGGCGGTAAAGAAAGTACGCGACTGTATGTGACGTAATTGTATGTCGGAAACGTTTTCGTCAATGCCAGTGTGTTAAATAAATAGCTGTTGCTGGCAACGTTTTTGTTTCTGGTTAGGACAACTGGCACGATATGTGATTCCACGTTAATTCTTTTATTGATATTGAATAAAAAGTATTATATTACATTAAATTTAAATCATGACGTCATAAGTATATACATATTAACTTGAAATGTCAAAAGTTTTGTTTTCTGGTTTGGCAATAAAACTATTATTTACCAATTATTTACGAATTGGTTGTTGTTTGGAAGGGAGGAATTGATTTCATTTATACTAAGATGTTTTTATAAATTTTCTTTTCAGTTCTACGTTGGTCGCTACTTTCTGATCTGGAGCGTTTGCCCTTTAGTTTTAATAAAACTGGAGAACACATGGCGTTTAAAAAAATGAGAGCAACTGTATTTCTTGAAACTTTCGTCTTTGAATATTACAGTATAGCATAGATCACATATGCTTATGCTAAATCTCTATTTGATACACAAAGGAAATTATTCAACTTTCACACTAGAAATAGAGTGTGTGTTTGAAACTTTAAATCATTTTAATATGCACGAGTAATAAATCTTGCTTAATTTGCAAAAGTTCGAATCCTTAACTTACTTTGCAGTGTCACGCAATAAAAATAATGTAGTGCAGCTAAGCCACTGGATGAAACATGCATATTTAAATTTTTAATATAAAGTGAGACTTCTGCATGTCTGCCGGAACTTTCTTATTACAGACACGCACAGCAATTACGAACACTCCTTGAGATGGAGGCGAAAGATTCATAACTTTCATGCCTTCTTTTAAATCAACTTGCTAACACTTTTTGATATATTTTCTCACCCTTAGACATGAAAGAAGGATAGAAAAAAGTATAATTTATGACTAATGATACCAATAAAGAAACCCGCAGCTACCGCAGCGAGCCCAAGTGATCAACGTTCATTGTTTTAAAATGACTTCTTCCTGAATTAGAATTGCAAATTTTCAAAAGTTCTGTATTTTTTTCTTTTACTTTCCTTTCACATGGTCATTACGTATAACTTAACAACACCCTAGGCGAAGTTGATTAACCAGAGACTGAAGTTAAAGCGTCACGAAAAGAATCCGAACATTTTGCATAACAACTTCAACTTTAACTGTATCTTGCAGACGATAATGAGTAGGAAAATGGCTCTGTAATAGCGCACTGCTTGTCTGCCATTAAAGGCAAAGAATATTTTAATCTTTGACATTTCATCCGGTAGTTCTTTAGAAAGAGCCTTTTTTAGAATATAGTTGAAATTTGAGTGACATTAATTTATTCAGAATGTAAAACATTTTATCATAGCTTCTCTTTCTTGCTTCTCTCTCTCTTTTTTTTTTTTTTTTTTTTTTTTTTTCACCGAAAAATTTCTGTTAACATTTCCGCTTATAGCAGTTGTGTTCTTTGCTCAAATTGAGTTAATTATTGCTCATGACATAAAATGTTTAATACATTGTATTGCTATTATACTCGCACATTTTTTGGTTTATCTAAGAAAGATAGTATAATGAAGATAATATGAAGATATTTACACTTGCATTTCTTTTGTTTCTTGATTACAACTAATATGCTTATTTTCAAAACGACTACTATGTTTATCATTGCAAAAAAAGGAATTCCTTCCAAAATTGTTTATGGAATTGTTTTTTTACATTATTTAGTTCAGGAAAAATATGAATAATTGTTTTTCTTACTTTTAGTTTGGCAGAAACCTCAAGAACTGAATACATCATACTGATTATTATTCATAATTTTTTTTGCAGTTCATCAGATAGTTTGTAGAGTCATTAGGTTAATTGGAAGCAGAAAAGATGAAAAATATGCAACCGCCTTCGCCGGGAATCGAACCACGGACCTCTGGAATACCGGCCCAGCGTGCAGAAGCACTACACCACGAAGGCACGCTAGGGAAGTGGGAGAAATACCTTATAAGTTTTGCATTGTAAATTTAAAAATACTTTCAGCATTGAGGATGAAATAAAAGAAATTAAGTTACCCATTCTACATTAGCCGGTTAAATATCATACGCTTAATTGCCCAAATTTCCCATGCTGTTGTGTGAGTTTCTACTAGTGTCTCATATCCTTAGAATAGTGCTAGTTAAGCAAAATACTTTAAGTCATCTGATGAATGTGATTGCCGTTTCAGTAAGAGATTTATCTCTATTAGAAAAAGAGATTAAATTCATCATTCAAAGAGATACTTATCCCCAAAAGATCAGGTATATCACATGATTACTGATGTTATTTTTTAAAACAGCTGAAATTTTAAAAATTGCGAATTAATTATTGAGTATATATTAATGATACTTTGCATTAAACTTATTGCATTGATTTGCATTAAATTGAGTATAATAATATGTGAATATTTTACGTTAATTTTTACTTACGATACTCTATAGTAATACTCGAGTACGTATAACTCCTGGGTCACCGATGGATCGATTTTATGATTTCAAGTGACCCACTTGAAGAATACATATATATATATATATATATATATAAGATAATTTCTCCCTCTTACAAGGATGCTTTCGTGGTGTAACGGTTGGAACACTCTGCACGTATTAGAGAGGTCCAGGTTCGAGTACCGGCCAGATAACTGTTAATATTTCTTGTGTTCCCTACTTCAAAAGTCCTAATGACTCTGGCCCCGAATCACAAGAAGTGGCGCCCGAATCAAAAGAAGGTGGTGCATGATGATTCTTCACCGCCAGAATTTGACGATTGGATCCCTCAATCCTCATTCTCCCTTGGGGAAGTATATAAGGTATTTTCTCCCTCTTATAAGCCTGCCTACGTGGTGTAACGGTTAGCAAACTCGGCGCGTATTCGAGAGTTTGAGGTTCGAGTCCCGGCGAAGGTTTTGCTCATTTTTCATGTCTTTTCAAAATAACCCAGTGACTCTACAAATAAACCGAAAATAAACAATAACATTTTTGTTTGATTACAAGTTGTAGTGATGAACATGCATTTTTATTTTTAAAAAATAAAAACTGTGACATAATTTCAAGGAGAAATCGATTTGTTTGGCACCCCCTATTCACAATCCATAATTCCAAAAAAATAGCTTTGCGTTTTGTTCGCCTTCGGATGAACTTATAAATGAGAGCAAATATTTTCACACATGAAATCTATTTTAAGTAAGAACAACAGCAACTTGACTTTTAAAAATTCAGATGCTTAAATTCGTTTTAAGACGAATAACTCGACCAGACTCGACTAAACTAACGTCACAAATTCGGCATCAAGGGAGCCATCGATTATGTTTGTTTTTATAATAGTTATTCAGTTATGTTTGTTTTTATAATGATAATTAGAATTTAAATTTTTATGTTTAAAGTTTAAAGTGTACTGCAAATATTTTCTCAATAAAATTTATCTTATTATTTGCCAAGAAAGACTGTTCTAAAATGAAAATACAACTGACCCGAAGCGTCTTGTTAATACAAAAATTTTGGTTGACTATGACCTCCAGCCAAAAAAATAGTTGCCTACGCCCGAGATAGAGGGAAATTTAATGCAGCCTGTGAAAGTTCTTTCATGGCCGAAATGGTGATGAGAAAAAGAAGCCACATTTACAGGTTCGGTTGTTTAGTTAATTCAATCAGGCAAAGCATACGAAGGCAATCTCTCTAGATGAGAAATGCCTCCATAAGATATCTTTTAAAGGAAATATATACTTTAAGCATGGAAAACCAGGCAAACATCATGTAGCCAATCACTTCTTTTGAATTTGAACCCAAATAACCTTTACAGGGAAAACTGCTATATCCTCCATAATTTCGGTAAAATTTTAGGAGTTCAACAAATTGAAAATTATAAGATTAAAAAAAAAAAAAAAATTGTAAATATGAAACTTATTGTTGGAGAAGATTCCCTTCAAAATGCCTTTTACATAATAATATGTAAATTAATAATTTACATAATAATATGTAATTCAATTCTTAACGATGAATTCTTTTGAGCCAAGTTAGCAACAAATATTTGTCGTTTTGAAATCCTATGAATAAATATGAGATTTAGAGAACTTTAACTGTTCGGTGAGGAAAAGCCTTCTAAAGGTAAAACTTTTTTTTTTTTTTTTTTTAATTGAGGAGGTTTAAGGATAACTTCTCGTTCGTTGTTTATTTCTGTGTAAGAACGGGATTTTATATATTAGTTTCACTTCCATTACTTCTGACTTTTCAATGTCTGTCTGCTTAAAAACGTTACATCACTTTATCGATGTAAAAATACTTCTGTGAGAATATTATGTTTTATGGACCTAAAGAGTTAATTGCATATATTTCCATATTTGTGTCTTGAAACAAAATGAATATTTCTTTTACAGTTATAAAAGGGATTTGACGCTTCATCACAGATAAATGCCAACAAGTATTATACTCAAAACAATATAAAAATAGCTATGGCCCAAAATTTCTATGAAGATACTTTTCCAGAAAACGAAATAAACAAAACAGCAATCTTCATTTATTTTATTCATCAAGTCTAATTAAATAGTATTTAATGGAAATAATAGATTTTATTTGATTTTCACAAGTGAAGTTATTTCCAATTGAGAAAACGCGTTATTAAGAACTTTCGGAATTTTCACAGGTAAGAATCAAGAAGGCAAGATCTATGCCTTCAACAGCAGAGATCACAAGTGACTGCGAGATTAATGTCTTTTAAACCTGGAAAACCTAAATTCAATTCTTGATGATTGAAATGTTTACCTTCGTGAGGATTTCGTATTTTTCTGTAGATTTAACGCAAGCAGAGCACATGTATTTTGAAAACACGTAATTAAAGTATATTTCCGATGGAATGTTGTTCTTATGTTTATTGCCAAAATCTCCAAATGTTTATGAACGTAACATTTGTGTATTGATTGAGAAGCCTTAAATTTCAGTTTTTAATGGTTTATTTTCTAGACAAATTAAATAAACAAGCCTTTTACAAATAAACAAGCTCAAACAAGGTAACTCATAAATAAACTTATAAATAAACAAGCTCAGTTTTTAATGCTTCACTTATTTTATAGATAAGTTAAATAAACAAGCTTATAAAGAATCGTTTGTAATCCATACATAAAACCTTGTTCCTCTCTGAGCATTCTTAATAATACTAATGTTCATAATATACATTATGCAGTGGAAAGGAAACCGAAAATATTAAAATTAAAATCAATAAATGAATGTGAGAAATTATTATTCTTTCATATATATATATATTATATATCTATATATACATTTTTCCCCAAAAGTGTTTGTACACTTAGGAGTTCCAATGAAATTTATTTATTAATAAATATTAATATTTGATAATGGGAATTTTTTATAATATTTATAAATTTCTCTTAATTAAAATATATTAGTTATTTTACAAATATAGTGAAAGTGCTTTTTTGGAAAATCAATAATCAAAGAGTAACAGAAAAATTACGTAACGAAAGTCTTCGTATACTTTAAAGAAATCTGCACATATTAAATATTTGAGTACTTCAGCTCGTTAGTACTTTGTACGATATCTTGCAGCATTTCTGACAGCTTTCAAACGTCTGGGCATAGAGCTCATCGGTTTTTTTATTGTAATATCTGTATCAATGTTCCTCCATTCTTCCATTATTCCTCTGTTTTTAGTTTACTTGTAATTGTTCCTTAGTTAGTACTCGCCGAAAAGTTTCAGGTGAAACTAAAGTAGAAAATTTTCAGTATATTCTGAAAAAATCTTTACAGCATTCAAACGTGCATTTCACAATTTTTTAACTAAAATTTTCTGATCACGCTGAGTTAACCTTTCCGGACGACCACTCCTTACTTTATTTTCGATCTCAATTTCTTCTTCAAAGCATTTTATCACATGCGGATTGTAGACTGGAATAAATTTTCTAATTTAGCGATATCCCGGATCGAGTTTCCACCCTTATGATGAAACATCATCAATTTTTGAATGCTATTCATTGTTTCCTTACGACTAAGATACAGTTTTGAATATTAAAAAAAAGCGAAGTAAACAAGCAAAGAATAAACCCAAGTGAATTTTTTAACGTCATAAAAATACAAAAATAAGATAAGTAACAGATTCTTTTTAGTTATGAAATCTTACGAAAGTGATTCAGTGTACGATAACTTTTGTGGCTTTTTGTATCTGTGTTTTCTTATATTTATGAATTAAAAAAAATAAAATAAGACAATATTAAAAAAGTTAAGTTTTATTCAAAATTGCATGGAGATGATATGAAAAAGTATTGGGTTTTATATTTGAATTCAGTTCCCTGCCACAGCGCTTTTCTATAAATTCTTAAAGTGTATAAATAGTTTTGGGAGCCACTTTATATATATATATATATATATATATGCATGACGTAACGCATGATACAAATATGTAATTTATTATCCTAACTTTAATTTGCAATAGATCCTTAACCCTCCAATTTAACTTTGGTATTTCTCCTTTCCCTTCTTTACATAATGCTGATGACTCACATAATTTACAAACTGAAATACAAACATCCAGTATCAAAATTCTTAACAGCTAGCGGGGAAACTGAAGCCCACAACGCTTTCTTTTGAACTTAGATTCATCTTGAAGCACGTGGCATTAGCATTCCCGCTGTCTACGTTCTATCTAAAAGTAATAATGGTACCGATGATAGATGTTTATTAGTAAGAAATGAAATTAGCATTTTAATCCTGTTACATTTTATATTATAAATAAGCCATTAATACATTGGAAGTTATCTTCAAGTGAAACTCAAGAGAATATTTTATCTTCATTTTATCTGCGATACATTGTGTTTTAGAATCCAACAGTATTAATATTGGGATTGTCATTTTTCTTTATAATATGCTTTCATCATATGTCAGTTTTAAAGAGAAAACTCTACTCATGCTAATTATTTACTGCTGCTAAGTTCTTTGAAAAAAACTAAGTGAATCCTAAAAGATATGTTACAAACCAGTGGTGCGTTCTAAAATCTTATTAATTATTACTCTATAATTTTCCTGTTTTGTTGAAAAAGAAGTCTTCACATTTTAACAAAATTTCCATATATCAGATTCAGTTTCACTGATTATAATAAATTCAAATTTGAGAACTACCAATCTGTTCTGTAGTTTTGGGGTAAACGGTAAATTTTCTCAGCTGTGATAATTTAAGGAAATATTTTGCATTAAAAGAACATAAGAAACTTCTCCTTATCCGTATTTTACCAAATATTTACTTTAAATACTTAAGGGTTTGCAAAACAAATAACATCCGTGTTTTTGGTATACGTAAAATAAGACTCCAGAAATATATATTTAAAGTGAATAGTTTCCTCTTAAGAACAGAGAGTTTATATTTGTCTGAATACTCCACTAACGCTGAAACCAACAAAAGTTTGAATAACCTAGTCTGTAGCACAATATTTTATCTAATATTTCCACAGACATAACATGAGCCGTTATTTGCATTACAAGCGTTTCATATTTTCAAACAAATCTTTCCTATACGCAATATAAATGACGCTGTATTTTAAGTTTGTGCAGCCAACAGCATTCATTCTTTCGAACTATGCTTATGCCCCAACGTATGTACACTGCAATACACAAAATTGTACTTTTCGAAAATTAAGTATTTGAAAAACATTCTTGCTATCTCTGAGCACAGACAAATAGCAATAAAATGTTCCAAAATATAAAGCCTGATGGAAACATTCTGCTTTGCAGAGTAGAAATTAGACGCTGCAAAATGCCTAGAAATAACTAAATAAATTCTCTGAAATAATAATAATACCTTAGACCAGTATTTATTTACTATACAATTTAATGAATTCGTGTAAGACTGAGACACAGTTTTAGAAAAATTAGAATTTTTATTGGAAATTAGAAATTAGAATATGACATCTTGGAGGCAACATATGGCTTCAACCGTTTTGGAGATAATTAAAAATTAGAATCCGTTTTGTAGAAAATTAGAAATTAGAATATGCCATCTTGGAGCTAACATATGGCTTGACCCATTTTCGATATAACATACGTATAACTAAAATTTTTAAAAACACAGTAAAACTCCAAATGTACGGAAAATTTGTGATCCCAAACGAACCGATGAAATTTTTATTTGTTTAGACATATAATAAATTTCTATTACAACTAAAATAAAACATTGAAATTACAGCAAAGATTCGATTATCCAATATTCCATTTTAAATATTACTTATACCAAAATGTGCATTTTATTGAAGTATTTTCCTTACTGACTTGAAGTAGAGAGAGAATTTTAGAGAAAAACAAATCTGACGAGCAACCTAAATAACATGGCCAAATGATAACTACCCCGAGCGTGCCATTATCTTGCTATTTCAGCGAAAAACCTGTTGATTTTACGTACACAGTTTGTTTATTATTATTATTTTAATACTCGCTACATTATATTTCATTTCTGTTATGTTAATACAGTGCGATTCATACAGTACTTCAAATTTATATAACACACTGCGTACCACAATGGGTTTACTTTGACTTTCTATTGAAATAAATTTTGTATTATAAGAAACTATGTGTCAGTTACGATGCTTCTGCTATTATTATTTCCAAGTTTTATCTTTAACAAGATATAAGCATCGCAATAAATATATTTACAATTATTGTTATGAAATTTAAAAGATAAATATTAAAATATATTTTAATTAGGCCTATTGTGCCGTACAGAAGCGATCTAAAAATTTATATTACAGATAACTAAATCCTGATCGTTGGAATTAAAGTCTTCATTTTTACTTTAAAAGCTATTTTAATGCATATTTTTATTATGATCACTAAAAGCGGAAAGACGTTAATTTATTCATTATATAGAAACGACTTTAAATGCTTCAATTCTTTATTTTTGATTAGAGAATCAAGTTTTAACTATTAAGTTTTGGTAATCTCTATGGAAGTCCTATTCTCTTCCCAGTTATTTCGTCAAACAGGATAAATAATTTCTTCGTTATACAGGGACATTATTTTGTTCTTCGTGCTGACTAACAATTTCCTTCTCTGTTATTATTTTTAGTTTTGCTTATATTCGTGAGATGGCGCTTATTTAACTCCACGGAGGATGGAGATGAGCAATTCACAGGATTACCGAAATTCTGCTCGTTGCCACTTCTGGCGTCAAATCACTCTTTTTGGCGATTACAATTTATTTTGTACAATTCTCACTCGCGAAATTGATAAGTTATTTTACTTAATTTGAATTTTCTTATGTATTTTAAATCTTTGTAAGGAAACAATAAATGCAGAGGAAATTAAAAGCGTCTTAGTAATAGAATTTATAGAAAAATATTTGCTTCATTTAAAGCTAAAACAAAATTTTGCAAGACTCTGCGTCCGGGGTTATTTTCTTTTTAGTTTTCGAGATCAACGTTTTGTAATTACATAAGCGTACTAAATTGTTAAAGCTTATGAAATGAAAGATAATATGATATACGATAAATGGGATATTTGACCCTATTTGAATATAAAAAATTCATAAGAACCTTTAATTTAGATAATATCAACTAAGTTTCATACATTCCTTTTTAATATATCGCTTTGCTGCCGTTTTGTACGTTAAGAGTATTGTGTTTCTGATTGTCTTACTAGCCGTGATTAGCAGAAAACTTTTAAACTTAAAAAACAGCAAATTAATGATTTCTAGATATTTATTTCTAGATATTGACTATGGAATAAGAGTTCAATTCTTTTGGAATTTAAGTAAAAGCAACCTAATTTTAGTTTATTGGTACAGGAAGTGACAATAAAATTTTATTTACAATTTTTTAATTAGTTTTTAAGGAATTTCTTAATTAATATGAGTGTCAAATGAATTTAATTAACAAAGTGAGTTAAAAAAGTGAAGTTTAGTTGATAATTAATTCAAAAGACCTGACATTTAATTGAATAGTTTAATATTGATAATACGGTTTTAAGTAACTGAAAATGGCTCTAAGACACATATACTGCAGTTAAGAAAAAACACATATTTTTAAGGTATATTTTTTGCTGGCAAAACTCCTTTTATAATTTCGTCTTTTCTTGTATTTTTTTTTTTTTACTGTATTGTATAATTTAATATTCCGTACAAGAAAGTCATGTGGTGTACACATCAGCTTTTTATACATTCACTTTCATTCAGGTAAAATGATGACTTTTCAGATAAAAGGATACATATAAAAATTTTGTTTCATATAAAATGCATTGATATCCCTAGAAAGACCAGGAAATTTGAATCAGTCTAAAAACTAGTCTAAAGTTTGAAGGATAAATATCTGACATTAGCAGACCACTTAGCGCTCTTTCATATCTTCTGAGAATAAATTAGAATTTTCTGATGCGAGTTATCGTAGCTTCTTAATAATACACTATAACAGTTGTTTTTGCAAAATAACTAATGCTGTTGAAATAACTAATGTAGTGAGAAAGTGTACAGAATTGCTTTACTGAGTTTTTAGTGTCTTTACTAACAATATACAAATCATGTTCTAGTAAGAGAATATTGGAAAAATATGTTTAACATATGTAATGTTTTAGTTTCGATATAAACTTATACATTACAGCATATTTATACATCAGGCAAGAACGCATATATATAGAAAATTCGAAACTAAAATCCAAGATGGTACATGCTTCGCATATGGAACAAGTGGCATTGTCGTTTCTTTAGCTAAATTATCGTTTCAGTAGAGATCCAATTGTGATTGTTAAATGGACGAGTTTGACATTACAGTGAAATTATTGACACAACTCAGAACGAAGCAGATAGTAAGATTTAGTGTCAAATTGTATCACTTCATTGAAACTCAGTGACATGATGCCAATATCTCTAAAGTAGATTTGTTTCATACATGTATTTGTTCTATTCAAACTATTTTAATGGATTAGTCGCCATATAAATCACCAATTCAATGGTTTTCTCATCAATTCCCCCTATTCGAATGGTTCCCATTCGTCTAAAGTCATGTTTTGTACAACTGAACGTTTCAATTAATGCCATTGCTTCAACGTAATTTCCATTCTAGAGAAGCAAGATCATCAATATAAATCTTATATTGTACTTAGAGCAATGTTCACCTAAATTTTACGACCAAAGTTTCGCAAAAGGTTTACACCCAAAATTTAGATAAATAGTAATTTTAGTTATATTTTCATAAATTTCTTCTAGTGTTTATATTGTTCATACATATAGTTCTACACAGATGAATACTCAAAAGCAGCTTAAAGTACAAATCGCTTTTGCTTATTACTATAAAAGTTATAAAGTACTTATACATTAATGAGTTAGACACCAATGATCAAACGTCTTCGCAATTCAATGAAGTCATTTATTTTATTATCCTACGGACTCAGTTTTATAATCACAAGTAAAATTTGCCAATTTACACAGCTTTGACAATCTATGCAAAACAATTATAGACAAAAGGAATTGTCTATTCTACTGTGTATTTAATAAAAAGATAAATCAACTGTTTTGTGTTCCTATTATTTTGGGTAACGTCTGTAATTGAAAGTTATATTGTAGGGTTTATATTTATTTTAACTAACATTTATTTTAAGTTTAAACTATCTTTCCTGTCAAGCCTTACTTTCCCCTGGAACTGCCAATGCCAGAATATGTAAATTTGAGTAGAACGCGCAAGGATTCAAATTATCAGCGGAAGTAGTATGATTTAAATAGAGAGGAAACAAGTTCGGTGTGTGATATTCTTACTGCACGAGCGCGGAGGTAGTTAGCGAGAATTGAAGAACCCCGCGTTGCGGCCTATGTGCTTGGCGGGAAGTAGTGTTAATCGTTCCAGTGAGCTTCAAGTCTGCTGAAATAGCAGCGGTATTGTAAAACGCGGTGAATTAGTTACTTTAGAGAGCCTCGTAGTTAGAATCTTGTCTTTACTTTCTTTTCAGGTTATTATTTTTATTTGACTGCCAAGTTGGCACAGTCTGTGAGTGTCAAGAGCACGCAATTGTAATTTTATTACGTTGAATAAAAAGGGACTTAAACCCTTCACAAGGCTCTATCTTTTATACAAGTTTTCACAGTCACCTCTTGGTTGCGTGCAAGTTGGAGGCGCGCAACGTTATATTGGCGCCCGAACACTTATCGAACTGAAATGGCCGAAAATTGGATGGAAGCCGCTGGACAACACCAAGAAATGACAAGCCAGTTAGAAGGATTTGGATACCTGGTCCAGATTTTGAGAGCGTCAATCAAGCCAAACGTCCATTTCGACGGAAAAAATTCGGTGGCGGTATTTCTCGAAGTTTTAGAAAACCACTTTCAGCTCTACCCTGTGCCTGAAAGACAAAAGGTTGCCATCGCCACATCAGCACTAAGAGGACAGGCCGCGCTATGGTGGAAAAATATAGGTAAATTTTTATTAGGGGAATTTGCAAGCCAGACATATACATTTGAAAATTTCAAAAAATCGTTAGTAAAGGCCTTTCCCATAGTGAAAGATCGTGCACGGCTGGAAGCCGAACTATATAGTTTCTATCAACGGGATACAGCACAATTGACGGACTTTATTTTACGAAAAATCAAGCTAACGGATATGCTGTATGGAAAAAAACCCGATGCGGAGATAATTGAAATAATATTACCAAGATTGTTACCCGCTGTCCAAGACTACTTTGAAATTAGAAACCCAAGCACATTGCAGGAACTTTTCGAATTGGCGGTGAAGTTTCAAAATCGCAGAATAGCGGAAAAAGCGAGAGGGGAAACATATTCTCAAAGTACCCGAAGGAAAGAGGAAACCAGAAATGGAAATCGCTCTTATGGGGGAAAGAACTATCAAGCTAACGCATCGAAACTCGAAGGTCAAGGCCCAAAAAGAAAATTTGAAAATAAACATCCGCGTACCCAGAAGACACAGATTGAAAAGAAAGCTTTAAACGAATAGAGGGGCCTGTGAAAGGGAGGGTCCAGACCCCGGAAGTTTTAAAAAAACCCTCAAATAGACATTTAAACACGGTCATCGTAAAAAACTCACAGCTACCAATTATACAAGTCCTGGTTGGCGATGTACCAGTAGAAGCCCTCATTGATACAGGAGCAAAAGGAAATTTTATGAGTGAAAATTTCTTCAAAAAGAATTTTTATAGGATACGACTATTTAAAACCAGAAATACGGAAATTATAGCGGCGCAAGGAAACACATGTCACTGCATCGGGAAATTATCATTAAACTTACAGATAAAAGAGGAAAATCTCAAAGTATTAATTTTTGTGGTGAAAGACCTGCAACACTCTCTTATTTTAGGTATGGACTTTTTAAGGGCCGCGAGGGCCAAATTAAATTTTCAAGATAGTTCCGTGGTGTTGGAGATGGACCAGAGGTTGGTGGAACCTGTGGAGACACCTGAATTGGACCTTAGCCATCTGAATGACCATGAAAGTAAAGCTATACAGCAAGTGGTGAGTAATTTTTCTCCTTTGTTTTCAGAAAAACCAGGAAACTGCCAGATAGTAACTCACAAGATTCAATTAAATGCCGAAAAACCTTGTAGGACTAAACCGTATCGTTATGATAAACAAAAAGACCTAATCATCGAAGAACATATTCAGGAGATGTTAAAGAATAAAATAATAACGCCCATAAATAGTGAGTACGCGAGTCCAGTCGTACTATGTAGGAAAAAGAACGAGTTTCCTCCTTCGGATAAAAGGGCTTGGAGGTTTGCTATTGATTACAGAAAACTAAATAGTATTACCAAATTTCCAGTTTACCCTTTGCTGGTTATAGACGAGATCATTAGACAGATCAAATCGACAAGATAAATGTCTACTTTGGACTTAACGTCTGGCTACTATCAAATAGCTATGAGACCCGAAGATATACATAAAACCGCGTTTATAACAAAATCGGGCACTTATGCATTTTTACGCATGCCCTTTGGGTTGTGTGGGGCCCCGTCAACATTCCAGAGAGCTATGGACATTGTTCTAAAGCCTGTCCTAGGAAAATCAACTTTAATTTATCTAGATGATATAATTATAACGAGTAGTACGTTGGAACAACACATAAATGATTTAGAACAAGTTTTTAAATTATTAAAAGAGGCCGGTCTTACAATTAACGCCTCAAAATGCAAGTTCGCAACTAAAGAACTTAAATATCTCGGTTATAAAATTTCGCAAAAGGGTATAGAAACGCAAGATTCAAAAATAAAAGCTATTAAGAATTTCCCACCGCCCAACACCGCCAAGAAACTTTCGTCTTTCCTTGGGTTATGTTCTTACTATCGATCTTTCATAAAAGATTTCGCTAATATTGTTGAACCACTCTTAGTAATCAAAAGAAAAAAGAGTAAATTTACGTGGACAGCGGAAGCTAACACAGCATTTGAAAGATTAAAAGAAGCGTTCATTAATACCCCTGTTTTAAAATTCCCGGAGGGGGACGAAAACCTGGAAATTGCAGCAGATGCGTCAGACTATGCGGTGGGTGCGGTTCTTATGCAAAATAATCATCCGCTGGCATTTTTTAGTAAAACATTGAATCAGACACAAAGGAATTATACAGCTACAGAAAGAGAAACATTAGCCGTATTAATGGCTGTACACAAATTTCGAGTTTATTTCGGCAAATCGCCAGTAACAGTCTTTTCGGATCATGCGGCTGTTGGTAGACTTTACTCGGGAAAAAACCTAACGCCCAGGTTAATAAGATGGGCTTTAAAACTCCAAGAATATAATATCACAATAAAATATAAACCGGGTAAGGAAAACAATGTAGCTGACGCACTTTCTCGTATAAAACTGGACGATGAAGGAAATGAACTTAAATGCGCTGTGTTGACTTCAAAAATTTTAGATTCTAGAGATACGGTTATTATTGAACTGAAAGCTGATCCTGAATTTGGAAATATCTATGCTTATTTGAAAGACCTCGAAAGCTTTGAGCATACAGATATCGATGCGATAAGAAATAGAGCAAAAAACTATGAAATAATAGATAATTTATTATTCTATACGAAAACAACAAACGAAAATCTTGAGTATAAACCAGTCCTCCCAGCCTCGCTTTGATTAAGTATTTTGAAGGAGTTGCACGAAGAAAAAACAGCGGGCCACCTCGGGGTCAGAAAGACTATAAAAAGGGTACGCGAGGGTATATTTCCCGCAATTATACAAAATAGTAACGGCGTATGTCAGGTCCTGCAATCAATGTCAGTTAATAAATGATATTAATTACAGCCCGGCCGGGTACTTAAATAGCATTCGCGCTACATTTCCGAATGAAATTTTAGGCATAGATCTTCTTGGTCCCTTCCCCCAGAGCGAGTTAAATAAAAATCGTTTTCTTTTAGTAATAGTAGATCATTTTTCAAAATGGATAGAAATTGTTCCACTTAAACGCGCGTCAGCCAAAACAGTCGCAGATGCATTCTTACACAGATACATTTTAAAATACGGTGCACCGATAAAAGTTATTAGCGATAACGGAAAACAATTCATTAGTCAAATATTTGAAAACATATGCAATGGACTTGGCATACGCCATATCAAAATGGTTCCGTATAGACCACAGGCTAACATAGCAGAAAGAGTTAATAAAAATATAGTAAAAATAATTCGCAGTTACGTGAGCACACATCACAAGCGCTGGGATGGCTACATAAATGAATTAGCTTATGCTTTAAGAACGGCACATCATGATACTACGGGAAAAACTCCAGCAGAATTATTCTTAGGCCGAAAATTAATTACGCCTTTAGATAAATTATTCTTTGTGCAACAAAGAGAGCAGGAGTTTAAACAAAAAGATGTGCAAAAGTTGATTGATCAGGCGCTTAAAACCTCGGATACGGCAAGAAATAGGCAGAAACTATATTACGATAGAAAACGCCGTGAAGCAGATTTTAAAGTTGGGCATAAAGTATTGAAGCGGAAATTTTCTTTATCAAGTGCCCCAGACAATTTTATGGCAAAGCTAGCTCCAAAGTTTGAAGGCCCCTATGTAATTCAGGAAATCAAAGGAGTAGTCTTATATCTTAAGAACGAGAGAGGGGAAATCTGTAAAGCAAGTCCCGACCAGGTGAAAAAATACTATAATCCAAATGATTTTGAAATCCTTAAAAGTTTCTTGCAGGACTCAAGTCTAAACGAAATAGAAGGGCCAGAGACAACTATTCCACCACCCAAGAAACAGAGAACTGAAGAGAGACCTAGCACATCTACAACCCGGACGTCGGTATCAAAAAGAAAAAAGGATTTTCAAACTCCAGCGTTTAAGAAAAACAAAAATACAGATGAACCGGGTAAAGAAACCGTGGTAAAGAGAAAAACACCACCTACAAAGGATAGCAGGAGAAATTACACATCAAGGAGAACGCGCACACGGCCACAGAGTCAGGTGCCAGCAAGGCCGCCGTTCCGGAAACTGAAACGCCAACAGGAGGCACAAAAATACGAGGAACAGAAGAAATTCAAGAAGGACTCCAGACCGGAGGACGTCAAGACCAGCCGTCCCAGGGAGAAACGGAAAGGCCAACAACCAGACGATGACTCCGTCAAGAGGCCAGCATGTAGAGGACGCAAAAGAAAAGGTCAGGTGGACGACACTCGGAGGGCAGTAAGGAGAAGATTAACATCCGTGAAACCTCTAACTTGGGACCAATTCTGCCAAAAACGGATGACGGAGTTTCAAGCATCGAAAACTCAAAGATAAGTTAAAACCTTCTATAAATTTTTTTTCTCTTTTGTTCCGAAATGTTATGCATAAGTACGAAGTTCTATGTTTTGACGAAAGTCAATATGTCTCGGTTGAGACTTAGTTTTGTTTTACTTTATTTAGCTAAGGCAAAAGTATTATTTTCTTTAAGTGTAAAAGCTAAAAACAAGCATTTTCTGTTAGTCGAAAGACTAATGCTGTTATGTTAAAGCCAAAATTTGGCCGAAGATAAAAATAACTTCGTATTCTTGTACTAATAAGAATTTTAGTTTCAGTGCCGCCAGCTTGGCGAAGAATGAGTAAAGTAAAAATTTATTTTATCTTATTCATTTTATGGTAAATTGTAAAAAGCATATGTATTAAACTTTTGTAAATGTATGTAAATACTTGAATGTTATGTAAAAGTAGAATTTAGTCTAGAAGCTTAAAATTGTAGATGCTAAAAGTGAATGCTTAAAAGCAATGAAGTCAAAATTTAAGTAGTAAATTGTAGATAAAGTCATGCTTTAGAGCGAAAGCCTGCATGTTTAAAGATGAATGAGGGGGAAGTTAGAATGAATGTGTTTTGCAGGGTTCTCCACCTACATTTGAATTTTTAAGACTATTAAAGTAGCTCATGGAGTTGTAGAATGTCGAGTAAGGTGTGTCTATTTGGTCGTTGAATTCTAACAAATCATGGTGGTTAGGGGAACTGTTGTAAGACTAAAACACGAATATTCCCGTTTGACACCACACATGGTGGAGAGCCAGGGTAAAGTTAAATTAATGCTTTAAAAATTGAATGAATGTGAAGTAAGCAATAACTAAGAAAAACGAATCGTTTAAAAACAAAAATTTATTGTGTCAAGAAAGTGTAAATTATAATGTATGTAGAAAGATACTGATACTTATTCCTTCCAGATGCTGGAAGGAAAGACCAAGATTGATTGATGAAGTCCAGGAAAAGTTGCTGTAAGAAGAGAGCTTTGTAACGAGCAACAGAATTTTAGTATACAAATGGTTACATAAGATATTTTTTTTGTGTAAACGAGGTTCTCGCCAGTTAGTTCAGAATTAGAGAAACTTACAACAGGTCGTTTGTAGGACCTGCTTCCAAGTTTTCCAAATTCTGGCAGCGGCAAATGTAGGGTTTATATTTATTTTAACTAACATTTATTTTAAGTTTAAACTATCTTTCCTGTCAAGCCTTACTTTCTCCTGGAACTGCCAATGCCAGAATATGTAAATTTTAGTAGAACGCGCAAGGATTCAAATTATCAGCGGAAGTAGTATGATTTAAATAGAGAGGAAACAAGTTCGGTGTGTGATATTCTTACTGCACGAGCGCGGAGGTAGTTAGCGAGAATTGAAGAACCCCGCGTTGCGGCCTATGTGCTTGGCGGGAAGTAGTGTTAATCGTTCCAGTGAGCTTCAAGTCTGCTGAAATAGCAGCGGTATTGTAAAACGCGGTGAGTTAGTTATTTTAGAGAGCCTCGTAGTTAGAATCTTGTCTTTACTTTCTTTTCAGGTTATTATTTTTATTTGACTGCCAAGTTGGCACAGACTGTGAGCGTCAAGAGCACGCAATTGTAATTTTATTACGTTGAATAAAAAGGGACTTAAACCCTTCACAAGGCTCTATCTTTTATAGAAGTTTTCACAGTCACCTCTTGGTTGCGTGCAAGTTGGAGGCGCGCAACGTTATAATATGATTGATACTTTTCAAGGCAATACGCATGATAAAAATAAAATATCTTATGAGGACACCACATGACGTCTTTGTACGGCCTATTGAATTATACACATATTTTTTGATGCATTTCATTTAAACTTATTTCCTCCAATTTCATTAGAGATAGATTTCTCATTTAATCATTTCAGTTCTCAATTCGAGACAAGACAGAAATACACAAAATCCCAATCTTAACACAAATTTATAAAATACAGAAAAACACCAAGCACAGTTAAAACAATGAAAATATTAAAATCAGACTTTCTACTCAAAAGCAAGCAATTCGGCCAGCAGGTAAGAAGACAAAATTTTCGATGCACAAAATTGAAAGTTAACTTTTGGCCACACTGTGTAAAAAGGCATTGAAGTTGGTGCACCAACTGACTTAATTTACTATTCTACTAAGAATTTCGATTGCAAATAAACAGCTTCCATGTTAGGCCTAGCCGCCACATTTAAATAACTCATAATTTTACAACTCTTGGATGCAAATTGACTAAAAGCATAAAAATCTTAAGCGGAACGTAAGAAGAACATAAATCAATCACATTTGGCAAAAATGCACAATTAACCAACATATAAGAATAAAAACACTGAGCTAACGTAGCCGGGTAATAGGGTTGCTACATATCTATCTATCTATCTATCTATATATTTAGCATGCATATATATACATATATACATATATATATGCTTATTTAAACTTTAGATGCTTTAAGTTTATATATATATATATATATATGAACTTAAAGCATCTAAATTTTAAATAGTAGTCAAAGCAAGGCGATTCCTCAACAATATTAATAATTCCATCCTTGTAAAAGGGTTAAACATAAAATCAAAACATTTCAAAATAAAAAGGAACATAGTAGTACAAACTCGAAAACTGAAAAATGCCAAAAAAGGAAATATATACAAGATAAAAAAATATAAAAATTAATCTCCCTTTACTAAAACTGTAATTCAGAACTCATCAGGGGAAAATGAATTAAAGCTTCATAAAAGCTGATTAATATGCTTCGAAAACGTGTTTCGTTCTCCCGGTATTTTTGAGATCAAAATAGCGCAGGACGGGTTTAAAAAATCTTCTTTTTATTTTTGCCTCTTATTAAGTTTCTTTATGTATACGTACGTGCATTCGTACGTATATACGTATTTACAGATGTTGCGTGTTTACAGATGTCACGAAAAAAAAATCTCTTTTAAATCCATTTTGTAACACATTTTGGAAAAAGGATCCTTTATTCTGTCCGTACGTATAGATTTCAAGCAAAAAAAATCGTCGAAATGAATTCGAGAGTGGTCAAAATGGATATTTCGATTGAAATAGGGTACTGAAAATTTTTCGGGATTACAATACTTCCTTTACTTCGTACAAGAAAGTAAAAACGGTTTCTGAAATAACTGAGTTTCAGTCCAGCAACTTAAATAGATATACACATATACCTGGTTTCTTTAATTTTATATTTCGGTATTATTTTGTATATGGATTAATGTTTTGTCACTACATATTTAAGGTTAGTTTAGAGCAATGATAATGAATAGTAACGAAATAAATGTGATAGTTATTATCTTAAGATATTAAATGCATTTCGCATAGCTGAAGTGGCTTCCATTTTAAACTATACCACTGAGTTTTCTGTATCTTTAAATTAGTATTCGAGATAACATCAATGTAACTTCGGAAAACTTCGGAGAAACGGAATGTAATTCGAGTAACTTCGGAAATGTTAATGGTATTGTTTCTCTAAATTAATTCTACCATGAAATAAAATTTAAAACTCTTTCATTTAAAAAAATAAAGTTTTTCCCTTTTGACAAATTAAATTCTCAGCCTGAAATTGAAAGCGAATGTGAAGCATAACTTATCAAAGGAATTCAATTATTCAGATTTTTGTCCAGTTTTTTTTTTTGTGAAAGCCTTATGCCGTTTTATTCCAATAATGAACGCAGTCTCGGATTTATTGAAGGAACTTTTCTTTATTTATACGTTGCTTTTAAAAATGGAAACATCATGCATATTTTCCTTAATGAAGGCAATTTTTCGTAAGGAAATGTTTTAAAGAACAAAATAGGAAATATTTTCCTTTGTGACTTACATTAATATCTCAGGTACAAGAGTGTGGAACTAATTCTCCGTCACGAAAAGTTTTAAAAATACCAAAAGTATTCACGACTAGCTATCGCTTGATGGTTCAGTCATAGATCTTTGATTTCAAATTGCCCAAAAAATCAAATATAGTAGAATTTTAGATTACGATAATTTGGGTCACATGACACCTTTAAAATATAGCTCACACCTTAAATTTTTATATCAGACTCGCAAAAAATGCCAATGAGAAAAATATTTTCTATAACAGAATTAATGATAGAGATAATAATAATGATAAAAGCAATAATAATATAAGGTTTCTGACCAGCAAAAACATTACTGTGATGGGGTAACCTCCTTATTCACCAGATTTGGCTCCATGCGACATTTGTTTGTTTCCTAAAGTTAAATCTTGATGAAAGGGAAGCCTACCTCAGTTGAAGAGGTTCAGGCAAAAACGGAGAACCGCCTGAAGGGCCTTCCAAAAACCTTGTTCCAGAACTATTACCAGGAATCGCAGCACCGAATGAAGAAGTGTGTAAATGCTGAATAGGAATACTCTAAAGGCAGTAAGATCACTAATAATATAAGGTATTTTCTCCTTCCTTAGTGAACGCTTTCCTGGTGTAACGGTAGCACACTCGGCGCGTATTCGAGAGGTCTAGGTTCGAGTTCCGGCGAGGGCATTGCTCACTTTTTGTGTTTCCTACTTTAAAAGTCGTAATGACTCTACAGTAATAAAAATTATTATTATAACCACCCTCTTGCAATAAAAATTACCCAAATTATTTACCACTCCTTGTAAGTTTGGGAGTCTCTAATCACTACAGGCTGTTACTTCAAAATAGGCACTCCAAGGCGTTTGCTATCTCTCCTGCGCCTGTAACTCATGTTGTCACCACGGCAAAACATTTATTTTCTCCACGTCATTTGAAGCTATAGTTTAAGTCAACTTACATTCACACGCTTGTCATGGATATATACACGCTAAACGGAAAAGAAACGGGGTAAAACATTAAGTGGCTGGACCTTTTTCCGTAGTGGTTACGAGTTAAGTGGGCGGAGAAAATAACTTTCAAGTTCTTCTTTTAAAATAACAGACTATAAAGACAGCTAACTTGTTAAGCTTTCAAATGAAAATTTCTTAGCAATATTTCTGAAGTTAGAAAGCATTAATTTAGAAACGCGGCTTCAAATTACTTTTTCTAGAAATGTCAAAATTGAAATTTTATGTTTAGTGAAATTGGATGTATTTGCATTTCTTGTAGATCAAAACTACTTGAAGTTGTTTGTATTTAATGAAATTGGCATATGTCATATAATCCCTAAATTGTTTTCTCAGGACAAAATGGAAATCGATTTCCTCTTTCTGAAAGATTTCCAAGAATTATAAACTATTTAGAAATCAGTATTTTCATTTAGAAGGCATCTAGAATATATAGTTTAAATAAAATTTACCAAAATTTTCACAGTATGGTATTTGATTAAGTTTTTTAGACGAAGAATCATGGATCTACCATTAATCACTCAAGATAATTAACCGTGTGGTACTTTTGATTACGCATTTATATATTCAATTTATATTAATCATGAAGAAATGTTACTGTAATTTAAGATGTAATTAAGTCAAATTTGAAATGAATCTTAACTAAAGAAGTGATCTCAGACCACGTTATGAACCTTTTTGTACCAAATGGAAGCAATTGGATGTGAATCTAGTATTAAAAGTATTTTAGTGAAGAATTTGTATTAATTATACAAAGACTTCTTATTTCTGTAAATCTTTTAATTTATCTTAAGTTTATTTTTAAAGCAAAAATGGAAATTTTGACATATAATGAAATTTAAATTTAAGAATCTTTGTCTCACATTTAAATACCTTAAATTTATACAATCCATCAATATAACATATATATATATATATAATATGTATAAAATACAAATAAATAAAATAAAAGTAAAATTAATCAAATCTTTCAAAGCCTCCTCATATTCAACTCCGAATAAACCATATTAGATTGAAAGATCTAGGTCAAGAAGCACAGAGACAAATTACAGCTATCAGCACATAATTGGATTAAGTTTTAAACAGCATTTTACTTCTTATTCAATCATCATCATAATATATATATAAATAGATAGATAGATATATTTAATTGTTGTGTACAGTTTATTTTAGGTTTACATGCATAATTCAAGTTTGGGGAAATTTCCTGTAGGCAAGAGTTTCTAAATTACTTTGGTTTTCTATTTCTAAGTGACTTTTAATTAATTTAATTGATTTTAACTCTAGTCAATTACTTGCTATTTTCTCAAAATTCCACTGTTTAAATTTTTTTCTTTTTTTTTCTTTTTCTTTCTTTTTTTTTTTTTAATTCACAACATTTGATTTAACTTTTGGTTTTGAATTTTACTTTTACCCTTGCATGTATGGATGACAAAACACGAATTGAGTAATTGAAGAGTTAGGTATGGGGGCAACTTCCCCTTGATAAGTTTGTCTCCTGCCTGCTCAACAATTATCCGCTTATGCAATTTTTAGGAATAATAAATTTAATTTTTTGGAATAATATATTTTTTTCCTGGTTTTAGATAAGTGCAATTAATTTACATATGCTCTTAGAATTTAAATGATATTGTAAATTAGTTCGCAGCAATAATTTACATATGCTCTTAGATAAGTGCAATTAATTTACATATGCTCTTAGATTAATTTACATATGCTTTAGATAAGTGCAATTAATTTACATATGCTCTTAGAATTTAAATGATATTGTAAATTAGTTCGCAGCAATACTAATTATTTTTATTTCTTTGCAATTAAAATTTCTTAATTAAATTTTAAATTTTAATTTTATGTTTGCTTTATACGAATATAGAATTTTATATTTGCTTTGCACGAATAGAGAATCAGTTAATGACAGTGTTTTGTTTTTTATACCATAAAATTTAATATAAGTTCCACTTATAAAATTACGTCATAAGCTTTAGTTTGGCAACCTTAGGTTAACTTTGGTTATGCAAGAAAAGTTCTGACAGAATACTTTTATTCTTTGAAAGAATTTCCACGCACTGTCTGGCTTGAAATGTATAGATATTTTCTTCTAGCCTAGGGTTAATTTATGTCTGAATTTGATACTGATGTGCTCAAATTCCATGGTTCTTTTGTTCAGAGAATAAAGTTTAAATGAATCCGAATTAACGTACCGCTTAGGTATCCTCATTTAGTCATCTTTTAAGGGGACTCGTACACCTTAAAACCCATAAGATCTTCGAATATGTGATTGTTGCAAGAATTGGGATAACTTATTTATTTTAAAAGCAATTACTTCCGACGTTTTACAGCTGACTACATAATATAGCTGCTTTCTGAAATAGTAATCAGAAAATTTGTGTTGCCTCAAATATTTTTATAATTTAATCCGCTTTGTGACAAAATGTTTCGTCATGTTTCCACCTTGCGCGCACAGTTTAAAGCATTCTGTCGCATAATTTAATTCCATATTTAATATATAGCTTTTATAACATTTGGAAACTACTGTAAACCAAAAATTCTAAGAATTTCATGTTAATTTTTTATTTTATTTGGAGATGAGTTTATAAAATGTATTTTATTAAAAAAATCTGTCATGTTTTCGTCCATAAAATTTTTTAATATTAAAATATTCATCCGATTTTTGGTTCAGTTAAAACATAGGGCCCATATAAAGAATTCCACCAAATTTCAAGTATGTGCCATTAGCCATTTTTAAAATATCATGCGCGCAAGGTGGAAACATGACGAAATATTTTGCTTGGAAACATGACAAAATATTTTTCACACACTTTTCACAAAGTTCACCTCTTTTCACATAGCATCACACCTCTTTTCACAAAGCGGATTAAATTACAAAAATATTCGTGGCAACACAAACTTTCTGGTTACTAGTTTCCAAAATAGCTATATTACGTAGTCAGCTGTAAAAGGTTGGAAGTATGTGCTTTTAAAATAAATAAAATATCCCAATTCTTGCAACAGTCACATATTCGAAGAGTGTTAAGGGGTTTAAGGTGTATGAGCCCCCTTAAATGACATGTTGATTTAACTCCTATAACTATTGTAATTTTCCGAGTGGAGCTATTATATGCGGTTGAGAAAGACTCAAGCTGGACTTTATGCTAAACCCTTAAGTATATTTTCTTCATAATTTGACTCACTCTGAAATTTTTGAGATAAACATAGGTTTTTAAAGTTTTGCTTACGAAATTTTAGGAGCGTTCAAAGTAGTCTTCTCCAGCACCAATGCAGTTCTGTAGGCGAATTTTCCAAAGATTAAATACTCAAGTCCTTGTTCTTGAAATCGATGAAAAATGCATTTATAGCCCTATAAATCTCATCTTCGGAATGAAAACGACTTCCACGTAAGTTCTTTCCAAGATTTAAAAAGTAGCAAAATGTCACACATAGCGGGATCGGGTCAATAGGGTAGATGTTCTGTCAGTTTGATGTATTTTTGTTCAAGAAACTCAACTGTCAGTCTTGCTCAATGAGAAAATGCATCGTCAAGGTGGAGCGTGAGTCATCTAACATTCAATTCTTGAAGAATTTCTGGGAGGCGCTTAATGGTGTAGCTGTTACTTACCAGATACTTAGTGGGATTGTCTTTAGTCCAGCTTAAGCTGAAAGGACACTCACTCGAAGTATCTGGTAAGTCTGAATAAAACGGCATACATGTGGGAGGCATACTCATCGGTGAATAGCCAGCGAGGTGTGACGTCATCTGACTCTAGCCCAGCACAGCGCAGAGCAGCAGACGAGCACTAGACTTGCTGCGAACAAGACGTGTTCCCTAGAGCAGGCCTGAGGTTCCAGCGGATGACTCTAAGACGTGAAAGATAATGAAACAGACGGGTTCCCTGTAAGCCGAGCTGACGATGCTTGTCTATAGCTAGCTATGGATGGAGTAGACGTATTCTCTCAAAGCATGAGCTTTCGTGCCTGTAGGATTGTTAGAAACTGATAGTGTGTGAGAACTATTCATGATTACATGAATCGTGTTGCGGGGTTACAGCTTTTATGTCAATTTCATCTATCACCAGTTATATGCACATTTCAGCATTTAATCAAAATTTCCTTCATCTCATTAATTTCGTAATAAAGTAGTTAGTTATTCTTAACTCCTGCTCTTTACGAACCCTACATATATTACTTTTTCCATTGCTCGTTGTCTTTTCATAATTGTGAGATTGGAATCATCTTCAAAGACGCATGCCTTTACTTTTTTGATATCTTAGAACTCCAGAAAATGGAATGTGTATTTGATCACTAGTTACGATTTTAAAAATAATGCGGTGGCCATCCTCTTTAAGTACTTTAAAGGGTTTTAACTAATTCTGACACGTTACTCTTTTTTGGAGCTCAGTTAAAGTATAATAAGGCTTGACCTGGACTCGAATGGCAGGTATTAGAGAATGTAGCGGTTTTGTAAATATGAAGTATTTTAAAATCGTCCATCTTCTTTTCGATTAACGTTTGGGAGTCAAATACCTTCAAGATCCTTTCTCTATGTCAGAAATTCCTTGTTAAAAGGTCCGCAGATATATCGTATTTTAATGACCTTGATGTCGCTTACCAGTATAAGAATTTTGCGCTTGTAAACATTTAACCACAGGCATACTTTAGAATAGAAAGAATAATTTGTTGAAATGTGATAGTGAGAAGTTTAAAGGATAGTGAGAAAACCAAGGTTAAAATAAAAAAAGGGGTAAAATCCCCCCTGAAAGCTTTCAGATTTTAGATTACGTTAAAAGGGGCGTTTTTTGTCTTTACACAAACAAACAAGTTTCTAAAGCTTTTGGACTGACGCCTCTTTGGACTAAACATATTTAAAATCTTCAGAGTTTCCGATAGACGTGTGTTGCCACTGCTCGCTATGAAATTGTTGAGTTTCTTAATTAAAAATTAGTTTAAGTTAAAAAAAAATAGGAAATAAATCATAAAACGAATTCGAAATTTAAGATTCGGGCTTCTAGCAGCCAAACATATATGTATTCATGCAGATACTTCATTATTTAATTTGTTTAAGTATAATACAGAGCAATAATATTTGGTGGCAAAAATCTGAAAGATGATGCAGCCGTTTACAGTGATTTGATGCAAAAGACTAAGAACCCTTCTGGACTAATGCCCGTTTAGGATATAATTAATAAACAGGCAACATGTCATTTAAATGACGTCATTCATATATATTCACATGACGTCAAAATCTTATGACGTCTTTTTGGCAGTTCTGTGCTCTGTACGTCTTCAGTGCACTTTCAGAAGTAACTATCTTAAAAATGTTTTCCTTTATTGTACTGTTAGGGAAGAAAGAAGACGTCATAGAAAAATTGTTAGAAAATTTTGTTTCTAAGATATGAGAATCCGAGACATTTGTATCCGTTTCCTTAGAAAAGTTCCTCATACGTCAGAGTATAATGCATTAGCGGAAAAAATATCATTTTTCGGGACTAATAAATGACATTTGAAATTCCGTTTTTGTCACACATATCGATGATTTGTGTTTCTACTATTCAATTCGCAAAATAAAAGCATATTCCGTTTATATCTTTGGAAGATTTACACAGAATATCAATTATTTTAAATTACCTAATATTTCGATATACTTTTTCATATGAAATCTTTTGCAGAATGAATTTAAAGTTTGCGTGGCTTTTTCGCAAATTAACAGCGTGAAATAACAGTATTCAGAGGAGTTTTCTTCTGGTATTAAAAATAAATTTGGCTTATGCTTACCGTGTAATGAAATTCAGAATGGAACATGAAAAGAATTAAATAGAAATAAAAGCATTTTCGCTTCTTTTTGAAATTTAGAAACACTATAGTGTATTTTCTCCTTCCGTTCTGCATGCCTTCGTGGTGTAACGGTAACATACTTGATGTGTATTTGAGAGGTCCAGGTTCTAGTCCCGGAGGGGACATTGCTCATTTTTCGTGTCTCCTGCTTCGAAAAACGTCAACTCTACAGTGACGCCCGAACTAAAAGGTGGTGAATGAGGATTCTTCACCTCCGGGATTTGGCAATTGAGTCTCCTAATCCTCATTATCCCTTTAAAAGGGGAGTATATAAGGTATTTTCTCCGTCTTTACTGCAAGCCTTCATGGTGTAACGGTAGCACACTGGGCGCATATTTGAGAAGTCCAGCTTCGAGTCTCAGCGAGGGCATTGCTGGCTTTTCATATCTTCTGCCTATGACTGAAATATAATGACTGAGCGTTGACTGAGGGTTTTTTAATCCTCAGTCGCCCTTTAAAAGGGGAGTTTATAATGTATTTTCTCCGTCTTTACTGCAAGCCTTCATGGTGTAACGGTAGCACACTGGGCGCATATTTGAGAAGTTCAGCTCCGAGTCCCAGCGAGGGCATTGCTCGTTTTTCATGTTTTTTACCTATGACTGAAATATAATGACTGAGGGTTTTACTGAGGGTTGACTGAGCGTTTCCTAATCTTCAGTCGTCTTTTAAAAGAGGAGTTTATAATGTATTTTCTCCGTCCGTTCTGCAAGCCTTCGTGGTGTAACGGTAGCATACTGGGCGTGTATTTGAGAAGTCCAGCTTCGAGTCCCAGCGAGGGCATTGCTCGTTTTTTATGTCTTCTGCCTAATGCCTGAAAATAACGTAATGACTCCACAATACTAACCTATGCTTATACTTTAAATTTCAGTATATCAGCGCATTCTTAAACGAATACTTATATGTTATTAAGTTACTTCTTCCAAAATCGAGGAGAAAAGTAGCAAAGTTCTGCATGTATACTTAAAATCAGCATACATAAACACATTACAAAGAAACTACTTATTCATATAACAAAAATCTCTGTTGATTGATCATATTCATGAACCCTTCGTGTATTAATACAAAAGTTTTGACAAGGCACCGGAACCCTATAAGTATTAAATTTAATTATTGTAAGATCTATGTACTGTCGTAATCAAATGAATAATTAATCATCTTCGAATGACGGTAATTATTGACTGTATTGCAAGACGAAGGAAATTTCAAATCTTCACTCATTTCCAAATATTGGCTATTCAGATGTATAAATATTTGAATAAATAAATAAATAAACTTACCATGTGCTCAAATAAATTAATTAAGTAACTATTTCCATTTACATTTCTGTCTTTGTGAGCAGTCCCTTAGCTGATGGACGATATTTGTTTCAACTCCCTAAGCTGTCGAGGGAGTCAAAAGTTTGTGAGAGCTTGAGTCAGGGAAAACTCTCTCATGTGCCCTGGCTAAATGAACAGCAATGGAATGTCGATTTCTGGGATCATTCGCCTCACTGCACTAAGTGGTTTCCGATTTAAACAGGGATGAAAACACAGAAGTGAATGGAAAAGTGGCTGGAAGCAGCATTCCTAGTTTTAGAGTTTAATGTTCCTGTACAAGTTACGAAACAATAAAATTAATGTATCGTGCATAAGCATTAAAGTAATAGCTCATGCACAAAATGCTCTAACAATAAAAACGTACGTTTACATATTTTTACCAGGAACGTCCTTAATATTGTTTGTGATTTGAATTAATTATTTATAATACAAATTTGAAGTTAACTGGTGGGAATTTGAACGGGCTTTTTATTGATGTGAGGTGGTAGTACTGGCATTTTATGATTAGGTTTTGACTTAATGGCTTTCTGTCCTGTAAATAAGGATGATATTGTATACTCATCAAAGACAAATTTTAAATCTTGGAAAAGTATTCTTTGCAGTACTGTTTAATGCATTGTTTAATCCAGACATTAAATCGAGACAGTGTTAACATTGCGCGATATATCACAAACACACATAAAAAAACGAGACTTTTCCAGAAAATTATCGTACTTACAAAATCAGTTCTACGCGACATTATAACCTTCAAAGTAGTTCCCTTCGACATTCACACACTTCTGCATTCGGTGCTGCCATTGCTGAAAACAAGCGAACGAGCAACGAGCTTTTTGGAAGGCCCTTCAGGGGATTATCCGTTTTTGCCTGAACCTCTTCAGCTGAGGTAAAAAGGCGTCCATTTAAGTAAGATTTAATTTTAGGAAATAAAAAAAAGTCGCATGGAGCAAAATCAGGCGAGTAAGGAGGATGCCCCATTACAGTAATGTTTTTGCTGGTCAGAAACACTGTTTGACAGAAGGACTGTGTGAGCGGGTGCAGTATTCTTGAGCAACAGCCATCCATGACTCCACAACTGTAGCCTTTTTTCCCTAATTCTTTCACGAAGCCTTTTTAATACTTCGATGTAGTAGTGTTGATAAACAGTCTGACCACTGGGAACCGATTCAATCATGATGAATCCAGCACATTCATCCTCTTTCACACTGCCCCTTCCCCCTGAAAACCGCTTAAGCCATTCAAACACACGTGCATGTTCCCTCCTGTGAGAAAGGTAATTTCTCACACCACGCAGTTCATCATCATCGCAACATTAATCGCAATCGCGGAACTGCACATGCGTATATAAGCACTGGTCAGACTGGTTTTTTCCTCTTCGCCTTTCCCTTCCTGCATGTCACTTTTATGGAGTATCGTCGATTCCTGCAGATCTCGCACAATGAGTGTTGTACAAGAAACTTGATGTTGATTCGCGGTTCGGTTTTTTACATTAGATATTTTCCCGGCAGAATGCAGTTGCACGTGCTCAGTCAATGACGCAGTACTCCGCACTGGCGTGATCGGTTAAGTCGAAACTGGCCGCATAGAGGAAGTGTGTGGCACGACGTCCACCAAAACAGTTATTGCCAACTCCACTTTGTGCTCAAGCTACAGACTTAGTCTCATTTGTTTTTGTGTTACACGTCGTAGGTATATGTTACTGGTAAAGTCGAAAATCCTGCATTCTAGAGAATAAGTATGAATTTTATAGAACACCAAAAACTTGCCGGTAATACTTGAAGCGGTGAGAATTCCATATATTGCCAAGGCATTCTATAGAATTTCAAATGACAAAAGTTTGAAATGCATCTCCAGTTCGTTTCGAAAGTAAAACTACTTACCAAAAGTTAACCATGGGACTATTGGTTTCTGTATCAATGTGATGTTTGTGGAAATCAGACGTAAACTCGTCTATGCTGTTAAAGAAGGCGTCAATATTATACAGTATTACCTCACGGACACTGAGTATTTCACGTACTTCAGGTAGCTTTTCTATATTTGGTTGAAAGAACCTTTAACCAAATACAAAACATTCCATGTAATGATATTGACTGTACATCCACCTTTAACGGATAGGCAGGGCCTGACAGAAAAACGAAAAGGTAATAAAAAGAGCATTTGTTGTGAAACCTAGGATTTTTACTTCCTTGCACGAAGTAAAAAGGAGGTATTGTAATCGTGAAAAGTTTATAAAAAATTATAACATAATTTTTGTATTTTTGCCTTGTCGCGAAATGAGAACTGAATTAATTGCATGAGAAATACTGAATCGTCTGTGAAAAACTGTTTCTTTTTTTTTGTTTTGTTTGCTTAATTTCTTTTATACATCGTTTTATATTTATTATAGCGTTTGAATAGAACATGTGGCAAGGATTAGATAATACTTCAAATGATATAAATTTTGTGCATTCTGAGTTATATTATGAACGAAGTATAATGCTGTTAAGTGAAGAGTGTCGCTATGCTAAACAAATAGAGTAAATTTTAAAGAGTGCATTTATACTATTGTGGCTTATGCGCTGTCGACGAAGTAGATTTAATTCAATCCAATACGTTTAAATGAAATGCAAGAAAAAATGCGTATAATTTAATATTCCAATTTAATATTCCAATACAAGGAAGTCATGTGGTGTACACATCAGATTTTTTCTGAATATAATTCTTGTTATGTAGATCTTTTTTATTTCCATTCTCAGTCAGATAGAGAATAGATGTGTGGAATGGTGTAGAAAGACCGTCTCACCATTTTTTTATATATTTTGATTAAAAGATTTTAAGAGTAGTCTTTCATTATTTCTTCATTATTTAGAATGAACGTGTTTTACATTATAGACTTATGATGACCTTTTTTCATAATTTGCCTAAAAAGCATTTGCCATTCAATATTAGCCCTATATATACAATACCTAGGTAAAGTTATAATAATTCACTATTTCATACATTGGCTAAAAACGTCAGGCATATCATCAAATGTTTAGTTGTTCTATAGAATGCTATCGTTTCATACATTACGGCTAGCATATATTTGAAACAGAACAAATATAATAGTATTTTAAATGATTAAAATAACAAATGTTTAAAGTTTTGAACAAAATTATAAGTCTCATGAATGCACCAACAAATTTGAAAATCCTATCTTTAAATGTCAAATTAAAAAGTTTTGATAAAAAATCTTTGCAGGCTATTTAATTGTACAATAATGGAAAATGAAATCCCAACACTAAGAAGGAGTTAATCCAGATAAACGAAATCTGGCATGCCTGCTTATTCATCTCGCAGATGACATTACTGTTAAATATTAACTGGAAAATTCTGAAAATAAGGAAGTAATTTTTGTATGTAAAGGAGATCAGGAGAGCTGGCAAATTTTTACTGCTCCATTTTTGGATATCGAAAAGCAGCACATTTGTCGAAAACATTCGCCTTGTCTTATCTTTCTCGGGGTGATTTGAGTACATGTTTTCCTTCATTAAAGATCAAGGATTAATGTTACGTTACGCTGGAAGGTCAACGAGTTCGGCTTTGGCTGTGTCCATTTTTGGCTTTCGGGCTTACTAATCGCGCTTGCGCAAAGCGTTGTATTTGACTTAATTGGCGAAAAGGGGTGTTAGTGGTGTTTAGGGGTTGCGAGATTCTGGAATTCTGGTATCCTGGTTGTTTTTGTGATCGCGCGGAGGAGTTTATGCGGTCGTGACGTTTCGACTGGGTTTCGTGTAGGTAACACCTAAAAATACTTTCGGACAAGTTCCATTGGGAATTTGGAATAATCGAGAAAATATTGTTTGTTTATTCCCAGGTTTGGAAAGAATTTGAAAAATGCTTGTGATCATTTAGATTTTGGTGGAAGTTTTATGAATTGAAATTTAATACTTTTTACTTGCTCCCAGCCGAGAGAGGGTTTTACAGCATGACACCTGAAGGAATTAAAGCTTACAGGGAACGTATGAAGATATGAGCACTCGACCAGGCGACTAGTGCGTGCCATTTGTGCTGAACTTCGAGGTTGGAACAATCGCAGCATCAGCAGTAGAATATTACACAGGCAACAGAGTGTTGTCAAGATCACGGACTTGCGAGAAGTATCCAAAAGCGCAGTCTGAAGAAAACTTCAAAACATGATGGTTGCCTATGGATCGATAGTATCACAAAGAGTTTTTCAAGAATGACGTTGGCCAAGATTGTGATATATGTGATCGATTGTGGTTTAAAATGTAAAATCACCGACTATAGATAAATTGGCAATTTTCACCATACAATTCTTAAAACTCAAATTGGCATAGCCCAGTATCTGCTGTACAAGTCGCAGCTAATTTAACTAAAAAAGAGCGTATTTTTCTTGCCAAAACTAATCGATTTCGATATCCATCAAAACCGTGTGTCTTGCCTATTTTCAATTGCATCTTCGATATTATTATTTCTTTCAAACAATGATTTACGCAAAGTGAACGTTGCTATGGACCAAGAAACGAAATTCATTGTAAGAGATATTTGCGTACTTTTCAACGTATCACAATGAGCAAATGAGTATTTTCTAGTCAAAACACATAGCGGTTCATCTGGAGCGAGTAGATTGATATTTTTAATTATGAACTCCGATATCGAGATTCTAATTCTTCTCTGAGGAGACTTTAAGATGGATATTTAGCAAAACAGATAACTCATATTATCCAAATACAGTTCACAAGTCACCACCTCTTTTCCTTAGGTAACGGTGGCCAAATGCTTTGATGGTAAGGTGACTACAGATTTAATGGTCCCTGGCGTTCTTCGATTGCGGTCAATAATGCCTTTGGGCATCATTTAATTTTAATGCATAATATAAATTTACTGCACAGTCGCACACTAAAGAATTAATTCATAGAAGAATGTACAGATCACCGAAGAAAAAATTTCCTTTGATAGACACTGGTGTTCAACAGTTTAATTTTTAAAAATGATCTGAAATCTAATCGCTGTCTTATAATTGTGAACTATGGGTTGACAGCCAGAATTTCTCAACCTGAAAGTCACTGGTCACAAACAGTTTTAAGTAGTATCAATGTGTTTTGAATTAAATTTATTTTTAAAATGTATCTAAATTTACTTCTTTTAACGGGCAACTGCGATTTTTCAGTTAAAAAATTATCTAGCTTTACTGTACCAGTTGCCGTAAGTGACCGCCAACCTGTTACGTTACTGACGATCACAGCCTTCATAGATACTGATGTCCTTTGATTTAAGTTTCACCTTAAAGTATTAATGGCTAAGTCGTTTCCTAATTCTGATTTTAGAAATGTCTTTGGAGGAGTGTTTCTAAAAATTTGAAATTGCTACTTACCATTGTACTACCATTGATATATCATCTATTTACCATTTCCAGACTTAAGAAACACTAACTTCCAAACTAAACAATGCCGTTTCACTTTAATTAGTTTCTCATTGCTTGATCAAATGACATAAATATATTTATTTCAAATTTAAATATTTATTTTAATGTATCTGATTAATATAAGTCAAAACACAGCAAAATATGTTATTGTAATTTATAAAATATACTTTTAACCCCAAAACATTGCGTATTTCGTGCAGAATGTTTTAGTAAGTTTTTCATTGCGAAAGCATCCCAGGTGTTAAGAATAAAATGCGCAGTAATTAGCAGTTAAATGTTGATAATAGCATTGTTGAATGAACACATCATACATAGTCGGTTTTATGCACAGATCGTTATAAAATTACTGGATTATAGAAAAATGTCTTTCTGGTGAAATTTTTAATCTTTCTGCACATTTTCGTGATAAATTTATTAAAAAGTTATTTCAGATAATCGAAGATAATATTTTCTGCTGCAGACTCTATGTTATTACAATTACATCTGATAAAGAAAGCTACCCGTAAGAGAGTAACTCCAGTTAAAATTCTCTGAAACCAAAATCCATTAAGGACACTTATCTATTTTTGTACCGTCTACCTATAGAATCACTTTCCTCCCCCCCCCCCAGGAACAGAAGAAAAACAGCCATGCTCTTAGAGAGAAACCGAGAGAGACAAGTTGTTAGGTGGATGTTCTGACCCCTTGTCCCATAAGATTCATAAAATAAATGTACTTAATTCCTTTTTAATATTCAAATGAGAACTAACTGTATGAAAACTAATTGTACTTAATGACTGAATTGCTATACATAGAAATAAAAGTTTGGTACTACAGACAATAGTATAAACTATCAGTGTAAGTAGTAAAATATTTCAACTATGCCAAAGATGATAAGTTTTATGAAACAATTTATTTTTTTAAACTTATATATATCATCTTTGGTAGATAAAATTGACCCCTAGGAAATATGACGTAACAAATAACTCTTTATAAATATTAAGGTTATTCAAAATAATAATATATTTTAAATGTTTATAATATATATATAATTATATATTATAAATATTATTAATATTCTATTATAAATATTAAGATTGCTCTTTTTCTTTATAAATATTAAGGTTGTGTTCTTTTAACAAAAATAAATGCATATTTCAGCTCTGTTTGTAGCAAATATTACATTCAACCATTAAAAGCAACTTAAAATATCATCTTTCAGAATTATTTGATTTTGAAAATATACCAAAATCAAGAGCAGTATATTTATTTGAATCAAGTGGTTTATTACTTAGAGCTGAAAAGTGTTTAATAGATTTGAAATCAATACTTAAATAACTATTCATGAGACTTTTGTATATATATAATGTTGTATGATCTTAAATTCACTTAGTTCGAAAAAACAAGAAGTTTTTCTAATACTTGAGCAATAGCTGCGAAATAAGATAATAATAATTTATTTACTAAACAAATATTGATTTTATTATCTCCTAATATAAATTTAGTAGATGTATAAAAAAGGGTGAACCCATAAGTAGGAAGTTTAATTCCGAAAACTGTGTTTGAATGTAACTTAATTGTAAATTATTAAAAGTGTTTTAAATTAAATCATGAATAACAAAATTTCAAACTTTGAAAAAGAAATTAAATTAAAACCAAGTAATTATCGTTATTGATCGGAATTAGTTGACTTTTCAAGGGGAAGAAACTAAGTCTCGTTCAATTAATTTGCCAGTTTGGCAAAACCATTCTTACTTGTATAAAAGACAAACACCTTCGTATTTATTAATTATTGTTCATTGAACGGGAGTTATTTACCAAGTCAACACATTAGCTTACGACGTAATCAGAATACTTCCTACTCAATATAGGATAACTACGCATCAACAGTGCTCCATCTTTTTCTTGCTCTTATTATGTCATATATATTGTGAGACTTTTATATTATAAAATTTTGAGCTTTCACAGCGTTTGATTGAAAGAAAAATACACAAGTACGAGTTGAATATTAGGCAAGAAAGTAACTTTAAACGGCATAAATTTTGGATAAAACTTTATAGATTTCAAAGACGGCCAGACTCAAGGCCGTGTTTTCACGAGCAAAATAATTATTTGCTCCTAATTTCTTAATATTTATAACATTTTCCAACACAAGAACTTAAATTTTCTAATATTCATAGAGTTATTCAGTTCCCTTTGGATCCATACCCATATGCCTGCCTATAATATGGAACTGAAAGAGACTAAATTGGAATCAAAAATAATACGAGCAAGCATTTGTGCAAGAATCGCAATATTTCCAAGATTTTCTAGTTTTATTTATTTGTGGAAACAAAAGTGAAACAGTCGACTACGGTCTTCGAAATCCTATCAGCCGAGTTAAATTACTATCAATTTCAAAATTTCAGTTGTTATGAGTTACCCTGTTTCAGTATGGTTCGTTTGGTATACAAAATCTGCTGTATCGCAACCCGTTCCTTCGTGCAGGCGACTTGACCCCACTTCGGCGCCAGAATCCACAGCCAATGAGTAGCCTTGGCGACAGATATCATCCCTCATCCATTACGATAACCCTTGGAAAGATTTCCCCCTCCAAAATCGTGAGCATCCGCGAGAAAAGCTTCTCAAGCGAGAGATGCTCGGAGAGTTTGGGCAGTCTCTCCTAGTGAGCAGGCGCGTGTACCTCTGTGCACATCACGAAACATGTGCTTCACTCCTCAAGCTGTGTGGGGTTGTTTTGATGGTGAAAGGATTGCTTTAAAGTAAGAAGGATGACTCTCTTTGTGGGATGCCGACAGCTCCTCTTTTTACTGGTAAGTTTCGCTTTTATTTTTCTGTTATATTCTAGAAAAATGGAGCACCATTGGCCCTTTTCAGTGATATCTATTCAAAGGTTTAGGATCAGAGAAACTCAGAACTTTCTATTTTTTTAACGCGGATATGAGCATATATTTCATAGCATAGTGTCTTATGCAATTGTTTTGTATAGGAAGTTAGTGGTAGGATTATACTTGGAGGAGATCAGAATTTCTTAAAGTAAATAAATTACAACTAAACAAAATTAAGGGGTGTTGGAAACCCAAAATCTTCCAAAAATTGTGATTTCGGATTTTTGCATTTTCAAATTCTCTACACTTTTATCTTTCTAAAAATATCATTCTTTAATCTCTATGAAAATTAGAACTGTAAAAAAAATTAGTTTTAATTTGTCATCTACTGCTTTGATCAATGAGGATTTATAAATAAAAACGCGTTTTTCTGCAAACGGGATTTTTTATACTTGATGTACCTTTTCTCAGGAACTACTGCTCATCGGTATGTAAACATGTTATGGCTTATTTATTAGGTTCCCTAATATTTACTGAAATGAGCTTTTTGTAATAAACTTCTTTTTGTGTGAGAAAAGTGCTAAATTTTACTATGCCTAACAAAATAGTCTGTAATTTACTCTAAAATTCAAAATGTTTCAAAAGCTCATTTCAGTATAATCAGATAGGTATACTTTAGTTACAAAAAAAATTTCAAGCTTGTATCTACAGCAGATTTTGAGAAAAGGTACATCGAAAGTGGCCAATTTAACATTGTCGGTATAGGGGTTTCTGATACCCATAAATTAGTTTTGCCCTTGGTTATTTATTCTAAATGCTTCAAGTACTTTTACCGAAATTAGTTTTACGTTCTCACTGCGGGTAAATTTAAAATGATCTACAAGCTAGGGAAAAATTTCATAATTTAATCGAGACGAAAATAACTTGGGACGGATACTTTTGAAGATTCTGTAGACAGCAGAAAAAAATTTCTGTAAATTGTTTCACTGTAGTTTAATACTATTCTACTACTTAAGAATGTATTATTTAATATGTATTAAAATGATGTGAAATTAAAGTAATCAGTGACCTGAAGACGTGATTATAAAATTTCGAAACTCAATGGTATTTTTATCTTATAAGCATTTAAAAGTTAGATATAAGAAAATCTTTACGTAATACATTTTAAAAATCCACCTTAGAAAATATGCTTAGGAATAGGTATGAATTCAGATTAGAAAATGTTCAACGTTGGTATTTAGCATTACCTATGTATTGTTGAAAGATGTCAGAAAAATGATAGAAATTATTATCAGCATAAAAGAATCTCTATTTTCGTGACTACAGTTATGTGTTCATGGAACATTACAAAAAATTTTAATTAAAAAGAATTTCTTATTATCTGCAGTGTCTTAAAATGTCATGTTACTGCTCTTGCATGTGAATAAGCCTTCTGCTGGGCTGCAATGTGTATTTCAGGAATGCTTCGTTTGAATTAAATGAAGTATTTTTTTGCTGTAAGAACGACATTATGTTCGGTTATAACATATACCATATTTGAACTGCATATAATCTATCAAATAGATTTTTGACTTCAAGGACGCTTAGTTATGAAATTAAATTATAAATATTATATTGCAATGGGTACGTGAATGCATTATAGTACTTTATTATACTCTGGAAGACCCCAGTCAAGTTTTAATTCCTGAACTCGCTGATCATGGATTTACTGTTTTTCTTTTATATTTTTATTAATTTTTATTATCTACAGTTTTAAGAAAAAAGAATAGATTTCTAAAATATCAAGTAGCTGCGTTTTGCTTATCTCCTTTTCTCTGTCGAGAAGCTGATAAAATATAAAAACTTTTGTTTACTTATTTTGTAAATACGTAAACATTTTATTTTGAGCGTTTTACTTTTCAACATTTCAATTCTAGAGCAATATCTTTAAATTATCAATCAGTACTTTGGAGAAATATCAGTACTTTGGCACAATTTTTAATAACAGCAGGAAAAAATTTAAAATTTCAATAAGCAACTAAGTTTCATGTAAGAAATAAATGAATTTTTTGGGAGTGAAGAAATTGTTTCTCAGTAGTAGCAATTAGCGGCTTTAAAATAGTGCAAAACATTATTTCTCGACATATTGCTCTCTTATAATATCATAACATAAGTTATTTAATATTCGGTTCTAAAGGATGAAACAGTTTTAAATTAGCCTCAGAAATAATTCATAATATATGTATACTGCTACAGAAATTTAACAAGAAAATATGAGAATGTGTTGCAAGCTATTGTCTCTCAACACTTCGGGTATTATTCATCAACGTCTAAAATGCTTAGTGCATATTAGCCTATAACATATATGCGAAACTTTAAATCAGAAACTACGCAAGAAAATTTAGATATGCAGTTTTATTTGGAACCCATATATTTTCATTAGTCCGCCAAAAATTAGACTTTTATTGGGCCTGTCCATAAATTCGTGGGCATTTTTTTGGTTAAATTTTTAAATAATATAAAAAAAAAATTTAACATTTTAATCAATTATATAGTTTCCTCCATTATCTACAATGCTTCGCCATCTTACAGGCAGCTCTTTTATGCCATTGCTGTAGAAAGACTCTGGTTTTGATGGGAAAAAAAAAAAAAAAAAAAAAAAAAAAAAAAACTTGAAAGTTCATTGTGTACATCCTGTTTAGAATTTAATTTTTTTCTAGAAAAGCAAAACATTTTTAAGGCACGAAATAAGTGAAAATCACTTGGAGCAATATCTGGGGAGTAAGCAGGATGTGGCAAAAGCTCCCAATTAAATTCACTCATTTTTTGCAGCGTTGTTCGAATCGTATGCGGTCTAGCGTTATCATGATGAAACAACTCCTCCTTGATATTCACCAATCGTGTGCGTTTTTTGATCCATTCTGAGTTTAGACCGCAAAGTTGTTCCTTATAAACTTCTGAATGAATCGCTTGATTTAGTTCTAACAGTTTAAAACGTCCTGAAAGAGGTTCATCATCAATGCTGCTTTTCCCAAATTTAAATTTTTTGAACCATTTCTGGGCAGTCCTTACACTAATAGTGTGTTCACCATGTACACTATTAATTTTTATCGCTGCAAACCTGGATGATTCACCACAAGGAAATAAAAAATGTAGCACAGCACGTTTGTACTGATTACCTATATTCATCTCCTATGAGTACTAAAATGCGTTCGATATTTACGAAAGTTGGTGATGAACTGAATAAAATGTTAGTCAAACGATGACAAGTTTCAACAGGTTCAAAATTGTATTGTTTTAGTAAATGCGTCATAGTGAATTCTACGCATACTCTTAATGGACACGAACTTATGGACTGACCCGATAGTAATGACTAATGATTTTTAACCTTTTACACTTTTAGAATTTTAGGATTTGAAATTCTTTGATTAGAAGGGTTTAATTATATGAAAAGCTATGGGAGAAGTTTAGCTTGCTGCGTGCTTACGGGTTCGTAATGGAATGAACGCACAAGTCGATGAAAAGTTAGTAAAATTTATTATTATCCCAAGAAATAAAACAAAATGCTGAAAATTCATGCGTACAATGTCACAATATCTCACAGTAGTTATATTACCAAAACGTTAAATAGAACTCAATTCAAAACAGAGAAAGCTAATCCGTTCTCACCGCGAATTCGCTACAATCAACAACAACAACTAGTAAGCAACTGAACTGAGATGTTTTAATCCGACTTTTATAAGCTTTTTAATCATGTACGAAACATTCTGGTAATTTTTATTTTCTCGAGGTTTCTAGAAAGCAAAAGACTACAATTACGAGATGATATCTATTTATTAAATGTTAAATGCACGTGCTTTTGTTATAAGGTATTTCTCCCGCCTTCTTAGCGTGCCTTCGTGGTGTAGTGGTCTGTACGCTGGGCTCGTATTCCAGAGGTCCGCGGTTCAATTCCCCGCGATGGCGTTGCTCATTTTGCATCTATCCTGCTTCAAAATAACCTGAGTCTATAGTGGCGCCCGAACTAAAAAGGCTGGTGGATGATAATTCCCCACATCCAGGTTTTGGCGAATAGGGTCCCCAAAAACCCCAATCGCCCTTTAAAAGGGAGAGTGTATAAGGTATTTATACCGCCTTCGTAGTTTCAAAATAACCTAATGGCTCTACATTGTATTTTAGCTTTTCTGGCGTAGTTTTCTTTTCAAATAAGTCTCATTCTGCATTTCACGGGGATATAAAGCAATTTTAATTTATTTCACTAAAATAGCAAACTAAATACAAATTCTGTAACAATATATTCAGCACTTATTTATCAAACTTGATTTATGCAACAAGAATACTTTTATTTAACATTTTATGAATAACGTTCTAAATTGCTTTGGACTATGACACAGGAAATAGTAAAGATGAAATTATATTTTCAAATTCTCCCACGAAATTTACAAACTACTCACAGATTTTTCTTGAAACAAATTCAGATTTTAATTTATGAGGATGATAATCCAGTTTAACATGGTAACAATTTTATTAAAATAAAAACATTCCATGGAGTGTTTACTTTTGTATGATATTTGCATGCTACTTCAGAGGAATATTGAATCCGATACTGGACAATTTTCAAGCTGTTTCACGCGAAGTTGCTTCAGATACCTGAATTATGAAGACATATTCCATGAGGGGTAGCTCAAAAAGTTTCTTATATGTTAACATGGGATAAATATTCGAATATTCCTACTATAAAATAAATATTAAGATAAATAAAATTGCATAATTTGATTAAAATTTTATTATAAATGGAAAAGGTATTGTCTACGACTTTTATTCCTTAGAGAAAAGAGTTAAATTACTTGTCAAATAACATAAAACACATTCGCCGAAGATTATAAAGTTAATAATTTAAAATTTTTATTTTTCCCCTTGAGACAAATAGGGATTTTAGAATGTCAAGGCGTAATTTTATTATTTTAAATTTTTTGTTCGTCGTAGTGAGGGAAGCGGGCGAAAGTGTTAAATAAAAGACATGCGCAGTTTTCAAATGAAAGACTGGTAAATATTTATATTTAATTAGCTTAAAGCAGCAGAAACGTCTTGTTTATTTTCGTTTCCTTCGCCGGCTTATCGTAATCCAGGCTGTTGAGAAATAAAAGCTGAAGGAAAAATCATTATACGTCATGGAGTTCGGAAAAGAAGTTTTGTGTTTTTAAAACCGATTTTCTCAGTACTAATTATATCGCATTTGTTTTATTCTTTATTATCTTGAACTTTATGAAAATTATATAATTCACTTTCTTATAGAATAGCAATATTTGCTCTTCATGAATACAAGGTGATAATTTTATTTATTTCTATGAATATTTATATCAATATATGTTATAATAACTGAAAATAAAATCTGATTAGCGGGCTGAGGCCGAAACAAAATTTATAAGTTCTATGTCCTCCTGAAGGAAAATGCATAAAAACATTTCAGTATGAATAAAATCTGTTTATTCTTTCCAAACAACAACCAACTCATAAATAACTTTTTATTGCCAGATTAGGAAAGAAAAAATTTTGACACTTTATGTTAATACATAAGAGATCATGATTTAAATTTAATGTATGTCAATAAAAGAATTAACGCAGCAATAACATACGTGTCAATTATTTTGACCTGAAACAAAATAGTTGCCAACAGCAAGATATTTATTTAAAAATGCTGACATTTCGAACGAAAACGTTTCGACATGCAATGACGGCATATGCAATCGTGTGCTTTCAAGTGAAAATATGACAGTACATAATAATAATATGTTTAATACTTGGCAATGCTAATTTTATTTCTGAATTTGTAAAACTACGAATTTTTGAATAACAAACTCTACGATTTGAAAGCGAGCATTTGCAACAATTTTTGAATTAAATCATTTTTATGTCCAGCACACGAGACTGTTGCCAGTAGAAAAAATGAATGTAGATTTTTTAGAATGAATGTTGTTTCAGTTTATGAAATGTAGCGTTTTCAGAGTTTTTAATTAATATATCGACTAGTTAAAGTCGAGATGAAGATGAGAATGGTCAAAATGGCACCGCAGGAATTTTTGAAATCCGGGGCTACCTTTCTCGAAACTCAACTCCCCGCCGTTCCAAATGAAATAATGTCACAAACAAACAAACAAACAAACAAACAAACAAACACGCATAGATTATAACAATATAGATATAGCAATATATGAAAAAAGATGAATTTCGCATGCAGAATATCTATCTAAATAATGTGATGGCAGAAGAAAGGAGAATGTCAGTGTGTTTGTTGGCGAATATCTCAATCACGACTATAGCTATCGTCTGGGTCATGATAAAGGTCGATGTCCACTCCCCCCCCCCAAATAGCCCAAATCGGATATATTAATTAAAAACTCTGAAAACTCTAATTTTCGCCCTCATTTTTGAGAGTGGCAACAGTTTCGCCCGCTGGAGATAAAAATCTGCTTTATTTCGAAAAGTGTTGCCACTGCTCGCTTTCAAAATCGTAGCTTTTGTTAATAAAACATTTCTAAGCTTTACAATGAAATAAAAATAGATTGCCAGACATTAAATACATTACTCTCGATTCCAAAAACCCGTCGGAAGCCATTTTGAGTATTCCCATCTTCGTACGACTTTAATCAGCAGAGATATTAATTAAAAACTCTGAAAACACTTATTTCCGCACACATTTTTCCGAGTGGTAACAGTCTGGCGAGTTGGAGATAAAAATGCTTCGTTTCGAAAAGTGTTGCTACTGCTGGCTTTCAAACCGTAGAGTTCCTTAATCAAAAATTTGCAAGTTTTACAAAATCTTTGTCTCTCTCTCTCTCTCTCTATATATATATAAAGAAGAATGTCTGTTTGGGTTTTTGTTCGCATTATTGATTTGTGATCAATTAAGGTACATTTTTTGCCACATTTAATCGACTAAAATTGAATATATGTGAAATATTGGATGGGAATTAAGCTTTTACGACCATTTGATTAAAAAGACGAAAATCATTAAAAAATTTAATTAAAAAATAATTTATTCTTGCTGATAAAATGACAGAGAATTAGTTTATTTTTCTATCGAAATTTGTTATGTGGCTTCCATATCGCATCGGACTAAAACATGTGTGATTATTGGATCGTAATTTTTGCATCGTTGTTAGAGAAGGATTATAGATGTATCGTTTTCTCTGTTGCTAGATACAGGACTCTCAATCTAACATAACTGCCATCGAATACTACCTGTAGTTACACTATAAATTAAACATTAAATTTTGGTTTATCATTAAAACGAATTCACAGTTAGAATCCCTAACTTCATCCAGATCACATCGTCATGGTCACAGATATGAGTCTCATTCTTAGGTAAACCAAATAGCTCGTCTTGGCATTCAGGTAGTTGAAAGACTTTGAAATTTAGCCTTATTTAACAGAAGATGCACAAATTATTCAAAAATCATTAAATACTTAAAAATGTTTTATGGAAGCTATTTTTAGTATATTATAATAAACTAGTCTAGTTTTGCACATAAACGTTATTATGCGAATTTTCATTTACATGTGAAAACTTCATAAGTCTGAATCCCGAATCTATAACTTTGCTTTTAAACCAGCTGTGTGACAAGACAGCTTTACGCTAATCTGCTATGAAAGTCTTCTTTTCATACTCTGTAAAAAGGAAAACATTAAATTTTGTAATATTTATATAAGATTGAATATATCTGCATGTAATGGGTTTCGGTAAAACAAATCTTTCCCTCAACTTTGGAAGTGAATCGATTAGTCATCCTTTTAATCAATAAAGATCATTCAAATTTGTAACAAAGTGTTTTTTGCTCTTAAGATGATCTAAAAACATAATTATACAGAAATCGCTCAACTTCAGCGGCAATTTTAAAGGATACTGGTTGCCCACATTTATCAAATATCCTTAAGTATTGTTTCTGCTGCCTATCTGTGTGTCTCTGCTTTAGTTTGTCTTAGTTTAGTGCTAATTAGTATTAACATGTTTACATTCGGCATTTATTACGATAACTTTTGCTTTTCGTTATGGATAAAGCGCCAGCTAGTGGACATAAATGCAATTAAAAGTTTTGCATAATAAAATTTAGTAGTTGTAATAATAACAACAGGGATTTTTTTATTACATTTCTGTGCTGTTGGCTTCAACACGTACGTTAAATTCAGAGAAATATGAATTTTAAAAACGCTCGCTGTGTTGTAGATCGCATATAAACACACATTGTTTACTCACATAAAGAGTTAAAAGCATTTTTAACGAAAATGCTTTTAATACTGTAGGTGAGTATAAACAGCATAAAGTTCATTGTTTTTGAATTGACTATTAAATACCAGAACGCCCGGCGGTCATACGACATGACCGCTGTTCTAGATATTATAAATTGTAATTAAAATGATTTGTATACTAATTTAAAGGCGTCTAGAAAGGTGTCTACTAATTCAAACTGAATTACCCAGGGCAGGCGGCGAGGACGCCCCTTTGCTTACTGCCCCACGGGGTTTCCCCTTTCTACTTGCTTAATTGCTTAAAGTAGAGTGCAATGAAGGACACCACTGGCGATACATTTCTTAAGAGCCACCGCTAGCTCAATAAATAAAGGTGATTTAAATAATAAAATGTTAATTCACATGTCAAAGATGTCTTTGTACACAACATTTCTTGTGTAGATCTTTCCATCATTTTTAAGCTCGCCTTGCAGAGGACCATCCATTATTTTTTATTTTACGTCCTTTCTTCCAGAAACTCTTGAACAGGCAACAGTGACCGTGTCCTGTTGCCTGTTCAAGAGTTCCTGGAAGAAAGGCAAGTTGACCGTGTCCAAATGCAGGATCAGGTAAAAAAATGCCAACACGCTTAAGCGTTTGGCCCTGAGACTTCTTGATGGTCATAGCAAAGGCAAGTTTTACAGGAAATTGTTTACGTCTCGATTGAAACGGCGACCCTGTGCAGTGGCAACTTCACTCCATTGGCTAGTACAGTTACGCAAGCAACCCATAAACTATCGGCGACAAAAACAGACACTTAAGCCGCGTATAATAAAGATATTTCTTTATTTCATTTTATTTGTTTTTTCATTGTTACCGTTTTTACCGGTTGCATATTTCCGAATTCTGTTATATATAGATGTTAAATTTATTTATTAAATGGATGAATGCATGTGCTCTTGTATTTTTAATTTTTCTGGCTTAGCATTCCCATAATATTCGTCACGCGCTGCACTGCACAGGGAATAAAACAATTTACAGTTATGCAAGCAACCAATAAACTATCGGCGACAAACACTTAAGCCGCTTATATAGAAGATATTTATTTATTTCATTTTATTTGTTTTTTCATCGTTGCCGGTTTTTGCCGGTTGCATATTTCCGAATTCTGTTATATATAGATGTTAAATTTATTTATAAAATATTAAATGTACGTGCTCATATATTTTTAATTTTTCCGGCTTCGCTTTCTCATGATATTCTTTACGCGCTGCACTGCACGGGGAATAAAAGAATTTACAGTTACGCAAGCAACCAATAAACTATCGGCGACAAACACTTAAGCCGCTTATATATAAGAAGAAGAATTAAATTAGTAATTTGTTAAGCAGCAAAATGGGGTAATATATAATGAATGTTTTGCTCAGAATCAATAATTTTGAGCAGAATTGAAGAAATGTTTTGTGCAATAAACGTTTTTATGTTATTAAAATTTTGGAGTAAAATTTTTGAAACATCATTAGAATAATATATGTAAATCAATAACATTTCACTAAAAATAAAATAAAATGAGCGAATGCAAGAGTTTCCGTGATAGTTAAAACATCTCGTCGATATCTAAATTTAAAGATCCAAAACATTATTTGGTTCGTTTATGCTTTTCATTTTTCTGAATTCAGATACGTAATGAAAACCAAACGAATATTTATAAGCTGTTCAAAAGAAATGCTAACAGACAGAAATTTAAAAAATTAAATTTCATAACGTTTTATTCAGGAAAGCTAAAATGCAATTTTACATCAAAAATATAAATAAAGATTATATATGATACTGGAAAGGAATTAATTGGACAAATTTTGTTTCAGCCTGTAAAGGAAGTATGAATGTCCTTTCCACTGATTTAATAGTTCTACGATTAACTCAATGAAATTGCTTTATCGCATCCTTTCTCTAGTTTTGGGGTCAGTGACTTTTACGTTTTCCTGTACTATAAAGGAAAATGTAAAAATTCTTATATCTAGTTCCAGCTGAAAAATCGATAAGATATTGAATCCAGAAGTCCCTTCGCAGCCAGGCGGAGTATAGTAATTCCTTCACTGTTTTGGATAGTCGAATAGATGCTTACTCTCCTCTTTTACCTTCTAATTAGTGAAAAGATATACTGCAAATTCATGGTGAAGGCAAAGAATATGTGTTACTTAACATGTGTAGCCTTTGAAAGTCTTAAGCCTCTGTCCCAAAAATATAATCGGCATGTATATTTCCCGTGGAATACGCATTCTCTAGAAAGGGAAATGTGAGTTTTATTCAGGGGGGTATAGAAAATAGAAGTTGCTAGCTTTATTTTCTTTATCATTGATCTGAAATACGTATTTTCAATGTACAGAATTTGATAAAATGTGCCATTTATTTCCTTAAATATTGATCTCAAATATTTACTTTCAATGTATAGAGTTTTATAAGACACTCCATTGTTGCTGTTGTGACTAATCTCGCTTGTCTGACATCAGAACAAGCCCACAAAATTCATCTTGGTAATGAGGCAACATTGCGCCTGTCATTGGCAAGAACTTTGGGCACCATGCAGGTTACGGTACGACTTTACTCAGTTCCACAATCCTAACTCTGAAGGAAAGCACCCCCGGGGGGACGAGTCCAAGGGTCTCCCGCCCTTTTTCCCCTTCCACCAACAATTCGAGGACATTTGCTTCGCTGCATATTTGAGTAATCTTATGCCGCAGAGACACTATACATTTACAAACATCCATGCCTTCTTCGGGATTTGAACTTGGGACCTTCGGTACGCCAGTGAGGCTCTCTAAAACGTATCCTGGTTGGGCGGCAAACATTCAATTCATTTTCATAAATATTGGTCTTAAATATGTGCTTACAATGCACAGAATTTTATAATGCTCTCCATTTGTGTTTTTCAATATTGATCTCAAATATGCACTTTCAATGTACAGAAATTTATAAAGCATTCCATTTATTCCCTTTAATATTAATCTCAAATAAATACTTTCAATGTACAGAATTTTATAAATAAAATATAAGAATATATTTAAATCAATATAAATGAATATATTTGAAATGAATACAAATGAATCAATGAATATATTTGGGATCAATATTAAGGGAAATAAATGGAATCATTTATCTCCCTTAGTATTGATCTCAAATATCTACCTTCAATGTACAGAATTTTGTAAAGCATTATATTTATTTCCTTTAATATTGATCTCAAATAAATACTTTCAATGTACAGAATTTTATAAATCAAATATAAGAATGTAATTGGATGCATTTGAATCAATATAAATGCATATATTTGATTCAATATAAATGAATGAATGAATATATTTGAAGAATATATTTGGGATCAATAAATGATTCCATTTATTTCCCTTAAGGGGACTCATACACCTTAAAACCCATAAGATCTTCGAATAGGTGACTGTAGCAAGAATTGGGATAACTTATTTATTTTTAAAGAAATTACTTCCATCTTTTTACAGATGACTACATAATATAGCTGCTTTCTGAAATAGTAATCAGAAAGTTTGTGTTGCCGCAAATATTTTTATAATTTAATTCGCTTTGTGACAAAATATTTCGTCACATTTAAAGCATTCTGTCGCATAATTTAATTCTATATTTAATCTATAGCTTTTATAACATTTAAAAACTACTGTGAACCAAAAATTCTAAGAATTTCATGTTAAATTTTTATTTTATTTGGATTTGAGATCATAAAATATATTTTATTAAAAAATCTGTAATGTTTTCGTGCAAAATTTTTTTATATTAAAATATTGATCAGATTTTTGGTTCGGTTAGAAAATAGTGCCCGTATAACGAATTCCATCCAATTTCAAGTACGAGTATATACCATTAGTCATTTTAAAAATATCATGCGCGCAAGGTGGGAACATGATGAAACATTATGTCACAAAGCGGATTAAATAACAAAAATATTTGTGACAACACAAACTTTCTGGTTACAAGTTCCCAAAGCAGCTATATTCTGTAATCAGCTGTAAAACGTTGAAAGTTAATTGCTTTTTAAATAAATAAAATATCTCAATTCTTGCCAACAATCACATATTCGAAGAGTATAAGGGGTTTAAGGTGTATGAGCCCCCTTAATATTGATCCCAAATATATGCTTTCAATGTACAGAATTACATATGTAAAGCATTCCATATATTTCCTTTAACATTGATATCAGATATGTGCTTCTAATATCCAGTATTTTATAGACATTTCATACATTTACGTGCAAAACTTGTGAAAGCGTTCAAAATCAAGTACGCTGATTTTAATACGGAAAATACTTATTGATTAAATTATTCAAGAGGCGTGAGAACAAATTTTAAACATGTCTTTAAAAACTATTCTTTGGCGAGTGAAGGCTTTGATTGTGTTAAAACAACCTCCGTTATTAAATTAGTTGGTGATCCTTTGAATGTTTAAAGCGTATCTCAGAGATTTTGCACGAATATTTTGTTTTTACTAATAAGAGATAATATTTCCTTCAGCGGAATTTTTCATTATATGACTTGGATTATTACAACCACAAAACTTGGATTATATTTTCTGAAATGTTCAACCTTGAGAAATTTAAGATTATTTCCATAAAATTCTACTCTTTATTTTAAAAAACTTTAAGTAAAAGCACATGTATATGAATAAAATATATCAAAATAAAGTCTGTAACCAAATTTTTCTAAGATATGCAGAATTGTTTCATCCAAAGAAGGAACAATGAAAATTTTCGAGATAAATTTGAAGATGTTACTTCAATGATTAAGTTAATTTCCATATTGCTTTGTTGTCTCGCTTTCTCTTTTTCATACTCGCATCGATCACTTTAGAATTAAACAAAAAGATGCAGCAAGGCAGAAAGAAAAGCAGTTATACATACTTAAACATTTCAGCGCAGTGGTAGTTTACTCAAATATTCGGTGTTTTGAGACCAACTATCTGTTTGAAATTTAACTTCAACTACTTTAGATCCATGTAGGGTCAGTCCGTAAATTCGTGCGCATTAAGAGTATGCGTGGAATTCATTATGACGCATTTACTAAAACCAAACAATTTTGAACCTGTTGAAACTTGTCATCGTTTGACTAACATATTATTAAGTTTATCACCAACTTTCGTAAATATCGAACGCATTTTAGTACCCATAGACGATGAGTACAAATAATCAATACAAACGTGCTGTGCTATATATATATATTTTTTTTATTTTCGTGTAGTGAATCTGACAGGTTTGCAGCGATAAAAATTAATAGTGTACATGGGGAACACACTATTAGTGTAAGGAATGCCCAGAAATGGTTTACAAAAATTAAAGTTTGAAAAAGCAGCATGGATGATACGAAGAAAAAGCAGCATGGATGATACGAAGAAAAAGCAGCATGGACATTTTGAACTGTTAGAACCAAATCAAACGATTCATTCAGAAGTTTATAGTGAACAACTTTAACTAAACTCAGAATGGATCAAAAAACGCCCACGATGGGTGAATATCAAGAATGTTTCATCATGATAACGCTAGACCGCATACGGCTCGAACAACGCTGCAAAAAATGACTGAATTTAATTGGGAGCTTTTGCCACATCCTGCTTACTCCCCAGATATTGCCCCAAGTGATTTTCACTTTTTTCGTGTGTTACAAAATTTTTTACTGGGGAAAAAATTAAATTCTAAACAGGATGTACACAATGAACTTTCAAGTTTTTTTGCATCAAAACCAGAGTCTTTCTACAGAAATGGCATAAAAAAGCTGCCTGTAAGATGGCGAGACATTGTAGATAATGAAGGAAAATATATAATTGATTAAAATGTTAAATGGTGTTTTTTTTATATTATTTAAAAATTTACTAAAAAATGTGCACGAATTTATGGACTGGCCCAATAAAAGGTAAGACGGATATCTGAGAACAAGTGAATGTAAAATTAAGAAATTTTCCAACTTACGATTGATGTTAATTTTTATGTTAGAAATGTCTTTCAATTTTATGTCACAATTAATGTTAGGTTAGTTGCCCATTGATTGACTATTCTGCCTGGCAAGTGTTATCTTTCAACGAGCAATACATTTTTCATTCATCATCTACGCAGCTCTACAAACTGTCATTTAAATTAAAACAACATATTTAAAGTTTAAAATTATCATATGAACTTCTTAGGAATTTGTACCTTTTTTAAATTTACTATTATCTCTAATTACTGTTATTTATAGTAATAATAATTGATGAAATTTACATCACTTTTAATTTATAAATTCATAATTCGTAGTTTTTTATACGCTCATTGTGTTGATGAAATATGTTTCCAACACCGTGTACTAACTTCCTTTTCACAAAATAAGAGTTTACATAGCACGAAAGGTTTTGGCTTTTTTAACGAATGAAATACCAACATTCTTAATAAGATTTTAATGTAGTCTATTAAGTAAGAATTTATATTGTGAGCGATATAGATTCAATGACTTTATAATTTAACCAAGACTATAGACTTTTTCCATGCGTACTCACGTGGTGGAACTGGCAGCAAGTTTGTCTATCCGTCGGAATATCGATGCTTTGAATTCTGTTGGAGGCATAGATAATGTTTTGCGTTTCTTGTTTCAAGATAAACCTAATGAGTTTACGACATGTCAATTTGTATACAATACTTTGTCTTCCTGCACGAATCAGAAACATTTATATATTGTTACGAAATGTAAAGGTGCGGTAAGATGGATTCCCCGCCAAGCAGTTTTAGGGTTGCCATAAATGGCAAAGGAGGGCAGGGTTGCCATATTTGGCTAGAAATCGCATATTTGGCGACATTTGGCCACAAAATTGGCGATATACCATGGAAGGTTGGAGAACCTTCTGGAACGAATTCTTACCGGTTTAGCCCAGAATGTTGCCGAACACAAGCCGAAAGCTATATAAACCCTGCTGGTCCGCAGTCAGTTAGAGTGTGTGTGCCTTGTCTAGCGAGCTGATAGTCATTGAGCGAGTGTCTCGAAGTCTAGCGCCGAGTTGGACGTCGAGTGCATCCAGAGAGTCTTTTAGTGCATCGTCGAGTTTTGTCTTAGACTGGGCTGAGTCGAGAGCTATACTCTTGTGTATCGTCGAGTGCATCGCGTGGAGAGTCTCGAGAGTACGTGGAGTTCCGAGAACGACCAAACAGATTCGGAAGCTGTACTCTGGTGCTTTGCAGGAAGCTATCTCCACCGTTATTGCCTGACAGTGCTGTGCCGCTGATTGTTCCAGCGTGTTTATAGTAGATCTTCGACGACTGTAAAAAGTGTTATTGGAGCAGCTGTCCTGATTAATATTGGCTGAATAAAGTGTGTTTCGATACTTCATCAAGTGTTGTCGTTATTTACTCCAAATCTACACGAACCCCGCAACAACTGGTGTCAGAAGCATAGGAAAAACATAACAACATAAATATTTTACTGTTTGTACCAATTAATTTAGAAGGATTTTTCTCCCTCCGTTCAGCATGCCTTCGTGGTGAGCCCCGGTGAGGGCATTGCAGATTCTTCACATCTCCGGCTTTAAAATAGCCTAACGACTCTGTAAATTTACGAAACATTTTTCAGATATTTTAGAAACTTTTCAGATATGGCAAGAAACTAACTAGAGTAGTAATCCAAACAAAGAATTAAATTACTATATATCTGTGCTTTATACCGTATTTGCGTACTAGTAGTGAAACTAAAAATTTGTCTCAAACTGTCCCTGAATATTCAGCATTCTCTGAGAATCACTGACACTTTTTCTTTTTACTTCCTTGTACGAAGTAAAAAGGAAGTATTGTAATCGCGAAAAGTTTCAGGCAACATATTTCGACGAAAATATCCATTTTGACCTCTATCGAATGCAATTTAACGATGTTTTTGCGTGATATCTGTACGTAAGGGCAGAATAAAAGACTCGTTTCCTCCAAAAAAATTATAAAACTGCTTTAAAATGAATTCTGAACAGAAGTTTTCGTGGCGTCTGTACGAATGTATGTACGTACGTGCGTACGTACGTATTTCGCATAACTCAAAAACGAGTAGCCTCAGAACGTTGAAGTTTTGTATATAGGACTTCTATGACATGTAGATGTGCACCTCGTATTATGGTTGCAATCGGCAGCACCAAACGTATATAAATATATTTATATACATATCCACTCTGTTACTCGGCTCTGTGATCTCAGTTTCTTTACTCTTATATATTTGTAAATTGTACATTTTTTGCTTTAAAAATGATTGAATTATGTTGTTTTTATGTTCCGGATAAGGTTTTTATGCCTTTAGTAAATCTGTGTGCAATATGTTTAGAATTATCAACAATTTTAAAGTTGTTTAAGTGCCGCTAAGCCTTTTCTTTTGACGGCGGCCGTTGATTGTTTACATTTGAAACAGCAGACTAGTGCATTTGTTGCCAATCTAGAGTAACTTAGCTTCACAACAACAATGATAACGTCTTCATTTATCATTGCTAATTAAATCATGCTTAATCCTTTCTGGAATATCTATATTAAAATTTATTTCGTAATTTTTAATATAGATATTTTGAGTTTTTATGTATTTTTGCCTTCTCGCGAAGTGAGAACTGAATTAATTGAATGAGAAATACTCAATCGTCTGTGAAAAACTGTTTCTTTTTTTGTTTCGTTTGCTTAATTTCCTTTATAGATCATTCAAGCTTTATAGTATTTGAATAGAATATATGGCAGCGATTAGATAATTCTATTCTTTAAATGATATAAATTTTGTGCATTATGAGTTATAATATGAACGAAATATAATACTGTTAATTGAATCTAGCGCTAGAGTGTCGCTATGGTAAGCAAATACTAGAGTGAATTTTAAAGAATTCATTTATTCTATTGTGGTTTATGCGCTGTAGATTTAATTCAATCGGCGAAGTAGATTTAATTCAATCCAGTAAGTTTAAATGAAATGCAAGAAAAAATGCATATAATTTAATATTCCGTACAAGGAAGTCATGTGGTGTACACATCAGATTTTTTTAATTTAATTTTATTTGAGATAGGGTTACTGTGGAAAAAAAATGAAAAAGAAAAAAAAATGTACATTTTATTTATATGTCAGAAAATACTCCAATCGTGTATCTCAAGAGTCAGACATAGAATCAAAAAAGAAAAGTTTTAGAGACATTGATTGCTTTTGAAGTAGGAGACGTGTAAAATGAGCAATGCCTTTGCTGGCACTCGAAACTGGACTTCTCGAATACGCGCCGAGTGTACTACGTTACACAAGAAAGGCATACTGGAAGGAGAGAGGAAATACCTTATAAAGTTTTAAAATGTGCAATGGAATGAATTTCAAGAAATCCTTTGTTGTAAAAGAAATTTCATCTTCCTTTTTGTAAAATAATGTAAATCTCGAATTCGGTTATTCATAAAATTAAAAGCTATTTGGGCTCTATTGTGGAATTGGGTGCCCCTTCGATTAGCGACATTTTTTTTTTTTTTTAAATTTTGGCGATGAAACCTCACTTCTGGTTTTTAACTTTGTTTTAGCTTCCTGATTTTATTTAAATGAAAATAGATTGATGTGTACATGGAGAAATTTAAGGCAGTGCGCAATGCCTAGTTTGTGCAATTCTAGGATGTTTTTTTAAGTGAAAACAGATCGATGTGTACATGGACACAAAATTCGTGCAATTCTTTGACTTCTTATTTGGGTTTTGTGCAGCGACCAATTTCGAATTGTGCCTTCCTGGCGCCGACCTTGACGTCAAAAAAGAATCGCCAAAAAACAAGGGGCACCCAATTGTAAACTTTCACCGCTATTTGTAACAGAAATTTATCGTATAAGACCTAATACTTAAAAATATTACAACATTATTACGCAGTAAATTATTTTATTCATAAAATTCAAAGACGTAATTAATTAAAAAAATCTAACTACTTAAAAGAATTTTTCATTTATATTAAGAAGAAAGAACTGAAAAGCTAGCAGACAATGCAAATTTTGAATTTAAGCTAACTGAAGTCTTGGAAAAAATGATCATTTATGTTCATAGCAAAACTCTCTTTGTCTGTTAGTTTTGTTTTGTTTTTTATTTCTGTCTGCCACAAGCGAAAAAATGGAGAAAATTTAAAATTCAAGACTTAGACGGAAGAAAGTACTTTTTATTGTTTCAGAGAATTATTTTGGAAAACTTAACATTTATTGCCCGTTTGAATTCAATCAATATCGTTTTATTGTTATGATCACAAAAGGGATAAGTTACCTAAATGCAGCTATTGTCAATAAGTGCACATAATAAGACTCATTATATTAATTACATTCATGTGACAATTCTAATAGAAAACATTTATACCTCATTTGTTTTGAACTGCCTGCGTACATGGTAAAATTTGTAGAGCTGAATAATGTGTCCTAAGTATTTCTTAATTGCAAATTTGGAGCCATTCTTTTCTTATTTTACATAAGATAAGAGAGACTGAAGTAAAAATCATGACTGAAAAGCAAAACATTCTCAAACCAAGGGTCAGAGCTCACTGAAATGGAAACACCTGAAATCTTAGACAAAAGAATTTGCTGAAATCAAAAATACGTTTTAAAATTTTATTATATGATCCCTTATTAGATAATATAATATCAAATATTTATTGTGCGTGCATATTATCGATTTTCTGAATGTTTGCTAATATTGGAATTACTAAGTAAATAAATGCATTATCGTTACAAGCATGTAGTTTATCTTTTAAAAAGCATTTCATTTTTTCACGAACCAGTAAATCTTATATTAAGAATAGATTTTATTACGTCTTTACTCAAAAGAAGGACTTGTGAAAATTAGAATGAAAGAATGTTCAAAAGTTCATCTGACTAAGGGGAGTTGAGCGTGAAGAAGTTTGAGGATTACTGTATGACGCTATAGATTAAAACATTCTTCTCAAAGCTCTTTATTGATCACATGCAGGGAGATTCTATCTTCATAACAAAAATAGAGTATATCTCTTTAAATGCAATTTAAAATGAAACTTGGCAATTTAAATAATTTATTTGGCCACGATTTCTATACTAAAAATCACATTTTTAATGAAGAACTTATAAACAAAATTTGAAAAGAAATTGAAGCTTTATTATTATTCAATCTTTTATTCATTTTCTTTTCATCAATGTACATGTTTTGGTATATTTATAAGGCTTCTGGTTGTTTAGTAGAAAACACGTATTGAAATAGTCTGTAATTATCTTGTTACAGTTTTGTGAAATTTTGAAACATTGTAAAACTCGTGCACTTTTATGGAAGATTTGACTTTAGTGACCTGAAAGTAAATCGCAAGAAGCCAAATCTAGCGAGTAAGGGATGATTACAAAAAGTTACAGTCTTGGTTTCAGCGAAAAAATTATTGTATTCTTCAAAGAGGCAATAAGAATCCGCCACGGGTTGGAGATATTTTTTTATCTTAAAGCGTTGCATTCTCCTCATACATTTGCTATTGCTTCGTCATACGGTCTTCTGTCTTTTAAGTTGACTTTTAAGCGAAAGTCCTTGTGAATTATTTCCTATCATTCAAACACAAAAATCAACAACACAGCGTTTATATGAAGCTTCTATAAATTAAGTTTCTCTGGCAAATCCAAGGCGAATTTCTGTTTTTCAGGCAGATATTTGCAGTAAAAATTCGGGATCGGCCCACCAGTGCCCGAGCGGTAAGCACATTTCACAAGTGCACATCAGCGTAGCCACTGAGGGAGGGATTTCGAAAACGAACCAATGAGCTTTTATTGCTCTTATGACGCTAAACCTTCGTGCATGTGAGCGTATGTTGTTTATGTTTTAATTTGCATTTGTTTCGCAGTTATAAATATATGGCGTAATAGCAGAAAATCTCGTAGTACTTTCGTTTTATGAGTTTAATTATGCTGACATTTCACTTTCGCGATTTTTATCACGCATTATTATTTGGATTGATGTTCACAGCATATTATGGCTCTTTACATTAAGAAAATGACTCACGCTACAATTAGCCTCGAATATTACACATTTTCTAACACCTGTGGATTAAGAAAGTTCAAGTGTATAGTTTTTTTTTAATTGAGCTGAGAAGGACTGAAAGTGTTTGATGAGTATTTCTTGTGTAGACAGTATATTTAAGAGTGAGAAGTTTTTAAATGTGAAATTTAATACACTAAATGAATACGAAAGCAAATTAGTAAAGTTCACTTTGAATAAAATTCTGCATCGGCTATTACATCTTTTTCGTATAGATTGCAATAAAAAGTGCTGACTTCTATTTACATGTATAATTAGTGTAAATACTATAGAACATCTTTTTCATATAGATTGCAATAAAAAGTGCTGACTTCTATTTACATATATAATTGGTGTAAATATTTTTCTCATATGCATAGTTTTATGTAAAAATAGCATTTGAGATTAGATATTCATCACATATTTCTTTCTTCATCTTGTTTACCTTTTATTAAGTAATATTTCACATGGATATTTTTGCGGAGTGTCCATGCGTTTGTATTTATTTCAAATTCTTTCAACCAGATAGTGAAATCTTCACAATTGCTTATACTTTATCTAACTTTGAAATGAATATTTTCAGAAGAAATCGACGATGTTTTACTTATTTTGTACAGAAAATTGCATGGCAAAATATTTTCAGCTATCTTGCTTAAATCTTAAAGCACGCGAAAGGGCATGTGACATGACAGAAATATTACTGTATGCCCATTGGTTCATCCTAGAAGCCACTCCCTCGGTGGCTACACAGATGTGCACATATGAAATATGTGAGGGGTAAAGTCGCTGAACACTGGTCCGAGGTTTGAATCACTCGAATGCTCTGACTGCAAAGCCGTTTTTGTGTTTTTCCCATGCTAAACGTGTATACGAGTCAGTTTCCTTAGAAAGTCTTCCACAAAGACATACCTTCCCTTAGGCAGATAGCTCTCAAGTCTTTGCCGTTATCGCATAAACCTAACCGAAAATTCGAGATCATAAGTGACTGCCATTTCACATTTGTTTTCTATTTTCAGTTGTAACAGCAGATATTGGCTACATAAATTCAATCAAATTCCATTTAAACTTCTTTCAATTATGAGACGAGATTTAAAAGTGAAACAAATCTGAGCCATGTCAGAAATAATTAGCACAAGTCATTATGTGGAAATTCTATTGCGATTGATCAAAGAAAATAAATCCTAAAACTTTCTAGAAGCACAGACAGTCGAGTATATATGAGTAGCCGAGATTTAAAATTTGGTTAGAAAAATGTATTAAAATATGTAATGCAAAATATTAAACCGATATCATCTTAGATCTTGTTCTTAATTATTAACAAGTATCGTCACTTAGATAGAATCAAGTAGTGTAAATTAATAATTATTCCCTAAAGGAATGAACGGGAACCAAACTAGTAAGAAGTTAACAGTCAAGGATTGAAATTCTTAAGAAATTAGTCAACTTTTTCTAAAATAAGTTATACAAACTTTTGTAGCTGTTAAAGTGATCTCTCAAACATAATGCAGCAGTATTCGTATAAATGAGAATTTCCAGGTTAATGTAGATATTTGCAAAGGAACTGCATGTTCAAAGGTTTTGAAAGAGTTTGTATATTTTTTGGAATAAAGTTTCTATACGTGCTTTCAAACTATAATTATAACATCTAATTTTACGCAAAATGGTTTTCCGAATATAAAAAGTAGTAAATTTATTACCGTAACATTTTGCTATTTTTGGGCAACTTAGAAAACACTCAGTGGTAATTTAATTTTAGCAACTATGTAGACGTCAAATTAATTTGGAATTTTATTGTAATATGAGTTAGAGGCACTTCAAACCGAGAATGAGTTTGTATAACCGTATACCTGAGATGTTCTAAAATCAAATATTTTCCAAATTAAGTTAGCATCCCAGAAAAGAGAAACTCAAATCCGCATTTTCAAATGCGAATATAAGAATATGTTTTGAGTAGAATGTTTTAACGACCTCAAGTCCTACAGAAAAATGACGCTATAATGTGTGGTTTCTGTAGTGAAAATAGTAGATTTAATATTTAATCCTCTCTTGGGAACTTCTGAAGCTAAGTTTTCGTTCTGATAAAATGGTTATACAAGGGATCTTTTTAGTAAGTAGAAAAACAAGGGAACTTTTTAGTAAGTGTCGACTATATGTGATAGTAAAATCTTAGAATAAAGTTGCATTTTTATAATCATCCTGAGGAAAATAGTTCCATTTCATATACGTTCTTTACATTGAAACTGATCTTTCAGTTACCAGTTCATTATGAAGGTGTGTGGTTAGGATAGACGAGAGTAATAAATATGTGTAATGTTCTAAAAATATTATCTGCATGCCTTAAATTATCAGATATTAGGAATAATTGTAAATTAAGTTGTACTCTTACAATTAGGTTCTTTTGATTAAGATGGAAGATCGAAGTCTATGGGCGTAAATGTCTATCTAGTAAATTCTAAAGGGTATTAAATTTTATTTACTTCACATAGCAGACAGACGACCAGAAATTCCAGGAGGATTCCATCAGGCCGAACTGCCAATTATAGAATTATGGATGAATTTAAAGCTTTTAACTCCTAGATTTTTTTTACCCCTTGGGAATTTGGTCGATCATAAAATTAAAACGAAATAATTTACAAATAGACAGAAGCTGAATCTTTATTTTCTTTTCATGAAGGAATTTTTATGTTAATTTGGAAGCTTCTGGACGTTTTTCAAACACTGTGGGTTGTTTGTGCTTTACCAGAAAGGGCTAGTAATATTCAGTTAATAAAAAGATTGTCGTACGCAAATGAGAAAAAATACCAAACTTGAATGCGCAAGACAGTTACTTATATTTATCGACTGAGCTTAAGATCTATTGTTTACTCATGTTTTAGAGATCTCTCTCATGAGATAAATGAAAGAACTTCACGACCTGACCTGCTGCCTCATTAAAGTAAAGAATTTGTTAATAGGCACATCGATTATGAATAATTCCATAACCAAAGACTAAGAATCTATGAATAATTTATAGCTTTTCTTGTTTTATTTGCAAAACGACATAGTAAGACAAATGCCTCACAACAGGCATCTGGGACAAATCACGGGCATAATTTTTCTGGGAATCAATTACATTTGTTCATTAACACAAGAAATGATGGCAACAGCTGCGGCTCGATGGAGGCGCATATTAATGATGTTTGCATAAAAGAAAGAAAGTGGTCATTGGAATCAGAAGTGACACACAGTGATTAAAGAATTAATAGAGCTTCTTCGGCTAAAGTTAATACAGAATACATGGAGTGGGTTTGCCAAAAGTGAGGATGTAAACGAAAGAGCTAAATGACTTTTGAAATTGCATTGTTTAGTAATTCATTTTGGGAGCATTTTTAATTAAGTTATGTCTGCCCCCTTACTGAAATCTTAATAAATTATCATACGCATCTTATAATTTAGTAAGGGCCTAATATCCTTCTTAGCATGAAACCATGCCAGAACATTACTTACTTTTATCGTGGCACATAGGTTTTGAAGGATCCTTAAGCTTAAATATAAAATGTTTGTGAAATGTATACTCTCAAATCATGCTAATAATTTATTTTTGTTATTTATCAGCTTACTGAAAATAATGTTGTAATAATTTAAAGCCTGATTATAATAGAATACTTAAAATGAGTGACGCGTAAATTTTTGCTTCTGTCTTTTAAATCGCCAATCAGTGGCCGTGTCGCATACAACTAAACACTGGCAATGCTTTTGTCGGGCAAGAATACTGGAAAAAAAGGGCTGGCTGCATGTGCAGTTTCATAATTCGTATATGTGAATGCATATACGTCACATATACGTAATACGCATATTCGTACGTATATGTGACGTAAATACGTGTCAGTTTTCTTTTAAAAGTTCTTTTCGAAAGCATCCCATTCTTTAGTCAAATAACCCTTATATGATTTACCATAATTACTCGAAAAAAGGAAACGTTCTCTCTTAAGCCAACTAGTGACCGAGAGGATGAAATTAAGAATGCATTTAATTCCTACCGAATTCGATCACTGGCAGTTGAATGGAATCCTTATATTAAGGGTTTCTGGTTTTAACACTGAATTTCTCCTCAAAACGCTTCCACGAATATAGCAGTCCTCTTTTTTATATGACCTAGCATGTTTCTAATAGTAAACTTTTCACTGCTGAAAACGTAATATTTTCCGTAAACATCAGTAGCGAATGACGAATTAAATTACAAACAATCATGCTTTGTCCAGGATTCGAACCCAGGCCCTTCGGTACGGCACTCAGAGTCACTAACCACTACCCCGGTTGGACGGCTCGGAAACCTATTGCTTCCAAGAAGCGTTTCAACTATGAGTCAGCTGTATATAAGAACATTTCAGAATTTTTGTAAAATCTCTCCACTACGACTTTATCCCGAATCCTATCGCACAGCTACGATATAGCGACCAAAAGAGCTTATTCTGCATTTGACCAACTGATGATAAGTCGACGATTGAAAATTCCTAAAACATTCCAACATCTCCTAAGTTATTGCATTATTTTAAATGAAAGATCTCTCTGTCAGAATTATCTTTTTTTTCTAAAATCATATGTATTCTTTTTCATGCAAAATTATTTAATTAAATGTAATAGAAATACGACTCTCCTTCAATTTCAACATGAGAAGAAAATCGTACATTAAAATTACCAACAAATCGAACGAAGAGCAAAGTTCACAATGAAATGTATGCCGTTTGCACTTTAACTATTATAAACCCATTTGCAACACAATAGGTTGCGTCCAAACTTATAAGAGGCCATCCTCAGTTTAGAGAGTGCCAAAATTCACTTATCTATCCAGGAGCCAGAGGGAAAAACTCTGTTGGTCTGGGCACAATCAATGAAAGAACAGCCATCTTGATTCTTATGAAAGTGAAACAGTCGTGCCTGTTCTTCAGTACTTCGATGGACAATAAAACAGAAAAAAAAGTTGAGTATTAGAATATAGTTAATGTATCCTGAGCAGGAGTTACTGGAGATTCTTCCAGGCATACTTTCAATTTGTTCAAGAAGGCGTAAGACGCAAATCTTTTATGACAAGAAGGGTAGGAAAAATATTTTCTCTCCAACAGAAACATAAATCCATTGAAAGAAAAGTCGAGACTTCCCATCTTACTTTTGTTTTAAAAATAATATTGGTTTTTTTATATCTACTTGCAAAGAAGTAATCCTCTACCTTTGATTCACTTTATGTCATTTAATTTTATCTATAATAATCCTATATTACACCTAAATTATATCGTAATGCTCCAATTGATCTATTCTACAGTACATGCAGTTCATGTTTAAAAGAAACTCCTTATATGAGTATATTCAGTACAAGAATATCATAGGATATTTAGAAATTTCTTTAGGTTCTTAAAAAATATAACTCGTGAAAGAAAGACATAAAAGACCAAGATATAGAGAAAATGAGATAAACTGCTCCAAAACAAGACAAGAACGGAAATGAAATATATTATTAAACAAAAAGGCAGCATTTGCAAGTAACAGTTCCGGTTGTAACAAACTTAACTAATTTTATTTAACGGAACGTATTTATTTAAAAAAAGTGTTTACCGTTATAGCAAGTATTTCAAATACTCGTAATTTGTAAGTATTAGTTAATAAACTAATATTTTTTTAAAAGCAGAAAGTATTTAAAAAAATCTTTCTGTTAAATAGAGAGGTTATCTAGGTAAACACAACAAGGAAAACAACAAATAAGCTCTTTTGTTTTCATTTCCAGTCATCAGTTTCACTCGATGAAACTATCACATTAGTTTTAGTAAACTGTAACCGTTAGCAAACAATTCCTTTCGGATGTCTTTCTATTTATTTATTTGCGCCACCTAAAAACCATTATTTTAATTTTCCCTTTTAGGTTTTTTGCCGTCATTTTCGACTTGCCTTGAGGGATAAGTTAATGAAAAATTAAAACATTCGAGATTGATTTTTTTCCGTTTGAATATCATGCTCTGGTGTTAGTTTATGATTTACTAATGTCTAACGTTCTTATAATTTTTTGCTGCTGGTGTGCCGAAAGAATGTTCACACAAGTAATTTATAAGTTTTAAAAAGTTAAAAATTAGTTAGTAATACCGTCCTGAATTACAAAAAAATCATTAAATTATAAATATATTCCATTGTTTAATACTGAATATATTTAATTGTTTACTGTTACTGAAAATGTATTTAGTTGTGTGCTGTTCGTGTTGGCTATATGTCAATAGTTAAGCCTGCTAGCCTGTCTGGAACCCGAATTCTAGAGGATCAAAGAATAACATCTATTCAAAAAGAGATCAATACATTTCATAGAAATCTGTCTAAAAATGCTGGTCACTTAATCTAGTGACATCAGAAGGTTTTCGAAAGATATTTGGAAAGATTTTAAAGTTTATACAAATGCAATTATTTGCTACTTTAAAATAGGAACTTTAAAATTAAATAGGTCGGCAAATTGTATAGTACAGACTCCCACTTTTCGCATTACCGTAAAGAATGAGGACTGTATAAAAACTTAGATTTCGTAATTTTTATAAAATCAATTTTTTAAAATTTACATGCACTATTGCACCATTTAAAACATTTTGATAACTGGAAGTCTACGTCTGCGACCAAGGGTTGCGAAAATAAAGGCCTGGTAAAGACTTTTATGGGCACGTATTATGGACTTAGTGTGAGGAGACTGATGTTCGAAGATTTTATCTGCAGTCGTAGGCATTTGAATCATACATTTCTCTAAAATATGACACAGTTATAGCAAACATACATTGGCGCAGGAGCGAGCATTGCTGTTATATTAATTTAACACCTAGGAGAATGCATGTTTACTATGTAGCAATCACGTGGTGCTAAAGACCTCGGTGGGTTCAGGTATGTAGTTGCTTGCTCTTGTCGACATTTGTTAGCTCTAATCAGAAGTGTTGTAGCGGGTTACAGCCGAAAACATCACGGCAAAAACATCGCGCACGAAAACATCGCGGAGAAAACAACGCAAGGCGAAAACATCGTGCTACAAAACATCGTGCAAGAAAACATCGCAAACAGAAAAAACCGCAGTTCTAAAACATCGTGGTACAAAACATCGTCGTCGAAAATAAAGCGGTTCAAAAACTTCGCAGTTTAAAAACATCGTCGTCGAAAATATCGTGGTAAAAAATAAAGTATCTACAAATCCTCTCATGACGATAACATCGCAGACATGCTTTTCGCAAACATGCTTTAATAACTGTAAATGCATATTCCCATAATAATTTGTGAGCGCAAGATGTAAAGAAGGATAATTTTTACTTTCACTTTTTTTATTAACTAATAAATTTTTGCTTAAAAAGTAAGAAGGAAACTTGAGCATAGCAAATTAATGCAACTTAAGTAAAGAAAGTAGAAATTATCCTTCTTTCCATGTTGCTCACACAAATCATTATGGAAATATCCATTTATAGTTATTAAAGCATGTTTGCGAAAAGCATGTATGAAAAAAGCATGTCTGCGATGTTATCGTCATGCGATGATTTGTAGATAATTTATTTTTTACCGCGATATTTTCGACGAAGATATTTTTAAACTGCGAAGTTTTTGAACGGATTTATTTTCGACGACGATGTTTTGTACCACGATATTTTAGGACTGCGATGTTTTCTCCCACGATGTTTTGTAGCACGACGTTTTCGCTTTGCGTTGTTGTCTCCGCGACGTTTTCGCCTTGCGATGTTTTCTCCGCGACGTTTTCGCCTTGCGTTGTTTTCTCCGCGACGTTTTCGTCCGCGATGTTTTTTCCGCGACGTTTTCGTCCGCGATGTTTTTTCCGCGACGTTTTCGTCCGCGATGTTTTTCCGCGACGTTTTCGTCCGCGATGTTATCGGCGGACATCGTAGTAGCGCACGAGTTTCGCAACCCCTGAAGATAATAATGACCGTGGGATTCGATCCTGCGTCTGTTTAAGGCGAGTCGAATTCTCTACCACTAGTGCGAAAGAGCTCCTGTGCACTACGTTCAAAAATTCAAACTCTTTCGAATTTGCGAACGTTAAGTTGCTCTCGAGATTACTACACACTCCTCTGTCAAGCATTTCTGATGCGATATGAGGAGAAACCGAATCAGTGAGCGTTGTTTCGAGCCCAGCGCGTTGATGTGATTGGTCCCTGCGTCCATTGGCGGTGGTTGCGGCTCCAGTGTGTTGTTGCATGATAGTTGAGCGGCATGAAGGCACTCAAAATACACAGCAAACAGAAAGTTATCTCAAGCGGTTTATTGGTAGCGAAAGAAGGGTGGAGAATCTTGGAATCATCCCCCAGGGTTTGACCTTTAAATGTGATGCGGAACTCGACAAGGTTATACTCCCAATGACATGATGCTCAAGATCTGATGTCAACAATATGCGCAGTCCTGAATTCCTTGAGGCAATAAAATTCGTGGATATGTTCTGATTAGGCCAGAGAAGGGAGACAAGTTACAAAACAATACAAACTTGAGTGGAAGGTTTGGTTTATTGGTTTATTTGATTGTGGCAAAGCACGCCAGCGTGACTAGAAAGGGAATGTTAGTTTGAAAGACAGCAATCAACTACTACGTTCTTAATTTTTCTCATGAAAGGATATGATTATGAAATTATATTATTATTGGCTATGAATGATATCACTCTGTATGAAATTGGAAGTTTCATGCTTTTTAACCTTTTGAAGACGGGATGGCCATTATAGTGGCCATAGAGTCCTCTCTTTGAAAAGACGGGGGTTGTTCACTTTAGTGGCCATGTCTTTTTCCCCCATTTTCCAGGCTGAAAATTGGGGTGAAATGTCAAATTTGACGTCCCTGGGGTTTTAACTACTTACCTCTTTCAAAGATCTTCCTTTTGCGACATAGATGCACCACTCTGAGAATCCATTAAACTACACACAAGAACCTTTGTTGCAAATAGGAGGTGATTTCTTAAAAGGGGGAAAGCATTCGGTTCAAGATTCCCCGTCCTTTGGTAGCTTTTATTGCTACCAAAGCCCTGGCCTCAAAAGGTTAAACTACAAAAATGTGTTTGAAAACTAACAACAATTTAAATCTTCATTACTGATCTTAGATATTTGGATATGCGTTTTCAGCTACGAAATTTCTCAAAACAAGGGGGATTATGGTTTAAACACTGTTCTGGCACTACAGTGCATATAAAATTGCAAATTTTACATGTCCTATTACAGCTAATACCAGGAATATTCTTTATATTTGCTAAGTTAAACGAAACTAATTTCATACTTCGAAGTGATAAACCCTTAGAAATATTGGGGAATAAGCTATTAAACCTTTCACTTCTTATTTCTGTACGAAGTTCACATATTTTCGAATGTATCGATAAATTTTTCCATTAATTTAGTTCACTTTGAGAAAAAACGTTGTTTACGTAATTTTTTCGAAACATCAATTAACTTTTCTATAGTGCATAAAAACAAAAGAATTTATACTGAGATAAATAATATATGAAAATACGCGCCATGTGTGCTAACCGCTAACCGCTACAACATGAAGGCATAGTGGAAGGGAGGGAGAAAATACCTCCCCTTTTCAAAGGGCGACTGGGGATTAGGCAAACCAATCGACAAATCCTCATGGCGAAGAATCATCATCCACTACCTTTTAGTTTGGGCGCCACTGTAGAATTATTAAAATTTTTTTGATGTCAGGAAACTGAAGAAATGTGCAGTGCCCTCACCGGCACTCGAACCTGGACCTTTCGAATACGCTTCGAGAGTGCTACCGTTACACCACGAAAGCATGCAAAAAGGAGGGAGAAAATACCTTATAAATTAACAGTTATTGTTGTGCTGTAAATATCGATAAACATATCAATTGATTTTGTTATAAATTATGTCTTGTAGATATAACATTTAAAATAAAATAAACACATAAATAATTAATAATATTTGTTGCTTTTAAATCGCACATGTTGAGAACCCATAGATCAAATTTGAGGGATTAAATTTACTTATGCTGTGTCGAGTGGCAACAATGAGGCAATTGGTAATTTAGCATACCGCGTCAATGGTGAATTAAAAATTTAAGGTCTTCCTCAGAGAATTTGCCACACCAATATGCTGGAAACACTTGCTAGACTGCTTAAACACTTGCATAAAGATTAATGCTTGGTAGTGTAACTTAACACGATGTGATGATAAAGCAATTTAGAAGACTACAGTGTGGAAGTTTTTGGTGTCAAAACAATAATTGTAATTTTGTAAACAGTTTTATGTAAACATTAGGTTTTTATATCACTTCGAATTTTGTGCATAAATATGGCGAATTTGTATTTAATGCAATGAAGCACAATATTTTACTAACTGGAAATTTTGCTGTACGGGGGTGTCATATAAAAATTAACATTGTATACTATAGAACCTCTTAAACAACCGTGATGAAACTGTTTTATAAATTCTCTAAAATATTTTGAACAAGTATGAATATACGTATAAAATAACGGTTTAAGAAATTAAATCCCGTAGACATTTATTTTCAAATAGCCTAGAATAAGATAAAGTCCTCAGACGTTTGCATATATTCCCCTAGGCTTCCTTATTTGAAGCAAAAGCAATGCTTGTCTCATATCTTTTAGGAAAGGTATCTCTTTCTATTTTAATCGATAAAACTTAAGCATAATAGCAGAGAAACAAAAATCTAATCTAAATAATCAATGATTGATTGACCACTCTGGCACAAGTGAGCATTTTTAGGAAGCTCTTAATTTAGAAGCGATGGTAGATAAACTTTCAACGAGTAGAGATAATTAAAATAAAAAGGAAAATTTCCATAAATTTGTTGCTGTAGTTATTAAAATATGCTGTTCAAAGGAAAGTTTTATTTTCTTTGAGAGTTTTGCAGCTGCTGTAATAAATTAAAAAGCTCTACTCGTTAAGAATAAAAAAAGTGTTTCTCTTTAAATGTTTAAAACATAAAATATTAGATGCAAGAAATTAACAACTTAATACTCCTTCTTTAACCATTATATAATTTACTGTTAAAAGAGAAAATGGAGCGTGAAAAATTTAGAAGTTGCTTTTTGTTAACTGACTGCATTTGAATCATTTGCATAATATTATGAAGTTTGTTTTAAATTATCGTTACGGAAGATCATTTAACATTATGGTCAAAAAATTCATTTACCCTCTTTATGTTATTAAAGAAGACTTATTTATAAGATGGTCCTGGAAAAATAGCTTAAGTAAAATTTCCTTATAGCAGCGGTGCCCAACCTTGTGCTCGCCGATCATTTTGTATGTGCTCGACAGCCCGGTTAAGTACTATGAACAAAAAATATTTTAAAAATAACCATTCATGGTAAGTATTTATAGTTTACAAGACATTGTAAAATAATTGATTGCTGACTGATGATAGCAAACATGGAATCTTACTGCTTCATTCCGATGTTAGATGGCTCAGCAGGGGAAAAGTACTTCAACGATTTGTAGAACTTCTTTCGATAATAAAGCGGTTTTTGGAATCCGGAAACGAAAGTTATAGAGAATTGAACGGTAGTACTTGGTTATCCGATCTGTATTTTCTCACCGAAATAGCAGCTAAACTGAAAAAACTGAACGAAGATCTCTAGGGAAAAGAAAAAACCCTTTCCCAGTTGACTGGAACTGTAACTGCTTTTCAGATAAAGTTAAATTTGTAGATAAATCAGATGAAAGAAAAAAAATTCACCCATTTTGAGAATTTATCAAGCCATATTACTAACCACAAGGCAATTGAAACAGAGAAATACTCGGAAAACCTAAATGTACTGAAAAATAATTTTGAATTCCACTTCTCCGATTTCCATAAAGTTCAACCAATATTATTATTCATCTCAAACCCATTTACCGAAATTAATATTTCAGATGTATCACATAAGATTGGAAATATGTTTAACAAAAATGTTGATGTTTTGGAAATGTGCTCGCGAGAGGCGAAACGTTGGGCACCAGTGGCTTATAAACGTTGGGCACCAGTGGCTGAGAGGTCATTTTATCTGAAGATAAAATTTTTTCTACGCTGTAGGATGTAAAATCTTTCTCTGCTTGAAATAGTTATGATATTGACAGTAAAAAAGGATAATATTGAAAACGAGTGTTTTTTTAATTTGACAAACAATGAGATAACGGTACATCCAGTAAAAACATTCTGCCTTTCTTGTTGCTTATTATAAGTTAAATTATTGACAACTTTACCATGAGCACAAAAAGCATGCGAGCTTCGAATCAATTGTCTTCGAAATATCATGACTAGGTATTGTACAATCTGTGCGAGAGAAACCATAGTATCTTTCAATTTTCTTCTTCTAATTCAAGAAACGTGGCATCATACAGCTGTCAAGACGTACGTCTAACTCAAAGAATAAAGATGAATGTTATAAGTGGCTCTTTTCTATGCTCTGCACACTACCAGATTAGTTCTCATTTGCATATTTTCCTATCCAGCAACTTACCTTAACTATTTTACCATTATTATTAATACGTAAGTTGCTAATGTCGATAATTTGTAGGATTACCCCAGTGTAATTCTAAGTTACAGTTAAAAGTGAAGAATCTTGAGAACTACTAAGCGAATAATCGCTTGAGTTCTTGAGACAGTGAATAAATTTGGAAATGGTTAAAGACCCTTTATTATTCAAACAAGATTTAAAAGAATTTCGGTCTTGGAATTGTACAATAAAGCAGACACTTGGGCTTCAACTTAAGAAACTAAGAATTAAACTAAACTAATCGTAACTAAAGAGATATAGCCGAAGCTATCAAAATTCTAACAGAGTTGGCCCCTTAACGCTAATTGACTGCGAAGCTATCAAGAGCCTAAAGTACGACCTAGCGTAATAAGAGCTTATGAGAAAGTAGCCTAAAACGGCGTATGCGTGCAGCCAGAATATCTGGTATCTCTCTCACTAAGGCCGTAGAAATTTGCGGTTAAATATCCTCTTCCTAATTAGCATTCAGACGTGATTCTAAAACTACGTTCTAGCCGGAGAGGGTTAGTTGAAATTAAAAAGCGATAGGAAAGAGAATTTAACTCAAAATTTAACTGTTAATAAAATTAACATAATCGTTACAAATTTTTGCTGTCTTCTATTCGATGCTGGAACTGTTGGTAACAGAACCTGTTCAAGATGATTTCATTTTGAAATTTTAAGGTATGTGTGGTTACGATATTTCATCCATATAAGTTGGGAAGTATTCAGGTTTATTGTTAAGTTCTGCCTTTACTACGAATAGCACAATCCTGGTTGAAGTTTTGCTTCGTCTGGCAGAGTTGCTGGATAGGAAAATATGCAAATGAAAACTAATCTGGTAGTGTGCAGAGCATAGAAAAGAGCCACTTATAACATTCATCTTTATTCTTTGAGTTAGACGTACGTCTTGACAGCTGTATGATGCCACGTTTCTTGAATTAGAAGAAGAAAATTGAAAGATAGTATGGTTTCTCTCGCACAGAATGTACAATACATAGTCATGATATTTCAAAGACAATTGATTCGAAGCTCGCATGCTTTTTGTGCTCATGGTAAAGTTGTCAATAATTTAACTTATAATAAGCAACAAGAAAGGCAGAATGTTTTTACTGGATGTACCGTTATCTCATTGTTTGTCAAATTAAAAAAACACTCGTTTTATTATTATCCTTTTTTACTGTCAATATCATAACTATTTCAAGCACAGAAAGATTTTACATCCTACAGCGTAGAAAAACTTTTATCTCCAGCTAAAATGACCTCTCAGCATACTATAAGCCACTGGTGCCCAACGTTTCGCCTCTCGCGAGCACATTTCCAAAACATCAACATTTTTGTTAAACATATTTCCAATCTTATGTGATACATCTGAAATATTAATTTCGGTAAATGGGTTTGAGATGAATAATAATATTGATTGAACTTTATGGAAATCGGAGAAGTGGAGTTCAAAATTATTTTATACAATTAATTTAAGATAGCCTTTTGTCGAAGGAATGCAAGGCTATATTATAGTCATTAAACGTAACCAGTTTGCTGTCCTATGAAACTCAGATATTCGCTTTCTTTCCTATCCAAAGATCAGTGTTTTCCATTTGAAACTGACATTTGAAATATTTATTTGCCCTTTTCACCAGCAGTCAAGGCCATATTTAGAAAACCACCTGCTCGTCTCCCTACTTAGAAGAAAATTTCGTTTGTGTTCCCTTGTCCTGAAATTACACAGACCCTACCTGAAAATTACACAGAGGATAACTTAAAAGAACCCATTTAAATAATAGGTATTTCCACTGCAATACCAGCTGAAGATGGGTGGTAATATATCCCTTTTCACCGTCTTTGTATGTGTATTTAACTTTGTGCTATCTAAATACAATTCCGCTGTGGAGAGATCGTGACTAATTAAGCTATCACTCACCGCTTTTCATTTTCATTGCATTCTGGGATGGGATTGGAAATCACGAAGTGACGAGTGTCTCTCGGGTAGGGGTAATGGTCCACGCCATATTTACCACCGGAAAGTCTACGAAGGTGCTAATGCCTGACGATAATTTTCAAATCGACGAGTCTCTCGGGGGGGACGGTGAAGTGTTTAAAATCACCAAAGGAGAGTACAATCTTAGATCCCTCCGATTTCTGCCAAACTCTCAGAAACTAATTAACCGGACAGAAAAGGGACTTATTCATCAGGAAGCGCACCATGCGTTTCTGAAAAATAGGCAACAAAGTAGGAGCTGAAGTTCTAAGCTACACATCCAGTATTTAAGTTCCATTCCCTGTAGAATCGCCGATATACTACTCATAAACGTGCTTATAAATGTTGCAGACGACGAAGAATCTTCGTTGTAATCTTGGTATCGGCAACGCAGTTTTTACTGCCAATGTTAGCGTTTTTGATGCTATTTTATTTTAAAAGAAAATTTACTAATAAAATGTATTTCTAAGGGAACAAAGCTGTAAGGAATTATTCATTTGTGTAATTACATCTTATTGTACTTTTCGACAAAATTACTTACATTGGTACAGTAATAGTTTTAAGAAGACGTGCTAAGAATAAATCATTTTGATATCATATTAATTATGTAAATGCTGATTTTAAAATTATGAAAAACTTTAGGGTCTGTTATGCAGGTATTGGAAATGATTTAGGAAATCATTTGCCATTCATTCTCTTTTGGAGGAGAAACGTTAGCAGAACTTCACTCAGCTTCTCAGTTAGCAATATTGCTTTGAAAATGCTATTGTATTTGATAAGACAATAAGGGCGAATTGCTTAAGTTACATATAAACAACTTGCAGAGGTAATACTTAAAAATGATTTAACCTTAACTATTTTATCTACATTATTTTAAAAGAATGATGTATAATATAAAACTTGCGGAGGTGTAACCAAATTGAAAGTAAAGGTGCTAATAAAACTTTAAGCTATAAATTATGAAACATTTTTGCTCTGATCTTGAAGTGTGATTTTTCATAGCGGCTGAATTAAATATTTAGGTTGTTATTCTTGATAAGACTAATTTAAGACTACAAAGTCATTTAAATTTTGAAAAACAAATGAAAGATAAAAATAAAAATAAAATCTGAAAACTTTCAGATTTTTAAACTTTCGTGTGTTACCGTTATTTATTAAACATATCGTTCTTCGTACTCAAATCATAAAATTCGACTCAAATATCGCAAAATAATTTAAAAAGAGCATATCTTTAAAATTTCCGATACACAATCTGAAGACATAAATTCTTTTTTCGTACAGTGTTGCCATTGCTTGCTTTGAAATCGTTCAGTTTGTTAATCAAAAATTCACGTAAGTTTTATAAAATATGAAATAGTTAATAAGATTCCAAATTTGGGCTTGCAGATGCCCATATTCGAGTGCAGGACTACGTTATTCAAAATTGGATGTCTCTAGGTGCCTTTGTTTTTTCACAGTGCGACAAACATACGTATATTCATACAGATTCTTCATTATTAAATTGCGTTCAATATAATGCAGGGCTTTATTATTTGGTGGCAACAATTTGAAAAGTGGAAAGCCGTTTATAATGAACCAACGCAAAATGCCAAAACGAAATTAGTAGTCCTTCTGGGCAAATTGTCATTTTGGGTTAATAAAAATTGAACTTAGGTACTGAAGCCATAGTTAGAACTTCATCTGATGGTATACTGAAGCCAAAATCGAATTTTTATGGCTATGGAAGACGAAGAACAAGATAAGGAGAAGTATTTTACATTTGTATGAGAAGCATTTGAAATATTTAATGTACTTGCGTAGCAACTGCAATGGAGTTGACAAACAACGATAAAATATATTCATATTAGATATTATAGTTTTGAAATTTTGTTTAAATATAAAAATAGATGAGGACTATTATATAAATCTTTAGTAGAACTAAACTTTTCCCTGTGCAGCTTAAGCAGAAAGAAGACACTTCCATTATTAGGAAATAAAATGGTTCACGGGTCCTTTGGAAGATAACGGCCTGCACTATATCATGAGGGATGGGAACAATGGGATCGTTAGAGAAGATAAAAGGGAAGTGGTTGAATCCGCAGTTTGACAGATTAACCTGTCGTTCCTATTTAGTTTTGTCACCTCTTGTGAGAGGAATGAAGCAAGGAGTTATGGGACATCACTCATTGTTTTGATTTTGTGGGGAGTAGTAGTTTCCAGGACACTAAAAAGGGGAGAACATTACATTTATCACCATTCTTCCGCTTAGTATTTGAATCAGATATTCTATTTTAGATGTTCCTTAGGCTTGCATTTAAAAAGTATTAAAATAAAGCCATTCATTTGTTAATTATATTATTATATCACGATTAAACATATCTGCCATCTTTAAATTATCTTGGGGAGTTATTAATTTTTTTTTTTTTTTTTGCAATGTCCTCTCCGGGACTCAAACCTGGACTTTTCAAATACGCACTGAATGTGCTATTGTTACACTACGAAGCCATTATAGGAGGAGGGAGAAAACACCTTACAATCTACTTATAATGTATTTCTCCCGTCTTAGCGTGCCTTCGTGGTGTAGTTGTCAGCACACTTGGCGCGTATTCAAGAGGTTCGTGGTTCGAGTTCCGACGAGGGCTTTGCTCATTTTTCATGACTGCTGCTTTAAAACAAAATCTTGATGGTCTCTTCAGTGGCGCCCGAACTAAAAAAGTGTGCATGCTGATATTCTCCACCACTAAGATTTGGCGATTGGGTCTCTAATCCCAGTCACCCTTTAAAAGGGGGAGCATATAAGATCGTTAGATAAGGTATTTCTTAACATGCCTTTGTGGTGTAATGGTCAGCACACTCGGCGCGTATTCGAGGGATTCGAGGTTCGAGTTTCGGCGAGGGCATTGCTTATTTTTCATGTCTCCTGCTTAAAAAAGTCCTAATGTATCTGCATACTTATATAAAATATGATTTTAAACCTTATAAATATATATCACAAGATATAAAGTTACATTCTTTGACATTTCTATCGGTTATTTTACCTAAATGTCTTGTAATTATCTTGTATCTCGGTTTTTTTACCATTAATTTTACATAATGCTGAATAATTCTGGTAGTTAACGACAGTCAACGATAGAAATTATTTAATTAAATTCCTTACAAGAAATTTAATATCTTTTAAAGAAATTTCTGAAATTTCTTTTAAAGACATTTCAGTATAATTTTTCAAATTTGAGCTTTTATTGAAAGGCAAAAATAAATATGATATTTATGCGAAGGGAAAATGCTTAAATAAATTAAAGTATTAAAAAAAGTTTATTATTTTAATTTCAGTTTTTATATTTTAGATATCATTATACGATTAACCATAGTTCTATGAACTATGAACCATAGTTCATAGTCATTAATATGGAATGGACTTAAAGTCACAAGTAACTTAACTGGCTGGATTTAGGTGTTGGCTCTTTCAAAAATACCTGTTCTCGAGAAATGCTGTGATATGTATTTCGTATTAGAAGAGTTGAATAATTCTTTTTTTATTTACATAATTTTCTTTAAAAAAATCTGCTAATTTCTACCATGATAATTTATATATAATAATATTAAATGTCTTTAGATACCAAGATATCACCCAGATCTAGTTTACAATTCATATTAATGTATGAACATAGAAATAAAATCAGTAATAACGTACAAATATGTAACAAAACTAAAAAAAAAAAAAATGATAAACTGGAAAAAATTATGAAGAAGCTACAAATATGAAGATGTGGGAGTAAATATCGACATAACATTGCAACATATTACATAGCTCACCTCCTCAAATCACAAATTTTCTTCTTAATTTAATATCAGGAATAATGAAGAGAGAGCAGGAAAAGCAAATAATGAAAAGGAAACATAAAAAATTCAGAAACAATGTAAAAGGGAAATAAATAAAATGAGAAAAAAAATAGTCTCCAGAAGTAGAAAAAGTTTAAAGCATCTTGGCTTATAATAATATACTTAGAACCAAAGTCAAAATTGTGATTATGTGCCCAGCTAATGATAAACTATCAAAGATTTGTGAATTTCGACGTTTTAAAGTTAAGATTTGTTTCTCTTAGTTTAGAGTTTTAGTTTCTGATTTTAGAGCTCTTTTATTTTCGTTGATTTATGTTAACATATGCTGACATAATGCACTATGAATTCTCCAAGAACTGAAATCAGATATTTAAGAATATCAAAAAATGAATTCTACCGATAGATGAGAAAATAACCAGAAAATTAATTTCTGAAGAATCCGAACAATTTTATAATGGATAAAAGAATAAAATCATATAACGACAAATTTATTACGGTGGAATATCGTTTTTGATAGCAAGTTGAAGATTTTTAAAAGGCTTTACCAATGAATGCGAGCGAATCTTTTGCCAGTGGTAACCGAGTTCGAATAAAATGAGTTCCTGAAAAAGCAAAGATTCTAAAGAACAAACTTTGAGAGCACGATGCACATAAATGGAAAAGGAAGGCAATTCTAGGCTGACATGATTTAGCAAAAGAAAGTAAACAAACAAAAAGGAGATTTAGGGTGAACATTAATTAGTTTGAAAGCGGAAAAGCAGAATGCTTAGGAAATATATTACTAGACTCAACTTGAAAAGCAAACTGGATCGCTGAATCAATCAAATTCATAAAACATGTAAGCTAGGTTAATCGTATTTATTGCCATCCTGATTTAGAAATAGACAATTACTCAATACTAGAAAATGGATCGCACAAATTTCCTTTTTATTTTATTAGCCCAGTGAAGCGTTAACTCAGAAGCGCTATTATTCTCGAAACAACAATTTGCGTCGGTTCACTATAAATGTCCGTTTCACTTTCCAAATTGTTGCCATCAAATATTATCACCCTGTATTATATTTAAAGAAATTAAATAATGCAGAATCTGCATAAATGTTGGTATGTTTCTCGCATTGTGAAAAAACAACTGTACCTACAGCCATAAAATTCTGAATAACATAGTCCTCCATCCGAACTGGAAGCCCGAATTTAGAATTTTTTTCACTATCTATTTCATATTTTGTAAAAAGTTAACGAATTTTTGATTAGCAAACTAAACGATTTCAAAGAGAGCAATGGCAACACTTTACGGGAAAATAAAACATTTTTTTATCTCCAGCGCGCGAAAGTGCCTACAGGAAATTCTAAAGATATGGTGTTTATAATTAGCCGAAAGGGGTGCTAGACCAAATGCTGTCGAAACGTGTATGTGTCTATAAATGAAAAAAAAGTCCCTTTTTTGCGTAATATCAAATCTGAAAACTTTCAGTTTATTTTTAATTCTTTAACAAAGTATATTGCAGTAGCCAAGGTAAATAATATATTTTTAGTGAAACTTATAATTCTTGATACTTACATTAAAACAATTGGCCTTTTGTAAAAAACTGCCATTAACACACTGAAAAGTGAGTGTGTTACAGCATTCATCACAGAGAAATTCTCGATCTGACTTGGTGAGGGTTGTGGATAACTTTCTAAATTGAAAACCGTAGCACCTTTTTTTTCTTAGTATGAAAAAATGAATATTTTTGACATTTATATTCAAATGTTGGGAAATCGATGAAAATACCCATGAAGCCACTCAGCTGGAATCTAACTTCAAACGAAAAAGGAGCCAGCTTTCGATTTTCTGTCTAATAGGCTGAAACGTAATACAGAAAGTTATAAGATTAAAATTAATTAAATCTACCGCCCAGACGGGAAAGTGCTTAGTGAAACTGACTGCCGTACTGAAAGGCTCGGGTTCGAATCCTGGAGAAAGGGCATGGATGTAATTTGTCTGCCCCTTCATAGGATGTAACGGTGGCTCACGCATTAGGTGTCTCCATAATAAACTGACCACCTCTTCCGGTATTATAGTGGCAAAGCAGAAATCGGCCCGCAACTGAGGAAAAAACAACAACAACAAAAAAAGTTATTTCTGTAAAATCAGAAAACACTTCAACCCGATATAATTATAATCTTTCGAGGAATCATAAATAAGATTATGCTCATAATTAAATTAGCATTACGTTTAGACATTTGTTTAATATTAATTATTAAACTTATGACAAAAATTAAGCATTTGTATTTTTTTACGTTATTAAAAATACGTTCATATTTAATTATGAAATGTATAAATCACCGAGCCTGATATTGCATTTACTGCTTGCTTAATTAATTTAAACAAGACACATTTATATCAACTTTAAAAAGCTCAACCTAATTACAAATTTTACTTATTTTTAATAAACGATTAAATGATTTAATTAATTAATATATTATATATGTATGCAACATAATTATGTCGTCTCTCCAAATGAATAAAAAATACGTGAATTCTCTCATGCATGCCGCGTTGTATCTATTTAAGTTGTTAAAAATGCATACCTTTCGTTCAAGAAATTATTTGTCTTTTCGAAAAACATTAAATATCTTAATAAAAAATAAAAAAGAAAATACAAATATGTTTGTATAATGCTCAATGGAAAAATGAGTTAAATATTTTATGCTTCTCATTTTTTCAATAAGTTTATAAAAATAAACAATTTAAAATGAAGAGTATTTTCTTAAATTCTTGGAATTATATTTTCATACTCCTTTCGTATTTAGAAGATGCAAAAAGCACTGAAAGTTCCTGAAAATATTAGTTCAATGTAAATTTTTGAATTAATACGACATTAGTAAAATAGAATTTAAGATTTTGAAAAGTCCTAGGTTGTTTTTGTTGTTTTGTTTTTCACTTTTACGAGCATTTTATAACAATAACAATGAAAATTTCAAGTACCTTTGCTGTAATAAATCTGTCGCACATAATGGCAATAATTTAAGTTTTTATAATGTGGCTGAGGATTTTTACCTGGTACCTGTTAAACAGACTTCATAAAAAGGAAATATGACCTTTCAGAAAATTCCGTTTATTAAATAAAATATGATAAGAAACGAAGGTAAGAGTTATGCTTAAAAAAAGTAACTAAGCCCTTTCTAACTTTAACAAAGAGAAATATTTCTTCTGAGACCATCCAAGATTGGAGCACTATCATGATTAATGAGATTCCGGGAAATGGAAATTTACCGAATATCTTCTCTAAACTTTTCCCAAATGTATTACATTTTACTCTATATTAAACAAAAATAAATAATAAACCTATTAATGCAAAATATTGATGCCAGAAAAAGTAATTAAAATTAATTTACTGTAATTAAATATATACTGGAAATATATAGTAAAATAATATAACTGAATGGTCATATGAGTACGAAGTACGACATAAATATTCCTGGATAAACGCACTTTGAAAATATGTTGTGTAATATGAATGCAAATCAAGAAGAAATACTTAACGGATGCAGAGTTTTGTGCTTTATTAGATAAAAATATGATTAATTCAGATGTCAAACAACAAAAATTAGCGTTCTATTTGCAAATTTTCCAGGACTAGTTTCGATGGTTTTACCGAATCCTCTTCCTCAGATGCCAAAGTGAAAATGAACGAGATAAGATAAAATAAGAATGGCTGGAGAGGAATTACGCTACTGGTGTCATCTATAGATGAAATAAGAAAACTAAAGCATAATTTTCTTAAAAATGAACTGGAATTAGTGTTGTTACAGAAAATGTTTTTTGAAAATGAAACGTCTCTAGAAAATCTAATTCACCAACGGAAGCGGTTTTTTTGAATAATTTTGGCTGAAGAAAACTTTAAAGTGTGATTTTCGGACCAACAGTGCTGTGTTGGCAACTGTGTTTCTTTTTTTCTAACATATGCCTTATGTTCCTTAACGCAAAATTTTAAGGCTCTCTTAATTTGGCCAATGTAAATTAAACCACACTGACAAGGAATCCTATAAATAACCCAGGAATTCATATCCGAAATGGGGTCTTTGAGTATGGAACTCGGGATTTTATTGATAGGCGAATAAACGATCCGAAAGTTAGATGTCTGTAAAATACGTGTAATTTTATAGCTAATTGATGGAAAGAGTTTCCATTCCAATTAGATTTTCTAGAGGCGTTTCACATTCAAAAAATTTTTGTCTTTTAGTTAACGACTCTAATTCCAATTCATCTTTGCCTTCAGCCTTTAAGGAAATTATGTCTTAGTTATCATTTCATGAAGAGATGGCGCCAGTAGCTTAAATACTAAATACTGAATTTGACTCCTGTCAGCAGTCAAAGTCACCAACCACTATCCCGGTTGGGAGGCACCCCTTTGTATAAGAATGTGGAATAAAGTTCATGTCGCTCTTCTTTTTACCTACAACAGTAGAGTTAAGCAGATATTCTAACATTTAACGTACATAGATCAATTTGAAGCTCCTATAACATGTATAACTATAACATGTAGTTAAGAGCTTTAAGGACAGGCTTTTTAAATATTAATTTCTGCTTTCTCAAAAGAGATAAAAGTTGACGGCAAGAAAAAAATCGAAATTTCAACGTAAAGTTTAGAACCGCCAGCTCAAATTATAAAAACCTCTCTCTTAATTTGTTTTAGTAATAAAGAAACCAAAAGCGAAATGCTTCTAAAAATGCTTTTGGCTAGTTGGAGATATTAAATATTAAAATGAGCTTAAAGTCTTATGTATAAGATTGTTATTAAGCTCTTTAAATTATTAACAACTTTCTTCCGCTGAAGATAGAATTATTTTGAAAAATGTTTTTTTCAAGAGTTTGTTTATTTTTTTAAATTTTATTTTATTTTTATTTTTATTTTTTTAAGATGTAAAATTCGTTTCTTTTCCTTCATAATTGTTTCCAATGCACTCTAGATTTCCCCCCACTAAATTTGACGTTTAAATGCTAAGACGTGCCTTTATTCTTAACATCCTTTTGTTGAACAATTTCTGTACTCGAGCAGCTTTTAAAAATATGCTGTAGTTTTAACATAAATGAGATACGTAAAAATTCAGAATTGGATGTATAGTGATAAGAGGCATACAAAAAAGCTAACGTCTTCATCTTCGATTGAATGAAAGTACAATAAGTAATGATAATATCTTAATTATTTGAAATTTGAGTTTAACAGATATTCTCTATTTGTATGAAACAACTATAAAATTTAATTAAAAATATTATTGCTCCGAATTAATAATAATAATTAATTTTATTTCTTTGCAATTTTAATTTTTTAATTAAATTTTATATTTGCTTTTTACGAATAGAGAATATTTATTAAAATTTAAATTTCATTCCTTGCAGCAATGGCGCAAGACAATTATTTAAATTTAATTTAAATTTACTATTTAATTATTTGAAATATATTTCTTATCTTTTATAGAAGAAGCATATGATAACATAAACAAATATTTCAATGTAAATATTTAATTTACATTGGCCAAACTAAGAAAGGCCTTAAAATGTCGCGTCAAGGAACATGAGGCATATGTTAGAAAAAAGGAAGCACAGAAGTCTTCTGTTGCCCAACATTGTTGGTCCGAAAATCACACTTTCAATTTTTCTGCTGCCAATATTATTCAAAAAACATCTTCCATTGGAGAACTGGATTTTCTAGTTAACGATCCCAATTCCAATCCATCTTTGCCTTCGGCCTTTAAAGAAATTATGTTTTACTTCTGGTTTCCCCAACAGATGGCACCACTAGCTTATTTTCTGTCCAGGCTTTCTTAACTTAGCTAATCATTATATCCTATCTCGTTCATTTGCGGTTTTGCAGCTGAGGATGGTGGTTCGGTAAAACCACTGAAACTAGTCCTGTGAAAATTTGAAAATATAACGCTGAATTTTGTTGTTTGACTCCTGAATTAGTATTAAATATTTCACCTTTTACTTTACAGGTGTTGCGGGCGTACGGATTCGTAACTGATTGAATATACACAGAACCAATGATAGCTTTTTAAAATTTATTTGACTGAAAGAAATACTTCGCAGTTCTAGAGCTTTCCGGGAAAATGCTCGTATAGCTCTTCACAGTATCACAGAGTACAATCACTAGTTACGCTTCAAATCACTAACAGTGTTAAACAACACGCAAAGCAAAGCGCATCTAAAGAGCGAAGCTAACACGGAACTCTCAATGCTCCAAATTCAGTTCTGAACCAACAAATGAGCAACTGATGTTCTTTTTGGTCCTATTGAGTTTTCCTCTGGCCGCCAAAATTCTTGGTAGACGTATGGGGGCCGGATACGATTACATGTGAGGTTATATAAAGCACAGTTATTCAATTACAATACCCATTACAATTACATAGGGGAGGGCTCAAAATGTTACCAAATGCTCTCCAAGTTTGGGGACAAAAATGATCGCCAAAACCATCGCCAGTTTAGCGAGACTGCCATTTACTCAATGTTAAATAGACGTTCCCTGTATTCTTCCTTTCCTGGCAAGCTTCGCTTCTTTATATTTTCATGTTACATTAAACAAAAATAGAAAAGAAAATCACTTAAATTATTTATATACGTACAAAATTCGTAACAGAGAGTATATTGTTTCTATTTTTTTTTTTTTTTTTTTTTTTTTTTTTTTTTTTTTTTTTAATCAGACGAATCAGTGTAGATGTGCTGATGAAATATTTTTTAAACTCCATTACATTTTTACAAATTTGTCACTCAGAATTAAACAGCTATTCACACAAAAATTTCTTTGTTTCTTTCCCATTACGTAAATAAAACACGAGCATTGTACTTAAAAAAAAAAACTTCTGAAATTATCATAATTGACAGCAACTCCGAATATTTACATACAGAAATAAAATATATTATTAAATATTTTACTAACAGTTTGCAAGGACTGTTCAAGACGCACTGGAAAGTTTTTTCAATTTTTGTAAGCCTGACTTACCGATCTGGCCTCATGTCTATGCATTTCAACCATCTTATTATATTCGCAATATTTTTTAAAGGCAATCTTTCTTGAAGTCAGAAACGCTTTTTTTCTGTTATTTTTCTTTATATTATTTTGTCCCTTCCAGTCCGAAAAACTTGGTTTTGGTTCATAAGCAGGAAACAAATACATGTCAGCGTCAACAATTATTTAAAACCGAAATCCCAAGAATTTAGAAAAATACTGTTCATTTTAAATTGATTATTTTCATAAACTTATTAGAAAAATGAGAAGCATAAAATATTTAGCTCATTTGCATTGAGCATTATATAAAAAATATTTGTATTTTTAAGATATTTAAATTTTTTCGAAAAGACAAATAATTTCTTGAATGAAGGGTATGCATTTTTAATAACTTAAAACAAAAGTTTAGATACGTTATGAGAGAATGCACACATTTTATTCATTTAGAGAGACGACTTAATTAATGTTGCATTATATACATATTAAGTAATTAAATTATTTAATTGTTTATTAAAAATAAATAAAATTTGTAATTAGGTTGAGCTTTTCAAAGTTGATGTAAATGCGTCATGTTTAAATTAATTAGAAAATCAGTGGAGGCAATATTAGGCTCGGTAATTGATACATTTCATTATGAAATATAAGCGTATTTTTGATAATGTAACAAGTAAAATACTTGTCATAAGTTTAATAGCTAATTTAAGTATAAAATAAATGTCTAAACGTAATGTAGTTCAATTTTGAGCATAAAACTGAACATTCCACGAAAGATTAAAATTATATCGGATTAAAATGTCTTCTGATTTTACAGAAAAAAAAATTTTAATTTACTTTCTGCGTTTATTTAAAATTTGTATAAAATTGATGTTTTCAGGCAGAAAAATATTTTTCATGAAAAGAAAGATTTTTTGATGCAATTGTCTAGCTAATGTTAAACAAATGAAGAAATCATGAAACTGAATTAAGATAATTTGTTAGGTTATTCATATTAACGTAGAGTTTGACTTGCTTTGGTAGCATAAACTTGGTGCAAAACCCTATTAGACCTAGAACAAATTATGGCTTAATCTGAAAAGAACTGTGAAGATTTGAAAAGATTTAAAACAAACCTTTTTACGAAATCGCAAATTGAACATAAAAAGCCCAACTCCAATCACCACTTTTGGCGATGAACTTAAAAGAACAGTCAAATTTAAAAAAAAAAAAAAAAAAAAAAAAAAAAAAAAAAAAAAACTAATTAATTGTGCAGTCAAAGACTACACAATTGATTTTAACTCTAAGTTGGCTCAGAAATTCTTACCGACGTATCAATTAAATGTCGGCAGCAATAAGGCAAAGCTGAATAATTAAATCTTATCAAAGGCTGCGAAACATAGTACGTGGCTGCGAGAGGCAAAACCACGCTCTGGCTTACAGTTGAAAACCTTAGCTTAAATACTGTTTAACTGAATTACATTTACGGTGAGGAAATAGAAATAAAGAAGTTCTAGTAAAGATCTAAATCATCATAACTGGCTAATTAGAATAATAATAACACTACAAAATCTAACTGCTTTTTGAAGAGCAGCGAATACTCTTGCAGAGCTTAAGAATAAAAGATAAAAAACATGATAAACTGATAAAACAACATGAGAAAATACAAAGGATATTTTTTATAATTTAAAACATAAAACTTTGTTAAAGATATTTATGGCCTATGAACTAAAATATGGCCTCTTTGAAGATGAAAAGATGATGCTTAGAAACTGAAAATATTCTGAAAAGCAAAAGAAGCTATCCATTTTTTTTACTTTACTTCGAAAATGAAAGACAAATTCAACAAATTTTCAACAACTTTCAACTCGAATTCAACAAAAGTTTCAATATCCGTCAGCTGTTGTTTGTTGGATTTTAGAATTGCACGCATACAAAAATCGACGTTTGATATGAACCAGTATGCTATCTAGTAATCATTTCAAATACAAGTTTTTTGACTTACAATCACGGATCTTACAAGAATATATATATATATATATTTCCTATTAGGTGCACTGCGCAAGAAAAAACAAAACGGGACAGTTTTATATCTCCCGTTCTACTGGGCCGATTGACGAAATTCAACTTGCGATTTTTATGTCTCGAAAACGCGACTTAGTGTTCTAATGTAGGTATTTTGACACAAAATTGGACTTTTTCTGAAATAACATACCAATTTTTTTTTATCATATTTCGATTCTACGAGTCAAATTACGCCAAACTACTGCACGAGTAATTTTTAAATAATTAACTCTTAAACTTTTAGTTCCTCAATGTTAATTGAGTTTGGTATATATGTATTGATCTCTCTTTTTTTTATTACACTTATTCTTCCTTTCACATTTCGAAATTCAGGTTATTCGAAATAAAATTCACATATTTTTATGATTTATTTTTAAAATTTAAAACGTATTTTTAAACAATTTTTATAAATTTTTCAAAAACAATTTGAATAATAATCTATAAAACTTTTACCATCATCTTAAATTAGACGTATTTCCAAGCACACCTGCCAAAAATTGCAATTTTTTATTCAAAACTTTCGAAGATATACGTGAATTTATATATTTTTGCGTTTTGAAATTTGGCATATTTGTTAAAAGCGATAAAACATCAAATGTGGTTTAGACACTTTGCTAAAATTATTTGGAAGTAGGAACGATGGGACATTTTTTCCGCTCATGTACAATGTGAAAAGGTAGGAACGAAGTGCCTTTTTTCCCGCTCCAGAATAATGAAAGAGAAAGGAAAATTGGTTGCCATAAATATTAAGAAGTTCGCCAAGGGAATTATTCTTGGCAGAGACTGAAAAAAGTGCGCCAACACAAGTTTTCCAATTTCTCTATAAAATTCGCATCAAATTTTACAAAAATAAACATCTAGGCATAATTTGAGTCGTAGAATCGAAATATGAAAAAAAAAAATTGGTATGTTATTTCAGAAAAGTCCGATTTTGTGCCAAAATGCTTATGTTAGAACAATGCTATATATAAATCTATATATCCTAAGTCACGCTTTCGAGACATAAAAACACAATTTGAGTTTTGTCAATCGACCCAGCAGAGTGGGAGAAATAGAACTGTCCCATTATTTTTGTACATGACTGCAGATCTCCAACGATGTGCCAGGTACTGAAATGAAGTCACACGATCTGTCAGTGTCATATTGGATGAGGTATCTGTCATTCGGGGCTGACGTGACAATTCGTGATTCATTTCCACGTTTTTGACATGTGCTTTTTATTTGAGCTCATTGTTTCTACACACACATCATTGTTGAGACATTATGACTCTTAAGCAATGCGACTCAAGAGACCAAAATCTCTCCGCACATAGGCCGATCATTCACCCCCATTAAATGGCATAATCTACTTATACTGATCCATCATTTGATGAGCCATAGTGACTTCTCATGAAATCTTTACCTCTGGCAGATAAGGAAAGATTATTTTAAACGTTCTGCTGGCTGCAGCAGTCTAGTGTTATACAGCTAACATGAAAATTCAGAGGAAGTTGCTCTGTTGACGCATGTGCTATCAGTCTCAAAAACCTAATAATTTGTGTATAATATACTACTTTACATTTTCTTTAAGTTTCAGTTTATTCTTACGATTCCTTCATGGTGTTGCAATTTTCACAAGCAGATATAGATGTAATTAAGATACAATAACACGCCGAACAAATATTAATTTAGAAGTGAAACAAGAATTAGAATTTAGAAGTGGATTGGAATTAGGGTCGTTAACTAGAACAGAAAGATTTTTTTTTTTTAGGTTTTTCTAGTTAACGACCCTAATTTCAATCTATCTTTGCCCTCAGCCTTAAAGAAATTATGTTTTAGTTCTGATTTTATCAACAGATGGCGCCAGTAACTTATCTCCTGTCCAAGATCCTTATCGATTTTTATCTAATAATTATATTTTATTTCGTTCATTTGCGGTTTTGCAGCTGAGGATGATGCTTCTGTAAAACTATCGAAACTAGTCCTGTGAAAATCTGAAAATATAACGCTGATTTTTGTTGTTTGACTTCTAAATTAGGTATAGATGTAGTCTTGTAATAACTCGGGGAGGCTTTACTACGTAGTTAGAAGGATGACACTTGAAGACAGACGTATCTAAATTCAGCACATAATTATATTCCTTCATAAATAATTCTTAACACATGTATTATCTTTATATATCATTATGGGTGTGCTATGCACTCCAAAATTCCTTACATCTTACATCTTTTTAAGCAAAGGAAAAAGTGGAGCAGCAAATTATGTGTGGCTAACAGCAGCAAGACAAAGCACGCAAAATAGGAGTACACTTCAGGAAAGCGTGAAGTATATAATAAAAGGGTTCCTTAATCTGATTGAATAAAAGACGCAGCAATGCCAGAGAATTATATAAGCAAGCGTGAAAAACAATTATTTAGAAAGACACAATTCATAAAGTTATATAAACAATTTCTACATTTAAGGAACAAATTTCTACAAACAACTAAGGAACAAAAAACTACAATTTCCCTTTATGGGAAGATCCAAATTAAAAATAAAAAATAAAAAGGACTATTGCCAAATTAAAATTAATAATTTTTTTTCATATTTTACATCCTCCACATATATAAATTTCTTATTTCTGCTCTTGTTTAAGTTAGTTAAAGTACTTCAAAATTAAAAAAATTCAACTATTAAAGTAATTAAGTAGTAAAAACGTTATTACTGGGTTTATCTTATTCTTGCGCAATTATTAGTCCAAAGGGGCAATTTGCCCTGAAGGACTATTATTTTAGCTTTGGCATTTTGGTTTTGCTCACTATAAATGTCCGATTCACTTTTTAAATTGTTGCCACGAAATATTATCGCCCTATGTTATATTTAAAGAAATTAAATAGTGAATAATCTGCCTGAATGGATGTATGTTTCTCGCATTGTGATAAAACAACGGTACCTAGAGCCATCCAATTTTGCATAACGTACCTTTCCACCCGAACATGGGCATCTGGAAGCCCAAGTTTGGAATTTGTTTTATTATCTATTTCATATTTTGTAAAACTTTAACGAATTTTTGGTTAACAAATTCAACGATTTCAAAGCGAGCAATGAGAACACTTTACGGGGAAAAAAAACCTTTTATCTCCAGCTCGCGGAACGGTGTATCGGGAATTCTAAAGATATGCTTATTTTAAAACTATTTGCAATATTGCTGTTGAACTGAATTTTATGATTTAAGTGCAAAGTACATGATATTAAATAAATAAAGGTAACCCACAAAACGTTAAAAAAAAAAAAAAAAAAAAAACACCCCTTTGCACGTAATTTAAAATCTGAAACCTTTCAGAATTTCTTTTTTTTTTTTTTTATTATATTGATATATATACTTTGAACTGTCAGACAAATTTCTGCTCTTTAATAATGCATTTAGTTTCCCCAAGTGAATTTATTATGCAAATGCTTTTAAGAGGTTCAGAATTTGTGATTCGAGATTAATATACTAGGAGAAATTTCCAATAGCAGACAAAAACTTATGAAAAGCTTTTAAAACCATGTTTTTACAACCATTATTTTTCAATTGTAAAAATAAAACTTTAAACCAAAGTAAAAAGTGTTTCAAATGGAAGGCTGTTCAGCGTTAATCAGATTTAAAGGCTATTTTATTACGAGCATTTTCATTCTTTTGTTCATGTTATTAAAATAAAAATGCAATGCAGAACAATCTTCGCTTATTTGCCAGTTTCTAGGAAAGACGCAATTATGGAAGACACATAAGAAAGCTTAGTTAGAAATTTCGTTACGAGATTTAAAATTTTCGTAAATGGCATTAAATCTTTTACTTTTGCAGAGACTTAAAGGAAAAAAATACAGTGGTTTGAACTTCGAGTAGATGCAATGGAATTTACCTTTCTACCGAAACAGCTCGATATGAGAGCTGAAATTAAAAACGTTACTTTGAAGTAATGATTCAAAGCATATTTTTCCCTATTTTAATCCAATTGAACCAATGTTTACATTTTACAGTATTGAAGGTTAATTTGCTAGATCATATTAAAGTATAAAAAATGTTTTTGGAAACTCTTTTAGATATGCCAGGAATTATAATAAGAAAGATAGCAAACGTCTTGGTAAAGGCGGAATGCGAGCAATTATTCTAAATCACATTTAGAATGTTTTTAGCCAAATGGGCGTTAACACAGAAAGGGCTATTAGTCTTAGAACGGCATTTTCCGTCAAATCACTTTAATTGTCAGAAACCCTTTTACGATTGTTGCCACTAGATATTATCGCGTTGAAGAAACCAAATAAGAAGAATCTACATGAATATATATGTACTTCTTGCACTGTAAAGAAACGACGGTACCTAGAATTATCAAACTTTGTATAATATAGTCCCACCACCAGAACATAGGCACCTGAAAGGCCGCATTTGGAATTTAGAATTTGTTTTATTGCCCATTTTCTATTTTGTAAAACTTCAACGAATTCTTGATTAAAAAATGAATAATTTCAAAGCCAGCAGTGGCAACACTCTAGGGAATAAAACACTTTTATCTCCAGCGCACGAGACTGTCTATCGGAAATTTTAAAGATATGCTGTTTTAAAATAATTTTAGGACAATGCGGTGTTAGCCCAAATGTTCTCGAAACGTGTACATGTCTGTAAATTTAAAAAAAAAAAAAAAAAAAAAAACCTTTTTGGGCGTAATATAAAATCTGAAAGTTTTATGATTTCATTTTTTATTATCTATCTTAAAGTTGAAAATATTTATAAAAACAACATCTACATGTATTTTAAATTATAGCTATAGCACGAACTATTAAAATGTGTGTAAAGCATGTTTCATTCTGAGGAGAAATATGTACAACTATTTTTAAGTATTTATATAATTGTAATATGATGTTATTATAAAATTATACAACCTATGCTACATAATAACATAGGCATTATTACAAAATTATACTTGCTTCATGCTTTTTAAAACCAGCCCACTGGAAGATATCGAGGTGATCATGTGTCGAAATCGAAGATCATCATGTGTCATATGACTTAGCAAACAGAATGGCCACATCTGGTGTGGAGAAGACTGGTTTTATTTTGTGAAGCTCATTTAAGTGGGAAGCAATTGCTATTATTCTGGAATTAATTTCAGCCACGTTTCCAAAAGTTTGCTTACTCTTAGAAGTGGAATCTAAAGTTCAAGATTCGTCCCGTTGAGGTGTTTTAGAAGGCTCATAAGTTAGGACATCTAAGACATTTAGCTTGTCATTAAAATTTTAAATTTTCGCGTATAGATTTCTTGTTTAGACGGATTTTCCTGAACGTGAAGCACACTTTTGTTGGACTTTGGCAATGGATTATATTTTCTTGAATTCTAAAGTGTGCAACATCTCCATTGAAGATGTGATCATTTTGTATACCGAGTCGTGAAATAATTTCTGACCAAAAAATTTTGAGGCTAGATAGAGTATTCTTTCAAGTTGAAGATATCTTTCACGGTGCCTGTTTTTTACAAATATCCAAATATGCATTTTTGTAATAAACCTGTACATTATTCGGTATTACGGTAGACAATATTTACCTCTAGATATGTGCTTTATTTATTAACTAATAGTTCAAAGGCTTATAAAAATTATTAGTTAGCATAATAATACAAAAAATATTTAGAAGTGTTTATGATTGGTGATATTATTAAAATCTTTTTATTATCTGATTTTTAAAATGATAAGCAGTATACCGTTAGAATTTGAAAGGTATGAGAGTAAAATAAAGATATAAGATATAATTAAAATAAAGATAAAAAGCTATGAGCTTTTTATCTTTATTTTTAATATATAAATATAAAAGATAAAGATATAGAGTAAAATAAAAGATAAAAATTAAGTAATAGAGTAAAATAAAATATAAAAATACAGAGTATCTTTATTTTACTCTATATTTTTATCTTTATTTTTAAAATATTATCTTTAATTGTTAATCTATCTTAATTTTTTGATCTTATCTTTATTTAAAAATTTTATCTCTACTTTTAGCTTTATTTTTGAAATGATAAGCAGTATATCGTTATAATTTGAAAGGTATGAGAGTAAAATAAAGAGCTTTTTATCTTTACTTTTATTTTTATTTATGAAAAAGCTATAAGGTATTTCTTTCCTTCCTTTCACATGCCTTCTTGGCATAATTTGGAGCATACTCGACGTATCCGCGATGTCCAGGTGTTACGTTCCTGTGTTAGAATGGCGCCAAAATGGATGATGAAGTTTCGATTTTAAATATCCTTAATAAATCTAAGACACTCTCGGTCTATTTAAACCAAACTGAATACATTTAATAATAAAACAGTCATACGAAAATATTTAGTAATAATTCAGCAATACAGATAAGCTTTAAAATAGGAATTACAACAGTTACAGGTCAGCTACGCTTTTAGCGACCGAACTCTACGAACGACAAATCTCAAAAGCGTGTTCCCGGTGGAAATTAATTCGATGGGCATGGAATTAAACACCAGGGTTTGGGTCCTGGCGAGGACACTGTACATTTTTCACGTCTCGTGCTTCAAAAAATCGCTAATGACTGGACAAAGTAATAAAAATGCTTATATTGTTTTTAAATTGCACGATTTGTCGCAATACTATGCAACGGATTGTTGTAGCTGGAAATATAAGTTAAAGAGTTTAATCCTGTGTAATGGAAACAGCTTTGAATGTTGAATTCTCGAGATTGCATAGGTAGTTGATGCTGTTTCTGCATAAGAAAACGACATGTGACATGCATGGCAGGACTAAAACTATAGGCATTTGAGCCACCAATTAAGTATCTTTTGCAGCATGCTTAGTTTCTTATTCCTAGTCTTAAATTTCGAGGTAAAAGTTAGTATTCAGTAAGTTTCTGGAAAATAATCTTGCGCAGAAATATATAAAGTAAGAAAGCATGATAAAGAAGACTTTATAAAAGTTTTATGCATGCGGTTTCCTATGCACACAAAAAGAGCTGAAGTCACATAATATATAGCTCCAAAGTTATAGTTCATTAGCAATATTTTTATTCCTCTTGACTGAGTAGGCTCTTCTTCCTCCACAATTTATTAACCAAAATAACTGTTTATCTTAAATTTTCTCTTACCGGTCATTTACTCTGAAAAACGAAACGAAAGAAAAGTAAAGAGTAACTTCAATGAATACTTCTGTTTTAAGGATCTTAAGATAACAAGCTTTGCTTGAATACGCGTACATGATTCATTTGTCTCGAAATGCGCATAAATCGCAGTCCAATGACAAAAGAAGACATGGAAGGTCAGAATGTAAGTCATTAGGAGTCCCGTAAGGATGGTAGAAGCAAGTTGGAAAGAGGCTTATTACGAAAACGATTTTCATGTCGATGAAACGCGGCTCGGAATGATAGTAGTATATAATGAGCGAGAGAAGGAAAGCCTCTTGAATATGAAATTGAATATTTTATAAATGAAAGTTCAATACTTATCGTGTATTTTAAGTATGGAAGACTTTTGGTAGGTTTACAATAATAGCAGATGTAATTTGTAACACATAAGATATGTAAAATAATTCTAATTATCTAGGAAGAAAAAGGTAGATTTGAAGATTTTTGTAAAAGAAGAAATATCTTTTATTGAAGCATTTATTAGGCACTCTGAGAGTTGAAATATATCTGATATGGATACTGAGTAACAATTGTTATAACAAATATTGTTAAATGTGTGCTGATTTGAATCATTTTGTCTCAATAACTAGAAATGCTAGAGGAGTAGTTATAATTCATGGTTTTATTAAAAGAATTTAAAAAAAATATTTGCAGATAGAGGCAGCACCTTCAATAGATTATTATTCAGATACTGTCTAACCACACTAGCGAGAGCAGTTTGGCTGAGAGCCAAGATGGGTCAGTTTAATTGAAGGGGTGTGGGTGAAAAGCGTGAGTATATTTCCCTCTTGGAGGTCGTAGCTTTTGTAACAGCTTTAATATCTTTATTAATATCTCGTGAATTTGAAATAGATGAATAATAAATAATATACAGGTTATTGTCAATATTGCATGTAATTATTTTTTTTAAATAAGTTTTTATACTTGCCTTTTCTTCTCTTGTTTGTATGCCGCCATTTTTTTGAGTGTAAAATAAAAGATATTGCTGTGTTCCATCACTGGAGTTTACTTCAAATTGTTAAAAAAGTCTCATAGCCTTAATTATTTGAGGCACCAGCCGAGATCGGATAATCGCGCGTATTTTTATTTTATTAGTTCATCACTGAGCGAATATTAGTGATACTAGATTATTACCTCTTGTTAATATTGAATTGCTTTATGTTATTAGTTCATCACTGAACTATCCGTTTCTAAATTTAGTGATACCAGATTGTTACGTTCTGTTAGTATTTTTGTTACACAGCAGTCGAAAGATAGAGCGTGAAATGGAAGAACCATTTAAATCTCACCGGGCTACTGCACTCACCCCTACATCACTGATAGGTATGCCCACTTCCGCTCCAAACCGGATGTTTACAGAAATCTGGAATACGTGGTCGGACAGTAGCAAGACAGATTTCAGGTTTAAAAAAAATATAATTTATATCTTGTTACGAAATGTACAGGCGCGGTAAGATAGCTTCCCCCCCAAATCAGTTTTAGGGTTGCCATAAAATGGCAAGGGAAGGCAGGGTTGCCACATTTGGCGAAATACAACTCTCTCGACGATGCACTAACCGCGATACACTAAACGACTCCTTCGGTGCACTCGACGACCCACTTGGCACTCGCTGCCCGGCTGTCAACTCTACTAGTATCCACTCCACAGGAACTGACTCGCTATACGAGAGACACACACTGACTGACTGCGGACCAGCAGGGTTTATATAGCTTTCGGCTTGTGTTCGAGAACATTCTGGGCTAAACCGGTAAGAATTCGTTCCAGAAGGTTCTCTACACGTCCATGGCATATCGTCAAATGGGCGATTTCTCACCAAATGTGGCAAACCTGCCTTCCCTTGCATTTTATGGCAACCCTAAAACTGCTTTGTGGGGAAGCTATCTCACCGCGTCTGTACATTTTAGTAACAATATTATAAATTCTTTCAAACATTCAGTGAAAGAATCACGTGTACTTAAAAAATTTAGACACCGTAATCCAGTTGTTATACTGTATTGTGTTCATCACTTCTTCAAGACAGGATAACAGCTTCTTAAGTTCAATATTTAAATTTCCGGACGTCAATTGGAAAATGCACTTCGTTAGATTTAACTCTTTATACACATAACGTGTATAAAACATTAAATCTACTGTGCCGCTTTATACATACATACACGTTTCGAGAAACATTTGACAGTATACACTTAGAAAAAACCCTGCCTTCTTCCAGATATGAACCCGCGCCCTTCGGTACGGTAGTCAGAGTCACTAGGTGTGGAGAATTTCACTGTAGTGCACCTAAGAAATGATTAAGGAGTAAAATTATTAAAATACTATAGAAGTGTGTGGAAATATATATAAAGATGGTAAATCTAATATTTGATGCATAAAAATTTATATTTTGTTACATTTCTCTTGAGAAATAAAAGATGATTTCTTATTTTGATTAATAAAATTTTACTGCAATGGCAGGAAGTACGTAAAATTATATAAATGGCTAGTAACCGTTTACTGCCAAAATTTCCACCTGAGAACAAATAAAAACAATTTACCTTAATTAGTTTTAAGATATTGACTATAATTTATTTATTTCAACCATTGTTAGAATACGGGAATTTTTAACATAATTTATCCAAACGAAAAAATAATATATTATTCCTCGTTTCAATATACATTTTTTTGAATAAAAATCTACTGACTTCTTTAAAATTCACTTAGCAACAAAAGAAACAAAATTAAAGTTCAAGATAACTACTCGGTTATTCTTAACGATGTACTACAGAATTAGATTTCAGGAATCTACGGAGCTTATGAACTTATCATTTGTGATAGAATATATTGGAAGTTTAAAGAAAAACCTTCATAATACACTCGTGTACAAAATTAAAAGAATTGGAGAAAGAATTATGTCGAATTTATGAAAAACTAATGGACAGATTTTAATGAAATTTGGTGTAAATATATACATTTATTACAGAGAAAAGATATTCATTATTCAAAAGTAGTTTTAAATGCCGACGATTATGAGTAAAGCATATTGCGCAGAATGTCCAAAATCTACGTTGTGATATCGAACTGGAAAAAAGTTTAATATGGGGTAATGATCTCCTCTCATAGCCAAGCAGGTCATGCAGCGTAACGGGATAGGAGGCAGTTGAAGAGTCCTTGAGGAAATCGATCTCGATGTTGCAACAAGGCAGATTTAATTTCCAGGATGGTTCTTGGAAGAGGATGGCGATACTAAATTGTCTTCCAACAGCGTCGCAGCCATGCTGTATAGGGTTAAGACCTATAGGGTTAAAGTCATATCTCGCTGGCTAATCCATGCGGCGAATGTCCTCAGTTTCCAGGTAATAGTAACCAGCTTAACCCTATGTAGACGGGCGTTGTCCTCCATTAACAAGAAACTATGACCAATCTGGCCCCTGAAAAGCCTAGCATAAGGCTCTGAGACCTCTTTGTACCTCACAATCAGGGAGCCTTTGTCAGGCACATGAAGGGGTGTGCGCCTGTCCAACATAATATCTGCTCAAACTGTTATCCCTCCACCACCGTAATGATCCTTTTCCCTGAAGAGGGAAGTGTGATATCCTGTTCTAGGCTTTCTGCAAATATAGGCTCGCCGAGAAACAGTGTCCAGGCTGAATGTCGTCTTATCTGTAAAAAGCGCGGTGCTCCACTGAAGTCTGGTCCAATGTGCATTCTGTCTGCACCATACTAAAGGCGCAAGAAAGGTGAAAAGATTATCCTAGATTCGAAATTCCGATCGCTAACTGGACGTGGTTTCCATCTACACCCCTAAAGAACGAGGTAACGAGGAATGTAATACCTTACCTTTAACCTTAATGTAATACCTTCCCCACTTTAAGGGACTTTAAGGGACTTACTTACTCTTTAATTTACTTTACCTTAATGTAATACCTTCCCCTCTTTAAGGGCGAGTGGGTAAGAAGGGTCCCAGTTGCCAAATTCTGGTGGTGACGAATTATCATCTACCAAATTTTAGTTCGTGTGCCTGTTTTAAACCCATAAGTTTATGGAGTCTCGCTTTCTTTGGTAGCATAAAGTCATGAGTTCTAGAAACACTATAGAGGAATAATCCTCTTATCTTAATCTGTAGATTGACACAGAAGAAGGGTGTAAATAGCCTTTTTATTTGAACACATAGAAGTAACAATGACCCAACGTGGGTTTACTAAATCCAACACTTCTGGCCTAACTTATACTATTAATGTTGAACTAAAATCAAATGCAGTTAGATTAGCCTAAAGGTTCACAGGATAAAGTAACCCGCAGGAAGGCTCTGGTTTGTAGAAAACCGGCGAGAGAAGCCTAATGGCTAGAAGCACTCAACGCCCAGAATCAAATTGCTATTAAGTGACGGTAACTGTGTTGCCTCAAGTAGGCGGAGCACGCTCTAAAATCGACTTGCGAAACCTTCGCTTAAATAACACTTCTTTTTCTCTCAACCCGAATAAATGCGTGTTATCTCATTCTGTCACGGAAAGCGTGAGTAAAACGGAGAGCGACAGGAAAGTTACTTCAACTCAAAATTAACTATTAGTCAAAAATAAATAGATAAATCATCACAAGTTCTTTGAAAGTGGAAAGATGAAAAATATGCAGAACCCTCGTAAGAAGTCGAACTCTGGACTTCCCGAATGTTAACGAGACCTGCTTTCCAATTCTACTAAGAAGGCATGTAATGAGGAGAGAGAAAATACCTTACAACACGAACGATCTAAAGAAAAACAGTACTGGAAGTGTAGCTAGTAGTAGGAAAACATTCAGTGCAATGTAAAGTAGAACAGCATGTTTTAATGTTTTTAATTATCCAAAGTACCGCCCAGACGGTATAGTGCTTAGGGGAGACTGACGGCGATACCGAAAGGCCTGGGTTCAAATGCCCACCTATTAGGTGCCTCCATAATAAAGATAATATCACATCTGGCCTTAGTATAGATTAATGGACTGTATTATAAAAACTGTGAGTGTTTACAATCTGCCATTGGAAAAAAATATCCAACGTCATAAAATAACTCATTAGTTAGAGGTTAAAAAGTTGTTTTCAGCTGAAATATTTACGACTTCAGCTTTTGTCTGAATGAACTGAAACTTGAATTATCTCGATTCGAACGGGATTTCTTTTTTATTATTAAATAATTTCAAAATAATACACGAAAATGCTCCCCAACATAGAATTTTATTAAAAGACGAGATTAATAAAACGATAATTAATCTTGTCTTGAATGGGGGACGCATACTGAAATGATATATATAAGCTCCTATAAAGTATGAGTATCCATTTCATTCGCTTTACCCTGGAGAATTTAACGCTCGTTCATCTCACGGAAGTCCATTATCTGGAATGAGGACTCCCCGGAGGAAGCTCACAGTTCTAAATTGGAAAAGCTTCTATTGCACTGAGTCCTGAACTCAAGCCATGAATCACACGCTACGAAAACCGGTCGCTTATCCTCAAGTCCCTCCGGAATATTTCTTTTTACTTTTCTCGAAATGCGGAAGAGCGAAGTCGGAATCCTTAAGATTTACCTCTTCACTCATGTTTAATGTATAACATGTTAAAATGCAGTTCTAATACTTGAATTGTTATGACATTGCAGAAAGGTGCTGATCTTATAAGAGAAGGGAAATATTTAAGCGTGCTTTGGAAATTTCGTGTACTACTTTAGACTTGCACAAACTGTTGAAATTAGAATTCTGTGCTTGTTCATTGGTTTTCTTTTCTTCTAACTTAGAATTTGAATAATATGAATGAATATTTCACATACAGTGGTTTAGTCAGTACGACAGAGCACGGGAAAGGTTCGGCATAAATAGTAATGAGACCCCAATATTGCCCAAATGGTTAAGACTGCTGAGTGTTTGCAGCTCGTTCTGGGTTTGAACTCACTCGATCGCAGTGACTCCATGGTTCCTTTCCCCAACGTGTAATGCAAGTACCAATAAATTTCCCTTAGAGGCTTTAGGTAGATAGGCATATTCAAATAACCTAACCTAAAATGGTAATGAAATATAAATATAAGGGAGAACCTGCTTAAAACATTTTCCAAAGGTTTCATTAGTCTTTATCATAAATTTGGATAGATGGTTTCTTCAAAGCTGAAATATTGCGCGTTTGTTTCAATATTTTGCAAAGATTTATAAACTCTATGTTGTTGATGAGATAATAACATACATTATACAACCACATACAGTGAACGTTGCTAGTTCTAATGCAATAATTATTACACGTTTTTTTTATTCTATCCGATGCAAGAAATTAGTATGCTACCTTTCATTGCATTTATATATTCACTTTAATATATATTGGACTCGATCTCATTGAACAATATTTCTATGTATTTACGCCAAAGGATATTTTGATACGAATAAACTTACAGTTCTGTCAATTTATTAGTCCAGTACAGTTGTGAGGTTTATTTAATTTGCGTAAGCGTCATTTTATGTTTGGGATCTTTACAGTTACTTCTCTCTTTCTGTTTTCCCACCAGAATGCAAATTTGAAAGCGAGTGTTTAAGTGAAGATTTGAGACTGTTAAGTCAGATCTCTGGAAGGCCACGTTACTAGTTTTGCTATTTTAATAAGAGTTCCTACCGTCGGCTTTGCTACTTGCCCATAGTTAAAATCACGCCGGTGAATTTCAAGCCAGCTTCGCGATTAAACTTCTCTGTGCAGCCTTTGACTATTAACTATTTAAATTTAGTTCTACATATAAATTTCTACTTTAAATTTCTTCTCTTGCCATAAGTGCTGGTGTACGTTTTAAGCACCCCATGTGCCTTCTGTTCATCTTATTAAGTTTAAATAAAAGTATCTTTTACACCCTTCTCAAGGTTCTGTACTTTAACTGTACTAAGTCACATTTTACTGTAGTAAAAGCTATTAAATCTTACACAATACAGCATAAATTTATTTATGGTCAAGAAAGTATAGTACAAATTTTGTACAGTATGAATTTATTACTCCATCAGTAGAAATTACAAATTTATTATTCCTCACTCTCAGTTTATGAAATAGGTGATGATTGTTACCTAATCACAGTATTTATATCTAAATTTCATGCACTAAATGAATATTTAAAATATTTTATTTTCCTCCTTCCATAAACTTACTAAGAATCGGTCTCATGATCTAAAGCTGATGAAAACTAATGGCAAAGGAAATTGTTGCTTAAATAATAAATCGGTAACCCATTACAGCATTTCAAGCGTAGCTACAACGAAATTACACATTAAGATCTTTCATGGATAAAATACAAAAGCGTCGACAATTTGATGCGAAATTACATTTGAGCTTTAAGCGGAGCCATTCACTGAATCTTTAATTTCGGATAAAGGAGCAGAAATAAGCGTGATGGACTCAGAAACATGTTGGTGATTCGAAAAGTCCTTCTGTGGTGGGCTCATGGTTAAAAAAAAACGAAATGTTTTCTTCCAATCTACATCAAACTGCTGTTTTTAAGAATGAAATATGTTACATTTTGAAGCCAATGCTTTCTTTCTTTGAATATATCTCTGTTTCTTTTGTCCCAGTCGCTAGATATTTAATATTATGACATTCATTAGAAAATGGCGAAATTCATCTGTTATTTGGTCACTTCATCACCCGAAATCTTGAGTCATGTGCGCTGCAGAAGGGTAGATCGATACTGCAGTCGCAGCAGAGGGTCAAAGTAACATAAACATCAAAGTTATATTTAGTAGTCTACCTGTAATCCTTCGTTACTTACTTAGCAGCTATTCTGCAGTAGTATTCATTTCATGCTTAGTAGATATCCGATTAGAACCGATCTTCATCTTAAAGTACTTCCAGTACGTAACTTAGGCAGTAAGTGTATAAGGTATTTTCTCCCTGATTCCAGCATGGCTTCGTGTTGTAGTGGTAGCACCCTAGGCGCGTATTCGAGAGGTTAAGATTCGAGTCCAGGCAAGGGCATCGCACATTTTTCACTTCTCCAGCATCTAAGAAACTATATTATAAATTTTATAATAATGTGCATCAAGATCATGAATTATTTAGTTTTGTTAAATCAGAAGAAATGTGTAAAAAAAACAAACCTGTAAAAACCAGTAAAAAAGTAAATTCTCACATGTTACGCTCTTTCTGAAATTTAAAATTCTAGTGAATTTTTGTTGCTATTTTTGTTTTCGCTATGAATTCAAACCACCACCCAATTTTCAACACCCACCACGTTCCTTAATTCTCTTTGAACCCGATATTAATGTTTTCATTAAGATAAAAATTTCTAAAGAAATTCGAAAGTTTTCAGATTTTATTACGCCCAAAGGAGCGTTTTTTTAACGTTTCCTTCTATTGCTCGCTTTGAAAACGTTGATTTTGTTAACAAATTTAAATTAATAAAACAAAATTAATTATACTAATTCAGAAGTCAAACAACAAAAATCAGCGTTATATTTTCAAAATTTTCACAGGACTAGTTTCGATGGTTATACCGACCACCATCCTCAGCTGCAAAACCGCAAATGAACTAGATAGGAAATAATGATTAGATATGATAAGAAAGCCTGGACAAGAATAAGCAAGTGGCGCCATCTGTTGGTGAAACCAGAACTAAAACATAATTTCTTTAAAGGCAGAAGGCAAAGATGGATTGGAATTAGGATCGTTAACTGAACAGAAAGATTTTTTTGAATGTGAAATGAATTTAGAAAATCCAGTTCTCCAATGGAAGATGTTTTTTAAATAATTTTGGCAGCAGAAAAATTGAAAGTGTGATTTTCGGACCAACAATGTTGAGCAACAGAAGACTTCTGTGTTTCATTTTTTCTAACATATGCCTCATGTTCCTTGAGCGAGAGCGAGAAACATACACACATTCATGCAGATTATTCATTATTTAATTTCTTTAACCCGTTCACGACCAGAGTCACGTATACGCTACGCAACAATTCCACTCCTACCAGCCTAGCGTCCCGTATACGCGACGCAACGATTCTGGCCAGCGTCGCGTATAGGTGACATTAAAATGGAACGATTTATTTGAATTTTTAAAAGCCAGTAGATGGAACTAAGTGGTAATTGTTTTCACATGGGTTGATTCATACTGCATTTGATCTTCACGTACTGGCATTAGTTTGTGTTTTGTGCTTCTGGTTTTAAGAGATTTATTAAAATAAACAAACTGGAAATTACGGCTCTTTATAAGAGCGCCTGTGAATTAAAGGGCACAGTTGTTTTTGTTTATTTCGTTAGGATTTTTTTCTTGTTTTTCTATTTATTTTGAAACTTAACATCAGCTTTCTTGGTTAATTAGAAAGTAACATTACAAAATTATTACAGAAGGGGAAAGATTATTCGATATTAGAAGCTTTATCGACGCGTAATGCGTCTTGCTCGCATTTCTCTGGAAAGAGCCAGCGTTTTTGTTTTTCTTACTCGATTTAATAGGTCACTTTATATAGTGCCATGAATGGTCATTATATATAATGACACAGACATTATATTTTGGTGTATAATGTATTTACTTTACATATAATATATATGTTGACGTGATGAGTAACGGATATCCCGAAAGTGTGGGTCCTTCCTTGATCACTTTCCGGTCATCGTGGACGCTGTTTTCGATTTAGAAAAACAGGAAGTTTTCTAAACTTGACGTCACACAGGGTTAAGGCCCGCCGAATCGTAAACAATCTGCAAAAAATGCAAGGCCCGCAGTGGGGCCTTCGGCCCAAAATCTACAAGATACTTTACTCCACTGTCGCGGAGAGGGTTCTAACCTACGGAGCAGCCATCTGGGCAGCCCTGATGACAGTCAGAAAGGCAAAATTTCTAAGTAGTGCACAGCGACCATTTGTCCTGGCCATAACGAAGACCTACATGACAACATCGACTGCGGCCGCTTCGGTATTAGCAGGGCTTATGCCGCTCCCAATCAAAGCGCAGCAAGAAGCCTCAATTGCAAAGGTGACGCAACTCCAACAGCCATGCACATATGAGGATGCATGCTATCTGCCAGAAGTCTATGAAATACGCAGGTCCAAACTAAGCACACATCCGTCGGAATATGGACTTTCCACTCACCAGAGTTAGTTAACCCCGCGCTTAGATGGACCAGGGCCGTGCTTTATACGGACGGGTCAAAAATTGATAACGCTGTAGGCAGTGCCTATATAGCCTATATAGATGGAAACATAGCAAAGGAATGGAAGGGCCGTCTGGGCGCACAGAACTCAGTGTTCCAAGCAGAAGTAGTTGCCCTCACAAAGGCAGTGAAATGGGCAATTGACATACGGCAGAGTCGAGCTACGATATTTACTGACAGCCTGTCAAGCATTTATGCTATCAACAACCCTCTCCAGCTCTCCGCACTAATCTCGCACCTGCAAGAAGTCCTCCGTCTACAAGAAAAGTCAATGAGAATCCAAATTTCCTGGGTGAAGGCGCACGCCGGAATCCAGGAAAATGAAGAAGCAGACGCTCTTGCCAAGAGGCTGCCCAAAATGAGGAAACGGAGCAGATTCAGGTGCCCCTACCCCGGTCATGCCTAAAGAGGCAAATAGAAGAGACCGCCATTGGAAACTGGCAGAAAGAATGGGACCAAATCCCGCAAGGCTGCAGAGCATATGAGTTCCTGCCCAAGGTAGAGGTGGACCGGCTCATCTCAGCGCCCTATCTCACGCCATATATAACAGGCCACGGCCCCTTTCCGACATACTTTGCAGAAAGGGGTCTAGCAACAACTAATATGCGTATTTGTGACAACTTGGGCTCACAAGACCACTATGTCACGGAGTGCCCCTTAACAGCAGAATGGCACATCAAATTCCCAACCACCAATGTTCTGCCTTTCAAACGCCTCCTCGTAAAACATCGAGGCACGCGGCAAAAGCTTAAAAGCATAATGGACAAGCTAGAATAAATGGGCATATACCTCTGCAGGCCGGAATAGGGTACATGCAATAAACATAATTGGCATAACGATTCTTAAAGCTTACTAAAGTAGCTAGGACAGCAATGGTATGTGTATCCGTAGTATGGAAATGTAACTGTTTTTAGTTATCCATGAGCCGACGTGCCGTTCAAGTCTATTAGCACAGTAATGGACAGTGCACATATAATACTGTAGATGTAACGTGACATGTATTCAGCCCACATCTGTTAAGCGTCTTACAACTGTGAAGTCTCTAGATGGTTGCAGGGCCAGGGTAACACCCGAATAGTCATAGAAAGCCGTCCGGGTGCCCTGTCCTGCTGTCACCTGTCACCTGTCACACAGGGTTTGAGGATGAAATATTTCTCAGTGTCTTTTGAAGAAGTTTTGGGACATGTGTTGGGGTTACTTTCAGTTTCATTCCGTTAGTCATGGCTAAAAGACCTTACTTAAAAATTTGTCCAAAATCACCGAACAATCCACTTTTCCGTCTAATTGGAAGACAGTTTCTGAAAATTCCCGTTGACGGGAAAGGTAAGAGAAGATGAGTTGTATGCGCTAAAACCAAGGAAAAGCGAAAGCAAACAACGTATTTTGAGTGCGAAATATGCAATGTAGGACTGTGTGTCGATCCTTGTTTTGTATTATTTCACACACAGCAGAATTTTTAAATTGGAATTTAATGACCTGCAGGTAATTCTTGTTTAGTTCTTTTTTTTTAATTCTGTATTTGTAATTTTTTTCATGCTTATAGTATTTATTTCTGTGTGTATAGTTATGATTTTAGTATTTTGCCTGTTTAATTTATTTCGATTAATGTGATATTCTTTATATTAATACACATTAAAAACAAGTACATTAAATACGCAACTTCAAAAATTGAAGTCATAATATCAAAATGCTGATTTTATACTTTTTTTTTTTTTTTGTAAAGTTAGGCTTAACTGCTGCAAATGCGCGAGCCGGTGGCGACGATCCATTTGAGCGAGTCCGGTCCTGTGACTGCGCTTCGTTCTCTCGACGCTGGTCCTTAAGGGGTTAAATATAATGCACAGCGCTAATATTTGGTGGCCACAATTTAAAGCGTGATTAGCCGTTTACAGTGAAACGCCACAAAATGCCGTTTTGAGACTAGTAGGCCTCTTGGAGCTAATTAAAAAAAAGCAAATATAGTGGTATGTGCATTCACGTCTGTTCCTATGACTTCTCATTTATAAATGAAGAATAACGTCTGACTATGTCCGATAACGAAGACTGTTTTACGTAACAATTCTATCATAATTCTACGCAAATAATTTTTCTAAGATTATTTTTTGAAATACCTCTTCTTATCATGCGTTTTTTGGGACAGCAATTATGTCCTTTTTTATGGAAGCTTTAGAAAGCTTATGATCATTTTTACGTTTCTTCCTTACATTTAATTATGAATAAAAAGAGTGCATAAAAAACTTGCACTCGAATGAGCAAAATTTGCATGAAAGCTTCTTTTGAAGAGGGAAAAAAGTAGCGATTAGAAGCATGTATACTAGGCTTTATAGAAAAAGCAGTCATTGTTATTTTGGTCTTAGCTCAAAAAGAGGAAAAAATTCCAATTGCGTTTATGTACACGGTAACAATGTTATTTTTCGCTTTTGATTTCTTTAGTCTTTTTTAATTTTTAGAAAATTTTAGCAATGAAAATTTTACTAAGAACGAAAGGGATCAGATCAATACAAGTAATTTGTTTCAAACCGATGCAAACATCTTTGCTTACAAGTTGTAGAGTTCCTCACTTTGTAATTTTAAGTTACTGTTGGAAGTGAAGTATCTTAAGAACTGATAAGCGAATAATCGCTTGAGTTCGTGTGACAGGAAACAACAAGATAGAAGGGTAAACTAACCCTTTATTATACCAACTAAACTTTAACAAAACTCCATCTTAGAGTGTACAATAAAGCCGACACTTCGGCTTGAACTTAAGATACTAAGAATTAACCTAAACTAATCTAAACTAAAGAGGTATAGCCGAAGCTATCAAAATTCTAACTGAGTTGGCCCCTTAACTTTAATAGACTGCGAAGATATCAAGGCCTAAAGTACGGCTGAGCGTGATAATAGCTTAAGAGAGAGTAGCCTAAAAAAAGGCGAACGCGTGCAGCCAGAATACCTGGTATCTGTCTCTCTAAGACCGAAGAACTTCGCGGTTAAGTACGGCTCTTTCTCATTTTGTATTCAGATGTGATTCTAAAACTACGTTCCAGCCGGAAGTGGTAAGTTGAAGTTAAGAATCGATAGGAAAGGAACTTTAACTCAAAATTTAACCGTTAAGAAAAATAACATTATCCTTACAAAGTTAGAAACAAAGAAGAGGACCTTAACTACTGCTTATCAAGAATATTGCTTCAAATTGCTCAAAAAGAGTGGATAAAAGTGTTTTCCAGCAAGAGTCTTTCTTTTGAGAAGAATTTTATGATGTTATTTACAAGTTTGAATATTTCTTCTGAAAATATATGATGTTCACATTGGTGCAAGCAGGCAACTCCTTTCATCGACGACAGAAGTTACGACTGGTGCAATTAGAAATGGCACCATCAAAGACCCATCAGTTTTAGACCGAACAATTTACATAAGCTTTGTCATTGCTTATATGCATATGCTGTCCTTCCGTTCTTTCTCAAAGACTTCTTAAGAATGCTTATTATTTTATGCTTCCAAAAGAATTCAAATTATTTTACTTCTTAGTGACAGTGGGGAAAGATTTCAGCAGAACAAAGGTAAAATGTATCTGTGGAATGAACATCAAACAAACTAACATTTAATTCACCGAAGTAGCCCGTTTTCCTCTAAGAGGAGGCATCAGCAAATGAAATTGTCTATCTCAGGTCCCTGAAAATCATCAAACCTTACAGAAGCTGAGCAATTCAGTGCTATAGATCAGCTAAAAGAAATTTCAGTCTGAAGCGTTCTTCTGAAAAGTAAATGATGTTTACAGTGATACAAACGGGCAACCATTTCCATCCTCGAGGCCAATGCAACAAGAAATGCCATAATCAAGGATGCATCAGTTTTGGCCCAAACAATTTACATAACCTTTGGGATCTCTTATGAATAGACTGTCCTTTCGTTGGTACATTTTGCAGTCATTAAAAAGTGACCAAACTTTGGGTAGATGTTAAGCAAATCATCGTTAAGTTTAAAGTAACAGTAGACCACTGGGTGAGCAGCTGTGCCACCATGAAGACTCTCAGCTTTATTGCTCACTCAGTGAGACCATGTTTATTTAAAATTTTATAATCTATACAATACATGAAATTTAGTCATATGCATTAAATCATTGTACCTAAATACATACACTAAATAAAGTTATGAGAATTACTAGTAGCTGAAACTTGAGAATAGTGTAAAAGATCCTTTATTTAAAATTAAATAAGAACAGAAGGTATAATTGGTGCTTACAACTCAGCCAGCCACTTGTGGCGAGATAACTAAACAGTAAGTCAAATGTAAAATTTAATTTAAATAAGTTAGTAGCAAAGACTACATAGATCAATTAACGCGAAGTTGGCTCAAAACGTAACCAGCGTGGATATATGGCAGAGTCATTAGATTATTTTGATTGAAAAATATGCAGTGTCTTTGCCAGGATTCGAATCCTGGAACTCTCGAATACGTGGCGAGTGTGCTACAGTTACACCACAAAGGCATGCTGGAAGGGGGGAGAAAATACCTTAACTATCCGCAATTATAATGCAAGGCTGAAGACTTATCTTGTAGAGAAATTAGGATTTTTTGGCAGCAAGAGAGATTGAAAAATTAACAACGCCTTCGCCAGGAATCGAACCACGGACCTCTGAAATACCGGCTCAGTGTGCTGACCACTACACCAAGAAGGCACGCCAAGAAAGCGGGAGAAATATCTTATACAGTCCCCTTTTTAAAGGGCGACAGGGATTTTTAGGGGACTCAATCGCCAAATCCTGGGTGTGGAGAATCCTCATCCAACACCCCTTTAGTTCGGGCGCCATTGTAGAGCATTAGGTATTTTTTGGAGGTCGGAGAGATGTAAAATTAGCAACCGCCTTCACCGGGAATCGAACCACGGGCCTCTGGAATACCGACCCAGTATAGTGTGCAGAACCACTACATCACGAAGGCACGCTAGGAAAGTGGGAGAAATACCTTATAATCTAATCTAGCAACCTAACAATATGGCCTTGAGAGGCAGAGCACGCTGTTCTATAAACCTCAGCTTAAATACACTCGAAATAATCTGTAGTCGGGGGTGGAAAATGGAAAGGACAAGTGATAGTAAAGATCCAAAATATAAAATAGCTAGTTAATTAAAATAAAGGAACAAGGCCTTTTGCTTTAGAAAAGGTAATTGACTCAAAATTCCTCTTAATTTGCTTTGTGAATTATTGTTCCCTGTAGCCACGCAATTTTTACTCTACTCAGATAAGAATACACAGATTTTTATAACAAAACCTTTCATGTACTTAATTTGCTTTGTGAATTATTGTTCCCTGTAGCCACGCAATTTTTACTCTACTCAGAGAAGAATACACAGATTTTTATAACAAAACCTTTCATGTACTTAATTTTAATTTCGCGCTATGGAGTAAGCTGTTTGCAATGAGAATTTATTAATACAGAACTGTTTCTTAATTAGGAGCCACATAGTTCTGTAAGGCTTCATTCCTTTACTAATCTGAACACATGTTCTGAATGAGAAGACATAGCACTGATAATCTTGATATCATGTGAGCAACGTTGCTACATAATTAATATACATTTCGAGTGCTTAGTGTAAGAAAATAAAATTATTTTATTTATTTTCTTACACTTAGAGTTGCAAGTGTTAGTTTCAAGGAGTTTTTATTTGTTTTTTGTTCAAAGAGTTTTTTTCAGAATTATTTCGACTGAATGAGGCTGTTGGGCAGTTTTGTGACAACTTTAATGATGAATTGCATGCTCTTTTGATGGTCATTAAAATGCACCAGATAAAAATATTATTCTATTTGTGGATCGTAGCACTGCCCTTTAAACAATTACAAGTTATAATACTGACCGTACATCCACTGAGCGTAAATTACTGATTGGTTCTCTAATGATTCAGGAAGTGATGCAGTCTTGCGGTGGATTTCCAGTCCATAACGATATTCCTGGAAATGAGCAGACAAATGCACTCGCTAAGGCAGGTTGTGGGTTTAAACAACCTGAATTACATGTTCCTCTTAGAACGATCAGAAACATCAAACGGATTATTAAAGAAGATCACCCATAAGGCCAGACTCTGTCATTACACGGGTGTTGCAACTGCCAACAATTGGTGCTCCTTATTGGACAAAATATTTCTCAGCAAAGGCGTATTCGTGTGGCTTGCTTCAGTTTCATGACACAGAATGATTATTATAGGCTCATATTTTTAGATTTGGACTTTTCTGACTTCCTAGACTGTGCGCTGTGTGCTTCAGCTCGAATGACCGGACAGCCATCTTTTTTTACTTGTACTCCTTTACTTGTTCATCGGACTTCTTTTAGGATTCTCCTAACTACAGGGAAAATTTCCTTTCTTCACTCTGTTACCCGGCTCAGTGATCACAGTTTCTTTACTCTTATATGTTTGTAAATTGTACATTTTTTGCTTTAAAAATGATTGAATTATCTTGTTCTTATCTTCCGGTTTCCTTTAGTAAATCTGTATGCAATATTTTTAGAATTATAAACAATTTTAAAGTTGTTTAAGTGCGGCTAAGCCTAATAATGTTTTTGATGGCGGCCATTGCTTGTTTACATTTGAAATAGCGCAATAGTGGATTTGTTGCCAATCTAGAGAAAGCTTCGCAACAACAAAGATAACGCCTTCATTTATTATTGCGAATTAAATCATGCTTAATCCTTTCTGGAATTTTTTCGAGGAAATAAGTGTTTAAGATTTACTTCGTAATTTTCTTATACAGATATTTTAAGTTTTTATATATTTTTGCCTTGTCGCGAAGTGAGAACTGAATTAATTGAATGAGAAATAGTCAATCGTCTGTGAAAAACTGTTTCTTTTTTTGTTTTGTTGGCTTACTTTCTTTATACATCGTTCTAGCTTTATTATAATTAACAGAACAAAGTTATTGAACAGAACATGTGGCAACGATTAGATAATTCTTTAAATGATATAAATTTTCTGCATACTGAGTTATAATATGAACGAAATACACTCATGTCCATAAATTAAGGATAATTCGGAATCACGCGGAAATTGAACTCTAAAATAAATATATCACCTGTAAAATCACTACACACATCTTCAAGAATCATATGCAAATTTCAGGAAGTAACCAGATGACACCGATGGTACGTCACAATGACGAGAGTGTAAGAGAGTGGTATATAAGGAATACAGGCAAAGAAGTAAAATTGTTCGAAGGCGCTTTATAAGCATTTCAGTGCAATAACCGAATAGTTATGACACAAAGGACGCATTTGAATGATCTTTTACGTGGTAGAATTATCGGACGTCTGGAATGTGGGCGTACCCAACTGGAAGTATCAGACGAACTTGGATATGCCCAGAGTGTCATCCCCAGGCTTTGGCAACTATTCAAAGATGATGGTAATGTGAGTAGACGTTACAGCACAGGTCGCCCCAGAGTTACAACGCCGAATGAGGACCGGTATTTGGCAGTTACTGCCAAAAGAAACAAGCGGAGCACAGCCTCAGACCTGTCTCGTCAGCTCTCTTCAGCCACTGGTACGACAATTTCAAGGCAGACCGTGTACAGACCCTTAGGGCAGATTGGTCTATATGTTCGTAGAACTGTCAGATGCGTTCCACTTACTGCAACTCACTGTCGCCTGCGGTTAGCCTGGAGTAGAGAGCGTGCATTGTGGACACCGCAACAGTGGGCTTCTGTGATGTTTTCCGACGAGTCCAGGTTTAGCTTGTCTGATTCTCGCCTAACTTTCATACGGAGAGCTCCAGGTACCCGTTACCACCAAGAAAACATCATTGAACGACACCGTTACGGTGGTGCAGGAGTGCTCGTTTGGGGTGGAATTATTCTGGGTTCCAGAATTGACCTGCATGTTCAAATTGGAACCATGACAAGCCAAATCTATCGGGACGTCATTCTGGAACAACATGTACGTTTGTTTCAGGGCGCCATGTGCGCACAATTTGTGTTTATGGATGACAACGCCCGTCCTCACCGTGCAAACATCGTAAGCGAATGCCTTCAATCGGAGTATATCACCCGTATGGACTGGCCAGCATTCTCACCGGACTTGAATCCAGTACAGCACGTGTGGGACATGCTTGGCGGACGAGTTGCAGCCCGTATACCTCCTCCTACATGTCTACCGGAACTTTGGAGAGCATTGCTTTTTGAGTGGTGTAATATCCCCCAAGATCAGATCGATAATTTGATGCTCAGCATGCCTAGGCGTTGTACGGACTGTATTGCATCGTCTGGGAGACATACAATGCATTAACAATCATACCAACCATGTAATATTGGTTTTTTGTAAATAGGTTTTTTTTTTGTAATTTGCTCCAGGGAGAAAAATTCGCTAATTTTTTTTAATAATATCAAACATATAGTATCTTTTTTTTTGCTCTTTACCTTATGTTTAATAAACAAACTTTACAAATAAGTCAAATTTGTTTTGCTTCTAACTCTTCCTTTGCCTGATTTTGCATTATCCTTAATTTATGGACATGAGAGTATAATACTGTTAAGTAATTCAATCCAATAAGTGTAAACGAAATGCAAGAAAAAAATGCGTATAGTTTAATATTCTGTACAAGGAAGTCATGTGGTACACATCAGATGTTTTATTTCAAGTATTAGGCGGGCGTTATTGAAGGGAAGAAAAATAAAAGGAATTTTTTATTTCAAAAGGTAGTTAGTAAATGTTTATGCGTAATTTATTATGTGTTTTTATATATTCGTAGTATCTAATAAGATATATATCCGTATAAATAAAAAACAAGCTAAATAAACAAGCAAAACGAACACAAGCAGAATCTTAAATCTCGAATAATGTGGTTACTAATTAAAATAATTTAATAGTAACCTGAAAAATAGCTAATATTAAATATTTGGTACCAATTATGTAATGAAAGCATGCAATAAGGAAAGATAAGATTCTTTACAACGAGAATATAATAAAATTTGAAACGCCGACAAATGTGTTTTACTAAAATCCATGGATTGGAAATTTAAAAAAAACCGGATTTAGTACAAATATCATTTCCTAGCAATTTATCAATCGATTCTTGAAGATGCCACTCTTGATCCACAAAGCGACTTGTCGCTTATAAACTGTTTCCTTTATTTAACTTTTTTGAAGACTTTATTTATGATACGGAAACAAGTACAATGTTCCGTAAAAGCTAATATATGGAGCGAATGCTTTCTTTAAACATGAACAGCTATATTTTTTATGCAAAAAATATATCAAATTGATGAAATTTAATAAAAATTAAAATATTAAAATTCTCAGTTAGTTAGCAACATTTATGCAAAAACGGAGGTGCATCATATTTAATTTATTCAACAAAATATTATTGAAATAATTTTCTGCACCAAAAACCCTGCATTTCTCTATATTATCTGTATCTCTTCGTGTTCTTCATTTGTAGAATTTGCTTCCTCCCGGAAAAAAGTATCTTCATATACGTAATTCTTTGTTTTGTGTGACGTAACAAATTGACAGAGGAGAAATAAGAAGTGTATTTTAACAATAAATATGAATTTTTAATACATAGCACATAATAGACAGCCAAGAAAAAATTCAAAACTGTAAATCATGTTTTATATTTTAATGTTTGAGACAGTTTTACGACATGATGTCGTTGTTTTCATTTACATACATGTGTACCAATATTAAGCAAAAACAAATTATAATTCGAGCAATATTAGTAAACATGTATTTTTAATGCGCAGTAAATTAAACTAAAACGATTTCTTCATTGTTATCATAATAAAGTATAATAATATGAAATAAACGGATTTCATTTTTCATTTGCGCTCGGAGAATAAAGTCTGAAAATCGATAAATGGTTTATTTTTAAAGGGAATCTGAAAAAGATTTTCACAAAGCGAAGCTTTTTTTCTCGGAATTATTTGAAACGATGATTTACATCATAAATCACATTTCATAATGAAACGCGAAGCTAAAATATTTATAAAGACTAAGATTTGAAGAATTTTACTTACCCATTCTACCTCTTGTTTGCATGCTTTTATTTTTTAACGCAGTTTTATAAAGTGCGGAAAACATTATATACAGTTATCAAGGAATTGCTGATTTTTTTTGAAGGATATTCAAAAGAACAGAACAAAGCGTTGCATACAAATGCTGAAGAAATTTTTATAAAATAATCTTTGCTCTAAAAGAGAATTTATTCATATGGTTACATGACATTTTGGTAATCTTTAAGTTTTTTAATGCATTTTTCAGGTAAGTATTGTGTCTATCATTCGTTCGAATTATTTATCTTTCCTGTAAAAGAAAGATCCATAAATGTTTTCATAGTAGCATATGATGCATATCCAACATCCGGGTTTAAATATAGATCATAACATAAATATATTATTTACTGCAGCTCTTGCATAAATTAAATCTTTTCTTTCTTGTCTTAAACGGATTTTGGATTGGATTAGATTATTCAATTATGGCAAAGCACACGAGGGATATCTGTCTAAAGGAAGGGATGCCTTCCTAAGGGAAACTTGCTCGTACATGTTACACATGGTGAAAACCACGAAAACGCCCATCCAGCCAACCCGTTCGCGGGATTCGAACCTCGGACCGAACAACCAGTGTTCAGCGTCTTTACCGTTCGGCCGCTGGTGGGCCTTGTCTTAAACGAATTAGATCTTTGATAGTTCTAAAATTGTTTAAACAATGTGTTTATTGTCTAAAAGCTTTATTTTAAGACTAACATATCCGAGGAGATAACTATTTCATAAATAAAAGTTAACAATTTATAAATCCAATTTATAAATCTGACAATTTATAAATCAAAATCTTGAATAATAAATGAAAACAAAACTGAAAGAGAATATAGAACTAATATTTTGACGTTTGAATTTTGAAAACTATGGCGTTTTTTCCTGTATTTTATTTTTAAATTTTAAATAGTATAAATAGGTAAATAAACGCGTCAGTACACAGACATAGGAAAATAATAATTATAGTTTGAATAAAATTAAAGAAAGGATTAAAGAAATAGGATTCATATCTAAGTACATTTTACTGCAGAATTCCTTCATTACTATGAATTTTATTTTTGATATCGACAATGCATATATATGATCTAAGATTAGGTTTTCAGTCTATCTGTTTTAGGTTGTTAAAAACATATTTCATTCAGGACTCATATAATAAATATTAAGAAGCACAGGGGAAGTTACTTTTTAAAATGTTCAATTTAGTATGCTGATTAAAAACAGTATAACATATGACTGTAACTGTTATAACAGTTACAAAATACAGTTCCACGTTATAAACGTAATAGTAGCTATAAAGTAGCATTCACTTTTAAAACATAGAAGACAATGGAAGATCTTTATCGAATGGCAATAATTTCTGATTTTTATTTGTAACATAAAAATTGGCGCGTTAAAAGCGGTCATCAGAGGTATAGATTAACATCTGTTTGAGGTGTTAATAAAACCATTTGGTGGACAGTGCATAATATATAGTTTCACAACAGAAGAACATAATATGTGAAGTTAAAAGCATCTTTTTATTTATTAATCATACCATTAATATCAATATTTATAATAAAGACAAATTATATAAATTTTAATATTATGTTCAGTAATATTTCGCAGAAAAAATCTACAAATTTCTAGACTGTCAGTCATTGGAAACTTTTTCAAGCAGCCTAAAGTTAAGAAGTATACTTTAAGTTCTTTATGAAGAGGATCCCACTATCAGTTCCCTAAAAATGGATGGAATTTGTCCATAAATTCAGAAATTTTGTGAACGTTTTTTCATGAGTCCTTGAAAATAATTTATTTGTTTATTTATATATTTGCAGTGGGATGGTATGTCTGGAAGCAAATTTTTGTCTTTTGAAATGAATAATTTGAAACCTACATCTCGTGCACAAATAAGATTGATTGAAGATTTAAAATAAAGACACACGGACACAGTAAAAGCTGTTCCCTTTCTTTTACGAGCCTATTATTGCAAAAGACATGACGATAAGAAAATCTTGAGTAAATTCCTAAACATACTTTCCCAAAACTACTTCATATATACAGAATGAAAAGCCCAAAATGTCCATGTAATAAACTATTTCAATGCGAAACATGGACTGGAAAAGAGATGAAAAGTTATATATATATATTGCCATTTCATATATGACTTCAATTTGGCAATTGTTGATGGGGATGCCATTTCCTAAATGCTCTCCTTTTACTAAAGATTTTGTTATTGTTTAGTTATTGTTAGAAACATGTTTTCAAGGTGAACGAATTTTAGGCAATTCATGGCTTTGTATATTTGGCACTTGGAGCTTGGCCATAATATTCATGGTCTATAAATCACCGAAGTTTGTAATGAAAGACATTTTACACAATATTTCAGATTTCAGTGGACTCTGTGTTATGGATAAAATGAAAACATTTGTATTTGTAAATGCTTATAAAGTTGATTGATATATAGAATAATAATATGAACATTTATTGCTAAAATGTTGGACTGACTAGAAATTGCCGAAACTAATTGTGTTTCAAGTTCGAATCTGGAAAGTGCAAATTGCTATGAAGTTTTCTCACAACAAGGCAACAGATGCAATAGAGTTTCAAATATTTGGGCTAGTTGCGATCATACTCATGTAGAATTTGAAATCACTCAGGATACTGTATGATAATTTTTACGGAACAAGGACTTATTTACTGGGATGCAAATAAGATAAATTTTATTTTAATTTTATCATTTTTCCATTTTAAGAAGAATAATGCAGGTAAAAATAAAAACTGTAAAAATAAAAAGGTTTCAGATCTTAAATTACGTTTAAGGGGACGTTTTTTTTTAACATTTTGTCTGTTACCTTTATTTATTAAACATCACGTTCTTTGCACTTAAACCATAAAATTCAGTTCAAGAGCAATATCGCAAAATAGTTTTAAATTGAGCATATCTTTAAAATTTTCGATACAGAGTCTCGCGCGCTGGAGATGAAATAGTTTTTCTGTACAACGTTGCCATGGCTCGCATTGAACTCCATGAGTTTGTTAATCAATTCGTTAAAGTTTTACAGAATATGAAATCGATCATAAAACAAATTTCAGATTTCAAATTTGGGCTCCAACATGCCCATATTCGCAGATGGATTACGTCATTCAAAACTCGTTGGCTCTATGTACCGTTGTTTTATCACAATTGCGAGAAATATACATACATTTATGCAGATTTTTCATTATTTAATTTCTTCAAATATAATGGAGGACTAACATTTGGTGGCAGCAGTTTAAACATATATATATATCTGTGGGTGTGTAACGTTGAGTTCTTTGTTACAAATTCAAATTGCTTTTACCATGCATAATGTGGATGTAAATAACACAGATCAGAAATAAATTTAGAAAATGAATTTTAATCATGTATTGCCCCACACGTTGACCATCTCTGACCTAATTCAAAGCTATGTTTTTTCATAGTTTTCGCTTTTGACTTGGTAAAGTTTGTTGAAGCAGGATTTGAAACTGCATGGACATTTCGAATGTTTACAGTAACATTAGAAGAAAAAAAGCATTCCTACAAGGTAAAAGCTACAAAAAATAACGAAGAGAAAGCTCGTGAAAGAAAATAAAATTAGACGATATAATATCAAACGATACTACATGAAATAATATTTTATTTATTGTGCAATTTGTATATTTTCTTTAAAATATTTTTATACAAACCTTTTTCGAAAGTTTTGAATAATTTTGTATTTTCATTTCCATTTGCCTTGGAAACGAGCGTTAGATTCATTAAAATTGCAGTAAAATGTATCCTTCTTAAAATTTCAAAATCATAAATTATTCAAAAATGAATTAATTATTTCACAGATAGAAGTATTGAAATAAACATGCGTTGCATGTATCCGATGTTCATTTTGTTAACGATAATTAATGAAATTATCAGGTTGGTGTGAAGGAAAATTACACTGTTTTCCTTTTCGTTAATTATGTCAGCATTAATTACAGCAATTTTCTGAAAGATAAATAGCAGTTTTTTTTATTACTTTCCATTCAGAAATGGATGTCTTTCAAAGAGAGAGATAAAGTAATGAATAAATTCCTTAAAAATTAATTATTAAATGTGCTAAATTAAATTCTTGTTTGGAAATCTGAGCAAGCGAAAAACATAAAAAGTAGATTATAACAAATTTATTGCAATAAGCAGTGCGAAACAAATTAATCATTAAAAGATCATTAGCAACAAAGAAAACGTTAAAAATATTAGCAACTAAGACAATCAAAGAAAAATAACTGCATAAAAAGAAGCAGAATTTATCACGATTGAGTCACAAATGAGCTATAAAATTATGTCCAAAAAATGTCTACAGATAAATGGTTGTTAAAATTGCATAGTGCAAACTAAAATCTACGAAAAAAGTAGAAAAGAAAAAGTCTTAAACAAATAAATTTCTCTTTGTTTAAAAATTAATATGAAACATGTTTGGAAAATTGGGATAAAAACTGTACAAAATAGGATCAGTTTCGAAACTGTGGATTGTTATTAAATTTATGTTAACACTAAATAGTTTAATATACGGAAACTGCGTATGAATTAGAAGTATTAATGTAAAATTCGACACATATTTATATCCGACAAATTTATACGATTTTCTTTGCATTTACAAAAATAGTTCACCTAAAAGTTTTGCATTTTAAATACTTTGCTTAATTTGCTTGATCTTTCTACATCGTAATTTCAAAGACAATAGAGCCTTTTCTAGTGTAGCAAGAGTTTTATTCCATTCCTATTGAACAACTTTCCAAAGTCCAAGGAGGGTTGTAAGTCAAGGTTTAGACAATTCGCTTTTTAAAAGTCCAAAAACTCAAAAATCCATTGGTACTATATCAGAATTTTATTAGGGGTAGGAGAAAGGTAGGGCCTTGATAACCATTTTTTGTTCCATTTTTTCCCAGGAAATTAACAGTGGAATTTCGACGTGTGCTTGCTTGCCTAGTCTTGATGCAGTTTTAGGGATTGATGGCCCCCTGGCTAAAGAGAAGGTATTTCATATTTGAAAATAGGGTACCAGATATGTTTTATTTTCCACTATCTTTATTTTTAATTTCCGGTTGCATGAAAAACCAGCAACAATCATACCTTTGAAAAACTTTCTTTAGATTCCTTGAACCATATTTTATGATTTCCCCCCTATTCTTTGATGATAATAATGGATCTCTTTTTATTGTAGTCATTTAAATACACCCAAGATTAATTGATTATGACAAAAGGTTTCCAGTTTTTTCCCGGATAAATGTTTCTCATAAAGAATTCTGCAAAGCGTTCTGCATTCGGCCATATGTCGTAGAGAAAGATGACGCAAATTATGTTTATAAGGTATTTCTCCCGCCGTCGTAGCGTGCCTTCGGGGTGTAGTGGTTCTGCACACTAGGCCGGTATTATAGAGGTCAATGCTTCGATTCCCGGCGAAGGCGTTTGCTAATTTTTCATCTTGCCTGCTTCCAAAAAAATATCTAATGTCTCTACATTGGCGCCCGAACTAAACGGGTGTTAGATGATGATTCTCCTTAGCCAGGATTTGGCGATTGGGTCCCCTAAAAACCCCATTCGCTCTTTAAAAGGGGGAGTATATAAGTTATTTCTCCCATCTTCCTAGTGTGTCTTGGTAGTGTAGTGGTTCTGCACACTGGCCCGGTATTCCAGAGGTCCGTGGTTCGATTTCCGGCGAAGGTGGTGGCTAATATTTCATCTTGCCTGCTTCCAAAAAATACCTAATGTCTCTACAGCCTTTTTAAGCTTCATATCTGTATTAATCACTTTGTTGACAGTTAGCACGGAATATTTTAGTGACTTTGCAACTCTCTCTTGACTTGAAGGAGTTTTCTTAACATTAAAGATCTTACTTTTGCAAAATTTGAAACATTGAATTGTTTCCTTGGATATGTATTTGCGTTGTAGATATCGAACATCCAATCCAAGGTGTTTTTTAATAACTGGATACGAATAATTTTCTTAGGAAAGAGCAGAGGTATAATCTTTCCTTCATTGCTTCTCTTAAATCGCCATTTTGCATGAAAACAAAAAGGTCAACTAGCAGACCTTCTCTCGTGTTATACAAACTCCGCTCTTTTGTATTAGCAGTGTTATATCGGCTTGATGAAAAATTTAAATTAAAACCACGTTTACGTTGGGAGATGTAATTTTCACAATTTCATTTTTATTAGTCCAAAGAAGGCTTTGTCCTTGAAGGACTATTCTTTTCGTTTTGCGATTTTGCGTTGAATCACTATAAGTCCATTTCACTTTTCAAACTGTTGCCGCCAAATGTTAGAGTCCTGCATTTTATTTGAAGAATTTAAATAATGAAAAATCTGCATAAATGTATGTATGTTTCTCTTATTGTGATAAAACAATGGTACATAGAGCCATCGAATTTTGAATGATTTAATCCTCTTACGAATATGGGTATGTGGAAGACCAAATTTGAAATTTGGAATTTGTTTTATTATCGATTTCATATTTTGTTTTATTATCAGTACTAAAAATGTAAACGAATTTTCGATTAACAAACTCAAGGATTTCAAAGCGAGCAATGACAGCACTCTACGGGGAAAAAAAACCTTTTTATCTCCAGCGCGCGGAACTGTGTATCCGAAATTCTGAAGATATTCTCATTTTATAATTATTTTGTGACATTGCTGTTGAACTGAATTTTATTTTTTTTTATAATTTATTTAAGTGAAAAGAACATGACATTTAATAAAAAAGGTAACATACAAAACATTAAAAAATGGCCCTTTTGGACGTAATTTAAAATCTTAAACCTTTCAGGTATAATTTTTATAATTTATAATTAAATAAATAGTGATTTTCAGGTACAGTAAATAATTGTTTCAGACAGAAGAGGTCGAAGAAATAATGAAATATACTTTATAAGAGATATAAGAAATATACTATATAAGAAATATAAGAGAACAGGAGAATGACCTTGTTTGTTTTCATTAGCTAGCATTAAGTCATATAAGCTCTGAGTTCATTTACATTGTTTGTTTACACTAGCTGTACATAAGTCACGTTTTCACTGAGGTCTGGTCTTTCTCTGAATGTATCTCATTGAGAAATATGTTTGCTTCTCAATTTTTAAAGGGTTTGGTGTTGTAAAACTTATATTAGATTTTTATTAGCGAATAAACTGTATAAAAGACAAAATATAAGGACGTTTTTAAAACATGCCTCTGAATTAATGCTTTTGTTTTGGTTCTACAGTCATGTATATAACAATTAAACTAGGAATACACAAAAGTTTAAAAATGATTAACTTAATTTAACATGCGTCATTCAAAATGTTAAAAAGAAAAGAAATTTTCTAACTGTATTTTTAAAGAGAGATTGGGAAAGAGAGAACACGGTTTATATTACATGTTTGATCATGAATGGTTTGAGAACTTTCATGGAAATTTTGCATAAATTTTAAATAAAACATTTTAATTTCTAGAGAATTGACTTAAATCCCTCTTCCATAGGAAAAAATTGCTTCGTACCTGAAGAAGAGGAAAGTATGTCAGTCATCGCGGAAATCGATGAAAGCTTTTCAAAATCTACGCCTGTCTAAGATTGCTTTTTCTGCCTAACTTTACATTTTACATTAGCGTGTTTCGCTTGTATACAGAACTCTAGAATAATAAATTCTGCTCTTAAACTATTCTTTGTGGTATCTACTTATTATTCAAATTCACGAAAAGTATCTTTCTAAGTTCTGGTAAAAAGCTTTCACTACAATATGATCAGCTTTTACAAGGGTAGTCGAAAATCCAATAAAATGTTTTGAAACCTTATGTTTCGATGAATGTCTATTGTTTAGTAAAACTATAAGCCTAGAAAAAGAGTTCTTGGTAGTATTTTAAGAAGGTTTCGATGGAAAGCGATTATTTATGATTATTGTCAGTTAACTGGGTTATACTAATAATAATGTCACAAAAATGTAAGTCAAACAAGGAACTGAAAATATAGATAATGACGCAGTAATCAATACTTTGTCCTGTAAGATCTACCTGAATTATTCCACATTGGCGCCCGAACTAAAAAAGGTGATGGATGACGATTCTCCACCGCCAGGATTTGGCGATTGGGTCCCCTAATCCTCACTCGCCCTTTAAAAGGGGGGTATATAAAGTATTTCTCCCGCCTTCTTAGCATGCCTTTCTGGTGTAAAGGTCAGCACACTCGGCGCATATACGAGAGGTCCGAGGTCATTACTCATATTTCACGTCTCCTGCTTCCAAAAAATCCTAATGTCTCCACAGGCCTTATTTGATTAAAAAATGATGTTGAAACCTTATGTTAAAAAAGTGATGTTAAACACAACATTTTAATCATTCCATTAACTCAGTTCCATTAACCATTTCTTTCCGTTAAATCAGACAAGGCTATGAAGCTAAATTTGATGTATATACAACATGACTTCCTTGTACGGAATATTAAATTATACTCGTTTAAACATGGCTGCTATTGTACAAAAAATTAGGGTTAGCCGAACTTAAACAACTTTTAAATTGTTGATAATTCTACAAATATTGATGCAGATTAACTAAAGGCATAACATCCTTAACCGGAAGATAAGAATAACATAATTCTATCATTTTTAAAGCAAAAAACGCACAATTTACAAACATATGAGAAGAAAAAAAATGAGCTCACTAAGTCGGGTAACAGAGTCTGTATATATATATATATATATAATTTATAAAAAAGGGAGGTGCAGAACTATATGTTATAGCAGTCTCACATACAAAGTATCAATGTTTTGAGGCTACTTGTTTCTGAGTTATGCGAGATACATACGTACATACAGACGAAAACATCTCTTCTGAATACATTTGAAATCAGTTTTATAATTCGTTTTGAGAAAAAGAATTCTTTCCTTACGTACAGATGTTACGCCAAAATATCGTTAAATTGCAGTCGATAGCGATCAAAATGCATATTTTCGTTGAAATATGATACCCGACATTTTTAGCAATTACAATACTTCTTTTGCTTTGTACAAGGAATTAAAAAGGCTAATGAATTACTCAGACAACTCAGACACGACTATTAAGCTAAAAAAATCTTATGTGTACACCACATGACTTCCTTGAACGGCATATTAAATTATACGCATTTTTTCTTGCATTTCGTTTAAACGTATTAAATCTACTTCGCCGACAGCGCATAAACCACAATAGAATAAATGCATTCTTTAAAATTCACTCTATTTTCGTTCACCATAGCAACACTCTGGCGCTAGGTTCACTTAACAGTATTATATTTCGTTCATATTATAACTCAGAATGCACAAAGCTTATATCATTTAAAGAACAGAATTATCTAATCGTTGCCACATGTTCTATTCAAATAATATAATAAAGCTAGAATGACGCATAAAAGAAATTAAGCAAACAAAACAAAAAAGAAACAGTTTTTCACAGACGATTCAGTATTTCTCATTCAATTAATTCAGTTCTCGCTTAGCGACAAGGCAAAAATACAGAAAAACTCAAAATATCTATATTAAAAATTACGAAGTAAGTTTTAAACACTCATTTCCTCGAAAAATGTCCAGAAAGGATTAAGCGTGATTTAATTCGCAATAATAAATGACGCCGTTATCTTTGTTGTTGGGAAGCTTAGTCTCTCTAGATTGGCAACAAATCTACTATTCTGCTGTTTCAAATGTAAACAATCAATGGCCGCCATAAAAAAAAAAGCCTTAGCGGCACTTAGACAACTTCAAAATTGTTGATATTTCTAAAAACATTGCATACAGATTTATTAAAGGCATAAAAACCTTAACCGGAAGATAAGAACAGCATAATTCAATCATTTTTAAAGCAAAAAATGTGCAATTTACAAAAATATAAGAGTAAAGAAACGGAGATTACTGAGCCGGGTAACAGAGTGGATATATATATATAAATATTTATATACGTTTAGAGCTGCCGATTGCAACCAAAATACGAGGTGCGCATCTACATGTTACAACAGTCCTACATAAAAAATTTCAACGTTCTGAGGCAACTCGTTTTTGAGTTATGCGAGATACGTACGTACGTACGTACATACGTTCGTACAGAAACCACGAAAAATTCTCTTCAGAATTCCTTTTAAAGCAGTTTTATAATTTTTTGGAGGAAAAGAGTCTTTTATTCTGTCCTTACGTACAGATATCACGCAAAAACATCGTTAAATTGCATTCGATAGCGGTCAAAATGAATATTTTCGTTGAAATATGAGGCCTGAAACTTTTCGCGATTACAATACTTCCCTTTTACTTCGTACAAGGAAGTAAAAAGAGAAGGCACAGAACGTAGACTTATAAGAGCTTGAAACATTCGTGATTCTTCACCGACACAGTTGTCAATTGTATATTTTCAGATAACTGTTAAATAGATTTTTCATAAGAAATTTCCTTGAAGTGGCCATAATAATTCAATTGCGGCTGTAATACAAGAGATTCGGAAGTTTTAGCAATGTCTTTATTATGCAAAGAAGAAAATGTCATGAAAAACCTACATCGAACTAGCATTCCATACGAATCTGTCTGGAAAATCTATGTCAAATTTCTCTTTTACGTTTTATCGGCGGATGAAGCCAACATCGTCAGTTGAATCTGACTTAAAATTCTTACTTAAAAAGCGATAGGTATTTATTTCTAATCAGCAGATCTCAGCTTGTGGTTGTGATATGCATCTGTTTCTGAACATTGAAACCCGTCCATCTTTACTATAACATATTTCGTCCAAAATGCGAGAGTTTGCCGAATGTTTGAAAAATGCTTTACACTGCCAGCGATAAAACACGAATTATTTTATCATATAAGACGCATGCATTTAACTTAATTTTTTAAAGATTTTTACGGCGTGATTTGATCTAATGTTTAAGTTTTTCATTTAGTCAGTGTATGCAATTGTTAACATAAGGAAAGGAAAAATTTTGGACTGTTTTATAAATAAAAAAGAATTTTTGAGAGTACATTTTGTATAAGTAGAATACATTTAATCTACAATTAATTAATTAAGTTTATTTAAAGTAGAAACCGTAAATTATTCGAATAATTAATAATAATAATTGCAGTTGCTCGAATGATTATTTTAGCTAATAATTTCTGATAAAAACTTTGGTCAAATGTCAAAAGAAATAATCGCCATTTGAATTAATGGGATTTAATTTTAAACTGTACTAAGAGATTTGTAGGATCTAATTAAATTTCATATATGTAACTCTCACGGCGGGTTAAACGCATTTTTTAGTAGAATAAATGTTTATCGAAAACAACATTTTTCAAATTAATAATGCTGTAGATAATTCTTGTGATTTACAGAATTGATTTTTTGTGGGATAGACCACACTGATATTATTTACTGGTTTCAAATAAAGTGTTTCTTAGGAAGGTAACTTACCTTATCAGTAAATTCAACTGCTAGCCATAAAGAGGAATTTTAATGAACAAGTGGAGATATGAATTATGAGAGAACAGAATTTTTTCGCATAGAAACGCTCGAAGAATTGATAAGCCTTTCTTGGAAACAAATGAAAAAAATAAGTTTTTTAAAGCACAAAGGAATTAATCTTTTAAATTGCTATTTTCGTTAATGATAGTGTGTGTATTTAATGTGTGTATTTAATTATGGCAAAGCACACGAGGGCTATCTGCCTAAGGGGAGGGATGCCTTTCGTGGAGGACTTTCTAAGGGAAACTGGCTCGTATACACGTTACACATGGGGAAAACCACGTTAATGATAGAAAAGTAATAAAAAAGTAGTTGCTTCTGATTAATTTAGTGCCGAATAAGTAAAATAAAATTTTAGTTTGGCTTGCAATCAATGACGGAAAAATTTTTTATTCATATTTTGGAAAAGTAATTTGCTTTGAAAATAAAACCAGATCCTTATCTCTGATATGCAATTTTAAGTTGACTAATGGCAGTGCTTTAAAAATGAAGTTAATTATTTATTTAATATTTTTCAGAAGATTTGGGAAAAGAATGTTCTTTTTATTTGTGGGGGGGGGAGATCTTCTTACAATATTGAATATAGATTTGTTTCTCGTTTGAAATTACTGAAATTTCATAATAATAATACAGTAATAATAGCAGAAACAAAAAGGCTTTTTATTAATTTCAATGTCAACAACATTGTTACATTTAGAAATGCAAGCGATATTAAATAATAAAAATTAGTTTCGAAATTTCACTCCGGTTGTTTCACGCAGTCTGAAAAAGTAATTTTGTACATTTCCGAAGTTATATATGTTAAATGATTGCGTCTTTTTGAATTCTTTTAATTTTCGAAATTTTTAGTTCATCATCTATAAAATGCATCACTAGTTAATATATCAACAAACAGAATTCATTTTCTGCTTGGAATTAATGAAATTCTGTATTAAAAAATTCATTTCTCACTATTCATTATTTAAAAAAAACTAAAATCTTTGAGATTTTATATTACTCCCAAAGGGGCTTTTTTAACGTTTTGTGTTTTACCTTTGTTTATTAAATATCATGTTCTTCGCACATAAGCCACATAAAATTAAATTAAACAGCAATATCACAAAATTTTCGATAGACGGTCTCCCTGACTGGATGTAAAAATGTTTTTTTCTGTAAAATGTTGCCATTGCTCGATTTGAAATCGTTGAGTTTTGGATGAAAAATTCATTAAAGTTTTACAAAATATAAAATAGATAAAAAAAGAAATTCGAAATTTAAAATTCGGGCTTCCAGGTGACAATATTTGGGTGGAGGATGTCATACTCATTCTCCAGGAAAAAGACACACTTTGCGTTAAGATAGAAACCTCACACAGATATTTAAAAAAGAAAAAAAAATCAGTATACACCAAAATGTTAACAAAAGGTCAACTGGCAGTTATTTTATAATATGGCAGCTTATCCTAAAATAAAAATTCTTTGCTCAGAAAGAGAGAGAAAATTGATGTTACGTCATTAAAATTATTTAGTTTACTTTCAGAACATTTGTTAGTACTACTCAATGACTCACGAAGTAAGTTGGTATATGTAGACGCATATAAAATCTGTTAATTGCTTTTTCATAAATACTTAGACGTTACGTATTTTTCATACGTCATAGGCCGATCTTCTGATGTTACACATAAGAAACAAATAAATACACAAAATGAATTTAATAGCTTATGAAAAGTTTGTATTTTACTGTATACTATATTTCAAATATATAATTAGCCCAAAGCATCTGAATTAATTGAAAACAAACTGAAATTTTATTTAGTTTCGAAAATATAATAGTTGCTTTTTTAGATGACAGGTGTTCGGATAAATGAAATTTTGCTGTTTTTAAGAAACATTTGATTTGAAGTCATTAACAATTGTCATCAAAAACTTCCCCTTGATGGTAATGACGTTAGCTGCTGTAGATGGCAAGATGTCTGTAAATGTTTAGTGCCTGGCGTTGTGTGGGTACTTAAAATACTGACGAGGCGAAAATCTTTTCGAGTGGCACGTCGATAGAAAAGAGGGGTGAGAAACCCTCGGATACGTTTCTCGAGGTCTGCTGCATCATATTTGGACGGAGCTGTAGAGTTACTGCTGTGGGGCTGCATCTGTGAGATGACTGGATGAAGTTCCAGTGTCCCGCCCACTTCTGTCTGTCCTGTCATCAAAAACTGCTTGTTGGTTTCTTTGACGTCTGTCTCTGATTGGTAATATTTTTTGATGATTTGGCTCTGACCGATGTTTGTAGGTGACTGATTTATTGGTTTCTTTGATATTTGATGATGTTTTTTTTTTTTTTTTTTTTTTTTTTTTTTTTTTTTTTTTTTTTTTTTGTTTGTAAAGATAAAGTGGCCATTTAAATACAACGTGCAATATAACAAATCTTTAGAAGTATTCTTGTACAAATAAAAACAATATTAATTACGTCTTTGAGAAAAAAATATTTTAAAAATGAGCAATGCCAGTAAAAGTTCCGGAAATGCTTTCATATCTGTTAAAATCAAACTTTGTACTTTAAGGATTAAGTTAATTTTATTAATAGTTAAATTTTGAGTTAAACTTCCTTTCCTATCGCTTCTTAATTTCAACTTACCAATTGCGGGCCAGAACGTAGTTTTGGAATCACGTTTGAATGCAAACGAGGAAGAGCGGTATTTAACCGCGAAGTTCTACTGTCCTTAGTGAGAGAGAACCAGAGATTCTGCCTAGCACGCTTCCGCCTTTTTAGGCTACTCTGTCTTAAGCTATTTTTACGCTCGGTCGTACTTTAGGCCCTTAATAGCTTCGCAGTCGATTAGCGTTAAGGGGCCAATGTAATTTATAAAGATTATGTCGGGACAAGATTTTTATACATTTTGATCTTGCATCGGCAATGATCATAATCGATGATATAAAAACTTTTTTCTCATTCTGAGAACTGTCATAAAAGTTTTGAAATATTTCTGGAATATTTCCTTGTGTATTTAATTTTTTTTAAAAAAATTTAAATATTTATGTATCTCTGAAATTCTCATTGTTATTATAAATCCAAACCTTTTCTTTTTCAGTTCTTTTTAGTATTATAATATACTGCTTCTGCTATACCAGTTTTAATTCACTTGTTAATTAAATTATATTTGGGCTGTTACAATTTGAGTATGGAAGAGTGTTTCGCATCCTATAATTCTGTGCATTTCATTATAATGTTAAACACATAAAAATCTCTAAAGCATTTAAATTATTTTTAACCTGAATTTCTTGAAAGTTTCATGTTTCAGGTATCTGAGGTTAATACAAGTAAACTTTTAAAATTTATGTTCTTCACAGAGCTAATGAGACGAATAACTGCAAAATAATACTGCGGATACAGTAACCTTAATCTATAAAAAGCGTAAGTTATTTTTTAAAAAATATCATATTTTGCTTTTTATCTAAAGGAAAATATCGATTTTTTATAATAATGTTATGTGTTGATATGATTCCTTCATTATCTTTTTACTTTAATCCAATAACTTCCAAAGGAAGGAAATGCGATTTCCATTTTTATTTAGAATATACAATGGTATTGAGACAAAGTTTTCTTTTTAATTTTGTTTTAGAAGTGAAACTTTTGTTTTGTTTTTGTTGAATTATTTAGCATTACCATATATAGTATGTCTAAGTATTAAATATCGCATTTCATGATAAAGTCATTGATTTTTTTTGTAGATTCTCAGCTATACATTTCAGTTTAGAGATGATGGAAAATACTAAAGCAAACGAGTTTTAGGAATATAACTCAAGATACTGTATTCGTGCATTAGAATTTAATTTAGCGTAAGCTTATCTTTTGTACCGAAAATGTACGCATAAAAGTATTTGATAACAAGTTACTTAAGATTTATGCTCGTTCATAATTTTTACGATACTTTCTTGATGATAAAACATCTCCAGTGACATTTTAGTTATCCGTTTCTATTCTTACATCTTATATCGTTTATAATAATCCAAAACTATTATCCAGTTCTAGGTTACAGCATCTATAGTTACCTACATTCAAGTTTAGAGTTCTGCTTTGAGCTATTTAAAAAAATACCCACTTTTTCGCGAGGAGTGTTCATGTAATAATCTTCCAGTATGGAGTTTATGTTTCCTGTAAAAATGGTATATATAGTAATATAAAATCTTATATATATAGTAGTGGTGTGATGAAGTTTTGAGCATTGGACTATGAATATAGTAATGTAAGTTTTATAAGAACTTATATAAAAGTCTTATAAGGACTTTTATTTTAAAAATTCATTTCATTTTTTAACGATACATAATTCTTTAGAAGAAAATTTGAATTTCATATACATATATGTCATGATTTAATCGAACGTTGGAACTCTTAGCAGCTTTCGATATCCGTCATGTCTGTGGTTAAGGCATATAGATGAAGGTAACAAAACTGAATTTCGACGAACCACCATTCCTTATTTTCACACATATCCAATTACTTGGGCAGTCACTTATTCAATCATAATAAAATATGATAAATTTCTATGTACTTTGGTTTTCAACAAGAAATGACGATGGCAGTTAAGCAAAGGTAAAGAGACGCGATGTTGAAAGAGCAGCAGTTAGAGAAGGGAAGACTGACGCAATAAACTCCCCAGGGTATTTATACCAAATCTGAGATATAAGTAGAGCTAGTCTGTGATTGGTTAATATTAGTTTTAGTTGCCTTTTCCCAGTAGCGTTACATAACATAGAAAGATCTCGAATTCGGTAGATTCAGTTCAGATTCTGCTAAGTTTGAGTTAGAATTAATTTAGCTTCCTGTTTTCCATCTTGAGTTAAACCCAAGTGCAAGCTTTCCTGTGAACCCGAGAGGGACCAACTGTGCATATTCCTGAGCTAAATAAAAGGGTATATTAACTCTTCTTTGGATCTTTTTTTTTTCGGGGGGGGGTCTTGTAGTTTTTAGAAGACCAGCGAATATTCATTACACTCTTCTCAAGTATTCTAGTTTACAAGGATAATCAGTTTAACTAGAATCTTATGCACTATTCGCAAAATGTTTCACGAATTCACCTATTAACGAAATATATTGTGTCTCTATTGAAAGTATAACGAAACAGAACCGAAAAGAAAGCTAATTTGATTTCCGATCATTAAGGTTAGAAACACATTGTATTTTATAATAGCAATGTTATACTTGCCCAAGTGCAGCAGGGTGTGTTTATGTCCACGTTACGCATACACTAATAAAAGCATCGTTGAATGAAATTGGATCAGGGACTACTTTTAATATGGGACACCCTGTAGCTATTCAAAGTATAACTGAGATTCTGTTTGTATAACTTACTCTAAGGGATTTCATTAGGTCACAAACGTATCATACAAATATGTAACGTAACAACTAAGAACTTTTATAAATTACCTCCAGCAGTTCCTTCCCCCCAAACAAAACAATCGTAAGGAAGTACTCTAATCTCTTTTGTTTATTCTGTTCTTTGTGATTTAATATAAAGTTGACAGGATAAGGAAGTTCCTCAGATTTATGGACGCTAGGGATGTGTTAAGAAAGAAAACGTCTGTACTTATCCGTTGCACGCAAAAAACTGGAATAAAGTGACTTCGCAATATAATATATTTCCATGCCAGTTTCTTAAGTTAAAAAAAGTCTTTTGGAACAAAAAGCGTTATTACTCAACTAGATGACGTCAGAAGAAGCATTTAAGAAAGCCTTTTGTGCTATCCATCATCGTCCGTAAAGAAGATACTTCTAAGCTTTTCATTCATTTATATTTCTTCTGTGAATATAATCTACAGTGAAATAAACTTTTGCTCTTATGACTATTTAAAATTTGAGTCAAAAGAGCAAATAATAAGACGCATTGCGATAAAAAGTTATTTCCTTTAAAAATTAAATCCTTGATTTCATTACAGTTTATCTGGTTCTAATCATTGGAATAAAATATCAGAATATGCCAAATAATAAGCCTTATAAATCTTCAGTGTCATATTTTTGGATTAATGGGATATAACTGAGATATTTAAGAACTTTTAAAATAAAAATTCTGAAATCAAACATTTTTTAAATATATTTTTATTTTAAAAATCTTTTAATATTCACAGTTTGAGGATCATTCTGGAAGAAAACCTAGTTGTCTGAGTTAGCTGGAATATTTCCGATGTAAGAAATATTTGATATAAATGATATTGTGTTTAAAGTTTTTTCGGGCACACTAGCCACCGAGCGGTAAAGTCGCTGATCACTGGTAGTTCCGTCCGAGGTTCGAATCCTGCGAACGGGATGGCTGCACGGGGCGTTTTCGTGGTTTTCTATATGTGTAATCCTATGTAGGTTTCCCTGTATACGAGCCAGTGTACCTAGAAATTTCTCCACGAAGGCATTCCTCCTCTTAGGCAGATAGCCTTCAAGACTTGCCATAATCATAAAACCCAAAACCAATGTTTAAAGTTTTTTTCACTGCTAAGCCATAATTATTACCGCCTAGACTGTTTAGTGTTATATAATGGTAAGAAGTGTGATGTATAATAGTAATATTGAACCAGACTTTCTTAGTTGTAGAACTTTGTAAATACGTATTGAATTGTATTGTTATATTTAATGTTTTAAATTGACTCAGCATTCTAGCTCTGCTATAATATATTTCTTCCTAATTTTAACTTTGACTGTTTCCAAAGGTTATTGTCTGTATTTTCCAAATACTCTTATTTCTGACTTACACCAGTAAATGTCGAAATTCACCATGTACTAATGGTGAATGTTGAACATATAAGAATATTATATTTTCTTCTTCGTAATTTAGTCGCGAAAAAACGCACCTGAGACTTAAAATAAGAACTTAAGAACATAAGAACTTAAAACACACAGTACATTCAAAATGAGAAAGGAAAATAATAGAAGTTAAAAACTTATTTATTGCAACAACTTAAACTATTATGACACTTTGAATTGCACAAGAGGCCCTTGCTTTTACAACTGCATTTATTTGTGAAACACTTCTTTGTCCAACGACAGCATGTACATATACTGCTCTCTTTTCGACCTACGCCAGAGCATATCTGTGATTGTCGACATACATCGGTGACGGTACGAATGTACAAGAATGTAATGCAATATTCGATCTTTCACCGACGTATTTGGTTCTTCTGATTATTTTTAGCGTTACACTACAGCGTCATGTACAGAATTGTCTACTTTTCTGATACGAGCAGTGTATATAGTGTGTTTTATTTGTAGTATCAGCTTTAGTATGTCAGTGTGTTGTTCAGTAGTCTATTAATACATTGCATACTATTTTTTAATAATGTGTAGAATAATAGTAAGTGTATAATTGTATAATAAGTGTAAGTCAGTGTGATGTACAACTGCAGGCTTGAAATTCCATTGTTAGTCTTGAATTTTACTGTTTTTGTTTTACCCTAACCAGTTTTGTATCAATGCAGCTCTGTACTTCTAAGTATTTTTTTTTTAATCTATGTAATCAAGAATGTCATATGTATTCAAGCAGTCCTTTGTATCCCTTATCTAGATGTGACAACGGATAAGTTTTTAAATTCAGATTCAATAAATGCCGTTATGGCTTCTGCGGAGCGGACATTATACTGCAAGGGCTTGTTCCCGGTCAGTAGTCCTCCTTAGCAGTGTAAAAGCAAAAAAAAAGTGGTTAGTGACTATCACTCTTGTATCAAAGGACCCGGGTGCGAATCCCGGAGACGTCATGACTATTTGCAAACGTATAGTGCCTTTCCGCCCTATGAACACTCTAAATATATGGCATTAAAAAGCCCTCTTATGTGTTATGGTGGTAGGAGAGACGGATGGGAGATTTTCGGACCACTCGCCCGCCCGGGGCGCTCTCCCTCAAAATCGGGGTGGAAGTAGAAGTCTAACCTCCTTGGGGCTCAGGCAATCATTTTTACACAAAATGTAGACTTGACAGCAAACAAACAAACCATAAACAATCTGTCGTAAGCCTAGTACTAAAAAATAATTCTTTTTTTTTATACAGATTCCATCAAAGCTATTCATTTAAAAAGTGCACTAAGAAAATCTTTGAAGCATTGGAGAATCCTGAATTTGTTGTAATTAGCTTTCCAATAAAGAAGTTGGTTGAGGTAGTAGATGTTAGATTTCAGTATCAACTATTTTCATTTTTCAATTCCGAAACGTACTTTCGTGAGAAGAGTATAGTGATTAACGAAAGCTAACAGCTAGCCCGAACATAAAAGAAATAAACGAGAAAGCATCATAAAGCTTTCTCCTGACTTGTAACCATAAGCTTAACATTTTGTGGAAAATGATTTTTGGAGCTTTAGGATTTCATGCAAAGCAAGTGCTCCGCAGTGCATCATTGTAGTTTTATGTATTTGCATTACGGAGTTTTTGTATTATTTTAATAATATTCGCAATTCTCTGTTCGAGAACTGTTTTGCGCTTCGATTATATCGGGTAATTTGGAAACTTATTTTGCTGCTGTGTTCTGAGCAATCGTACTGTTGCTCAAGTCATCCCTATTAGTGTACTGTTTTGAAGACTTGGAAGATAGCGTATTAACTATGCTATGTTCTCGTATCGTACGTTACTGTACATGCTAAATTTCTTTTTTATTGACACAATAAGGTAATAGATTTTGTATATATATACATATATAGACTTTTATTCATATATATCTGTTTACATGTGACTATGGTTCGCTTAAGGTTAAAGTTTCATATAGTTTTATATCTTAGATATACAAAATGAATTTCATCTTCAGTAGCACGAAAACTTCCAAAATGTTGTTTAAATGTTAACAAGGGGTTGAACTTGTAATTATTTATTACTGAAATACATAAAAGTGGGCTTTCCCAAAGTCAGATTTAACCCTTTGCTGCACAGAGTGTCCGGTCTGGTCACACCTAAAAATTTCCTTCTGTACGCACAGAAAAATGGAACGAAAAAGGATTTATAGGTTACTATAGGTTACTCTGAACCTCCTTTATTTATAGCAGATGGCAGCTTAACCAGTCCATATATTTAAGCCATGTTTAATTTTTTAAGACCCTCATTTTTCAAGGGTATAAAAGAAATTGTTTGAAAAGAAATTTCTATGTTATTTTTTTGGCTGTATGCTAATATCCTTATTCTATATTAGTTTTAAATGTTTACCTTAAAATCTTGCCTAAAATCACACGGCGAACCCTAGGTGTGCCCAGACCGGGCTCACCGATCATCTAAGACAACTGAGACTCTGTATGCTTTGTTTCTCGCTTCTCATCGGTCAGTTTATTGACAACAATGATCGTTTCAGCACTCTTTTCGAAGCTCTATTCAATCAGTGTGCCACTTTGGGCACACACACAGAATTTAAACGATAAGTGCTATCTTCACAAAAGTTTACTTGTGTACTGCTCTAGGCCTAATTAGACGGCCTTTTTTTTTTTTTTTTTTTTTTTTTTAATCTAATCAAAACTCCGACTTTAAAAGGTGGGCGTGCCGGAAAGGGTTAAAAGTGAAACATTACGATAAAGTTATCTCATATGAAGTTTCATGCATTCTCGTCAGTTTCAATACCAGCTTTCACATTTACAGATTCAAGAATGCATAAACGTTCCCATGAAGAAACTAGGTTTTCTTTTTTGTTTGAATCTATAACTTGCAAATAAAAAATATCGAACTTTCAGTTCTTTCACGCCTTCAAAACTCATAGTATGTTTTTCTCTCAGTAAGAAATAGGAACGAAAAAATACATTAAATATTTATATTCTCCTGACTTGAATATGTGGGTGACAAAAAATAGCACACAGCCTTTCGTAAACTTATCACTGTCATTTCCGTTCACTCTCTTTCATCTAAGGTCATAAAATGCTCCCAATGTGCCATAAATGCAACACTGAGCAGGCCTCTTTAAGACCATCGTCTCTCCTATATTATAGTGGCAAGAGAAAATAGTTTAGGAACTCCAGCCGCATTTTGGATGTCCTCAGAGTGCTTGAACTAACACACTTGACCTAGTTACGCTTTGAATTAAAACTTGCAGAATACGAAACAACAATATTCACATGATATTTTAAACAGAACCATAAAATACAGATCTGTAAACTAGAGACCAATTATGAGAGCTAAATTAGCATAAGAGATTTAAATGTTTGGAGCTTATTGTTAGAATATAAGAGAATTTTTTTTCCCCAGTGGCAGATTGTGAACAATTACAAATGTAACCCATTAATCTATACAAGGCCGGATCCGTAATCTATACAAGGTCCATTAATCTATACAAGGCCGGATGTGGTGGTCTCTTTAATATGGAGGCCCCTAATAGGTGGGCCACCATCGCCTTTCCTATGAAGAGGCGGACAGTTACAACCAGGCCTTCTCCGGGATTCGAACCTAGGCCCTTCGGCATCGCAGTCAGCTTCCCTAACCACCATACCGACTGGATAGCAGAATATAAGAGAATACTGTTACGGATTTTTTATGTATGCAGCATGAAATGCTTGTAAGCTTTAATGCTTTGCGGAAAAATGGGACAAGAGCGAGTCTGTTAAACATATGAGTAAATAACTATTTCGTTAAATTGGCGAGATATCGGCAAGCTGACGGCGGTTTTGACAAAATATTTTTGCGGCCGAATTTGGAAAAAAATCGCAAAAAATCTCCAAACTTGGCTACCATTTGGCGAAATTTTGATCCAGTCCCTGTATAACTGTAATTGTTACTGTGATTGAATAAATGTAATGCATCCCTATAAGTGACTGTAACCGTATCCGGTCCTCGTATGCCTTCCAGTGATTTTCAGAAACGAAAGGTACTAGAGATTTCTCGACGGCCTTTTTGAAGGAAAAAGGATGAAAAGAAAATGCTCTTCAGTAAGAATCAAATCTATGTATTATCACTGAAGAAACAACAGAGAACAACAGAGTGTGAACATTGAACGTCAACAGATTATTTGAAATAAATAGGGCTTTTCTTTTGTTCGTTTGGTTCTTGGGTTGTACTTCAATGCAGAAAACTATTCACAACGAGAATAGATTTGCACTTATATATTCACAAGAAGTGGAGTTTTCCTTAGAGCGTATTACTGGAGGAGATAAATTTGTTATTATGTTAGTAAGTTTGTAGAGATATTAGGTATTTTTTGGAAGCAGGTAAGATGAAAAATTAGCAACCGCCTTCCACGGAAATCGAACCATGGACCTCTGGAATACCGGCCCAGCGTGCAGAACCACTGCACCACGGAGACACGCTAGGAAAGCGGAAGAAATACCTTATAAGTTAAATCGAAAAAGACAATGATTTGCCTAAAACAAAAGCCAAGACCCTCAACTAAACCAGGACTACGTCCAAAGAATGTTTTGCATTGTATATAATGGGATATAGAAGTAGTAATATACTTTGAATTATTAGAAAACGAAATAAACCATAATGCAAATATATTTATGACCAATAGGTAATTTAAATTGGGCTTTTAAATACTATCTAAGTAGTAGGCAGTCGTAATCGGCGGACGGAAGTGTCGTAGCAGGAAAGGGGCGCGGTCTCCGTCATTTTGGATCACGTGACAACCGGAAGTGACGTAGACTGGTTGGATGACGTCATGCATAGTTTTTTGAGAACATAAAACCGTTGCCACAGAATAAAAAATGAAACTATGCATCACGTCATCCAACCCGTCTACGTCACTTCCGGTTGTCACGTGATCGAAGATGGCGGATACCACGCCCCTCTTCTGTGACGTCACTTATGTCCGATGATATTTAAAAACCCAAGATTTAATATTCAGTTTAAGAATACATAGATGGCCTTTTTTAAAGGCCACGATTAGGGACACCTATAAGCTCTCGAAACAGTCGAAAACCGTGAGTAATACTCGTAATCATAAATTTAATGATTAATGCATTAGCATTTGCTGAAGCGTTTTTGATGCCGTAAACACAGTTAGTACATATTTTGGTTATTGCGTACATTACGTTCCGCATTCGTATATTAATGTATATTACCGAAAACAGAAAATAAAATGTTATTAAAGAAATTATAAGAAAGAGAGGATACATTTTTAACATTGGACTGTATTTATTCTATGAACTTACGTCATCTGTTTGCAAGATTAATTTTGTGTCTGCCAAAAAGTGCATTAATATTTTCTTACACAAATATTACTGTAGTTGACACACGTTTTATAATTCCAGACGTTGGTAAAGAACGTTTGTAACACATTACTATATAATTAATGGTAGTAAGCAGTAAAATAGACGCGAATCTTTATACGTTGCAGACATATAAGACATAGCCAATATTTTTCTTGGCTGTTTCTTGGCTATTCATGTTCTTTATAAAGCTTTCCAACTCTTAAAAAATTCTGAAAACATTTTTATTAAATTTATTAAAAAATTGTGTAAATAGAATTATGCAGTTTAAAACCGCTTTGCTTACAAACTATATTTCATTTACAAATGTTTGTATAAGCTTTCATTTATTATTCACCATTTACTAGAGGTGAATTAAATAAATTATATGAATATAATATTAAGTAATTTATATTTAAGTTACATTAAATAATTTATCTTTCCTATAAATTATATAATGTAACTTTCAAATTAAAACAATACGATGCTTAATTAACTCTAGCACTTACGAGAATTATGCACTCTTTATTAATTTATTTTATTATATAAGAATATACTTAACTCATATCATTTATGATATATTGAATTCTATCTATCTAGCTGAAAGTTTTTATAAATATTTTTCACAATTATTTTTATTAAAACAAATTTCACTTTTTCGCCATATAATACATATCTTGGTACAGAATATTCCTTTATCTGCACCAGTTAGGATGCATCCTTTCTTTTACACGAACAAACCTTTTTGTCATTAATAATTTTATTTAACATTTTATTAAATAAAATCCCATTTCATTCCCTGAAATTTGACCTTAAGATGTCTAAAATTATAAACACATGATTGATTAAAAAGTCAAAGAAGATTGAATAATTATTTCAATAAAATGTTTCTTAATATATACAGAAATTACCGGCAAATTAAATAAAAGGGTATAATAAAACCACACGATTAGCATAATTATTATGTATAAAGTATAATTCAGAATTTAAACCACAAGTTTTATGCTTTCTATTGAGATATTTAATGAAGGTTAGAACAAGTTTCATTATCAGTAGGTTTAACAACTGCCTCAAAATTCGATTAAAATTAACACACGAGCTATCACTTCATTATAAAATGCTTCGAGTTGTTGCTTTATCGAAAGCTCGTTTCATGCACTAGTTGCTGTTAATTAAACCGATCCTGTCCACAACGATTTGTGACCACTAAAACTGACGACGAATTGAGACTTCAGGTATAAAATAACTTCCGAAAGAAGGGCAAAATAATCTTTAAAAAAAGAATTGATGCAGTTTGTTGTTTCTGATTACAGTATAATACCTAAAAGAGAACTTTTTAACTTGCTCTTATCCCTAGACTAATTTTTTTTCTTTTCTCATTACTTTTTAGATTAAAAGCGAATACTGAAGTGTACAGAGCAGCGTTTCACAATCTGTGATCCTCGGAACACAAATAATCCTCGAAGGTTGACCTTGTGATCCTCCCAAGTTTCCAAAAGAACAAAAAACGAAATACAAATAATATAAGGTATTTTGGGCAAGGAGACTTAAACATTTATTGTGCTCTCGATGCCGAAATATGAATTTGGCAATTATTAGCAGCACATGCTAACCATTTACACAACGAAAATACGCATGGACAAGGCTACAAATCCTTATAACTGGAATTTGAATCTAAAACGTATCGATATGTTAAGAGCGAATTTCTGATAATATACGGTAATCTGTGATAATATATGTTATGGTATATTATAATATGTGGTATATTGCGCTACAGTTGAAAATCTCAAGAATTTGGAAATTATACATGACCAATGGTGAATTACCTTTTTCCTCCTTTTTTCCTCTTACGGATTAATTAATGATTCCATTTTTGACTCGTATATTTGACTAAATTCTTCGGGAATTTATAGCATATCGCGTCACTGAGGTTTGAGATATATCTTCCAAATGAAAAGAGCGTTAAATTTCGTATCAAGGAATACAAATCTTATGTCAAAAAGGCAAAATTGACAGGTCTTCGATTGCTAATAATAGTTGGAAATTTAATCATAACTTTGGGTCTAAAAAAATTATTCTGAAGTTACTTCAGGTAAATTCAATTTTCTTGAAGATTTTCATATTCACAATGATTTATCTTGTTTAGTTAGTGGCTTAAGTCCAATCCAGTCCTTCCTAATGATTTTAAAATTCCATTAACTTATTTTTTAATTTCATTATTATTTTTGCCGACAGATGGCGCTAGCTTCTTGTTAGCTTTACTGCCGCACTTTCAAAATTTGAAGATTTTTTTATTCCTGATGAAGATAGACCTGTACCTCTTGCTTCGAAATCGATTGAGTTCTTTACTTTATTAAACAATATTTGTTAAAGTTACTAGCTTTGAAAAGAAGAAGTATCGTTATAAATTGCTTCAGGAACAATACCCGTATTTTGAAGCAATAAATTACGAAATATTTTAGTTTTCCAAATTATGTTTTCTTCCTCATATTAATTAAATTCAAATTTATGCCTGCTGCCATGCCATGGGCTGTTAGAAACCGAAAATTACTTTTAAAACGATTTTAATAAATTTTAAAATTAAAACATTTGAATACCCAAAATATACTTATTTTCATGTGAATGAATATTTAAATACAAAGTTAAATTAAAAAAATTAAAAATTAATGAGTAACATGCTGTTATACTTTATACCGCAAATTTATCCTTCCCCTCCAATTCAAAATAGAGTAAAACATAAAATAGCTACATATTTTAGATAAGCGCCCAATATAAGGTAATATGAATGAGTGCATATTTTAGTCTACAAATCAAGCACGTATATTTGATTGTACGTATATGAAGTAATGACAAAAATTTCTGTTTATAAATAATTATCTCACTGTTGAAATGATAATTGAATTTGTCTCATTACTGAATATATGCTTTATGCAATTCTAGCGTAATCATTTCTTCTTTATCAGTTTTATTTTCTTTTTGGTTGGTCCTCTATTTTTTTCCCTCGTGTTTTTTGCTGAAAGAGTGAAAGCAGTAAAGCTTGTGACGAAGTTTTCTGTATGTACCATAGATTAAAAAGTACTGATTACTGCCTTCAAATGTAATCCCAGTTTTTAATCCAGGTACTCTGTTAAACAAAAATACTTCTGTATCTTTGTTTCCAACCGATTATGATTTAATGCAAAATCTCCAAGTTTTTCGACCGACAGATATTATATGTTTTTATAAACACAGCACAGACACAGCAGTCATAAACATCCAATGCTTGAGTCTACTCCAACCGCTTAACGAACATATCAACTAAAAAGTGTGTTGCCAATTTAAAATTAGAGAAGGTAATTTATAGGAATAAAATGAATTAGCTTCTGGATTAATATTTTAAACTGTTTGCCGCATATTACGTGTGAAGATGTACACACAGGAAAAATGAAAAAATATGCTTGCAAGTATACATTGTGTCCACACAAGTCTTTACCCGACCTTTATTTTCGCAACCGTTTATCGTAGGTATATACTTCGAAACACACAAATGTTTTAAATGACGAAAATTTCATTTTTTGGGGAATTATTAAATTTAAAAAACGAATTTTGTAAAGTTTACGAAATCTAGTTTTTATCCTTCCTATGATACCTATATGTATTTTCAAAATATGTTACCATAGTTGTAAAAAATGCAATTCAAAATGCGTCTCTTGTGCAACAAAATTGGTCGATATATTTAATTTTTAAGTTGAGCATCACATTCAGGGGTGATACACAAATGAAAAACGAAGTGTTTGCATTTGTGCTTAGCTAAAAACAAAATATCAGTTTATGAAATGTGTTTTGATGTTGATAGATTAATTAATGAGCATTTCTATTTACATCATCTAGAAAAGTTACTGTTTCATGAAAAGGAAATCCTATTCACAAAATGTTAGAATATTTGTATTCTAGATATAATAGCAGGCTTCAGCATTGTCATATCGCCAACTCGTAACATTACTTGCGTAAATTAAAAATTAAAAATATATTTAAAATTTGATGAATTGTTTGTCAGATTATTAGATTAGGATTCCAAAGTAAAAACTTCATGAGAATGTCAATAGCTTAATTTAAGGGTTTAAAAACTGATAAATTACTTGTGTGGAAACTCTTTCGGTATGCCATTTGTAACAGAAATTTAAATAAAATATTGTTACGCAATAGTAAATCGCCAAAGAATACCATTGAATAGCAGTTAAAAAGATCAACTTTGAATTACTCTAATTTATTTATTACACATCCCCTCGAGGCAAGTTGAAAATGACACCAAAAATCGATTATTTTGAAGTCAAATATCTTATTCAATTTTTTTGCCATACGGAAATCAAACATTTTGTGTTTTATTTTTATACCATTTTCAAATATAAAGTCTAGGGACAGGGGCTGTATAAAAAGTTAAATTTCACATTTTATAGAAAACTGATATTTAAATTTAAAATTATCTAAACATGAAAGTTCTCTGTAATTGAAAGCACATATAAACAAGCGACTGTGGCGAAAAGGAAGGCCAAATAAAGACTTTTGTGGATATGATGCAAAGCAGCTATACTAAATTGAGAATGTTAAGTGGGCGAAATAGTCATTGGTGTGCAATAGTTCCGAACTCAAGGGAAAATATACAGCTATTTTCATACTGTTACGAAAGGTTCAGGCGCGGTAAAATGCCTTCGCGCAAAGCAGGTTTAGGGCTGCCATAGCATGGCAAGGGAAAGCAGCATTGCCACATTTGGCAAAAAATTTCCCATTTGGCGACAAAATTGGCGATATGCCATGAATTTTCTGGAACGAATTTTAACCGGTTTAGCCCAGAATGTTCGTGAACACGCCGAAAGCTATATAAAACCTGCTGGTCCTCAGTAGTTAGTGTGAGAGCGAGATAGTTAGTCTCGAGTTAGTCCGTGCGGAGTTGATCGAGTTGACAGTCGGGCAGCGAGTGTCGAGTCGGTCGTCGACTGCATCGAGCGAGTCTCTTAGTGTATTGTCGAGAGAATGTGTTAAGCTCCGGGAACGGTTGAACCGAAGTGTCGGGAGCTGTGCTCTGTGTGTCGAGTGCATCGCGAGTTGTAGCGTGGAGAGTCTCGAGAGTACGTGGAGTTCCGATAAGGACCGAGCAGAGTCGGGAGCTGTACTCTGGTGCTTTGCAGTGAAGCTGTCTCCACCGTTATTGCCTGACAGTGTGAAGGCTGTGTCGCTGATTGTTCCAGCGTGTTTATAGTAGATCTTCGACGACTGTAAAAGTGTTTTGGAGCTATCTTGATTAATATTGGTAACTAAAGTGTGTTTCGATATTCCATCAAGTGCTGTCGTCCTTATTCACTCCAAATCCACACGAACCCCGTACAAACGTAAAGGAATGACGTAACAATACTTAATGATGTATTTAAAAAGTGAGTACATATTCAAATTCTTACTTATAGTTTTAAAAAATAGGAGGAAGATGCAGAAATCCTGGTAGTAGATGAAGTTCTTTTGTGATGATAACTAGCATCCTTTTTCTGCAACTATTTTTCTAATGTCTGGTTGCACGCGCTAGTGATTTATAGAACACAGGTCAAATGAATGTCTGCTAACACGTTGACTGCCACGCGAATTTGTAAGAAAATGTGCGTTAAGTCATGAGTGCTGCTTGTTTTCGATCGCAGGAGCTTAGAACGTCTAGAATGAAACATTTTGCGACGTGCATTCAGTTTAAAATCTTTCCGCAAGAACAAAGTATCTAAGGAAGGGTTTGAGATCAAAAAATTATTTCTTCTCTTCCAAATATGTTTTCTGTAGTGATACATGTTGAAATGTTTTTGGCGTTAAAACTTTTGCCCTAACTTTTTGGAATGTCTTAAAAAAAGGAAAGAGTAATTCTTAAGTGAATCATATAGCAGTGAAGAAGTCTCCTGTTGCAAGGCTTACTAGAACTAGAATATCAGCGATGAGGAGCGTTCGGGATTTTACAGAGAGATAATTGTACACAAAATTACGTCTTCAGATTTTGAGTCGAATACTGATAAATACAGTGATAACAAATGTGGTGTAGATACTAATGATTATATTTTACAAGAATTGATTGTTTAGTTACAAGAATTGATATGTTTACTTTCATACGTGAGAAACGTTGCTTTTACTGATACGTTCTGCGGAACATAGAAACCACGGTAGATGTAAATTTGAGGTGTAAACGTGCGGATTTTTGGAAATCTCTAAGGTATGTATTTGTTAAATTCGAGGGTATCCACTACATTGGAGCTTTATCTTGGAGATGAATCGCACTGAATTTATGTTAATTCCATCTGTAAACGAAATGATACGTTAAGTTGGCTGAGAAAATATTTCTATAAAAAGATCGTCTCAGAAATACGTTCAGCACCGGAGATTCTACATACACCTCAACATTGGCTAAAAATGAGGTAAGAAAAACGAATCATGGGCCTCGAATTTAACCTGCTTAGTGTAGAATATACAGACTTAGTAAAAGAAGCAAATAGAGATTATTCAATCAAAAAGGGAAGCAATTATTCTAAATCGTAGGATGCTTATTACACAACATGCCATATATAAAGAATTCCATTTAAAAATTAAAGTGTTATAGAAAATAAGCTACTTAGCCTTCTGCGAAACATCTTATGTAACAGAAAGTAAAAAACGAGTTTAAGCATTTTCAAATATTATCTCACGGTATATGACTGAAAACATTTTAAAATGCTTTTGAATGCTTTTAAAAGTATTTTTTTCTTGATTTCTCAATACATGATTTATTGTAGTAAAATAAATTGTGGTATAATAAAGTAAAAAACACCCACAATTTTAAAAGAAGGAAAGTAAAAAGATTCTCCTAAACTCTAAAAAGTCAGCAAATAACCAAATAAAGCACTATGTCTTTTTTCCTGTAAGAAGAGGATAATTTGGAACTTATACTAGAGATATATGTTACTTAATCATAAGTATTTTCCGATACAGATTGTTAAGCTGCGCAGTGGAGGTTAAATTTTATCTTCTTCCGTTTGATTTATAATGTTTGGATCAACTCTGCAGTTTTCTACATTTTAAAATGTTAAATATTTAGCTCCTGTGTTACGCTTGAATAATCCTCCTTGGGATATACTTTGAATTCCCGTGCTCATTTTAATATACTTTTTAAAATTTTGTTATATATGTTTAACGAATCCAAATGCCATAATAATAATGCAAAAGCTTTTTGTCACTGTCAGGATTCTTTCTGAAAGATAGTGCGACTTTAACGAAACATGCAAATTAAAAAGCAAAGAATCGAAATGAAAAGCATTTAAAATAAATTAATGTGCACTTTTGTTCCCTTTACGAAAATTTTAGAAAATAACACAAGCTGAGTTTAATTTAAAAGTTATGTCATTTTATAAGCAACGGAAAGAAAAGTCTGAAGTTTAACAAGAATTATCTTCAAAGAAAAATTTCTTTTTAATGGATTAGATTTAATAATGGTTTCTATGTTGTTTAAAAGTTAGTTGATTAGAGAAAACAAAAAAACAAACAAACAAAAAAAAAAAAAAAAAAAAAAAAAACCTTCCCGAAATGCTTTTCATATTAAATCTTTTTTAAAATTATTTAGTGTAAAGATTAAATTAGTACCACGCAAAGGAAATCTTTTAAATATTCATAGGAAACTTTTCTTGTCTTCATTAGTTTCTTAAATTGCATTGAAATTCTCAGGAGATTGTATGCATAATGAAATACAGATTTTTCATAATGATCTTTAACATTCCTACTCTTTTGGATATTTAAATTAATAATGCTTTAGAATTAATATCATTTCCTACTAGAGTTTAACTGATTTCTAAATTTCGAGCGTAATTAAACTTTTCGAAAATTATTTATATGTTTGTGAAGATTACGGTTATGTAAAAATAAAAGTTAACTTTTTTTTGTGTGGTGAACTTCTATTGATAAAAATTTAGAATTCTTAAATTTGAACTATGGTAAACGGATAAACAACGTAAACGTACAATTTAAAAATATTAATTTAAAAATATTAATTTTTCTTTACGTTTTTACACGAAAATATATAGGGCAATATCTGGTATGATATAATTTCATTGGAATATTAAATCCAAAATATGGCATACAATGATGAGTATTACAAATCAGTTTCATAACAGACATGTAAATAAATTTAACGTAATCAGAATTCAACGCAAGTTTCTCTTCTAAAGATACGTAATCATTTTCACAATGTAATCAACAGACATGGTAGAGTTGTGTTTAAAACACTCGATTTTAAGTTCGAAGCTTCTATGAAGAAAGAGTTCTTATTGGTAACATAAGAAAACACCATCCTAACCGACGGGTTCCCAATATCATCAGTTCCGATAGTAGCTGAAAATATCATCTTCCGAAATAGCAGCTTCTGAAGGCATGAACAAATCTCAGCAAACAATATGTGAGCAAAGTGCCGTAGGATGAAACATTATATACAAATCGTCACACGATCATCACAAGTGACAGGTGAGAGCGGATCCGGACACCCGGGGCGGCTTACAAGGACTACTTTTGTATCGTCCGGAACCCGCAACTGTAGAACGCGATAATTCTTTGGCGTCCCAGAGGCCCGGCGTCAGGAGCTTAAAAGAAACTTTCGTTGGTGCTGCATATTGAAATTTGGGCATTTTAAACTGATATTTAAACATTTTACAATAAATGTAATTTACAATACAATAATTGTACACTGATGCACACACTGCAGCTGTTGCATAAATATTACACATTAATAATTAAACATTAACGTTGTGCATTTTATGTGCACCTAGGTTTAAACACTGGCAATAAATTGTTACAATAATATTTGTTTTGCACATGCGTACGTTGTTGCACGTACATAAACATTCCACACTAATAATTAAACATTTTACTCTTGGTTACAGGCAGTTCTACAATGATACATACATATATACATAAATAAATAAACACACATAAGTGTCCCTGGTGCATTTGACTTATAAAGTAGCTTTGAGTAGGTTAGTTACTTTAGAATGTTCATGTACTGGGCGCTAAATAGCACACTAGCATGCTGCGCAAGAGCAGTAGTACCATACAACGAGGCACTCAGGAATAAGGCAGTTAGTACTGAAGACTGGGTAGGAATCTGTAGTTCACTAGGTGACATGACAAAGGTCCTGTTCCAAAGCCTGCAGTTTTTCTATTATGAGTTTTAGTTTTCTGAGCAGAGCAGGCTGCTAATCGAACGTTGGCCCTCTTAAGTTTTGTAAGGCTGGAAATTAACAACGTCATGTTCCTTTCTTCTATCACGCACCTAAATAACAGCCTTCCATGGAATCTCTGCTGATCATCATTCAAGGGGTTATATAATCGGTGGTTCGTCGCCCTCAAAGCGTCAACACAGTAAGCGGATCGTCGTATTCGGAAAACGATCTCTTATATCTTCTAAGCATGTAATTGACACTTTCACATCTTTTCCATCGACACACACCCAATAACAGTCTCGAACAGCTTTTGGACGTACACTAAGTAAAAATTCAATTGCTTATCACCCTGGGAACCGATCCATCGTTAATAAATCATTGTTCATTCTCATTAAACACCATCTATCTTCTGCGCTTTGCAGCTTACAGTGTTTAACTATTTGGAAATTCTCGAGCATACACTGAATAACAATTAAACTCAGTTGATTGTTACACAGCAGGCCGATACATTTTCAGTAAATTATTCTTCATTTAGCACATTCTTGCGGATCATCTCAGGATTACTTCTAGCTCTGTCCTGAATCACGTCTTCAGTTTTTTATCTCATTTATGATTCGCCCTTCTTACTCTTTTTTTCGTCTCTTCTTTACTTCGCTAAAACTCCACAGAACACCACTTCGCCTTCTCCTTCTCTTCATTTTACTTTTTTAAAGAACAATATATGCCGTCCGGTCTGTCAACCTAGCCTTGGGGCACATTTTCTCGCTCGCATGGTACAGTTCCGCTTGATTCACCTCCGTGGTCGAAAGCCAACTGAGCGACCCACTCCCCAAATCACTCACACACTCCTCTCTTTGTTCCTTAATAATATTCTTCACTGTTTAACTCTTGACTTAATTATTAATTAGAAACTAACTTCCTACACAATCGTGCCTCACATGGTGTTATATTGGTGGAAGAATATGTCATACTAGTTTTCTCAAATTTATTTTTAATTATAGTGTCATAATAGTTTTTTACTTTAAGATAGAAAGGTTAAGCAGAAATGTTGAAATAGGTTAAAATTAATTCAAAAAATTTATAAAAATTCTAGAGACATTAGGAATTTTTGGGAAGCTGGATAGAAGAAAAATTAGCAACCGCCTTCGCAAGGAATCAAACCACGGATCTCTGGAATACCGGCCCAGCGTGCAGAACCACTACACTACGAAGGCACGCTAAAACGCGAGAGAAATACCTTACATACTCCCCCTTTTAAAGGGCGACTGGGGTTTTTAAAGGACCCAATCGCCAAATCCTGGGTGTAGGGAATCCTCATCCAACACCCTTTTAGTTCGGGCGTCACTGTAGACATTAGGTATATTTTTGGAAGCCGGAGAGATTGAAAAATGAGCAAATCACCTTCGCCGGGAATCGAACCACAGACCGCTGGAATACCGGCCTAGCGTGCAGAACCACTACACCACGAAGCCACACTAGAAAATCGGGAGAAATACCTTATAAAATTACTAAAAATACAAATTTAAAAAAAAAAAAATCAGAAAATAGCTGCGAATTTTATTTGGATTAAACCATAATTTCGAATTGTTAAAGAAGGAATCCGGTTAGTTTAATAAAAAATACATATTATTAAATATGTACCAACTTCAGTTAATATTGAGGAGCTAAAATTTTGAGAGCTTACTTTTTAAAAATCTACTCATGCGATTTTTACAAAACTTGGCATTTTAGAGTAGAATAGAAATGTGGGAAAAAATTAGTATGTCTTTTCAAGAAAAGTCCGATTTTGTATCAGAATACCTATGTTAGAATAGTGCTATAAGTAAGCCTAGTATATACTCTAAGTCGAGCTTTCGAGACATGCAAAACGCAAGTTAAAATTCGTCAATCAGCCCAGTAGAATGGGAGATATAGAAATGTCCCATTTTGTTTTTGTGCAAGGCGTATGTATCACATCTTTCTTATTTTAAAAGTTATTTGAAATTTAAAGTATTATTTTATATGATTTAATACCATTTTATTTTAGAAGAAGAGGAAATCTTTGTATTGCCTGAAATTTCTCCCTGCCCGATTTACTGGCAACGGTCACTTTGTTTTTCCCCACTTTGGCTTATAAAAGACCTTCTGTGGAAAAATTTTACTTAAAGAAATTACCTTTAGTTCCATAAAAATAAAAACCGTTAGCAACTTTTATGGATAATTAGGATATAATAACATGCAGAAATAATCTAACATTTAAATGGCAATGTACAAAGCATACACAATAAGCGGCGGCTGAACGGGAAAAAAATAACATAAATATTTGTTTAGAGCAAATATTTATAATGTTGATGGCCTTAATGGTTTCCTTAAAACACAATGAAGGTACATAAAAAGGCGCAATGAAAATTGGTGAATTTTTAAATCACCCGAAACCGAGTAAAGTAAGTATATGCAAAGAAAACGGAAGTCTTGAAAGGAAGCATTAAATAGGCTTGTAATTTAGGACTTTAAGCAAAAACCTAATTTATGGTTTACATAAATATTTATTGAACTTTATTGAACATCTAAGGGAAGTTACTTGATGAAGTCAATGAGAGGCGCTGCTTAAGAATTAAATTTACTAACGTTTAGGTATTCTTTGAGTAACTGAAGAGACCATGCTAATTTTAACTGAATGTAAATTAAACAGCTTAGTTTATTGAATTATAAATATTTTTTATAAAGTCGTTTTAATTTGCACATTTTGTCGAAAACTTTGTTCAAGATACATTGCGTTGTTTTCGTATTATGAACTTATCTAGTAATAAATATTTTTCTCAGAAAACGTTTGTAAAACCGAAGACATTTCCTGCATTTCTCTGTAACTAACTTTTGCTTTAATTGCTTCTGATGTGTCAAAATTTCTAAAATAACTTTCCTTTCCAAACAAGTCACATACATCTCGTACGGTACTAATTTCTTCGGGAAAGTGTTATCATCACGTACTGAGCCTCATATCCTTTTTCTTCAAGATAACCGTGATGCCAACTGAATCTTCGTTTTCCATTAATTACTATTTATTGATTAAGGTCTGATGATCCACACACTTCATTTACTTTCTGGACATGCTGGAAAAGTGAATGAAGAGGGCATGAATTTAAAATAAATTACGGTTTTCCAAAATTTGCACATTTATTACTAATTTTCCTCCTACCAACCACGTGCGAATTTGTTTTTAATTCAATATTATTTGCTCGTGAAAGAAGTGCAATTTGTACATTAATTTTAAACTGAAGTAGTAATACACATTTCGTTTGGAACAATTTTAAGATATCGGAGTTTTTGTAGACGATCTCTCTCACAGTAATTATAATTAAAAAAATAAAAAAAAAAAATCTGAAAGCTTTCATATTTTAAATTACGTCCAAAGGGACGTTTTTTTAACGTTTTGTGTGCTACCTTTATTTATTAAATATCATGTTCCCTTAAACCATAAAATTCAGTTCAATAGCAATGTCACAAAATAATTTTAAAACGAGCATATCTTTAGAACTTCCGATATACAGTTCCGCGCGCTGGAGATAAAATGGTTCCCCCCCCCTCGTAGAGCGTTGCCATTGCTCGCTTTGAAATCCTTGAGTTTGTTAATCAAAAATTTGTTAAAGTTTTACAAAATATGAAATAGATGATAAAACAAATTCCGGATTTCAAATTTGGGCTATCAAATGCCCATATTCGCAGTAGGATTACGTCATTCAAAATTACATGACTCTATGTACCGTTGTTTTATCATAATGCGAGAAATATACATACATTAAAGCAGATTCTTCATTATTTAATTTCTTTAAATATAATACAGGAACTTTCTAAAATAAGATCGGAATGACAACGAAAAAGAGCACAGCTATTTTCTAGCTGTATAACTTTGTAAATGTCCTCCCAAAAATTTCATTTTGTTATCTTTATGACGCGTCTGCAGAAATGTTTGAGAACATTTTATTTTTGTACAGAAATCACCTTCTTGAGAAATACATTTCGCATCTCTATATAACGTTCTTTTAATTTCACAAAGAATAAAGTTATTAATTTACGTATTCCTTACTGGTTTAGATATATATAACTAAATGTATTTTTTATAATTATTTGGTACAGCCAATTTCATGGCAAATAAATTTAACAAGATTATTTAATTAATAAATATAAACATTAAAATGCAACGAAGTTTATTTTATGAGAAATATGCACTTTTAATCAGATGCTTATTACGATAAATATATTTTTGATCTACTTAGTGATTTTGGTTTGAAGATTATTATACTTCTAGTGAGAACTGAAGCTTTATCTATAAATGAGAATTTTCTCTTGTATTTGAATTATTTATAGCGGTAGAAATTTAAATATGTTACCACCTAAAGTATAATTTGTGTGCGTTTCTACTTCGAAAGGCCACATTTTATTTCTAAAAATCAGCAGATGTCATCATCCTGAAATATTTACATTTTCTCTCGAAAATGTGACATGTTCGCAAATTTAATCACAGTCTATGCCTGAAGTAATAAAATGAAATATGCATTTGCAATGAATTAAATGCATATTTAGAGTATTTGTTTGGGAAAGATGAAAACACCATTAAATATAGATAACAAATGAAATGCGACTTTTCATTTTCCCAAGGGCTTGCTTGGGTATTTTATCTCATACTTGGGCGTGATTTTATTTCGATCTTCAACTGATATCTATGTTTTGAAGTCTCACGTTAAAATGATTTTATGTTTTATATAAAATATATAATTTATAACAACAAATTGCTTCAAAATTAGAAAGCATGCCAATAATAAATATTCAAAAGCATTTATCTAAAATATCGATCTTTCCAACTCGTTTAGAAACTGAATTAATCTGTAGAGGAAAACTACATGGAGAATGTTGATTATTTGCAAAACATTATTTACCTAAAGAGAAATTTATATTGAAGTTTCACTTGGAAATTTATCGATTTAACAAGATAGCTACCGACTATTAGCCTCGTAAAGAGCATAAACGTATACGGTTGTTTATTCTGTAATATCAGATTAGTTTAACTGGTAAGCATTTTGGGCATTAATTATTACTTTTAAGCTCAACATATTCAGCTAAAACATCCTTTTAGGTATGCAAAGATCAAATATTGTCAGCATTTCTTAAAACGTCTACATTTTAAACACATATTACATACAGATTTGATATTTATCTATTTGCTTAGTAGGACATTAAAAGCAGAATAAGAAATGTGCATCTTAAATTATTATTTTAAATTCAGAAAGATAAAAATATTAAATATTAAGATAAAATTAAATATTAATATAAAAGATAAAAAGATTAAATATTAAGATAAAATTAAATATTAATATAAAAGATAAGAAGATTAAATATTAAGACAAAAATAAATATTAATATAAAGGATTAAATATTAAGATAAAATTAAATAGTCATATAAAGGTAAAATATTAAATATTAAAATAAAATTACGTATTAACATAAAAGATAAAAAGATTAAATATCAAGATAAAATTAAATATTAATATAAAAGATAAAAAGATTAAATATTAAGATAAAATTAAATATTAGTATAAAAAATTAAAAAAAAATAAATATTAAGATAGATATTAAATATTATTTCATGTTACCTCTCTAAATTCAAAAATATTTTAAGCTACGTTGATCTATTGAGGTAAAGTTTGTAGAGACATTAGAAAATTTCGAAGAGGGACATATGAAAAAATAAGCAATACCCTCACCGGGATTCGAACCTCGGATACGCGCCGAGTGTGCTGACTACTACACCACGAAGGCATGCTAATAAGTTGGGAGAAATACCTTATAAACTTCCCCTTGAAAAGGTGAGTGGGGATTTTGAGAACCAAGCCGCAAATCCTGGTGGTGGAGAATCATGATCCACTACATTTTTTAAGTTCGAGCGCCACTGTAGAGATATTAAGTTGTTTGAATAAGAGGGGATGTGAAAGATGAGCAAAGTCCTCGTCGGGACTCGAAACCTGGACCTTTGAAATACGCGTCGAGTATGCTTCCAGTTACACCACGAAAGCATGTTGGAAGGCGGGAAAAATACCTTATATAAAGGCGAGTGAGGATTAGGACACCCAATCGCCAAATCCTGGTGGTGGAGAATCATTATCCATTACCGTTTTTAGTTCAGGCGCCACTGTAGAGACATGTAGGTATTTTTTGAAAGCAGAAGATGTGAAAAATGTGCAGTGCCCTCGCCGGGACTCGAGCCTCGGAACTCTCGAATACGCGCCGAGTATGCTGACCACTACATCGCGAAGGCATATTGAGAAGGTGGGAAAAATACCTTAAGAGTTTAAAGGCTATTTGCATGTTGGGAAGAGGTTAGAGAACGTGGCTGCAAAAAAGTAGGTTGGCTATTATTCTATTGTAATTCTAAATCGTATTCTATTTCATTATACATTATATATTCTATACTATATATCCTGTTCTATTCTGTATTCTATAGTCTATTCTATTATATATCATATATTCTATTCTATTATTTATTACATGTTAAATATTCAATTATCTTATGTAATACAGAATATATTATATTATATGGGGTAAAACTTATAATTTTGTCATCTGAGAAGTATGCGATCAAATTGCAGTTACCTGCTTCTAAATAACCACACGTTCTCTTGTTCTTGCTGTAGTAGGATGTTCCTTTCATGCTATATTTAATCTTTCGTTTATGAAACATTATTTTACATAATTATGTGCGGTAATTACGGTACTTATAGGATGCAGATCACTTTTAATAGTTCAACCAACATCAAGAAATCTTAGAAGTTAATAGAGGTGAATAAAACAGTTAATGTCTGGTAAATTAGGTTTTATTAATTCGAATATTTTATTTAAATTAACAAAAATTTTCATTAGGTAATTCAATTAATTTTTATTAAAATAGATCTGGACTTTTGTGTACTTTTGATATTTTTAAGCAATTTCAAAATTTTGAGTTACGCGAATCCGGGTTAAAAATTCACATTTTCAAATGAGTTAATATATGATTAAAATGCATCACTAAAATAGTAATTTTTTTAGTTTATTTCCTTTTTAGGTATTCAATAGTAGTGTTTGCGGAGATCAAAAAAAAAGTGTTTAACTGATTTTAGGAATTTTTATTTCTCTTCACAGACGAATCTGTAAAATGAAAATCATAAATTTCTCTGTATGTGTTGCTATTCTTCGTTATACAATGTATTCCTCGTTATACAATATATTCTTCGTTATACAATACTCGTTATATGTGTTTCGATTCCTTTTTAGTTTTCAGAATTTGTTTTTAAATGAAAAGGAACTGAAATTCCTTCTACTATTGTGAGGTAATAACATTTTTAAAACGAATTTCGATGGATGTGTTTAATTATTTCAAATGATATTGCTTCAAAACATTTGCAGCTTTAGGACTGTAGCAGTATTTGATCAGCTACTTTTGGATAAGTTCAAGTAAATTAAAATATTTTAGTGCCAATGTTTCCCGTATTTTTCATTTTTTAATTAATTTCCTAAAGCTTAGTAATTGTTTTTGGTATTACAAAATGTAACCAAACTTTAGGTTGACTGGCAGCGAAATATCGCTAAGTAGTGTAAAAGCCCCTTTATTTAAAACTAAATAAGAACAGAAGGTACATTTGGTGCTTACAACTCAGCCAACCCGTTGTGGTGCGATAACTTAGTAAGTTCAATGTAACGTTAAATTTAAATGAGCTATTAATGATGGTAAGCACATACCCAAATAAATTTAACGAGAAGTTGGCTCAAAACATAACCGGGTTGGATATTCCGCTATCCGCAATTATAATGCAAGGTCTAAGACTACAAATCTTATCTAAGATAGCAACCTAGTAACGTGACCTCTAGAGGCAAAACGCGCTCTGTCTTACAATATAAACACCCCGTCTTAAATATTCCCGAAATAATTTGCATTCGGTTGGAAAACGGAAGGGAAAAGTGACAGTAAAGATCCGCAACGTAAAATAACTGGCTAATTAATATATAGGAATATTCCAATATTATAATTGATTGCATAATTCCTTAACTATGTTTATTTAAATAAAATGCTACAAGTACTGATATACTAAACCTCCGAAACGTTACTGCTAAATTGTTTTTAATTAAGTTATATCACTCATTTAATTATTTTGATGTATTTGAAAATATCTCTTATATTAGATTTTCTTAAAATTCTTTGTAGTTTAATTTTAAATTATAAATATTTGCAATGGTAAATTTAAATGCAATGTAACAATTACGTATACATAAAATTTGAAGGGAAAAGAAAGTTGAATTTGAATAACGTTCGAAGGGAAAGAAATTGTCTCAAAACATCTGTACGTTCCAGCAAAATACAATAGCTATAACTTATTGATGAGTAATTCCTAATTTAATCTTCCTTCTAATTACCACTTATAGGAATTATATGGAATCATTTCCAGTATGTTAAAGTTACCGGAAATGTGTCAGTGAAAGCTTATGTAAATTAAATCAAATCGGAATTTTGGAAAGAGCTTAATGAAGTAAGTCTTTCCTCTAGAATGTAACGTGTTTAATGCACATATAAATTTACACGTATATGTGAAAGAAGATTACTTTTGCACGTACTTAAAATCTTGTTGTTATAAACAACTGCTATCTGTAACTATTATTTTCAAATATTAGCTGTTGCATTATGTTCTGAATTCACAGATTTTAGTTATGCCTGGATGTTGATATTAATTTCTAGTTTAAATTACCAGTTTTGAAATGATGTGATACAATAATTTACCTCAAAAGAATTAAACTCATCTGAGTATTTGGGGTAATTATGCATAATGAAAAGCTACAAATTTTAGAAACCTGAGGAAACTAATCGACAATCAAGAATTTTAATTCAGAACTTAACTACATATAAATAGATAAGAAAAAAAGGAATGAAACTAAAATTATGAAGTTAATCTAGTTATAAGTGAGCCAACAAGTGAACTAAAAAGGAATATTAATAGGTCGAATCTTCAGTTGTTGAAAGAAGTACAAGTACAAACTCAAATACAAGTACCAACTCAAAAACTAGGAAATACACTTAAAAATAAAACGATTTAAATGTGAAATGTATTTGTTATCAGCTGCTCTATTTAAATGAATGATTAAAGTCATTATGTTTGATTTCAATAATTATTATTCAAAATTGAGAGTTTCGAAGAAGCTATTATCTTGTTGTTATTTCTAATCCTCAAGTCCAGCTTCTACTAGACGAGATTCACGAGTTTATTCACTTTCAAAAAGTCATAGACTAGTATAGGAAACTTAACCAAGTCGTCGTAGGACAAACTCAGACACCTAAGAATATATGCCGGAGAAGCCGTTCATTGTTACATTTAGGACAAATCGGGTGTGTTTTTTGACCTCTCTGAATGGCAAGCCACTAAGAAAACTGTCTGGGTGCATCTATCACAGTTCATAGCGAGGGATCCACCAGGGATTCACGCCGGTACCAAGAGTGTGCCGGAGAGACAAGGCAAGTCGTTTTATCAGTATGTTTTCTGCTTAAGGTAAGCCAGACAATTAGATGTAGCCAGAGCCTCCTCGGCACCCTTCTTTGCCAGGGCGTCTGCATCTTCATTTCCCCAAATGCCCACATGTGAGGGAACCCACTGAATGTCCACATCAGAAGAGAATGAGACTTGTTTTAATTTAATGAGAATTAAAGTTCCAGTTTTGTCACCAACGTTACACCAGTTTGACAAACGTTGGATGGCACTGCGACTATCAGTCATAATCTAGATGGCTTTAGGGTCTCAAAATGACATTATATAGCTCAGTCATCGACAGCAAAGAGTTCACTTTTAAAAACTGAGCTAAAGTCAAGAATTCTTTTCTTTATTTTGACAATTCCATTGGGATCTCTCGTGGGAATCCTCATTTTTGCTAGCATCAGTATACATAATCGTAGTGCCGGTTGGGATGTTATTGTGCAGCTAATATCTTAATGAATTCTACTCAGTGTGTATGTGTGTGTGTGTGATTATGGCAAAGCCTCGAGGGCTATCTGCCTAAGGGGAGGGATGCCTTCGTGGAGGACTTTCTAAGGGAAACTGGCTCGTATACACGTTACACATGGGGAAAACCATGAAAACGCCCATGCAGCCAGCCCGTTCGCGGGATTCGAACCTAGGACCGAACTACCAGTGTTCAGCGACTTTACCGCTCGGCCGCTGGTGGGCCGAATTCTATTCAGACACTCATTTTAATTAATAACCTAAACGCCTGGAAATTAAAAAAATGTATTGCAGAATTTAAAATTATTGTAGTCTAAACAAACAGTAATAAGAGTGTTTTGAAATGTTTTAGTTTGATTTCAAGTGTTCAAATTATTTTAGCAGTGAATCTGAGCTGTCATAAAATTAGTAATATGTTGTGACTTATATAGAATGTTTTCAACAGTTTTTTTCAGTTAAAGATACTGCATCGTAATGATTGCAAGAATAAACTACCGAAATAAACATTTAGAACTCACACTATGTGAAACAAATTCAATTAATAATGACAGTTGAGGAAATCACATGATCATTTCCAAAACAGTAAAATCAGAATAGACTGTTAGTTCCCGAAAAGGCTACTACAATTCAGAATGTTTATTCAGATTTTCCGTATAATTAATAGAATAGTAGTGAAAAAGAGGTAAGTGACTCTGACTACCGTACCATAGGGTCCGGGTTAGAATCCCGGAGAAGGCATGGGTGTAATTTGTGAGTCCTTTCATAAGAGGCTTTTTATTTATTTGTTTATTAATTTTTATTATTTCCCTTTTTAAAATATTATTATGGTGTGCATATTATATGTTCAGTAGCAGAATGTTTTCTGAATATTCGAGTTATTATTATTAGAAATGATTATTAAAACGTTTGACCGTACCTTTTTTGTTTTAGTAATGTTCATAACATTATTTTGTACCCAGCGTTAGCAGTGGCGGATGTAAATGTGTATCAGGGCTATTAATGTTTTCTTTCCCGAATATTGAATTTTCATATCCATAATAAAAAGAAAGGAATCTGGTCTATCGATTGACAAATCTAACCAGAATCTCTTTTATTGTTCTAATAAAGACAGTTTGTAAAGAAAAATGGCTCCTAGTTTCAGGGTACAGACATAGGAAAGACAGATACTCTTTTTATAATACCTATTTTATTCCGTTCCAACTTTGGGAGAAAAAGCAGAAAGTTTAAAATAAAGGCAGCAATATCGCCCCAAACCAATTTCAATCGCGTTCCTCTCTTACTGTTCTGTTTTTCGTTTCATTTTTCTTATTTTTGTTGGAACTCTTTTATTTCAGAGCCATCTCCCATTTTTATCAGATTTTCTTCTATTTCTGCTTTTATTTTTTACTTCTTATGGATACTTTCACTCTCATCTCGCATTCTGGCAGGCGGTTGTGGTCAAAAATTCATTCCCCCCCTTCGGCGCACAGGACTATCTTGTTCTCGTTATGACACAGTTACAACTGTATAAATCTATTGTGTTTCTTCTCAGCTACAATCTTATAAAAATTTGTCAACTTAATGGAAAAATATCAATAATGGAAGAAAACGCTTTAAAATAGATTCCATCCGCTTTTGAGATATTTAATTTTCCTCACTTACAAAAGTTTTAAAGTTCTTTAATATTTCATTAAAATGGGGTGTACCATTTTAGTTTTTAATGAAGATACCGAGTATACATCAAAATGCTCCACTTAAATATATTTAAAATCAACAGAGTAGGGTTTAACCCTAAAGTCTGTTATTCTAGTTTAATTTTTGTCAGGTCTCTAAACTAGAATAGTTGTTTCTGCCATCGTATAATAATATTGTCGCGTTTTTCATTTTCTTCTGACACCAGTTGTTACGTTATTTTCTTCCTTCACGATCGTACGGGTTTCGTGTGGATTTGGAGTGAATAATGACGACACTTGATGAAGTATCGAAACACACTTTATTGGCCGGTATTAATCAGGACAGCCTCCAATAACACTTTTTACAGTCGTCGAAGATCTACTATAAACACGCTGGAACAATTCGCGATACAGCCTTCACACTGTCAGGCAATAACGGTGGAGACAGCTTCCTGCAAAGCACCTGACTTTGCTTTCCGGAGTACAGCTCCCGACTCTGCTTGGTCGTTCTCGGAACTCCACGTACTCTCGAAACTCTCCACACTACAACTGGCGATGCACTCGACGACACACGAGCATAGGCTCCCGACTCTTCGGATCAGTCATTCCCGAAGCTCAACACGCTCTCTCGACGATGCACTAACCGCAATACACTAACAGATTCCTTCGGTGCACTCGACGACCCACTCGGCACTCGCTGCCCGGCTGTCAGCTAGATTGACTCCGCAGGGATTGACTCGCTAGACCAGACACACACTAACTGACTACGGACCAGCAGGGTTTATATAGCTTTCGGCCTGTGTTCGAGAACATTCTGGGCTAAATCGGTAAGAATTCGTTCCAGAAGTTTCTCCAACCGTCCATGGTATAACGCCAATTTTGTGGCCAAATGGGCAATTTCTCGCCAAATGTGGCAACTTGCCCTCCTTGCTATTTTATGGCAACCCTAAAACTGCTTTGCAGGGAAGCCATCTTATCGCGCCTGTACATTTCGTAACAATATTATTATCCTCATCTCAGCATTGGTTAGCAAAAACATACCACGACCACAGCCTTATTTCGTGGGAGATGGCTAGAACTAGGCTTATTTCGTGGGAGATGGCTAGAAGACATTCTAACCACTAAAGATAACTACTGGATCTTCCAAATAAAAGATTATTACTTTCGGTGCCTCCAGAACGAGAAAAAAGTGGAATATAAATTTTCGTATTAATTAATTTTACAATATATACCACATTAAAGTTTACGCTCAGGGCATTACCGAGTATGCTAACTTGAAACAATTACGACAATCGAACAAAAATCGCGGGCTAAGCAAAAATGAATCGCTAGGAGAAGGAAAACTCTTGCGAAGAGAAATTATTTAATTAATTTATAAGGTATTTCTCCCGCTTTCCTAGCGCGCCTTCGTGGTGTAGTGGTTCTGTACGCTGGGCCGGTATTCTAGAGGTCCGTGGTTCGATTCCAGGTGGGGGCGATTGCTCATTTTTCATCTTGCATGCTTCCAATTAACCTAATATCTCTACAAATTAATTAATTTACAATTAAGATTAATATTATTAATCTTAGCAGATAGTTAAGATAATATTAACAGATAGAGAGTACTCCCTATACCACGATTTACACGGAAGATAGATTCCGCACAAAGCCGTGTAAATCGAAATCTTGGATTTTGCTATGTTAAATCGTGTAAAACGAAAAGCACACTAAACGTGCATAATTTATTTACATAAAAGAAAAGTAAGACATCTTAAAATAAATAAAGTTATTCTTCGTTCGACGGTGAGCGATTCTTTAGTGCTTTATAAATATTTGAAGCTTTATTTGTTATAGCATTAGTATCAATTGAAATCCGTTTTTGATTTTGGTCTTCTATCCATATCTCTAATGCCTTTTCCATATTTTCCATTGTATCTTCTCTTTTATATATGAAATTGTGTTCTTACTGCTGCAAGTTCCAGCTACTACACTTTTGCTGATAGAGTCTTCAATTTTTCTAATTGTCCTCATTGTGGCTTCATTCACAGAGTAAAAATTTAGTAACATCTGTTACGTTTTCGCTTTCTCTATTACGGAGATCTAATATTTCAATTTTTATTTCTAAAGAAATAACTTTTATTTTTTATTTGATTTTTTTCATATTAACATAAATTATAATTATGATTACATAAATTATTATTTTTTATAATTTACATAAATTATAAAAATGCCACAAAAAGTATAAATGTTGAAAACTTATCAGTAAACATTCAAATATGTAGATAAAAACGATGTAAGCTTTGCTGCTAAAATACTGATACTGCACTACTTCACATGAGCCAAGTAGATTTACTATTGTGAAATACATATACATACTACGGGGATTCCATATCCTTGTTACCAAAGGAATGAGATTCAAAAATGACTTCCAGTATATGCATTTGCGTATATCCAGCCGAATGTACATTTTTACCAAGTTTTTGAAATCCGTTAATTTTTAAACCGATTAAAACCGAAATCGTGTAATACGAGTACCTTGTAAATCGAGGGATAGGTGTACTATACACAAAGATAGTAGCAACTACTACAAGAACAACGCAGGAAATGATAATGAAAATCTTCAGTTTTTTCTGAGGATAAACTGCATAATTACATTTCATACTTTAAGTAATTTACCTGTGACAGCCTGCCTTTGTGGTGTAACGGTAGCACATTTGGCACGTATTCGAGAGGTACAGGCTCGAACCTACGAGGGCATTGCCATTTTTCATATCTTCTGCTCCAAAATAACCTAATGACTCTACCGTGGCGCCCGAATTAAAAGGTGATGGATAATAATTCGTCACCACCAGGATTTGGTGATTGGATTCCTTCGTCCCCAGGTAAGGACAGAAAATAAGGTATTTTCTCCCGCCTTCGAATATGCCTTCGTGGTATAACGGTAGGCATATTTCACAAGTGCACATCAGCGTAGCCACTGAGGGAGGGGTTTCGAAAATGGATCAATCAGCTCCTATTGCTCTTGCGATGTTAAATCTTTGGGCATGTGAGCGTATGCTGTTTACGTTTTAATTTGCATTTGTTTCGCAGTTATGAATGTATGGCTTAATAGCAGAAAATCTCACAGTGCTTTTATTTAATGAGCTTAAGCAATCGCTGATACTTCATTTTCGCGATTTTTATCACGCATTGATATTTGGATTGATGTTCACGTCATTCATATTATCGCTCTTTACATCGAGAAAATTACTCAAGCTACAATTAGCCTCGAATGTTATGCATTTACTAACACCTGTGGATTAAGAAAGTTCAAGTGTATAGTTTTATTTTTACTGAGCTGAAAGAGACTAGAATCGTTACAGTAAATCTAGTGTCTTCTTATTTCAGTTCTTGCATTCTTTTAATTTTGAAAGTGTAAGGTTCAGAATTCATATCGTGTATGATCTGATGATATCCATTGTTAACATTAAAAGATATGTGAATAAATTGAATATATTCGTTGTGAATAAGATAAATTCATTCTTCTTTGATGAATATTTCTTGTGTAGACAGTACATTTAAGAGTAAACGGTTAGTAAATGTGAAGGTTAGGTTAGGTTATTTAAAGCCTCGAGCCTAAAGCAAAGCCTCGAGGGATATTTGCCTAACGGGAGGGGTGCCTTCGGGGAGGACTTTCTAAGGGAAACTGGCTCGTATATACGTTACACATGGGGAAAACCACGAAGAAACCCATGCAGCCTGCCCGTTCGCGGGATTCTAACCTCGGATCGAACTCCAATGTTCAGCGACTTTACCGCTCGGCCGCTGGTGGGCTAGTAATTGCGAAATTTAACCCACTAAATGTATACAAATGCAAATTAGTAAAGTTCACTTTGAATAATATTCTGCATTGGTTATTATTATAGAACATCTTTTTCATACAGTCTGATAACAAAATATATTTCATATAGACTGCAATAAAAAGTGCCAGGTTCTATTTATATATGTAATTGGTGTAAATATTTTTCTCATATGCATAGTTTTATGTAAAGATAGCATTTGGGCTCAGATGTTTATCACATATTTTTTCTTCATCTTATTAAGTAATATTTCACATGCATATTTTTGTGGACTATCCAACATGTGTTTGTATTTATTTCAAATTCTTTTAACCAGATAATGAAATCTTCACGATTGCTTATATTTGATCTAGTTTCGAAATTAAAATTTTGAAAAGAAATTGACAATGCTTTAATTATTCTGTACAGAAAATTGAGTGCCAAAATATATTCAACCGTCTTGCTTAAATCTTAAAGTGCGCCAAAGGTCATGTGACATGACAGAAATATTATTGCATGCCCATTGGTCCATCCTAGAAGCCACTCTCTTGGTGGCTACGCAGATGTGCACTTGTGAAATATGCTAACGGTAGCATACTCGACGCGTATTCGAGAGGTCCAGGCTCGAGTCCCGCGAGGGTATTGCGCATTTTCGTGTCTCCTGCTTCAAAATAATCTAATAATAGATACAAGATAAAACAAATACTTCCGTTTTTCTATCTGTCTTCCTTCCTAATGATTAATTATTACTCAAACAGCAGCTTTCATTTGATTTTTATCGTTTGCTTTGAAATATTTGTCCCTTTTGTTACCAACTTATAAATCTTAGACTAAGTAATTTCATTCTAAAATAACTTGAGACAAATAAATAAAAAATATTTAGCGCGGAATTATATAGTGCTTTTCTTGATAAGTACTTTTGGAAGTAAGTAGTAACTCTTTCGAAATTACAGGTTTCACACCATCGAGAGAAAAAGATTTAATTCTTTGTGCTACGTACGTCATATATATTACATAAACTATCTTCTATAAACTTTATTATCTTGTCTCAGTTCAAGGAACTCCTTATTTTAGTTTTTTTAACAGCAGAAGATTATTGCTATTAAAAAAGAAAAAATTGATTTTTCTGTTTTTCCTTTTACAATAAAAAAATGACGACAAAAGCAATTATTAGTTTTAAATTCAGCGTAAATAAAAATTTCAATTGATTTAGTTAAAACAGAACGTTTATGTTTAAGATAGTAAAAATAGAATTATCTCTTAGATTTGTCAAACGGCGTTTGTTCTGTTTGTTGTTTTGCAGACATATAAATATTTTATTACTTTATCTGAATAGGTTTTGTTAAAAATTAAAAAAAAAGATAAAAATAAAAAATAAAATGCTCTTTTATGAATTATACGTAAAGCAAAATTGATATTTTGTAAAAAAAGAACGCAAGAAACTGATTATTCTAAATGTTTAGACTAGATTATCCAGATAAGTGGTAGATAATCAATCCAGACGTTTTGGATTTTACTGCAGTGTCATAGATAAATCACTTCGTTTCTAATATCATTTTCAAACTTATAAACAACTCCAAAATAAACTCCATTTCATATTTCATGCAAAGCACCCTCCTCAATTACGGTACAACATGAAGTGATAAATAAATTATCGTTACTTCACGCTACATTTGAATGAATAAAGCTTCAGGTATCCTGAAGTTTCCATAAACAAACCTATTACGTCATTCTATGCTGTCATATGTGTCCTCCTCTTCAGTAAATGAATGCTCATTCGCTAATCTTGAGTAGAAAACTACACGACACTTTTCAAATTACATTGAAATAACTTTCGAGCGAAGACATTATTATTTTTGTCGTCTTGCTGGTTTAGAAGCTATACTTTGTAGTCTGAACGAAACACGCATTTGTTTGAATCTGAAGATCATTTTCTGTGTAATGGACTGACTAAAGTTTTATTTTTAAAGTTATTTCTATCCTATTCAATTTGTTCCAGACGCATTTATTTTTGACTGTCTTTAAGAAGGTATTTTGAAATATGAAAGTATAAATCATAAGAGTCGATTAAGAACTTTGCTTTTGAAAGCATGATTAAAAAACCGCATGAATAACGTATGTCTATGATGATCACGAGTATATTTTATCATTTTGACTTTCGCAGGAAATTTTACAGTAATATATATATATTTTCTAATTTAGCTTCGCCAAGTTTTCCACTTTAAAAATTAGAACTTAATGCTAAATGAAATAACTGCCAGCTTTATAGTTTTTATTGTCATACAAATGTTGCTGAGTTATTATGAAAAGCGTTCAATTTTTCAACTAGTGTACAAAGTAGCTTAATGTATTTGGAACATTTCTAAACGCCAAAAAAGGTGTTCCTTAGATTATTGAACTAATTTAGAAAAAGACATTTGCAATTTGCATAAGAAATGACTCTTGGTTGCAATGAAAGCCTCCTGACATTTGCCATTTCTTTCTCGTAATAACAATGCTTATTATATGTAGAATCTATTTCTCAGTTTCATTTATTATAAGCGATCCATGCAGCAGATTTCATATATGTGGCGGCATATAAATATTTATGATTATCGTTGGAATTCAGTTATTCCGTTAAAAGCCTGAGCATAAATACACATGCGCAGTTCAGGTCGTATGCTTACAAAACAAAGGGAATGGCTACGATCCTTTCAACAGTTTCATTTTTATATGTTCAGTTACGCTCTTTATTTTATTTCGTTTTCAAGAAGAAGAAGAATAGGTAAATATTAAATTAAAGATTTTAAGTGTTATTATATTAAGATCTGAATAGTTTCCTTGAATTATTAATGATAATGTTGAAGAGACATTAGGTATTTTTTGGAAGCAGGCAAGATGAAAAATTAGCAACGCCTTCGCCGGGAATCGAACCGTGGACCTCTCAAACGCGCTGAGCGTGCAGACCACTACACCACGAAGGCTCTCTTAGAAGGTGGGAGAAATATCTTATATACTGTTAAACATAGAAAATGTTGTGGTTCGCAAAACAAATACTTATTACTGAGATATGCAGAGATACACGCAGAGTTACATGCAGGGAAATACAGCAAGCAGAGATAAGCACAAGCAGAGTAATACAAGCAGAATAATACAAGTAAGAGATAAGCGGTTACAGAGGTCATATATATAACTTTACAACAGATCACGGTTTAATAAATCATAAACAAGACACAATAAATAACCAATCAAAAATAACATACAGAATGGGATTTAATTTCAGAATAATTCGAACTTGACCGAAAGCTAATGAATGTATCGGACGTGACAGAAAGCTATACTTCCTTTTAACTAGTAAGAATGCGATTAGAGATATCTCAACATATACTTTCCCGTTTAAAGGGCGACTGCTTTTAGGGGACTCAATCGCCAAATCCTAGATGAGGAGAATCATCATCCAACACCCTTTTCAACCTTTCGGGTGCCATTGTAGAGACATTAGGTATTTTTTGGAAGCAAGCAAGACGAAACATTAGCAACGCCTTCACCAGGAATCGAACAGTGGACCTTTCGAACGCGCTGAGCGTGCAGACCACTACACCACGAAGGCAGCCTTCTAAGCGACCTTATAATGAATGACCTTATAATGTGACCACAGAAATTATTTAAAGTTATTAAAGTAATTTAAATTATTTAAAGTAATTGTGACAGAAGAGAGTATTCATAGCTTAATGTAATAAGAGTGCAGTTGAGCTTATGAATCGACATTCTAGCTACATAGCTTAATAGCTACATAGCTTACTACATGAATAGTTATTTGACTAATATATTACTCTCATATAATGAGCTGTTCTATTATTTTATAAAGCAATTAGTAGGGTCTTCAGTCATTAATATAATAAATAGTAACTGAGGAAATTATTGATAGCTTTATATAATAATGATGGTAGGAATTATTTCTATGCGAATGTAATAATTATAAGGCATTTTCTTTCTGATTTATGCTTGCCGTCGACGCGTATTCGAGAGGTCCACGTTGATATCCTCGATAGGGCATTGCACATTTTTCTCTTCTCCTGGTTGAGGAGACAAAATCCTAATGACTCTACATAATAACAGAAGAAATTATTCACAGCTTAGTATAATAATGAATAAACATTTGGTAGTTTAATTTGATAAGCTGAACTATTGACCATTTCTCCTTAAATCGGCTGAATAAAAGGCTATTTTCCACATCAACACGAATTGCGATAAAACCAGAGCTACAAAAGTGATATCATATGTGCAGAATATTCTTACAGCAATTTTAAAATTTATCCCACAAATTTTATGCTGTAAAATAAATTCATCTTTTTTTTTTCTCTCTCTCTGGTTTTGAACCCTCTCTAAAGAACAGAAATAAATTTTTCCTTTTCATAAAATCTTAAACCTGTTTTAAAATTCAAGATATTTTACGAAAAGCCACATTATGTAACGGTACTCAGAAAAGTGATTTTTCTTTAAAAGGCCAATGAAAGTTCAGAATCGAAACCACGCGGGATCATTTCTTGATTAAAATCCGGAAAACCTAATCCTCATGCGTCTGAACACTAACTCTCTTTACTTTTAAAGACATAAACAGTTTTCTGCCTGACACAATTTTCAGGAAATCCATGTTGTTTAGGAGGATGTTAATTAAAGCCCAGTAAATAGCGTTAAACGTTAGCTTCCGTTCGCTCCTGCTACCGCGCAGAAAAGGTAATTTAAAACCAGGCGAACGAGAGCTGATCTCGAATAATCAGGAAATTAAACGAGCATAAACTTTTAAGTGCTTATTATCTCGATAATGGGGTTACTAGACATATAAGGGAAGGTCACACTCTCTCGTTTTACTTCTTGTTTCGAGAATATAAGAAAAATGTTAATACTCTTTGATGCCCGCAGTTAAGATTAATTGTGTGTATCTAAAATCATCTTTTCTCATCTTCCTTTGACGTTAAAGAATTTAAGCCACCGTTGCAATTTGTACTGGTATTACGGAGAAGATGTGGAGTAGTTGTAAATTTTGATGCAGCTATTATGTTTCTTCCATTATTCATAGACCAGATCACGTAATTTTATTTTTCTTATGTAAAATTTATTAAAGAATCGCAAAATGAAACTAAGTTGAAAATTCATTGCTTTTATGTTTCTTCAACACTGCAGTTATGAAGCGGTAAAGTGTTGATATGCAGTGTTTCTTTAACACCAGAGTTGATGTACTGTTGACGGTAACAATGTAAATATTATTTATATTGTACATAAATTCGTGGGCATTTTTAGTAAATTTTTAAATAATATAAAAAACACAATTTAACAATTTAATCAATTAATCAATTATACATTTTCCTCCATTATCTACAATGTCTCGCCATCTTACAGGCAGTTAAGACTCTGGGTTTGATGCAAAATATCTTGAAAGTTCATTGTGTATATCCTGTTTAGAATTTAATGTTTTTCCCAGTAAAAAATTTCGTAAGGCAACAAATAAGTAAAAATCACTTGGAGGCAATATCTGGGGACTCAGAAGGATGTGGCAAAAGCTCCCAATTAAATTCACTCATTTTTTTGCAGCGTTGTTCGAGCCGTATGCGGTCTAGCGTTATCGTGATGAAACAACACTATCTTGATATTCACCTATCGTGGGCGTTTTTTGATCGATTCTGAGTTTAGACGGAAAAGTTGTCCACTATAAACTTCTGAATGAATCGTTTGACTTAGTTCTAACAGTTCAAAACGTCCTGAACGGGGTTCATCATCCATGCTGCTTTTTCCAGCTTTAAATTTTTTAAACTATTTCTGGGCAGTCCTTACACTAATAGTGTGTTCACCATGTACACTATTAATTTTTGTCGCTTCAAACCTGGCAGATTCACCCCACGAAAATAAAAAATGTAGAACAGCACGTTTGAGTTTGAACTGATTATCTATATTCATAAGTACTCAAATGCGTTTGATATATACGAAAGTTGGGGATGAACTGAATAATATGTTAGTCAAACGATGACAAGTTTCGACGGGTTCAAAATTGTATTGTTTTAGTAAATGCGTCATAATGAATTCCACGCATACTCTTAATGCGCACGAACTTATGGACTGACCAGTTTATAATGCACAAGTGCGTAAGACGTAGGCAAATTTCTCTTTTGGCCGCAAGTCTGTAAATGAAATGAAATTTATAGTATTAAGGCATAAATTAGCACTTAAAGGATGACTAAAGTAAAGTAGCATAAAATGAGTAGGAAGCATACAGTATAGAATGATTAAAAAAGGTTTTATTGACAGAATGACATCAGTCATCCTGTCAGGCCAAGAGGGAAAACAACAAACGAAAGAACCTTAGTAAGGAATATGACATCCCCTTACAGTAATGATTGCATTGCACCGTCTGTCTATACCCAACACCAGATTATTTAACGGTTCTTAGGGTAAGAGTTCCCATTCGTCAAGGTGCATCTACCTGTTTTAGTTTTATGATGTAACCTATCCGGATGGTAAGATCGTGTTCCCGAGCGTCTCCCTAAGTAACTTATTATCCCACACATGTTCAACAGGATTTAAACCAGAAAAGCATACTGGCTAATCTATTCTACAAATATCTTCACTTTCCAGAAGCTCCTTAATAGTTTGAGTCCTGTGTGGCCGTGCATTGTGTGGCCATCCATAAAAACAAAATGGAGACCAATAGCGCTTCGGTAAAGGTACACGTGGACGAGGTTAATTTCATCACAGTAAGGATCTCCAGTAAGCGAACCTCTATCTATAATGTGGAGCTCTGTTATTTTCCATTTAAGAATCAAGAGAAAAGTGACGTGTAAAGAGTGAAACAAACATTCAGAATAAAACAGAGGCGCAATTATATAGTCAGAAACAACATCGATAATTTAGATTCGACAGAAATAAAGTAAATTTAAGAAATCCTTACACTGGCGAACAACAATGACAAGCTGAAATATTATAGCATGGCTAAACGGAAATATAAAATTTGATTAAAAAAGCGTATGAGCGACCTCAAAGAGAATAAGAAATGCAGCGTTTTTTCGACTTCATTTGAAAAGAATTGAATACATGCAGTTAAACGCCAAAGCACTGAGAACTGTAACCTAAAGCGTAGGTGAAAAACATGTGTCAGTTCTAATACCTAGCAGCGTTTTATTTAACATTAAGAAAATTTCTCAGCTTCAGTTTTTAAAACAAAGTAAATAATTTCAGAAGCATTAAAAATAATCAAGAAGGCACATCTTTAAAATACTTACATATAACAGCGTAACATAGTTCTGTTAAAGGTATCACCAAATCAGCTTGTTAGGCCACAATGCGTGTAGCCAGTATTGAAAGTTGTAAAGGATCGTGAAAGTAAAGATTATATACAGATCAATGGAGGTGCTGGCATGATTTGTGATTATACATAATGTGCGGAAAACTTTTTTAGGAGACAATGTTTACAGAAGTGGAAAAGAAATGAAAAAGCTAAGGTATTAGAAATTCGAGGTCCTCCTAATGACATTTTCCCATTAAACTGCAGTTTTCCTCAATAGATGGCAATATGATCGTTTTCTCTTACTCCTCCCACTGATTTGAAAGCAATTTATTGCTGCTTTTCCCACATCTGTATTTTCCCCTGTGAAGACGAGAGACCTGAGCCAGATCGCTCTTTAACCCAGTTAGAGGTTTTTTAGTCCAGAGGGGCAATATGCCCAGAAGGATTATTAATTTCGTTTCTGCATTTTGTGCTGATTCACTATTTCAGTTCATTTTTCAAATTGTTGCCACCAAATATTACAGCCCTGCATTATATTTAAAGGAATTAAATAATGAAGAATCTTCATAAATGTGTGCTTGTTTCTCGCATTGAGATAAACCAATGGTAACGAGAGCCATCAAATTTTGAATAATGTTCGTTTCCACCCGAATATGGGCATCTGGAAACCCAAGTTTGGAATTTGCTTTATTATCTGTTTCATATTTTGTAAAACTTCTAACGAATTTTTTGATTAACAAACTCGACGATTTCAAAGCGAGCAATGGCAACACTGTATCAAAAAAAAAAAAAAAAAAAAAGTATCTCCAACGCGAGAGACTGTGTATCGGAAATTCTAAAGATATGCTCATTTTAAAAGTATTTTGAGATATTGCTGTTGAACTGAATTAAGGTAACACACAAAACGTTTAAAAACGCCCCTTTTGGCGTAATGCAAAATCTGAAAGTTTTCAGATTTTTAATTTTTTTTCAGTAACTACGTCAGTATAAACTTGCTTTTCTTACTAAGCTTTAATATAAGATAAAGTGTCCCCAATGTTCAAAACAGGTAAACCGCACACCGTACGATGATCAGGGAGATATTTAGTCCATAAATTCATCCTTAAAAACAAAAGTATAGACCTGTCCTTTCGAAAATTGTAGAATGTATTTTGATAGATATCAGACACTATGATTTCGCAGTGAAACAAAATAAAAGAAAATATCAGGACCTACAAAACCTCTCTGCTGTTTAATGTACAGGCTTATGCTGTATTTACCAAAGCGTAGTGTTCAGTGTGCTGGCCAGATTCAAATGTTCTTTCCGAGACTAGAAATCAAACTTCTGGGTAAATGGTCAGTTGTACCAGCCTTAACATCACTTTCCGTTATGCTAATTTTGTGTAAACATTTGAAATGCTGGCTATTCCGTCAAAAATAAATATTTTTCTACAAGATGTTTAAAATAAATATGAAATATACTTCTTTATACTTTTCTAAAAATGTAAATATTTTAACAAAGAGAATCTTCCATTTTCCGATACCCGAACAAAATCAATATTTTATTTGATGCTATTTTCTTTAAAAACCTAAAGTTTACTTAAGACCTGTATACTTCAAATAGTGCATGAAGTTGAGTTCAACAATAAATAGAAATTTCTTATGTTAAAGGTAGGGTTGGCTTGAGGGTAGTTACATGAAGTGATGCTAGGCTCGAAGCACTTTTCTTTTATACCAAACCACATTTTTACTGTTTCAACAGTTTCCAAATAAACTAAAACAAACGACCCACAAAGCTGCATTTTCTTTTTGTATCTGAGAAGGAATGGCGCAGAACTAGATGAGTAATGAGTGGGAAGCTGCCAAGTTGGATACATGGTAAGATGTTACTGCAAAAGGTGCAAAAATTACATATTATTTAATTTGAATGAATTGTATATGAATTGCGTTTGAATGAATTGTATATGAATTGCGTTTGAATGAATTGTATATGAATTGCGTTTGAATGAATTGTATATGAATTGCGTTTGAATGAATTGTATATGAATATTTTATATGAATTGCAATTCACGAGATGAAAACTATGTAAACGGCTTAAAATGATTTAACAAATTTGCTTCTGCTAATAAATAGATGGCCATTATTGTCTTAAAAACATGAAACGGAATAGAACATTACTATAAACTTCTTAAATTAATGTTTCTATTGTCTGTATGCTCAAAAGGATTTAAAGAATATTTGAAAGAAAAACATTAAAGAAAGAGAAAAGAAAAATAATTAGCAAATAAAAAGAAATATTTTACAGTTGTATGTATTTAAAATTGAACTTATTAACAGCTTTTTTGTTTTAACGATATTACAGATTCAAGATTAACATTCATTAGTAAATTAAGAAACTTTAAATAGAAACTTTTAAACAATTTATGAAAATTTTTTCTTGAAAGATTTCTCAAATTTTAATTAATCGGAAACTTTTCTTTAAATTGATTCTAGCATATAAATTTTTTAAGTAAGACTATAAAATTAAATCGAATTAAAATTTCTCAGACTTTTATTATCTTACTATGAAATAAAATGGTGCAAAAATCATAATTAAATTTCTTCAAAACTAGAATTTCAGCTATGCTTTAAATTATTAAACAGTTATTACTCAAAAATCGGAATTATTATCAAAACCTGGACGTTTCGAGTTAATCAACTCAAAAAATTCAATGAATTATAAAATCGTTAATGAATAAATATATTTCGCAATAATATACATATCCATTGAACAGTTTAAAAGTATTCTTTCTCTGATTTTAAGAAATATTATTTATTTTCAATGTTTTAAAAGACAAATGTGTTTAATATCGTAAACTTTCGATATTTTTTTCCAGAATGGCATATTATCTACTAATTAATAAATTATAAATTTAATTGCTGTTGGAGCACGATTCTTCTTTAACTTATTGATTTTTTGCGGTCAGCCGCATGTTTAAGGTTGTAGAATTCATTAGGTATGATTTGGGAAGAAGGAAAGATGAAAAATTAACAAAGCCTTCGTTGTGAATCGAACCGCGGACCTCTGGAATGCCAGCCCAGTGTGGAGACCACCACACCACAAAGGCACGCCAAGAAGCTGGGAGAAATATCTTATAAGGTTGCAAAACAATCAGTCCCAATTAATGTCTAATCAATGATTAACTAATATAACATGCAACTAAATTTAGCGATTAAAATTTATTTAAAATTGCCTTGTAATATAACTTAAGATAATATAAAATGTAAGCTACTTGAAGATTTCATTAGCTTAAAAACGAACACAGCACCAATTGCTTGCTTAAAAGCCGCTAATACAATAATTTAATTCTTGTAACTGTTCTTCTGTAAACACAAACTCCGGCTAGCTGTGAAAGGATATATTAACAGAACACAGGACAGTTACAAAGAAAATGAACATCAGACAGTACATGCACTAAAACGAAAGACCTAAGAAGTAACAGATAAAATTAAAAGTTAGAAATTACAGACACATAATAATGAAGAACCTATCCTCAACATAGCTGGAGGTCCATTGACTTAAGTGTTTTCGTCGTCCCTAGATGACGTTCCATAAAATAGTTCGTTTGCAGCTAAATAGTTCAGCTAAATACATTCTGATTTTTCAATAAATTGAATTTTTGCGTCTCAAACTTCTGGAAGACATATGTCTGTCAACTAACAATTTTTCAACATAATTGAAGGTTACCTCAGCCAGCCAATTCGCCAGGATTCAATCCCAGGCCGGAACTACCAGTGTTTAGCGATTTTACCGCATCCCCGCTGGCGGGCTGTGAACATTTTAGGACATATGCTCTGTTAGGTAGGTTGAATAGTGGTGCTAGTTTTCGCTTAGTTTAGTTAGTACTGTTTATAGTTATCTATCACCCTCCTCGTGCATGTAGTTGCGGTATGTAGCTTGAAATGCAACGCAGTTTTCTTTGTGATGAAACAGTTAGTGGGTTCGATCATTTTCAACCAATTCTTATTAAGCAAATGTTCGTCCACTGGGAAAAATTTACATTATAAAGTTAACTTATTATTCGTAATGTAAATAAAAGTCATATTTATTTGATTGTTATAAAAAGGAACTGCATGGAAATTTCATGTAGGAGAATATTTTCTATGTTTAAATTTATTTGCAGAAAAACAATTTCTGGTTACAGTTATAAAATTACAATACTGAACCTCTATTTTTTAGTCCAAAGGGGCAATTTGCCAAGAAGGACTATTAATTTTGTTTTGGCATTTTGCGGTGATTCACTATAAGCGTTGTTTCACTTCGGAAATAGTTGCCACCAAATATTATCGCCTTGTATTATATTTAAAGAAATTAAATTATGAAGAATCTGCATAAATGTATGTATGTTTCTCGCATTTTTATAAAACAACGGTACCTAGATCCATCGAATTTTGAATAACATAATCTTCCACCGAATATGGGCTTCTGGAAGCCCAAATTTGAAATTTAAAATTTGTTTTATTATCGATTTCATATTTTGCAAAACTACAATGAAATTTTTATCAACAAATTTAAGGATTTGAAAGCAAGTAATGGTAACTTTGTATGGGAAAACATTGTTAACTCCAGCGCGCGAGACCGTGTATCAGAAATTCTAAAGGTATGCTCATTGTAAAATTTTTTTGCGATATTGCTCTTGAACTAAATTTTATGGTTTATGTGCAAAAACATGGCATTTAAAAATAAAAGTAATACACAAAATATTGAAAAAACGCCTCTTTGGACGCAATTTAAAATGCGAAATCTTTCAGACTTTTGTTTTTAAATTGAAAATTTAATTAGAAAACGAAATGGATAATCTAATACCACGTCGCGTGACGAACTTTCTGAAAACTCTGCCTCTGAAAGGGCGCTGTATTTCTAAGAATATAAACAAATATTCCTTATCTAACATTACCATCTTCATGGAAGATCAAATTCATCCTTATAATTTAGAATTCGTGTACATTAATAAAAAGCAGGCTTTAATTCTACTCGCTATTCATAAATTTTAAAATCCAAATCTGAATATCAACACCTGAAAAAACTTTATTCACGCTTCTTTTATGTTTTTGGCAGATTTTAAATTTCGGGGTATGGGATAATGAAAAGTTTTCTAAATGCAAAATAAGATCAACCCGATTGATATTCTTATTCAAAAGTAAAATATTAATTTATATGCAGTAGGTTCAGATAAATAACAGCAGTTAAAGAAGCATGTATTAGTTGAAAAATAAAAGGAGTTCGTTAAAATTCTTGTCTTTTTAAAGTAAATAATAAAACTGGAGTTTATGTGACTTAAGCTGAAATATTCTTCGAATAAAGTTAGTTTATTTAGTATCGTAGACTTGTTCATTTTTTGATTATTTTTGCCCGCATATTAATGTTACGGTAAACACTTACCAAGAATTCCATTTCGCTAAAGAAATTTAATCTTTTCAGCCTGTTCGTGTAGGTACAGAAAGAAAAACAGAAAACGAATCTAGCAGTATTACCTCTTTCCGCATTTTGAAGCGCATAAAGAATAAGAAAAAGGAAAGGAAAAAGGGACACAATAGGGGCAACCGAACTAAATCCGAAGAACTCAAATTGAATTTTCCGCATCCCCCTCGATATTGAAGAAACACTTCAGGTGGCAATTGTGTAATCCAAACGAAAGAGGGAAAGAAGAAAAAGAAGAAAAAAAAATCTTACTTACAAAAATCCCCAAATACAAAAGTGTGTTTCTCCTCTTCTGCTTGCGTAGATAAGTATTTTTTTATAAAGTACCTGTTGTAACAAGAAAATACATGAAAAAATTCTCTTTCATTTTTATGATACAAAATAAAACGAATTAAAAACTTTATAAAAAAATTGTGTGTCATGAGAGAGAATGATCGCATGCAAGGACAATAGGTTTCTGATGATGAAAGGAAAAAATTTCCCTGGAGAAGACTTCGTTTTACACTAAAGCAAAGCAGAGTAAAAGCAATTACTTTTCTTTCAGCAGGGAAAAAAGCCATTTTCCAGTTGAATGGTGGTATAGACTATCTGCTTTGAAAAGGTTTTCATCGGTTCTTCACCAAAAAAGGTGTCGTTAATCGATTGGATAACGAACTCCTGTGTGACTATCATGAGTGTTCTTTTCTGACTTTGTTTCAATAGCTTTACTTCGTTCAGTAACGGTGCTATCACGTTGAAACAGCTTGTCGTTTCGAACATAAAAGTTAAACTTTTATTATAATACACGAAACTTTACTTATATAAATGTCATTATAGATAAAATTTTAAGAAGAGGAGGTGAACTTGCCAAAAGCAATAAAGAGTTTATTTCTAAATTGTGGTTTTCAAAGTACTTTTATGTTTAATATGAATTATTTAACAGATTTTTAATTAAAAATTATGCACTTTTAATAATAATAACATAAATTCATTTAACACTCCATGCAAAATTTTTCTTAGTTTCATTTATAAATGCATTGAAACTTATATTTTTGATAATTACAGAAAATATTTACTGTACATGCTTTAAAACATATTTTAAACCAAAGAATAATTTTAAGTTGGCAAGACTGGGAAATAGCCTCGAACAAGCTATCATTAAAAATAACTTTGATATCTTTCAGTACTGAATATTGACAATACTTTTTAAATAAACCAATAACTAACCTTTTCCTAGGATGGAATGCTCCTTTGAATAATGAATAATGAATGGATTTTTAACTGTCTGAAGCAAAGATCATAAATTTAATTATAAGCTTGTAAGTAAGCTTGTAAGTCCTAACTCATTCTCAGTATAAAATCTTGCCATTGGAGCATTTACCCGTCTGAGACATGCATCCTCAAAAATAAAATCTGTCATCAATTCTTAAAAACCGATTTCATTAATAAATGTCTAGCAATTTAAAATTATGTCTCTACTCTGCTTAACCCTTTTTTTGCATACATGTAATCTAGAGAAGTTAAACGAAAATGTTTGTATTTTTTCTACTTAAAATAACCTTAGTAATAATAAAAAAAATTCATTTCATTCAAATTTCGTTTTAAGTAATTGCTACAGTTTGTTCACTACAGCGGACAGCATACATATACGTACATGCATACAAACCTCTTCCCAACGATTTACGGTCATTGCATTTGAAATCATTTCCTGCCTTTTTTGCAGTGATCATTACCATCTTCTAAATGAAAAATTTACAACTGACATGTACATACAGATTCCCCAAAATACCTTCATTTCGTCGATTGTGACTGAATTCATTTTGCTACGATTTTGTAACCTGTACCTATTGGATTCAAATGTCAAATGTTCTAGAAATTCCTTGCCAAACATAAACATTTCCAGTGGTGTTTTGGCTTGATAAGCAGTCCATTTGGGTTTCAATTCACTCTTTTCGGTAGATCTTTCTCTACCCACTCCACAATTTTCTCACACTGATATTTAAATAAAATGTCTAAAATTACTAATTATGAATAAAAAATGGCAGTATAGAAAATGTAACCAATGTTATATAATGTTTACTATGAGAAATTGTACTAACTTGGAAACGGAAGTAGCAGCCATTTTCCAAATAGTAATGCTTTACTTAGTGATGCTATACAGCCATCTATGATCGACAGTTGGAAGTTCTAATAATACAGAATGAGTAAACACAGGAAGGGAATCTGTTAAGGCATTTACAGAAGAATAAACAAATTTTGTCTACTAGAGTGGACATGATGCAACAAAGTGTTAACAAAGAGATTGCAAAACCAACAAAGAAAAGTTGGAAGGTTATGCAAATTAATGATTATTGGTGGTGTATTTATTACGGTCGGATAAAATGTATAAAAATTTCAAAATCCAAATTCTTGTCAGCGACCTGTGGAAGAAGCTCAAATCATATAAAAGACCGATCCAATGCAACTTTATTTTGTCATCTAAGACTTCAGATGCCTATGAGGTATTTGTCCCGCCTTCTTAGCATGCCGTCGTGGTGTGGTGGTCTGCACTCTGGGAGCGTATTCCAGAGCTCCGTGGTTCAATTCCCGGCGAAGGAGTTGCTCATTTTTCATCTTGCCTGCTACCAAAAATATTTAATGTTTCTACAAATCTTTTAAATGCCATGATTTGGATAGGAAGATGTCTCAAGCTCGTTATCATGCTACATATTGTTACGTACCACACGCAAACAAAGAGGGCCAGAAACCGTCAACTCGATATTGACTTATCTCTCACTCTTACGGCACTAAGAAGTAGGAGGAGGCGGGACTCTTTTTGAACTTCATTCCTTAGTTTTAATTTGAACCAGCAAGGAGCTAAATGGGATAATTATTGTAAGCTCTCTGAGAAAGCATAACTTTAAATCTCTGCCCTCATTCACTTTTATTATTATTTAAATACTCTATATTTATTTTTCTTGCAAGAAATGACATGAAATGAAGGACTGGATTTGAATTCATTACATTATGGCAAAGCCCACTGAGATAATCTGTTCATGGGAGAGATGGCTTCGTGGAGATTTTTCTAACGAAAACTGGCTCACGATGTTACGTAAAAGAAAACCTACAAAAATGCTTACGTTGTCGTCATATTCTTTGCCATTTGAAGCCAAAGAGTAAAACAAATTGACATGTAAACAAATTTGATTATAACAGAACGAATATTGGTCATCTTAAAAGCTTACAATGTAAGTAAAAGAATTCAATAGCCAGTGATTTTTGCATAAATAATATGGTACTAAAATTTCTACTATGTTTGCAAAAGATTTAAGGAATTCGAGAAAATGTTTCAATATTGCTTAGTTCAATATTGCCTAGATCATGCCTAATACATATTTGCTTTTAAGCTTCAAATAGAATGCACATTGTTTTGCGAAAAAAATAGCAGTAATGATATATAGCACCGACAAGGAAAAGAAACCGAAGAAAACCACTGCAACAAAATTTGAAAATGTATCATGTGACGGATTTCTCCTTTCTTTCCATCCGGATACAGAAGACATGAAAAGGGAGAATTTTCTCTCCGGAGATAGATCTATGGCCGTCATTCCCGTTCCAAAGTTTAGAAGAGGAAAGAAAATACCTCCCACGGATAAAACTATACCAAATCACAGGGCACTTTAATAGCAAGGAAACGGAAAAAGAGGTAAAAGCAGAGGGATGAAATTCCCGCTCACAACTCAGACGAAGGAATCTGTTGGGATCGTCACAAGGAGACGAAATCAGCAAAATAAACAATTGATTGAGGTAATCAGCAAAATAAACAATCAGCAAAATAAACAATCAGCAAAATAAACAATTGATTGAGGTGTTTCAGGCACAGAATAAGCTCGTCAAGGCGATGCAATTTGTGTTTAGCAGTCTGGTGGGATCATGAAGTAGTTTATCAAATTGTCATTTTCTTTTATCTTGTTCAGAAAGAGTAAATACTATATCTTGTTCTCTAACGTCATTTGTTCTCCGAAAGAATGTTACGAAATTTTGTTTTCCATTGGTAAATGTTATACAATTTCCAAGCAATATCAAATAATGGTTTTGGAGGAATACTTCCTGATAGCAACGAGCTCTACTTCCAAAACCAGCAATCACTAATGGTATTAAATGTCTCAGAATCTATTTCTCTAACGATTAAGCACTGCTTTTTTATACATTTACGAGCTTGTGCAAAGTCTATTAATACATTCAGAACTTATGCAATATGATTTAAGTTTTTAGTTTGGAAATTGTAATTATTTGAAATGGAATTCGTTAACACCTATGTTTTCGCTAGGGAAAACTATGCTTTTACTTCAAACATCATTAATTATCTATCTGTACCTATCTGTTGAAGTAGTATAGGCTTAGAGATCTGGCTACAGTATTAGGGGAACTGTCAAGAGATATATAATCTTTTGTTTTGTAACCTCACTAAAATTTCTTGGAGTTTATCTTGCCCTTTTTGAGAGATTTAATAATACATTCTTCTTTGAAAAATGTTTTCTTTAATACACTGTAGAGGCATTAGGTTACTTTGAGGCGGGAGGGACATGAAAAATGAGCAATAACCTCGCCGGGATTCGAACCTCGGACCTCTCGAATACGTGCCGAGTGTGCTGACCACTACACGACGAAGGCATGCTAATACGGCGGAAGAAATACCTTACATACTCCCCCCCTTTTAAAGGGCGAGTGGAGTTTTAGGGAACCCAATCACCAAATCCTGGTGGTGGAGAATCATCATCCACTAGCTTTGTTTTTAGTTCGGGCACCACTGTAGGGACATTAGGTTATTTCAAAGCAGGAGCGATGAAAAATGAACAAATGCCCTCGCCGGACTCAAACCACGGACCTCTCGAATACGCGCCGAGCATGCTGACCACTAGACCACGAACGCATGCTAGAATGGCGGGAAAAATACCTTGCAACACTAATTTCTATGTCACTTCTACATTCTTTGGGATAATATGAAAATTTTATTATACATAATTTCACATTAGCTGAAATTTCTTACTAATTATTCGCATTTTTTAATAAGAATCACGACTGTAAAATATTATTGATAAATTAAAATTTAAAATCTGAGCATTACTTTTCTAATTGTTGTTGTTGCAACAATTAGAAAAGTAATTCTCTTACTTATGTTAACTTACTCCCTTATGTTAACTTACTTATGTTAACTCTTACTTATGTTAAAAGTAATTCTCTTAATTATTCTCTTACTTATGCTAAATGTTGTCATCTAAGTAAAATCAGTTTCGATAGTTCGAAAAATGAGATTACTTTACGTACTTAATATAAGTAATGATTTATGATAGAAAGATGAAAAAAGCCCTCCATAGTAACCTCATAGTAAGCCCTACATACAAGAACAAAAATTCGATCACCGCTTGGATATATTTTCTATAACAGGCGATTCATATATTTGTAAATATAAACATTTTTAGCTAGGAACATTCCTTAATAGTTCTGTTATTCTAACTATCATTTCATACACATTAATTTCATTCTAATTTAAGTTGCATTGCTAATAATTAGAATAAAAAGTAATAGCTTTATTCATAAACTCTTAGCCAGCTGATACACATGATGATTCAGATGATGAACATTTATACATGAACTATACCTTTTTTTTATTTATTAATATTAAAAAAATCGTAAAGTTCTCAGAAATTAAGAATTCTGGTAGCTAATTAAACAAAACCAATGCTAACACAAAATTAAAAATTTTACTTATTTCAGATCTTTAAATCAAAAAGTTTTTCAACATCCGTGAGGCTAGAAAGTCGTTTAGGTTCAGCGTATCTAAACAACATTTTTTCACTGATTTTTTTCTATGTTTTTGTTCAAACTAACTTCCCAACTGTTAAATTAACTTCAAAATGAAACTTTTCTAGTTTATTGGATTTCCGGTTTACAGACGGGCAAAAAAGGAAATTCATAATTTCTTGCGTATTTTAATATAAAGCCATGTGTTTCTCCCGAACTTTATTAAGTATCTCGAAATTTGCTTTGCGATTTTGTTGATTTATGTAAGCAAAGAGAGGTTTCGAATTTGACTAAGAATTTAAGATTTGTGGAAAGAAATTTTTTATATTTCTGCTTTCCTTAAATTAATGAGGAATGGCAATACGGATTTTTTTCTACTTTTTTATAAAAGATTTTGCTGCGTATAAAACAAAGTTGCATCTTAAATGGATATGCTAAAAATATGAAAATGTACTTATGTACGAAAGACCAAATTCGAAGTAAAATTTTTAATAATACACATTAGGCTTAAAAGTATCATGAGAAGAAGGATATGAGTGGAAGACTTTGCTGTGTATAAAATACAACTACATCTTAAGTGGATATGCTAACCGTGTAAAATGTAAGCATGTATGAAAGACCAAATTCGAATAGATTTATTATCTTGGCAATCCAAAACGCCCTATTTGTTATTTGATGACAATGTAAAACCTCATCGGCGTGAAGCTGCATAATTTTGGAAGGAATATAATAAAAGCGAGTCTTGAATTATATTACTTTTTTCTCTGGATGTTAATCCATACAATTCAAATCATTATCATCAGTTTAAGAGGCAGTACAGCATGTCTTTACATCAGTTCTTTGGGAAAAGAAATTATAAATGGTATCGAGTAATTAAGGTGTTTGTCAGATAGAAAGTTGCCAGAGAAATGGAAATGTCGTATCTACGCAGTAGGTAAACTATCTTATTGGGTAAACTCAAATAACTCACATACTTTCTCATTATATAAAAATACATAAATGGATTTCATCTGAATAGCATGATACATCAATTAGATAATTTAATTGAAGTTCAGCTATTTATAATTCTGTCTATCCCATTGGTATTCAATATAATGTTAACATTTGAAAGCTAAATTTTAGATTTTATGCCGCAGGTAACAGTCACAGTTCTCAGAATCTGCGATTCGTTGGGTGAGACGGTTGAATTTCTGTAAGGCAAAATGGTGACACGTAAAAAATTGGAATACAAGCCGATTGCCGATTTTAATTTAAAAAGAAATCTTTAGATGATCACAGTTTGAAATTTTCGATTATTTATTTTATGTTTTTCATTGCAATACTAGAATATTAAATCTGGAAACCAGTTCAATAAGGAGTATGTCATATATTCGCATATGAAGATGCATATCTGTATCTGCTGGCATTTAAGTGTCACAATAAGTACATTCTCACCATTCTCGTTACCTCACAACATTCGCATTCACAATAATAATCTGGTAATGTGGGCATTAAAATGAGTAAAGATGTTACTGTTTTCTAAATTATCTGAAGGCTCGTTGTATACACCCTTCTTGGCTGAAGGGATGCAGATCAAATATTGCGATTTAAAATAGGGTTTGATTAAATCTTTTGTTAATCACAATAATACTTTGAGTTATACATGCACATCACTTTTGCTTATCTAGTATTTTTAATTTGATGAGACTCGTTTAGCGACGAATTCACTTATCTCTAAATGATAACTAAAATTAAAATTTGGTAACACAATTGAAATTTTGAACAAAAACATCGAGCTCGAGCATTTTATTATTTTAAACAATATTTCGCCATCAGTGTGTTTTAACTTTCATTAATGATACCCACATTGCTATACCTTTTAAGGATATTTTTTAATCTAGAATATAGTTATTGAAGATATTTAAAACGAAAACAACATGTAACGTGTTAAATATATTTAAAACGAAATGCTCTTTGCGAATCTGATTTCATGCAAAGCATGCAAAAATACAACTAAGCTGCAAAAATGTACAGTAATAATTATTTACGTATGTTCTGAATGCAGCCGTCTAATGCTCTTAATAAATGTGAGTAGGAGCTAGGAAACTAAACCTAAAATGAACTTAAGCGATGAAAAATGATTTTCATTTAAAGAAAACCCATGTTTCCCGAATCTTTTCCCTGTTACTTGGAATCCAATAGATGCATTTATTTTCTTAATTACAGTTTTGAACAAATTCTCTTCAAATGAATTTCTTTATTTCCCTAACTATTACATTTTTACGGAATGAATATATATATATATATATATACATTGTTTTTAATCTATTCTTTGATGCGGCTATTATTCCTTCTTGTCTCTGATTCGTTAAGCTCTTTGGCCTGAAGGAATTATTTTCATAACGATCAAAAAGTGAAATATTTTAATAACTATTAGAGCAATCAAATGATCATTAAAATGATTTAAGCAAAATTATATTTGAATGCTTTTTTACCCTGCTGTTGTGTTCATTGCTTTTTAATAGTCGTAAATTTGTGCAGCAAGAGATTTAAATGAAAATATTATAATGGCTACAATAAGTAATGAAGGCATATTAAATATTTAATTGAAACTCTAATGTTGTTATTAAGTTAAATTATTATTATGTCCCTTTTTATGTAATAATCTCAGAAAACCGTTTATAGCTTCTATTTTTAAAATGTATAATGGATATAAATTCTAAACAATCCGTACTCAGCACATTTCCATGAGGCCCATTTCAATTCCCAGACGCATATTAGGGTTTACATTCGCAATAGAAAAGTTTTAATTTTTTTAAATTTATGTTAAAATTCGTAGCTTTTTTCTGGACGTCATTGGGACAGCTATTAAAATACTAACAGCTGAGAAATGCACGACAGTCGAAACGCAATTATACAGGGCGGTTATAATTAAAGTTCCACTTTCAAATTGTCATGAAAGGAAAACGACTGGACCATATGTTACCAAACTTGGTAGTCGTATAAAAGAGGTCATGGGAATTTATTTTCCGCGAAAAAGAAAAAGGTTCAGAAACTCAACATCAGGGGGGAGAATGGCGGAGTATGCAATATTATTAAAAGAAATAAGGATCGGAATCTAACTTAATCTTTTGTAACACGGGTTTAACATGTTGTAACACGGGTTACCATTTAAAGGCTAGAAAAGTCGACTGCGCCATCCGAGTAATGAAGAACTTCGTCAAATTAGCCGCAGATTAACGATTAGAAAAATGTCAGATTGCAAATCACTCCTAAAAGTGTGCGCATTCCAGAAATCGTTTTCTACCAGATGTCTGATTTGTGATTTTTAAAGCCTAAATTTGGCCCTAAGACATGAAGATATCGGTTTAAAATGTTTTTAATCGTTTCTGAAACGAAGCTGTTTGTGGGGTGACGCAAAACCGCAATGGCTTGTAATTGGCTTACGGCAGAAAGAAGCAAACGATTTATGCAAATAATATAAACAATCTGTCGTAACTGAAAGCTGCGATTCACCGACATGTCCGTAACATTCCTCCTGATATGCTAAGAGCTGCTGTTGAGAATGCAGTAATATGATTTAACTTGCTTTCGGAAAATGTTGGACGTCACATTGAACACGCTTTGTAATACGTTTCAGAAACGATTAAACATATTTTAAACCGATGTCTTGAAGTCTTATTTCCATTAACAATATAGCATACAGCGCCATTCCCCCCCCCCGAGGGTGAGTTTTTGAACTTCCCGGAAAATAAATTCCCCTGACCTCCTTTACAAGATGACCAAGTTTGATAACATTTGATCCAGTAGTTTTCTTTTTATGACCATTTCAAAGTGAAACTTTAATTATAACCACCCTGTATATGCATAGCCAGAACTGTGTGTGCGAGACATTGCGCGTGCGCAAGCAATTATGATTCTGTAATTACGTCGAGGCGCGGCAGTTTTGATTTTCTTTTACTTTAATTTCAAGCTTAAATTCTTAGAATTTTACTATCCATAACGCTAGAAACATCTTCAAGAAACAAACAAAAGACAGCTGATGAAAATAAATATATTCAAGACACGTGGAGAAGCAGCATTTTTTTTTTTTTTTTGAAAAAAATTAGTATGACTCCGTAATTTTTTAGCCCAAAGGGCCGTTGGTCCAGACGACCTCTTAGTCTCGAAACGGCAATTCTATGAAAGAAGAATGGTCTAAACTTATCATTGAACACTCTTTTCCAATTTTAAGTCATTCACTGCACACAAAGGACTACCAAGAACCTGTGGCATTTATGCCAAGGCAGTTCCAGCTTCTTTGCACTCCAAATGTCGCGGAACGCGTTGTTATGTAGATGATCATTATGCTTTGATTCTTTAGTGTATTTTTTGCTAGTGCCTTTTCATTAATGACATTTCTGATTCCGATCTGATTTTGAAATCAAATGAACTTATGTGTAACTTTTGCATAAACTCGGAAAATTTAGCACATCCCAAAAGTAAACAGCAAGAAGATCCAGTAATTCATGATGTTAGTTGTAGAACTGTAAGCCATCGAGCTCTCCCATAACCATACAAACTAATACGGCATTTTGGTTAAGAATACCTAACAATCGTCATGAATAGTTAGCTGATACTTTAAAATTGACAGATTTTCTTATTTTTTGATATGATATCATTGCGTACGTAAAAGGTGCCAAGTTATACGTCGATCCGAGTTGGTCTTTCTGAATATGCGTTCCGTTAAAAAATTCGTGCAACCTATTTTAGTAAATGTGTCTGACAAAACGCTTTTATAACTGTGAATTAATGTTTCATTTTGTTTTAATTATCATATATCATATCTATTTTAATTAACAATACAATATAATATATATATCCATGCTAATTAACAATGTACGTATTTATATTAATTAACAATATCAATACTCCTTGTAATTGTATTCGTGTTAAAATATTAAATTTATCTTAGATTCTGTTGGAATAATAATTACTCCCTTCGTGTTGCATTTTTCTTAATTATAGGCAAACTGCTTTGGGTATTCAATTCATTAAAAGAGCCTATCAAGTGAGATATCCCAATATAATTTATAAACACATCAGAGTATATGTGTGTTTACATGTTAAATGTTTATTTTGTTTTTAAATCTACCTCAATCTAAGATCGATTTTTCTGTTATTTTATATCTTAAACGAGTATTTTCTTTGGAGTATGTAACCAAACTAAACCAACATTTCATTTACTTTGTGAAACTTAGACAACTTAAAAAACACACTTTCGCAAGGACCTATCATTGCAATCTATTCCTTCAAGGTTCTAACTTTATCTAACTTTAGCTTTTTTGCAACGAATAGGTTGAAATGTAATTTATCTTCTCTGCTATGGGGGACTTTATATCCTCCTCACGTACTCCCCGCTCTATACCTTTCAATCTGTGATTTCGAAAAGCATTTCCTTCTTAGCTACTGAGTTTTCTTTGCTAAAAATGTCTGTAATAGATGGCTATTTATTAAATGCTATTTTTGCATAGCGTTTATAAGGTAACGTTTCATTAAATTTTTAAAGATCTGGTGTCTTAAATGAGAAATTAATTTCAGCAAATGTCTAAATCGTCAACCTTGTCGTATAGTGTCTAGGTAATATCTAGCCATTTTTATAGATATCGCAGATTTTATCCAGAGTGATCAATATAATCAAAAAGCACATATTTTGAAGTTCCTGGCTTCGGTATTAATCGACTTGGACGGGTCCCAAGCAAATGATTGCTGCCTGCGCTTCACAAGACGAGAAAAAAAGACCCTTGAATGTCTTCGGAAAGACAGTCTTCTGCCTCTATTTCTTTTTTTCTTTTTGCCGTTATTATTTCACTTGAGGGAAGGCATTAATTCTAGCTCCACGGAACAGTTTTTTTCTCTTGCTCCTGCCTCTTCCAGGGTATTTGTGTCTTCAATCAATAAAAGAGGCGACACCACAAAGCGGGACACGGAAAGGGAGGTCTAGGATGACCCACACCCAGCATCGTTCTATGGAATGTCACGCATCCCTCTGGAGCGACGTGACAGCCTTTGTTGGTTTGCGACGAAAACATTGACGAGGGCGTGGTTACGTCAAATTTTCTGACAACCACTCGGCCGTTAAAAATGTGAAGCAGGGTTGGGAAGACAAAATATTCAAAACAGCTCCTTGGGTAAAAAAAAAAATAAAAAATAAAAAAAAAAAAAGGTTCTTTACTTTAAAAAAGCATTTTTTGTGACATTGATGTATATCGCTATCTTGTAAATTACTATGGTGCTTCATGATCTCACCGAAAAAAAAAGGTTCATTTACTTCTTGCTGGTGACTTTTTAAACGTCACGGTCAGTCTGCAATGTGTCCATTCGACCTTTTATCTGTCCCTTTTATGCCCATTACTAAACGGGTTTACTATTCTCCTTTATAATGTAGAGTACTCTACTCTCATGTTTTAGAAATCATTTGTAATCTCATTATGAAATGAAAGTCAATTGACTATTGCAGTTACAACTCTAGTTTACTGGCCTAATTGATGGTACATTAATTAGCAAAATGATGCTTTTATAAACTTATTTTTTTCCGTTATATATGGAAATTTCCTTTGTAGCCGTGTATATGTAGCCGTGCATTTGCGGTGGCGTTACAAAATTAAAAGTTTGCAACGCACGCAAAACTTAAATTTTAACATACCTTCGAAAAATTGAAGTTTTTCTAGTGTAGGTAACTTCTGTCTTTATTTGCAAAAAATATTAAATAAATGTTATTTCGTGTTTAATATACAGGGTGTACATAAAGTTTTTATGACTTATGACATTTATAGCACCGTCTGAACGCAGCTTTAGGTAATAATCTCAGTGAACCATACTTTTTATCCGACGATCCGTTCAAAAAGAGTCCCGCCTCCGCCTACTGCTTAGTGCCGTAAGAGTGAGAGATAAGTCAATATCGAGTTGACGGTTTCTGGCCCTCTTTGTTTGCGTGTGGTACGTAACAATATGTAGCATGATAACGAGCTTGAGACATCTTCCTATCCAAATCATAGCATTTAAAAGATTTGTAGAAACATTAGATATTTTTGGTAGCAGGCAAGATGAAAAATGAGCAACTCCTTCGTCTAGGTTTTTAAAAGCAGAATTCTTGTTTAGAATAAATGAGAATTATAAGAAGCAGGCAACTCTTAGGTTAGAAAAGCAAAAAAATAGCCAATTGAGATTGGAAAAGCTTCTTGGCAATATTTTAAACTAATTTACTTTGATTTAACAGTCCTTGGTGGATATTTTTATTATAATATTTTGATTGGCTTCCTTTCAAAAAAATGAACAATGTAGTTTTATTTTCCCTAATTTCTAATTCTTTTATCTGTTTGCGTTTAAAATTAGTGGTAGTTTTGAATAAAAAGTAAAACTTGTTAGCAATTTTTATTTTTATTTTTTTAACTAAAGAAATGAAGAGATTAATGATTGGATCTAGATTGTAGTCAGGCATGAACAATAAAACGTCATTAGGTAAACACAGGTTGATACGTTAACCTGAGTAGTATCATAAGAATATACAAACTTTTAAAAATTTCTACCTCGATGATTGGTTTAATATAAACCTAATCTACAGCATGCAGGTTTCATTGAAGCTTCCAGTTCAATAACACAGTTCGATGACGTCACGATTAATTTGTCATCAAGTTTAACCGGTCTCTGTTTCCCGTATTGCTTACCTATGAATATTTTGACGTACAAAAAATTTTTAAGTGACGTAACAGTTTAAATTAAATATTGTCAGGTCGAGCAGGCGTAGAGGCCATCCTGTACTTTCTTGGAATAATTCTCAATGCCGTACAAATCGGAGTATACTCCCAGTGATGCTAGACGTACATGACACATTGTATGCATTTATTATTAAGTTTTCATAGATAAATAACATTTTAACGTTTTCGTTCTATTTCCCAGTATTTTTACTTCCTTGTACGAAGTAAAAAGGAAGTAACGTATTCGCGAAAAGTTTCAGGCATCATATTTTAACGCAAATATCCATTTTCACCGCTATCGAATGCAATTTAATGATGTTTTTGCTTGAAATCTGTACGTAAGGACAGAATAAAAAACTCTTTTTCCCCCAAAAAAGTTGTAAAACTAATTTAAAATAAATTCTGAAGAAAAGTTTTCGAGGCGTTTGTGCGTACGTACGTACGTATTTATCTCGCCTAACTCGAAAACGAGTAATCTCAGAACGTTGAAATTTTGTATATAGGATTGTTATAACATGCAGATGTGCACCTCGAATTTTGTTTACAGTCGGTCGCACCAAACGTATATAAATATATGTATATACATATATCTACTCTGTTACTCGACTCAGTGATCTCAGTTTCTTTATTCTTATATGCTTCTAAATTTTCCTTTTTTTTTGCTTTATAAATGATTGAAATATGCTGTTCTTATCTTCCGGTTAAGGTTTTTATGCCTGCAAGCAATATTTATGGAGTTATCAACAATTTAAATGTTGTTTAAGTGCAGCTAAGCCTAATGAATTTTGCGATGGCGGATATGTTTGTTTACGTTTTAAATTTGGCAAAATAGCGGATTTGTTGCCAATCTAGGAAAACTAAGCTTGGCAACAACAAAGGTAACGCCTTCTTTTATTATTGTCAATTTAATCATGCTTAATCCATTCTGGAATTTATTCGAGGAAATAAGTGTTTAAGATTGACTTCATAATTTTCAATACAGACATTTTGAGATTTTATGCATTTTTGTCTTCTCGCGAAGTGAGAACTGAATTAATTGAACGAAAAATACTGACTCATCTGTGCTTCCTGTTGTTGTTGTTGTTCTTTCTTAATTTCTTTTATACATCGTTTTAGATTTATTACAGCATTTGAGTAGAACATGTCGCAAACATTAGATAATTCTTAAGATGATATAAATTTTGTGCATATTGAGTTAAAAAATGATTGAAACTGAGAGCTGTTAAGTGAACCTAGGGCCAGAGTGTCGCTATGGTAAACAAATATAGTGAATGTTAAAGAGTGCATTTATTTTATTGTGGTTTATGCGCTACGACGAAGTAGATTTAATTAAATGCAATAAGTTTAAATGATATGCAAGAAAAAATGCGTATAATTTAATATTCCTTACAAGGAAGTCATGTGGTGCACACTTCAGATTTTTTTTGTATTAAAAGTACATAAATTTGCGCTTAGAAGAAATTCTTCAAATTCTGTAAGTTACAGTTAAATTATTAGAAGCACGTCAAGAATCTCCACTCACTGAGTATGTAAATACACTGGTGTGCAAAAATTAAGGACGAGACGGTTTTTTCAATATAACTTTATACAAAAGCTTTCCAAATCAACACATTTAATACCGTAAGATCCCCAATACGTAAGGACATGAGTAATGTAAGCAACACTTACTAAAAGAGAAATCAGAGGGATAAAAAGAAGCTTTATTGAAAAAGTAGCATGGAGCGCAATGCGACTGAAGGCCGAAATATCCCTGTGATGGGTGTCCAGCAAGAAACATCCGGTATTTAATAGAGGATATGATCTCCCCTGACTGCTAGGCAGGTTTCACAGCGTCTGCCCATGCTGAGAATGAGTTGTTGAGGCATTGCTGCCCATTCACCTTGCAGCGCTAATCGAAGCTCCGGAATCGTTACTGGTGGTAAGGTACGAGCTGCCAAGCGTCTGCCTAGAAAATCCCATACATGTTGGATGGGAGTGAGATCCGGAGATCGTGCCGGCCAATCCATACGTTCGATATCCTCACTCTCTAAGAGCTGTTCGGCAGCTACTGTGCGATGACATGGTGCATTGTCGTCCATGAAAAGGAACTGCGGACCCATAGCGCCTCTAAAAAGACGCACATATGGAAGTAGAATCTCGTTACAAGAACGGGTCCCGTTGACTGAACCTGCGTCGAAGATGTGAAGGTCTGTACAACTACCAAGCATGATGCCTCCCCAAACGAGAACACCGCCACCTCCATACCTGTCCCTTTCAATGATGTTCGAGGGATGATTGCGGCTTCCCCGCTCTCTCCAGATGAGTATGCGATGAGAATCGCTACTCAGACTGAATCTGCTCTCATCTGTAAAGAGTACTCGTCCCCATTCATTGTCTCTTCAATTCTGGTGTTCCCGGCACCACAGAGAACGCCTTCTCCGATGGGCAGGCGTTAGAGGTACACACCGTACAGGGCGTCGTGCAAACAGACCACCACGGTGCAGTCTTCTGGCCACGGTAAAACGCGATATCGGTCGTCCAGTCGTCTGTGTCGTGTGTCTAGCGATTTCTCCCGCTGTCTGCCGCCTGTTTCTTCTGGCCTGTAAGGAAATATACCGGTTATTTGCGGGTGTGGTTCCTCGTGGACGACCGCTACTAAACCCCCGGATAGCTGTTCCTGTAGTCGTGAAACGATGATGTGAGCAATCCGAACTCTGCAGCCACATTTGTCACACTGCGGCCTTCCTCCAACTTCCCAATGATTCGACCTCGGGTAAAAGCATCCAGATGTCGTCTAACAGATTCATTATTCGCCATTTCTCGCTGAGGCAGCAACTCGGTGTGATTTTAACTGCTATACGGCGAGCAATCTCTTTGCCAGAAATACTGATCTTACACCGACAACATGCTTTATACTACTCAGACACTCCCCCATTACGTCTACCTACATATCTGCGCATGTGCTACCGTACATCACCTTACTTAATCTCCTGATTTGTCTTTCTGTCCGCTCTGCCTCTTCGTTCAGCTGATATGCTAATTTTTCGACTTCGTTTTTAATTTTTGCACACCAGTGTAGTTACATGCTCATTGATGACTGGGCTTCGGCTGACATTATAGTACCTTACATGAGACTTGATCGAATATCCGAATAGAATAACATTCCACTAGATCGTATTGTTATGTATATATTCTTGATTCTCTCTTTGTTTACTAATTTGATGCAAAGCTGAGACAATTTAAGATATAATGTGAATCAAATAGTTTATTTTCTGCCTTAATCATTAATTAATTAATTAATTTATATAATTAGTTAATTAATTAATAATTTCTCTCCCGAGCACTCTTTTTAAGTAATACGCTTAACGACTGATCGGTATTCTCTAACACCAGATGTAACGGATATTTTAACAATCGCTTTAAAAATTTATTTATCTTGTTTGACAGAAAATGCTGTACAGATTAAAAAAATATCAATTGTAATGACAGAAATTTTAAAAAATCTTAATTAATATATATATATATACTAGAAAGCCCGGCGGTCATACGAAACGACCGCTGTTCTAGATATTATAAATTGTAATTAAAATGATTTGCGTTCAGTTCTAAACCATTTCAAAAACAGATGATTGCTAATGCAAACAAATGTTGACGTTCCCTCTGATACGCTCAATTTGCGTTCAGCTGAAACTTCAGTTTAAAATACCATGTCGGAATAAAATCGGGCAAGATTTTAAACTCTTTTCGCGAAAGAATATTTAGCATAGGAGTTTGGGTAAACCTACCTGATGAGATGTACTACGCACAACACGTTAGTTGCTTTCGTCTACTTTAATTTCTCAACGTTTGCAAGTTTCTAGGTAATTCATATGTAAATATAGTTAAATGCATAATAAGCAACAATTATATGAATTAAAATATTTAAATGTTCTTAAATACCATGATAATTTAATTAAAACAATGATAACTATATGTATCTGTGCTTATGGACTTTTTGAACGCCGTGGCGACTTTACCCCATTGGATAGTACAGTTACGAAAGCAACAAATAATCTATCGGCGACAAACAGACATATAATAAAGCCGCACATAATAAAGATTCTGGTACATGTGAGAACAAATTCTGGTAAATTTGAGATTCGAGTTTTCGGTTTTATATGAATTTTAAAGTCTTTAATAAAAACTTGATGAAATCTTTTTACGGTTTTTGATCTCAAATGAACCAGGAGAACGTAATATATTTTTGAAACATATTAAATCGTCTTTTATGAAGCTTTAATTCATTTTCTCCTGATGAGTTTAGAATTGGAGTTTCAATACAAGGTGATTAATTTTTATTTGTATAATTTTCTATATTTTCCGTTTCGCATTTTTATTTTTCGAATTTGTTCTACTATGAATTCTCTCCTTAATTGCATTAGGTTGTGTTAATAATGTGTTAAACCTCTTATACACGTTTGCAATTAATATATTATAGAGGAATTGCCTTGCTTTTATTCCAATTTACTAATTAATTTAGATGCTTTAAGTTTATTCTACTTCAATCCTGCAGCTATAGTGCAGGATAACAGGTTTAAAAATATTTTATTCGAATTTTTAGCCTATTATATATATATATATGTGCGTGTGTGTATTGATTGTATATCGATGTTATATCGATGTATCGATATATAGATCCGACGTTTGTCATATCGATATCTGGATCTGGTATTCGATACATAGATCCGATGATATAGACATGATTCAATGTTACATACCGTCCGTGCGGCTGGCGACACGAAAGTCCCTGCGAACCGTTTGGTAGTAGAAAAATAAGAGGGACACTTGTATCTGTCCTAGGGATGTTCTTCAGGAAAAATGGGATGGAATTTCCCTGTTCCTGTGTGCGCAAAATCAGTCGTCCTTTGTGGTGCACCCTGGGCGACGCTCTCAGTGATACAGTGGCTAAATAACAGATAGGTATTGCCCTTTTCTAAGAAATGCATTAAATTTGAGAGTGTCAAGCCGTTTGAAACGACAATAACAACATATTTAGAAATTAGTGCTCAAATAATGATTTCAATACAACATTTTCTTCCAAGCTCCAAGCAACTAGTTCCACACCAGTAATTAGAAGAACCGAAACTAATTTTTCTAATTACTCATTCATACTTAGATGAAAGCAATATTAAATATATTTATGTTTCCAAAAATATGTATTGATTAATTAGTATTTTACAATGAAGTAATACTATAATGTGTTATATGTTTGCCCCTTTTTAAATGGCGACTGAGAACTAAGGAATGCAGTCGCCCAATCCTAGTGGAGGCAAATTATTATCCACCATCCTTTTAGTTCGGGAGGCATTTGTAGAATTCTTAGGTTATTTTAAATCTGGAGACGTGTAAAATGTGCAATGACTTCGCCGGGACTCGAACCTCGACCCCTCGATTACGCGCCGATTGGCTACCTTTACACTACAAAGGCATGCTGAAAGGGGGGATTAAGTACCTTATATCCTCCCTTTTTAAAGAGCGACAGGGAATTAAGGGACCCAGTTGCCAACTTTTGCTGGTGACGAATTATTGTCCTTTAGCATTTAGTTCGGGTGCCACTGTAGATTCATTAAGGATTTTTCGAGGTCATGAAACGTGTTAGGGTTACTCAACGAAGTGTGCTAGGGTTACACCACGAAGGCGTGCTGAAAGAAGGGAGAAAATGTCTTATAACCTGTCTTAAACTTTAATTAATTAACTAAATCCTTTTTATTTCTAAAATACATGCTAAGAAGTTTAATAAGCAAAAGATGACAAAAATATCACAGAAATTTCAAAATTAATGCAGCCATATTTTGACATGTTAACTTGAATAAATTTTACTTTTTAAATAATTAGCATTTTTCACAGGAGAAATTATTCAAATGGAGGGGAAGAAAAAACACCTTTTCCTCTTAACTAAAAAATTTACAATATTATCAATACGATAAGAAGTAATTAAATTTTGATTGCAAGTTAATAAATTTCTCGTTTTACTTTGACATTGACATCACAGAGTATCTCCGATACACGTCTTTAATCCGACAGGGCCATTTAATTCCTGATACGAAACAAACATAAATAAAATATTGCTTTTCACTTCGATGAAGCCTAGATATAAGTTAGAAAACAGCAAAGTAGTATTTAAAATCATTTTTAATTTTGAATTTAATAAATAAGCTGTAAAAGATTTGCTGTCTTCAATAAGCAATCTTTTTCTGAATTTTGACATATTTGATTTACCATATAATGAAATATATTTCAAAAAATATAAATAAGATACAAAGGAATGTATTTTCCCTTCGTCAAAAATTGCAGTCTGTTATGTACGCAAACGTTTCTTGAAGATAAAACCACGCCACCATCGATCACGTTTTCTATGTAACAAAAATACACAAAAGTTTCCATTTACCCACAACATTCCCGAGAGAGTGTCGGGAACGACGTGTTTTCTTTGCTTCGAACATGTTAGCTTCCAGTTCGGTTGGTTCCGATGCCCCCTTCTCTTCTCTGAATACCGATACAACTCTCTAACAAATCCAAAAATTCTTCTTCCAGCCGATTTGAAAGGAGGAAAATTTTGGATGGAAAAGTTTGTTATCCCGCTGTTCTCCTTCATTCGCTCCAGGTTCCAGTTACTTTGCAAAAACTCTTCTTCCATTCTCTGGTAGTTCTTTCAGCAACAAGAAACTTTACTTTCCGGCTATTTTCAGGGGAATAGGATCTTGTGCATTCTAAGATTTTGAATTCGAATGTTTGATTGGACAAGGCATGGAATACTTTGAAAGAGTAAACATTATTGAAGTTTATAAATAGCAGCACAGGATGGGAGGAAAATGCTTTTCTATAATAAAATACACTGCATTTAAAACCCTTAAAAATAAATATCCGTACTCAGAAAAACTGGAAAGAAACTATGCATCCGGTGAGTAGGTCTTTCAAAATTCTATGCATTAATGTTAGAAAAATATCTTAACAAGAATGATTTTTTAGAACAAAATGAATGCTTCAGCTTTATTTGTGAATAATAAGAAATACAATTTTTTCAAACCGATTGCAGTTAGTAAATATTTTCCGTTCTTTCACAAAGAAATGTTTTCTTTCTTGCATTTATTTAAAAATTCAAGCACCATTTTTGAATGCACCACTTTACTTCAGTTTCCACTGATTTTACCCTATGAAGAAGAGAGCATATAATAATTTCCTAAAGTGCTCATTGATGACTTAAATTATGGCATGTGTCACAATTACACGAAATATATTGAAAGTAATGTACCCACGGATAAATATTTGTTAAAATTTAACCTTTAAGATGAGCACAAAAAAATTGAAATCTCGTGGCTAGTAGGATTCAAAAGCTCATGTCACTAAAAACGAAAGAAATAGTGTCTCATTTAATTTGCTGTTGCTAAATTACTGAATTCAGAAAATATTAGATAGTAAAAACCAAAACATTATCTGATGAAGACACCATGTGACTTCCTTGTACGGCCTATTAAGGCCGTACAAGGAATTATACACATTTTTTGCTGCATTTCATTAAAAAATATTTCAGAGAATTTCATTAGAGATATATTTCTCGTTCTATTAATTCAGTGCTCAGTTTGGCGCAAGGCAAAAACACAAAACATCTCAAAACATCTTCATTAAAAATTGTATGATATAGATAAACATAAAGCACTAAATGCAATTAAAAAGAGTTAAAAATATTTCACAATTAAAATTAGAGCTTCTAAGCAAAAACAAGCAAATCAGCACTGCACTGGAAGGCAGATATTTCGACTCACAAAAACTGAAGTTTGCTTTTGGTTCCACTCGGCAAAAAGACAATAGTGGTGCATGACATTGTAAAAAGACAATAGAAGTTGGATGTGAATTAAGTTGGTGCACAAACTTAATTCACTGTTATACTAAGAGTTTCAAGTATAAACAAATGGCAGATTCGTTAGGCTTATTATTATTTAAACAAATATTTAAATTTGCTTGTTGATAATTCTACAACTATTGCATGCATATTCTACAACTACTGCATGCTTATTCTACAGCTATTGCATGCTTATTCTACGACTCTTGCATGTATAATTCTAGAACTACTGCATGCATATTAAATAAAGGCATAATTTTAAGCAGAACATACGAACAACATAACAGAATAATTTTTAAAGTAAAAAATGCACAGTTTATCATATATAAGAAAAAAACTGAGCTCACCAAGCTGGGTAACAGATTTGATATATATTTATATCTGCATCTATATCTATTTATATTTATATACTTTTGATGCGGCAAATTGCAAGCAGGAAAAGAGTCATTGAGCTATACATTGTAGCAGTCTCATATAAAACATTTCAAAGTTCTGAGGCTATTTGGTTTTGAGTTATGCCAGATACATACTTACATACATACGTACGTACAGATGTCACGAAAAAAAAATCTCTTCTGAATCCATTTTAAATCCAGTTTATAATCCGTTTGGGGAAAAGAGTCCTTTATTCTGTCTTTACTTACAGATGTCACGTAAAAATATCGTTCAAATGGATTCGAGAAAGTCGAAACGGATATTTTCTTTGAAATATGATATTCAAATTTTTCAAGATTACAATACTTCATTTACTTCGTACAAGGAAGTAAAAGAACGATAAATTAAATTACATTTCTTGATGAAAGTTAGTAAACCAAAGTTCCTTAAATACTTCATGGTTATAGTGCGAGTGGTAGTAAAAGCATTAAACCCGTGTTATAAAATCGCATTCATTGGGAAAGACATCCAATTATAGCCGTGTGAATAAGATGACTTAACGGTGTTTCGCCCTAGGTTCGAATGTGAATATTATCCAGTGAATTTGACTAGTAATTACTAGTAATTACTCAAACGTTACTCATGAAAACTGAAAAACATTGCATTAAATGTGCATATTCAGTAACGGTACAAAATAAACCGTAGAATTACGTAAATGTTAGATTTTCACCCTTTAGAGTGTATGGACGTAAAATTCTGTATAGAAGGGTGTCTTTCCTATTATTGCACATCACAATTTCTTCCAGCTTGTAATGTATCCGATTTTGAGTTGGATGCATATTGGGAAAAAAGGGCCAAGGTACAAATTTAGAGGGTCCTTTTGGAATTATAGACAAGGAAATACCATTTATTTGTGACATTTTGAGAAACTTTGAAATTTCATACTCAAATCCGTAATTCTCGGAAAACTAAAAAGACCGTCACCTTTATGACAGAGGCGAATTTTTGCAGCTCCCTTCTAAGACCTTGCATTTGAGAAAGGACGACACAGTCAATTCTATTTCGAAATATAATGCATTTACTAAGTTTGAACTTAACGCCAAATGCATGTTGGATGTGATCATTTAGCAAGCATATCTTTGTTATATACAGGATGTGATTCAAAACTTACCTGAGAACTTGAAATTTATTGGACATTTAAGTACAGCGGACTAAAATTCTTCAAAATATGATCCTTCAGCATCAACACAGCTTCCAGCGCGTCTTCCAATGTTCGTAGCCCTTCTGGAAGGCCTCGGGCGGCATGCTGTCAAGGGATCTCGTCGAAGCCTGCTAGATGGCATGCAGTCAAGAGCTCTCGTCGAAGCCTTCTGGATAGCATCCTGTCAAGGGCTCTCGTCGAAGCCTGCTAGATGGCATGCAATCAAGAGCTCTCGTCGAAGCCTTCTGGATGGCATGCTGTCAAGGGCTCTCGTCGAAGCCTGCTGGATGGCATGCTGTCAAGGGCTCTCGTCGAAGCCTGCTAGATGGCATGCAGTCAAGAGCTCTCGTCGCAGCCTTCTGGATAGCATCCTGTCAAGGGCTCTCGTCGAAGCCTGCTAGATGGCATGCAATCAAGAGCTCTCGTCGAAGCCTTCTGGATGGCATGCTGTTAAGGGCTCTCGTCGAAGCCTGCTGGATGGCATGCTGTCAAGGGCTCTCGTCGAAGCCTGCTAGATGGCATGCAGTCAAGAGCTCTCGTCGAAGCCTTCTGGATAGCATCCTGTCAAGAGCTCTCGTCGAAGCCTGCTAGATGGCATGCAATCGAGAGCTCTCGTCGAAGCCTTCTGGATGGCATGCTGTCAAGAGCTCTCGTCGAAGCCTGCTGGATGGCATGCTGTCAAGGGCTCTCGTCGAAGCCTGCTAGATGGCATGCAGTCAAGAGCTCTCGTCGAAGCCTTCTGGATAGCATCCTGTCAAGGGCTCTCGTCAAAGCCTGCTAGATGGCATGCAATCAAGAGCTCTCGTCGAAGCCTTCTGGATGGCATGCTGTCAAGGGCTCTCGTCGAAGCCTGCTGGATGGCATGCTGTCAAGGGCTCTCGTCGAAGCCTGCTAGATGGCATGCAGTCAAGAGCTCTCGTCGAAGCCTTCTGGATAGCATCCTGTCAAGGGCTCTCGTCGAAGCCTGCTAGATGGCATGCAATCAAGAGCTCTCGTCGAAGCCTTCTGGATGGCATGCTGTCAAGGGCTCTCGTCGAAGCCTGCTGGATGGCATGCTGTCAAGGGCTCTCGTCGAAGCCTGCTAGATGGCATGCAGTCAAGAGCTCTCGTCGCAGCCTTCTGGATAGCATCCTGTCAAGGGCTCTCGTCGAAGCCTGCTAGATGGCATGCAATCAAGAGCTCTCGTCGAAGCCTTCTGGATGGCATGCTGTTAAGGGCTCTCGTCGAAGCCTGCTGGATGGCATGCTGTCAAGGGCTCTCGTCGAAGCCTGCTAGATGGCATGCAGTCAAGAGCTCTCGTCGAAGCCTTCTGGATAGCATCCTGTCAAGAGCTCTCGTCGAAGCCTGCTAGATGGCATGCAATCGAGAGCTCTCGTCGAAGCCTTCTGGATGGCATGCTGTCAAGAGCTCTCGTCGAAGCCTGCTGGATGGCATGCTGTCAAGGGCTCTCGTCGAAGCCTGCTAGATGGCATGCAGTCAAGAGCTCTCGTCGAAGCCTTCTGGATAGCATCCTGTCAAGGGCTCTCGTCAAAGCCTGCTAGATGGCATGCAATCAAGAGCTCTCGTCGAAGCCTTCTGGATGGCATGCTGTCAAGGGCTCTCGTCGAAGCCTGCTGGATGGCATGCTGTCAAGGGCTCTCGTCGAAGCCTGCTAGATGGCATGCAGTCAAGAGCTCTCGTCGAAGCCTTCTGGATAGCATCCTGTCAAGGGCTCTCGTCGAAGCCTGCTAGATGGCATGCAATCAAGAGCTCTCGTCGAAGCCTTCTGGATGGCATGCTGTCAAGGGCTCTCGTCGAAGCCTGCTGGATGGCATGCTGTCAAGGGCTCTCGTCGAAGCCTGCTAGATGGCATGCAGTCAAGAGCTCTCGTCGAAGCCTTCTGGATAGCATCCTGTCAAGGGCTCTCGTCGAAGCCTGCTAGATGGCATGCAATCGAGAGCTCTCGTCGAAGCCTTCTGGATGGCATGCTGTCAAGGGCTCTCGTCGAAGCCTGCTGGATGGCATGCTGTCAAGGGCTCTCGTCGAAGCCTGCTAGATGGCATGCAGTCAAAAGCTCTCGTCGAAGCCTTCTGGATGGCGTCGATGGAGTCGAATCGCTTCCCTTTTAGTTCAACGTGACAACATTGCCGCAGCCACCCTACAGCTCCGAGTTGGCTCCAAGTGACTTTTTCCTCTTTCCCCGAAACAAGACAGGCCTAAAAGGAAAGTGATTCGACTCCATAGATGCCATCCAGCAGGACTCGACGAGGCCCTTGACAGCATGACGCCCGAGGCATTCCAGAAGGGGTACGAACAGTAGAAGACGTTCGGGCAGCGCTGTGTTGATGCTGAAGGATCATATTTTGAAGAATTTTAGTCTGCTGTACTTAAATGTCCAATAAATTTCTAGTTCTGAGGTAAGTATTGAAACTTTTGAATCACATCCTGTAAGTTATTAGCCCAAAAGGCGTTAGCCTAGAAGGGCTATTAATTTCGTTTTGACAATTTGCATTGGTTCGCTATAAATGTCGGATCACTTTTCAGATTGTTGCTACCAAATATTAGAGCCCAGTATTATATTTAAAGGAATTAAATAATGAAGAATCTGCATGAAGGTGTGTATGTTTCTCGCGCTACGAATAAACAACGGTACCTAGAGATATCAAATTTTCAATAAGTTGTCCTCCACTAGACTATGGGGATCTGGAAGACAGAACTTGGAATTTGAAATTTATTTTATTATCTATTTCATATTTTGTAAAACTTTAATGAATTTTTGATTAAGAAACTCAATGGTTTCAAAGCGAGCAATGGCAACACTGTACCAAAAAAAAAAACATTTTTATCTCCAGCGCGAGAGACAGTGTATCGGAAATTCTAAATATACGCTTATTTTAAAATTATTTTGAGATATTGCTGTTGAATTGAGTTTTATGGTTTAAGTGAAAAGAACATGATATTTAATAAATAAAGGTAGCGCACAAAACATTAAAAAAAAGAGTTCCTTTGGACGTAATATAAAATCTAATAGCTTTCAGATTTTTTATGTATATTTTTTAGATGTACTTTTTGCAGATTTGGATAAAAGGAGATATTTTGTATGTCTCATTAATATTTTGATAGTGTGTAGAAGCCTAAAAATATTATTACTGTTGTTATTTACAACATCATACATCAAGACTGTGCATTTAAGAAATTTTGTAACATTTCTGGAATACATCACTTGACTCAATTTAATTAATACAAGGGGCCTATTCAAATAAATGTTAGAAATAAAAAAAAAGAGCTTCCTATATGAAAAAAAATAAGTGCAAAAATGAAGCACTAAAATGAAGCAAACTCATAAATTTAATTTTTTTTATTCCTGTCTACAATAATTTTACCTAGACTAAGCGATTTGTCATTTACACCGAAGCATTGTGTTAGCTTATCTCTTTGTTATCACCTACAGAAGCCTCTCAGAAAGGTCCCAAAGTAATCACTCATTGTGAAAAGACATTTTTTGCTACATTTTTAAAAACAGTTTGTAGTAAAGTATTAAAACTGATTATGACAAAATCCTGATTAAAACTATTAGAAAAGATAGATGATTAGTTATTCCAAGCTGTAGTCAGCATTAATTTATCCTAAAGTTCAACTTTAAAATTTATAAGTACGGAAATTTATTAATCCTGGTAAGGATTTATTTATTTTTAACTAATCAGTTATTTTATGTTCAGTAGCTTTTTTACCATTCTCGCTTTCCATTTTCCTGCCAATATGCAGATATTAATTTATGCAAATTCAAATGATGTACAAAGCAACAGTATTTAAAGGAAGGTTTTAGATTGTTAAATCAGAGGGTGTTCTGCATGCTGAAGGACCCTATTACTACTCGAAACCTTGTCTACTCTATTCTCGCCGTTAGGCGTGTCACGCCGATATTAGATTTGAGCCAATTTGCTCGTATTTTCTGTGTGTGGCCTTTGGGCTAACTTACGATTTACTTAATTTAGTTTAAGTTCATTATCTTTGAGTTACACTATAAATCCTGGTTTGTAAGGCTGGTTTTCCATGCACAAGACGTGCTTTCTGCTCATCTATCGAGTTTATTAAAAAGATTCTTTTCAGCCTTAATAAGAGTCTGTTATAATTTCCAAGACAGCAATGATTCGCTTATACCTTCCTCAATCTCAATTTGGTTTATGCTTCCAAAGATGGGGAGACTCTACAAGCTTTACATTATACAGGTCTAACGGCAAACAGTCCAACGGAGAAGCTTTGCCTAATCCATTATTTTCGATGGATACTGTTCAAAGGTTTACTAGACTTCCTGTTCATTACGTAACAGGAACATAATGTACTTTAGTATGACTACATAATGTACGACTGAAATTTTTATCAGTAGGCTGTCAAAGTAAGTTGTAGTACATTTTCTCCATCAAGCTGAAAGAATTATTTTTCAAATTTTATTCCGGCAAACAAATGCTAAGATGTCGATTGTTACGAGAAAAGTAATCCTGATAAATAAAGTTACTTTATTACCAGGCTGTCAAAGTGAGTTGTAGTACATTTTCTCCATCAAGCTGAAAGAATTATTTTTCAAATTTTATTCCCGCAAACAGTTGCTAAGATGTCGATTGTTACGAGAAAAGTAATCCTGGTAAATAAAGTTACTTTATTACCAGGCTGTCAAACTTAGTTGTAGTACATTTTCTGCATCAAGCTGAAGGAATTATTCTTCAAATTGTATTCCAGGAAACAGTTGCTAAGATGTGGATTGTTACGAGAAGTAATCATTATAAACAAAGTTACTTTATCACCAGGCCTTGTCAAAGTGAATTGTAGTACATTTTCTCCATCAAGCTGAAGAAATTATTCTTCAAATTTTATTCCGTCAAACAGTTGCTGAGATGTGAATTGTTACGAGAAGTAATCCTGATACAGTTACTTTATGACCAGGCTCTGAAAGTGAGTTGTAGTACATTTTTTCCATCAACCTGAAGGTATTATTATTCAAATTTGTTTCCGGGAAACAGTTGCTAAGATTAAGATACAATAACACGCCGAACAAATATTAATTTATTAATAAGTCAAACAATAAAAATAAGCGTTATATTTTCAAATTTCACAAGACTAATTTCGATGGCTTTACCAAACCATCATCCTCAGATGCAAACGCGCAAATGAACGAGATAAGAAAGATAGATGATGGTTCGGTAAAACCATCGAAACTAGTTTTGTGAAATTTGGAAATATAACGCTGATTTTTTTTGTTTGACTTCTAAATTAATAGTTGCTAAGATGTGGATTGTTACGAGAAGTAATCCTGATAAATAAAGTTACATTTTTATGCATGAAAGCGTTTCCAAGAAACACGAAAGAACGTTTCGAATAATCTGACATTTTCTTATATATATTCATTATATTGTAAACATAAAGTTTATTATTCAAATGTATTTCATGATATATGATTTTTGAGCATTTCTGTCTATGCTATCAGATGGTCACTTACCGTTGGGTAGTCAAGTATCATTCTATGAACTTTAAATCAATATTTAATCGCTGTTTGTGTAAGAAAATGGACAACATTAAACTAACATATATGAATAGGAAAAGAATAATAAAATTTCAAGTAGATGGAAGGTTTATTGTTGAAACTTTAAAACTCCCTACATACCAAACTCTTTATGATTGTCACTTTATATATCGTACTTAAATTAATGGTACATATCTTTGGAATAATTTTGAGGAGAAAAACAAGGACAATGTGGCAAATGAATTACCCGTTAATGACTTTGTTAACGGGATGCATTACGACGTTTCAAGTGTTAACAAATTCTGTGAACAATTCTTAGCATTGTTCTCTGCTGAAAACTGTACGGCTTATTCTATTAGTAGAAGACAAACAGCCCCTTAAAGGATTATTTCAAGTTCAATAAATCGAATAATGTTTAACGAAACTCTAATGAATGAAATAGTTTTATGTTTTGCACGAAAAGTGAAGCATAGCGACTCCCAAGACATTGAAATCCCATCTTAAAACTAGGAAATGACTACAAAATTTATTTGTGTTATTAGTATTTTCATTTGCTTGTCATTTGAGAATAAGATATGGAAAATTTCAGTTACTTCCATTTACGGCCGTGAACAAACTTTGTTTTATTTCATATCTCATCTTCAAAACAAGATGGCTGACTGCATAATCTTTTAAGTGATATTTCGGAAGAATATTTACTCTATAGGAGACAAAACTGCAAATGTAAGTTTAAAATCTTAAAATCACTCGCGACGGATTTGGAAATTTAAACAAGTTTTGTATAGAATAATCTTTCATTTCCTTGTTGATTGGTTTAGAATAACAAATAATTATTTCGCGTTAGAAATCTGAGCAAATAAACGCTTAACATAAAACAAATCAATATCTAAAGCTGCAAAACAATCTTTTAAAGAACTCGTAAACTGAATGGATCTTTCTGTGCTTGGCTCAAAGTATTATCAGATTTAAGAAATTTTGGGATTAAATTACGTTTTAGAAAGAAATAAAATTTATTCAAAAGACTTTCGAATTCGTGTGCACTTGTTATTCCTTGATATGTAGCTGCGAAATGATTTCAACATTAACCTTTAATGTTGTTTGAATTTCAGACGAAACAAAAAATAGATTTCAGACGAAACAAAAAATAGATTTCAGAATACAGATTTATTGATTTAGGCCTGTTATTACAACACATGGCTTTTCTTAAAGCCGAATCACGACATGTTTCTTAAACACATTTCAAACTGAAGATTTAGCATCATAATTCTCAACGAAAATTAAATTCCTTCTGTTCATATCTGCAACAAACATTTAAATAGCATCAACATTAACCTTTTTTATGTGCAAAAATGTATTAATAACTTATGACACTGGAAAATACATTCCACATTATAAAATCAAATTTCATACATTTTACACCAAATCTGATTTGCAGGATAGATCTATATATACGAAATTATTATTTTTAGACGTCACAAATGTTCATTTTTGTATGGAAACACAGTGACGCTAAGCTGTGTAGGATTAACCATTTCTCATTAAATCAATTTATATAACAATATTTAATATCAAACTGTAGCGACATTAGGTATTTTTTTAAAGCAGATGTGAATAAGGAGCAATGTCCCCCGGGACTCGAACTTCGGACCTCTCCAATACGCGTCGAGTGTGTTGACCATTACACCACGAAGACATGCTAAGATGGCGGGAGAAATAATTTAAATACTCCCCGTTTTAAAGGGCGACTGGGGATTAGGGGACCCAGTAGCCAAATCCTGAAGGTGGAGAATCATCATTCATCATCTTTTTAGTTCGGGCGCCACTAGAGACATTGGGTATGTTTTGAACGCAGCAACTGTGGAAAATGAGCAATGCCCCCGCCGGGACTCGAACCTCGGACCTCTTGAATACGCGCCTAGTGTGCTGACCATTACACCACGAAGGCATGCTAACAAGGCGGGAGAAATAACTTATAAAACTACAAAATCTGTGAAATAAAATGCATTTAATTTGATGTAACTAAATACTTAACGATTAATATAGTGCATTCTAAACGCTATTACATGGGGATTTAAATTGGAAGGGAATTAAATTGGAGATTTGTTCAAGCTAGACACTTTAGGTAAATTTCTTTTCGGGCTCAGTAGCTTTAAGTAGAGGAAAGTACGACGTTCGAATACAGCTCAAGCATAAATTGCGAAGCTCGAGCATTCTTTACACGATCACATTCATTTGTTCGTTGACGGAAAGTAATTTTGGCTATCAACGATCCTTAGCATTTTTCACTCATCTTCGAAACTGTATCTATTCCCATTAGCGTAGTAAAGTCAACTGTCTGAAAGTTATTTTACCTAGATTTCTTAACAACCTGCAACAAATATTACTTTGCATCACCATAATTGTAATGTAAAATAGGTTTCTAACATTCTAGCACGTTCATTGGAAAATTTCTACCTTTGCGTTTTGTGTGTACCAGTAGTCTCGAACCGACAGACTTTGCGGTTTCCGAAGCAATTTTATACTTTGTTCGCTCCTGTCAAATAATAAATAGCCTCAGTTACAAGATGTTGCAATAAATATAATTGCTTTGTTTGGGAATACAGTTATATGTGAACAATGTTTATCGCAAATAAAAATTAATAAGTCTAAAAACAGAACCAAACTGGACCAATAAGTATCTACCATTCGTGATAGTTTCTAGTGTTCTTCTCCAAAACACCATTAGGTGTTAAAGCTGAAAGTTGTTGCAAAAAATTAAGAAGTTTGTAATTATTTAAATGCAAATAAATGTCCTGTACGCGTTAAAATTTAATAAATGAAATAAAATAATCCATAATAAATCACTTGGAAAATAATCACTTGGAATGTTTTCGTAATTTGTTTATTTTTAGTTTAAGTAACGACATTTTTAATTATTTGACAAAATGTAATTACTTGGGATGAAGTTATAGCTAAGCATCATGAAGAATATTATTATCGTAAGCAAATGAAATTAATCATCTCTATAATATATTTATAACCAAAACTCATTAGAAAACTAAATAAAAGGTTACAATATATAATAATTTGAAGGGAAAAATTGCACTCACTTTAAAATTGAGCATTTTTCTTTGTAATGTATTTCCCGTTCTTGGATAAAATCGGCTGAATAAGTACCTAAACTAGTTATTAATCAGTATATTTTTGAAAACAAAACATGGTTTCACAAAGTGCAAGACTGGGTATTTACTTCCTCGTACGAAGGAAGTATTGTAATTATAAAAAAAAAAAAAAAAAAAAAAAATTCGGACATCATATTTGAACGGAAATATTCATTTTGACGACTCTCGAATCCATTTGAACGATGTTTTAGCGTGACATCTGTACATTTACGGACAGAATAAAGGACTCCTTATTTCGAGACGGATTGTAAAATGGATTCAGAAAAGATATTTTTCGTGACGTTTGTACGCACGTATCTATGTATGTATGTATCTGGCAAAGCAGAGATATTGAGACTTAAATTTTAATAAGTTATTTTGTAGGTTAAATAGTCAAAAAGTTATTTCATGTTCAGTCTCAATTCTTCTGTTTTGACGAAACGCAATAGCTGGATTCGAAGATCATTGTGCATTTCCCCTGAAGAGTCCATAATGAGATTCGAATTAGGCTAATTTACCATTTACCGCTTCTTAGTATTTTTGCTTATGTCTTAAATAACTTTTGTGTTTATGTTAAAATGTTTTAGGATTGTAAAAATTTTAATCAACATTTTTGATTTGAGTTTGACACTCACTTTTTATTTGTCAGTTTTCTTGTAATAATTTCATTTTTCTTGTATTTTAATTTTAATTGCAATTTATTTTAACTTAGTATTAAAATTATTCACGGGAACCACAGTATTAAATTTGCAATAGCATGAAGAATTTCCTTTTTACCTGATTTTCTAATTTTGCTGCTCAATGCGCAAAAGTCTTGATTGTACAGGTCTTTTTTAGTTTGTTCTCCTTTCTTAAATTATATATATATATGTAAGATAAAAATGTATGAATCAGAATAACTAAAAACATTAATTCTTCCTCTCTATTCTAAAATCGTAATAACTTATCTGCATTGCGTCATTCAAATTAACCATGCGATCTTACGTAACCGTTAATACCAGATGCCTCTTGACGACCTATCAACGAATTGTAAACCAAAACTTTTCTCTTCGCGTGCTTCCATCTTTCATAACGACGCACTTCAGCTTTTGCCCTCTACTCTGCTAAGATGTAATTTCGCTGGCTTGCTTTCTATCCCAACAATATCAAAAATGTAAATCTTCTGTGGAAAGGCACGACTAGAATGCCAAGTGATTGTGGCCACAAATACCAATTGGAAATAAAAATGGAATTAAAACTGCTTCGACTGCCAAGTTCTTTAGATATTACCAAGTTAGCATTACTAGCATACGACGCAATCAGATTATTTCCTCTTCAATATAGGATAACTACGCATCTACAGTGTTCCGTTCTTCCTTTGTGCATTTATTATGACATATATATATATATATGTAATAATAAAATTCCATAGTCAAGAATGCACTTAAAATTCTAACTGTATGTTCTTTTCTTTTTTAATGGCTACGGTCTCTTATTTGAAAGTACGTGGAATTATATCCGCAGCCCCGTAGTCAAGTTGTTTTTCCCGCCTTTTCTACACGTACAGTTATAGAATGTTCTGGAGATATTTAAAGCGAACTGGAATGGCTGAGAAGGTTGACGTCATTTCTTGGAAGCTCCGCCTTTCCGGAAGCTATAAAAGGACTCGCAAAGGAATATCGAGGTCTTTTCTTTAATGTAACGATGCAGTAAACTTCATACAAAAAGTTATGAGTAATTCTTTTTTATTTACTCCGGAAATATGATTTTTTGTAACTGCTATTTCTTCTGACCAATAATTGGATCCTGTTTTTTAAACTTATCGTCTGATAATTTAAGCTACGATTACATCTATATTTCTTCACCAATATATTTATTCCGGATAAAAGCTGGTATATCACATACACACACATACACACACATATATATATATATATATATGTGTGTATAACTTAAGAAATATATATATATATAAGGCCACTCTGTTACCCTGCTTGGTGAGCACATTTTTTATTCGTATAGGTTGGTAAATTGTGCCTTTTTTACTCTAAAAATGATTGAATTATGTTGTTCTTGTTTTCCTTTGAGGTTTTTATATGTTTAGTTAATATGCATGCAACAGCTGTAAAATTATCAAAAAATTCAAGAATTGAAACAACGCTAAACAAGGCCGTTATTTGTTTACACTTGAATAAAGTCAGTTGGTGCACCAACTGTTTTTTTCAGTGTGGCCAAAAGTTAACTTTTAATTTTGTGCACCGAAAATGTTGTTTTCCTGCCGGTCGGCCGAATCACATATTTTTGCAAAGAAATTCTAATTTTAATTGTAAAAATTGCTTTTTGTAACTATTTTAATAGTATTTGGTGATTGAGGTTTTTCTGCCTTTTACAATTTTTGATGAAGATTGAGTTTTTATGTATATTTATCTTGCCGCAAAGTGAGAACTGAATTGATTGAGTTAAAAATATATCTCTAATGAGATAAGTTTAAATGAAGTGCAGCAAAAAATTTGTATAAGTGAGCTGTACAAGGAAGTCATGTAGAATACTAGATAAAACAATGTTTTTGGTAAATACAAATGTATTGATGAGTTGAATTTAAGAATATTTTATAGTTTTCTTATTTAAGTCCAAAGGGATTTGAGTTTGGAAGGACTTTTACTTACGTTTTGGCATTTTGCGTCGGACTCCTATAATTGTCGTTTCACTTTTCAAACTGCTGCCACCCAATGTTCGAGTCCTGCATTATATTTGAAGAAATTAAATAATGAAAAATCTGCATAAATGTATATATATTTCTCGCATTGTGATAAAACAACGGTATCTAGAGCCACCCGATTTTGAATGACGTAATCCTACAGCGAATATGGGCATTTGAAATCCCAAATTTGAAATTTGGATTTTGTTTTATGATCGATTTCATATTTTGTAAAACTTTAGCGAATTTTTGAGTAACAAACTCGACGATTTAAAAGTGAGCAATGGCAATACTCTACGGGGGGGGGGGGAAATAACCTTTTTATCTCCAGCGCGTTGAACTGTGTACCGGAAATTCTAAAGATAGTCTCATTTTAGAATTATTTTGCGACATTGCTATTGAACTAAATTTTATGGTTTAAGTGACATTTAATAAATTTAATAAATTAAATAAATAAAAGAGCATGATATTTAATAAATAAAGGTAACACAGAAAACGTTAAAAAAAAGGCCCTTTGGACGTAATTTAAAATCTGAAACATTTCAGATTTTTTTTAAAATTTAGTATTATAAGAAAAACGTACGGAATAATCATCTGCAGCTTTCTTTGTGTTGTCGGAATTATGTTTGCACACTCTTTTCCTTTCGTTTCTTTCTTTCTTATTTATTTTTATTATTTGGCAATAAATAGACCCTTTTCTTAGACCTTTTTCTTTATTAGAGTTATATTTCTATTCTTTTATTATTAGCGCAAACAAGCTATTAGTTTCGGAACGGATTTTTGCGTCAAATCTCTATAAACGGCTATATCACTTTTCAAATTGTAACCACCAAATATTATCACCCTGTGATATATTTAAAGAAATTTAATAATAAATAATCTGCATGAATATATATATATATGTTTCTCTCACTGTAAAAAAACAGCGATACCTAGAGCCGTCACATTTTGACCAACGTAGTCCTCCACCCTAATATGGGCACCTGGAATCTCGAATCTTGAATTTCGAATTTGTTTTATTATATGTTTCATATTTTTTAAACTTTAATGAGTTTTTGATGAAGAAACTCAACGATTTCAAAACGTGCAGTGGCAACATACACTGGTGTGCAAAAATTAAGGACGAAGTCGAAAAATTAGCATATCAGCTGAACGAAGAGGCAGAGCGGACAGAAAGACCAATCAGCAGATTAAGTAAGGGGATGTACGGTAGCACATGCGCAGATATGCAGGTAGACGTAATGAGGGAGTGTCTGAGTAGTATAAAGCATGTTGTCGGTGTAAGATCAGTATTTCTGGCAAAGAGATTGCACGCCGTATAGCAGTTAAAATCACACCGAGTTGCTGCCTCAGCAAGAAATGGCGAATAATCAATCTGTTAGACGACATCTGGATGCTTTTACCCGAGGTCGAATCATTGGGAAGTTGGAGGAAGGCCGCAGTGTGACAAGTGTGGCTGCAGAGTTCAGAATTGCTCACAGCATCGTTTCACGACTTTAGAGACAATTTCAAACTACAGGAACAGCTATCCGGGGGTTTAGTAGTGGTCGTCCACGAGGAACCACACCCGCAGATGACCGGTATATTGCCTTACAGGCCAGAAGAAACAGGCGGCAGACAGCGGGAGAAATCGCTAGACATACGACACAGGCGACTGGACGACCGATATCGCGTTTTAACGTGGCCAGAAGACTGCACGGTGGTGGTCTGTTTATACGACGCCCTGTACGGTGTGTACCTCTAACGCTTGCCCATCGGAGAAGGCGTTCTCTGTGGTGCCGGGAACACCAGAATTGAAGAGACAATGAATGGGGACGAGTACTCTTTACAGATGAGAGCAGATTCAGTCTGAGTAGCGATTCTCATCGCATACTCATCTGGAGAGAGCGGGGAAGCCGCAATCATCCCTCGAACATCATTGAAAGGGACAGGTATGGAGGTGGCGGTGTTCTCGTTTGGGGAGGCATCATGCTTGGTAGTTGTACAGACCTTCACATCTTCGACGCAGGTTCAGTCAACGGGACCCGTTATTGTAACGAGATTCTTCTTCCATATGTGCGTCTTTTTAGAGGCGGTATGGGTCCGCAGCTCCTTTTCATGGACGACAATGCACCATGTCATCGCACAGTAGCTGCCGAACAGCTCTTAGAGAGTGAGGATATTGAACATATTGATTGGCCGGCACGATCTCTGGATCTCAATCCCATCGAGCATGTATGGGATTTTCTAGGCAGACGCTTGGCAGCTCGTACCTTACCACCAGTAACGATTCCGGAGCTTCGATTAGCGCTGCAAGACGAATGGGCAGCAATGCCTCAACAACTTATTGACACCCTCATTCTCAACATGGGTAGACGCTGTGAAACCTGCCTAGCAGTCAGGGGAGATCATATCCCCTATTAAAGACCGGATGTTTTTTGCTGGATACCCATCACAGGGATGTTTCGGCCTTCAGTCGCATTGCGCTCCATGCTACTTTTTCAATTAAGCTTCTTTTTATCCCTCTGATTTCTCTTTTAGTAAGTGTTGCTTACATTACTCATGTCCTTACGTATTGGGGATCTTACGGTATTAAATGTGTTGATTTGAAAGCTTTTGTACAAAGTTATATTGAAAAAAAAAACCGTCTCGTCCTTAATTTTTGCACACTGTACTGTGCGGAATTAAATTATTTTACCTCCAACGCGCGAGATTGTCTATTGGAAATTCTAAAGATATGCTGTTTTTAAATATTTTTAGCCCAAAAGCTATCGAAACGTGCATGTGTCGGTAAATGAATGAAACTTAATGAAAAGCTTTCAGATTTTTAAAAATTTTTAATTTTACGAATGTTAACAACAAGTTTTCAGAAACACAATCACAGATTCTGATTCAACAAAAGCTGGAGTATAATTAACGGGATAGCTGTGCTTGAGGTAGTGATGCAATCAGTTTTTAATATTTAACATATAATTTCATTCTTACTCGTTTAAAAATATTCAACATGTGTTCTTTTTGCAGTAAAATATTAACTTGATTGAAGTCTTATTCTACTAGGTAAGTAGTGGGAAAAGTCAACAATTTCGTCGGTAGCAACTTGAATTTTGAGGCACTTGTTACTTTTTAAATTCCAAAACTCAGCGTACTCTTGTGTGTCGAATACGACTTTTGCTTGAACATCCTCCTTAAATACAGTCAGCTTCTCTTGATATCACAAGATTCAGATTAGATATGTTGCAGTTTAGCGATTCTATGGCTCAAGGTAGGACATTTAGATTTTCAAAATCTTAGAAGCCAACATTAAAATCTTCTTTTAAGTTTTGCAAGTGGTTTTTAATATAGAAATTTATCTTCAGAGGAAATACAATTCTTTTCAATAGCATAACTTACATTAAGTTGTCAAAGTAATAGGATAATTTTCGATTCAGTGTCAACATAAACAAGTACATTTTGAAACAAAAATTACGGAAGTTTTAAAACGAAATAATATTATACTTTTGTAATTAATGAGATTTTAAGTATGGTCATCAGTTGCCGATTAACTCTGGATTCCTTGATCTTCATTGACCTTCTCTAAAATTTTATCGACTCCCCCAGAGAAGTCAATACCGACGCCATAGGCATCCCTCCACGAGGGCATCCCTGCCCTTAGGCAGATAGCCCTAGTGTGCTTTGCCGTATTCTCATTACACCATTACACCATATCCGATGTTACGATCATCTCGTACAACACGGACTTCATGTTTCCTCCCAAGTATAAATCCATGGTGTCAGGTAGGGAGATCGCGATGGCCATGCGACTGGTCCGCATTTGCCGATCCACCAATCAGGCTATGTCCTATCGAGGTATTCCTGCACAGCTCTGCTAAAACATGCCGACCGCTGAATCATGCTTAAACCAGATGTTCCGGCTTGTAGCTGTTGGAACGTCAACCACGAGATCAGGCAACACTCTTTCCACAAAATGTCCATAAAGAATTGAGTTAGTAAACCGATTCATCCTTCTCCTACAACGTCCTCTCCTGAAATGATCACACGTTCCAATCCCCCATAAGCCTGTGAACACTGCCCTCTAGAGGTTGCCGTTCACAGTTGTATGACAGACCAGCATGTTAAGTTTGGCAACGACATTTTGAGACATTCTGTAGAATAAGAATATTTGACCTTGGAAAGGACAAAAAATAACTCTTTATATATAGATTGTTTATTATGCGACATTTTGAAAAAATAATAAATTTTTAGGCGTCAGACGATAATTTGAATTTAAAATTATATGCTGTAGTCTGAAATGTTTAAACCAAAACATTCAAAATTTTAATGTTTTAGCGAAATCATTCTAAAGCGAGTTAAGGATCCCTCTATGTAGATTATCTATAATGTTTAAACCACATATGTGCTTAAACCACATATGTGTAAGTAGAATCGGAAATAGTGTTTATGTATAGAATCATATGCAAATTTCCAAGTAATAACTTTTATTTAATTACATTTAAAGCAAAAATTTCAAATTTTATTTCCGGTTTCCCAAGTCAGGTATATTTCGATATGGTAAATGCGTCCTGTGATAAATAGTGGTATATAAAACATAAAGTATAAGAAGATAACATTATTTTACGGAACCTAAAAAATAGTACTTTTTCACGGCTTTTCTTCATTAATGTGAAGCTAGTGTGCTTATAGCGTTTGCATTTAAGTCAATTATCTAATTTTAAAAGGAAGAAAAAAATCTTCTAGTAGATATTAAGGAAATTTTTTATGTGCCAAAGGTCATTATAGTTTAAAATTATAGTAATTTGAGTTAGAAAGGAACGTGGATATTAAAATAGTAAATTAAAGCCATAACACTTTATTTCATTAATATTAACATTATTTTGTTGCCGTATGAAAACTCACGAATCCGAATCGCATTATAGTAGCGTAAAAGAAATTCTAGTTAAAAAAATATTTGGATATATTCTAAGAAGGTATTAAAGAAATTCCAAGGAATTACTCCAGAATCTACGCTGCTTCTGCAATTTGGAAACGGTGTCGAAGGGCTTGGCAAATATTTCGCCATGACATTATTGAGCTGCTCGGATGGCTTGGTTGAGCTTAGACTATCTGTGTTAAGGAGATCACGGAATTTACCGACAATCGTTTTCTGAAGTCGTTTCTAAGCAAGTGCTAATGTTAAGTAAATACGAATTCGATGGAATCTAAAATCGTACCTTCAAGAATATTGTGGACGATAAATAGCTAATGAAAAAGGCAGTAGAAATATAAGCAATTATTAATTATTTTATGCATTTAAATATGTAATATAACAAGTTTATATTATATATTTAAAATATATGAATTAAAAATGATTGTCGGGGTTAAACTGATTGTTGATTAGTACTTCAAACTTATCATTTTTATAATTAAAAATTTCTTAAATCGAGCCAAATGTAATACGACGTCTTTTTACTTCCTTGTACGAAGTAAAAAGGAAGTATTGTAATCGCGAAAGATTTCGCGTATCATATTTCAACGAAAATATACATTTCGTCCGTTCTCAAATCCATCTGAATGGTGTTTTTGCAGGACATCTGTACGTACTAAGAGTATAAAGGACTGTTCTTGCCAAAACGGATTATCAGATGGATTTAAAATGGATTCAGAAGGGATTTTTTCCTTGACGTCTGTATGTACGTACGTACGTATGTATGTACGTATCTTGCATAATTCAAAAATGAACAGCCTCAGAACGTTGAAATTTTGTATATGGGACTGCTATAACATGCAACATGTGCATCTCCCTTTTTCGTTGCAGTCGGCCGCACCAAACGTATATATACGTATTGAAATATAAATAGCCACTCTGTTAGACGACTTGGTGGAGACTTTATTTTTATTCTTATATGTTGGTAAACTGTGCATGTTTTGCTTTAAACGCTATTGAATTATGTCGTTCGTATGTTTCGGTTGAGATTTTTATGCCTTTAGTTAATCTGCATGTAATAGTTGTAGAATTATCAAAATTTTAAAAGGCTCTGGGCTTGGCTAGGCCGCCCTATGCTTGTTTTTGAAACTCTTGATTGTACAGTGAATTAAGTCAGTTGGTCACACCAACTTCAGTGTCTTTTTGCTCAGTATGACCATTAGTTAACTTTCAATTTTGTGCACCAAAAACTGTGTCTTCCGGTCTACCGAAAAGAATCGATCTGCTGAAAATTGTGTCTACCAAAAACTCTCCGTTGGCCAAACTGCTTGTTTTCCCGTAGTAACTATAATTTTAGTTGTAAAAACATTTTTTAACTGTTTTAACTGTATTTGGTGTTTTTAGGTTTTGTGTGTTCTGCAATTCTTAATGAAAATACTTTGAGTTTTATGTACTTTTGCTTTGCCGCGAAGTGAGAAATAAATTAATTGAATGAGAAATATATCTCTAATGAAATTACAGAAAATATGTAGATGCGAAGTGCAGCAAAAAAGATATATATAATTTTATAGGCCGTACAAGGAGGTCTTGTGGTGTTGTCATGAGATATTTTTAGTAAGAAGAAAGAAATTCATAAAAGTAAGAAATGTGAAAAATAACTGCATTGCTTCCATTCATAACTCATTTATACGTATTTTATGGCGAAGCTTATTCTTTAAGGCTTGTTTTGGAAACTTACGTATATTATCTCATTTTCTTAAATACCGAGACATTTGATAATGCAATTGAAAACTCTACCATTATTCTCAACGAAAAAATATTTATTATGTTGTATAAATACATTTTTATTTTAGGATGAGAATGCATATAAAAATTTCTCCTGTAGCTGCTTGTGTTAAATTCTTCTGAAAGTGAGAAATTCAGATGATTGTGTGGTATAAGTTAGTTTTGTTTGGCTTATTTAATGATGGCAAAGCACACGAAGGCTATCTGCCTAAAGGAAGGAATGCCTTCGTGGAGGACTTTCTAAGGAAAAGGCTTTTATGCACATTACATGTGGGAAAAACCATGAACGCCTATGCAACAAGCCCTTTCGCTAGGAATCCAACCCCGGATCGAATTACCAGTGTTCAGCGACTATACCGCTCCCCCGTTAATGTCCCCTGTGCGGCAAGAACTTGATGGAAAGAATTTATTGGAGAAAATGAAGCTGAATTATCGTTCTAAGATGTTTAATGAGTTCGCTGAGTTTATGAACAGATGTAGGCTTTATTATTCTGAAACCAGCAATATGTTTTACCATCATCATAACTATGTAGGCATATAATGATAAAAAAAATATCTAAGACATGACTGCCATAATGAAAGGAGTTTTGTTACTGTATCTACTTGTTTAAGGGAACGTTTTCGGCTATACCCAAAAGCCTGCTATTATATCACACACCCTGTGAGAACTTATCTCCGCTTATCGGTACCAGTTCTGAAAGATTCAGGTTTGATCTCATCTTAGGATGTAAAAAAAAAAAAAAAAAAATCTCATTTCTGTCATAAAAATAAAACCAAGCTTCAGTCTAAATCTCGTGTAACTATTCCCATTTTTCATCGGTCAAACACGTTTGGTAAGGCCGTCTGTAAGTCGGGGTTCTCTTATAGGATGGGCGCAATATCTGAAGGTCGTCACAAAGTCGAATCTCGTTTATGTTATGGAAGTAGTTATCCGTAATATTTTTAATGCATTTGTCATGTATCTGTAGACGTAAAAATTTGAGGAATATTTCACTAACATTTTCGACGTTTACCTGTCGCATAGATTTTAATTCGCGTACCGCAAACAGACTCATGGTTGAGTTATATAAAACAATAGAAAGTAAATAAATTGTTTTAATATTATAATATATTATAATATTAAAACAATAGAAAGAAAAAAACACTTATTATTCTTTATTACAATTATTGATATCCATTAGCCAACATACGCTCAGAAAATGACATTCTATGCAAGGATTAGTTAAAAAAGAATTATTCATGTTGCCCCAAGATTTGAAATAAAACCTCGCAAAATACAAACAAACTTATAAATAGTATTTAGCCACATATAAGGGTATAAGAGGCTGTTATGGATATAATTTAGGAGAGATTTTTTTATCGTCAGCTTTGTTATAAAAGGTAGACCCGCTTTTTGTATTTCACATCAAATTACTGAATTCATTCTGAAGTTACATACCGTGAAAATTTGGTTTTAGCTATTTCTTTTCGTAATACTTAAATTTATTCTTCGGAAACACGAAGTATAGTCAGATTTTTCATAGACCTCTTGCTCTTTAGCATTACGGCTTTAAACATTAAAAGCTGTATAATATTAAATATAAATTAAATGCTTAATTAATACAATGACAAAGCGATTGCTTACATATTTTTAGAATGATTTCGGTGAAGAATGAATGAAAAGTGAATGTTTTGAGTAAACATTCTGACATCTGCTTATTATTTGAAATGAGAAATATCTGCTACTTTTAAAACTCCGAGAGTTACGGGCTTAACTCTGAAATTTCAAAGTCCCTCAAAATGTCGTGAATAAATGGTATTTTCTTGATATAATTATAACTAAAAAACGACTCTGTCAGTTTGTTCCTTGATTCTTCTTTTTCGAATTGGATTCGGAAATGGATAAATTAAAAGCTGGCAGAAATGTTCATGTGTAATGAATACAAAAGCCATCCATCTATATGGAATTTTCCATCCGCAACTCTGAGAGGGTTAAACACATTCTTCTTCCAAAATGTTGCATGTGAATAAGCTGTGGAATGAAGTTTTTACTCTTTCCGCAGAGAAATATTCTTATCCCATAATTAAGAAACAATGTGAAATGCATAGCGTTAAAATTTCTAAACACAAAATAAGTAACCTTTTATTAGTCGGAAAAGGAAAAACCTTCGATCTTTACTTTTAAATGGAAAGAAGACTCCAAACGAATACTCGAAAAATGCACGTATTGCTTCTAATTTTTGTAAAATTAAATTGTTGTTAATAAGAGAAAAACCGCCGATGCAGAAATTAATTACAAAGTCTTTATATATATATATATATATAGATAGGGTGTTTATAAAGGCCCATTTTGAGGTTAAATAACTCATAAAATAATAAAGATAAATTAAAATTAATAACATAAATGGTTAGATAGACTCAAAAAGTTTCATGACCCTTGTCAATGAACTTCCACGTGTGCCCCCTTCGTCGCACGGAGAATATCAAGTCGATATTCAATTTCGCGCCAGGTACCGGCAAGCATGTCGGCATCCACAGAGGCTATTGCGGCCGTAATTCTGGCTTTTAGGTCATCCATGTTTTTCACTCTCCTCCTGTAAACGTTGTCTTTACAAATCCCCCAAAGGAAAAGTCCATAACATTGCAATAGTTGCCAAAAACAAAAGAGAGGAAAATGCAATTAATAAGCAGACGATATTAGAAAAGTAGAGATATTTAGACTGGAAAATGAAATTATCTGAAATTAACCACACACGCAGACGATATTTACAAAGTAAAGATATTCAAACCTGAAAAGGAAAATATATAAGTTATTCCATCAATAAATGCCATAAGTTTGTTTATATCTTCGTTCTTTTATTATGAGTTATGAAATATCAAAATGGGTTCGGGACTTCATAAGCACCCTGTATGTGTAACAACACTAATAAAATAATAACCCAAAATTTACAAGTTAAAAAGGTTAAAAATCATGATGTTTACCACATTTTATCGAGTCATGTAGCTCAACGAAGAACAATTTGTTGAACTCTCAAGGAAATCTGTTGAGCATGAGATGAATTGAAATACCTGGTGACCCTTCATGAAGTAAGGGTTTACGTAAATGACTACCACAAAAAAAAGTATATTTCTGCTCAAAATTGAAGAGAAAATATTTACATGTCTGCTAATGTAAAAAGTTTCAGCAAGACGTTTATGATTGTTGCAGGATTCTCGTGCAACGAGAGATTAAAAATAGGAAGCTTGGGGAAAAAATGTTAAAATCGATTCGATGTACTATCAAGAGAACGTCTGATGTTTAATATTTACAAAAGAAATCTCATTTCTTTATTCCTATAACTTTCAAAGGGTGAAACATCATCAAGAAAACGCAACAAGTCCTACTTCGAAAAGGACCGCTGCATTTCTTGAAAATTGAAGACTAATACCTATTTTGCATATATACCTTTTCATCATACGGGCTGCGAAGTCCCCTAATGTTTCACTCCTGATGTGCGAAGTTCCTGACTATTGTAGCTTTGGTCTCTTGAAAAGAGCTCTTTCTAAACTAATTATATCTACCTATATATTATATCTACCTATGTATATGTAATTATTATCTACCTATGTATATATATATATATTATATATATATATATATATATATATATATATTATATATATATATATATATATATATATATATATATATATATATATATATATATATAGGTAGATAATAATTTGTTTGCTAAAGAAATATAGATTAAATTATCTCCTAAACATTCTTAAAATTAAACCTTAAAACATTAAGCTAAAGATATATTGATTATTTAATTAACATTCAAACTCCTAAACATTTAAAATATTTTTAACAACTTACATTCAAGTTACTTTAAAACAAGTTTCGGAATTAAACTTCCTACCTATGGGTTCCCTCTTTTTAGATACTTCTACTAAAATTAATTTTAAGAGATAATGTAATCGATATTTCTTTAGTAAACAAATTATTATTGTCTTACTTTGCAGCTATCGCGCAAGTATTAGAATAACTTGTTTTCGAACTTAGAGAATTTAAGATCATACAACATAAAATTTTGTTATTCATGATTTACTTCAAGTCCCCGTAAAACATTTTTAACAATTTACATTCAAGTTACTTTAAAACAATTTCGGAATTAAACTTCCTACCTATGGGTTCACTCTTTTTAGATACTTCTACTAAAATTTATTTTAGGAGATAATATAATCAATATTTCTTTAGTAAAAAATTATTATTATCTTACTTTGTAGCTATTGCGGAAGTATTAGAATAACTTGTTTTCAAACTTAGAGAATTTAAGATTATATATATATATATATAATTTCAACGTTCTGAGGCTAGTCGTGTTTGAGTTAGGCGAGATAAACACATGCATACGTATGTACGTACAGACGCCACGAAAAAATCGCTTCTGAATCCATTTTAAATCAGTTTTATAATTCGTTTGGGAAAAAAGAATTCTTTATTCTGTCCTTACGTACAGATGTCAAGCAAAAACTTCGTTAAATTGCATTCGATAATGGTCAAAATGGATATTTTCGTTGAAATATGATACCCGGAATTTTTCGTGATTACAATACTTCTTTTATCTCGTAGAAAGAACTAATATAAACGTAAAATGTGTGGAAAATGTTCACTTATGCACCCACATTAAAACTGACCGTAAAGTTGCAGTTGTAAACAAAAATAGATGGAAATATCAACCTAAACGTTTCAGCTGTCAAATCGCAAAAGAAAAAAAAAATATAAGATTGACAGTAGAATAATAAAACGAACATAACGTTATCTATTTGTACAAAACAAAATTGCTTCGTTGCCAACCCAATATATCAGAAATTCTTAAACTTTTTTCAGTCGCGGCCCCTTTTTATCACTGAGAATTTTTTTGCAACCCGCAGGATCCCATAATAATTACAAAAATTTTGTGAGCCCATAAGTATTGTGCAAATCTGACACACGCGTGAGTGAAACTGTCAATTTTTTCACTTGTACCGTAATATACTATTGCAGTTTTGGGTCATTAATTTTAATTTCTGATTTTAATACATAGAACAATGAAAAAATTTTAAATAAGTAACAGACGAAATGATAGCGTCACGTGCAAAGCAAAGAAAATGAACGTTTATGTTATAAATATTAATGCGTCGAAACGTCTTCGTTTCTTTCCTTGTCTGTATAGTCTTATCTTTATCTATTTTCAGATACATCGCGTAAAAATATTTGGTAATTGTAAAATTTTTGTAATAAGTTAAAAAGAAATATCAAACCTGCTAAAATTTTTGGCGAGCCCCTGCTGCAGGTCCCGCGATCCCCTTAAGAATGGCGACCCACAGTTTAAGAAACCCTGCAATACATTTTCACAGACAGTGTTATGATTAAGTGAAATGTATGACGTTTAAGAAATTACCGTTTCACTAGCCAAGTTATCACAGAACTCAGTCGCCTGAAGTTTTAATAGCCAATCACGTGCTATCGAAACCATGGTGTAACAAGCAGCTTTATAACAACATGACACTAAATTATGCAATAAATAAACGAAGAATTAAATTTAATGAAAGAATGAAGAATTTCATCAAATTTTTCGCAAAGACACGTGCCAAAAGATTACCTGAATTTCCAGAGAGAATATTATATAGAAATGCATTTAGCATTCTGATTAGTGTGCCAGACATCTTCCTTTTCAGCTTCGGTAACTTCAAAGTGTGCATTTCGTAACTGCCTAGTAGATGACATAACCGTGCCCCAACATCCCATCTCTGGGTTAACATTGCCGGAAACACTAAATCATGCATTTTGGAAGGAAATCGATATTTCCCATCCCAAACAGCTGGCGACGGACTTTTAGGCAGGAATTTCGGCCCTCGGTAATTCGGGGAGAGCAATTTTTCACCACCGTTTACACAGGAATGTTAATTGGATTCGGTTTCTGAGCAGAAGGTTATTGGGAGATGGAAAGTAGTACGTATTGCTTTCTGTTTATTAGTCCACATCCTTTTCCCGGAGAATAGACTTGTATGAAATTGATTTCTCCATAGTAGTAAGAAGAGGCATTTTGAAAACATTTCCTGGTAAGGAGATTTCGCCATAAACTTTCCGGAAATTTACTAAAGATAATTAACTGACTCGAAAATACTATTAACATAGCTAAGAACAGTAGAAATTCGATTTATTCAGAATTCTTTCGATCGAGTTACTATGCTTTTTTCTCTTTAGCATTAGCTCCCAAGAAACTTAGTTGCTATACTTCTGAAAACAAGAATCAAAATTGAATCAAGTACTTTAAGTACTGTAGATGAGTACTTTAAGTACTGTAGATACTGTAGATACTTTGTAAATATAAATTGTGAACGTCTATGCACTCTTCGTACACTTAAACGTCTAATTAATCAGACATTCAGCCCTAAGGAGCGTTAGACCCAAAAGGCTATTAGTCACAAAACGGCATTTTTCATCTTTTCACTTTCTACGTTGATTCACTTTTCAAACTGTTGCCACCAAATATTATCGCCATGAATAATATTTAAAGAAACTGAATAATGAAGAATCTGCATGAATGTTTCTCCCATTAATGAATAACAACGGTGCCTAGAGCCATCAAATTTTGAATAAGTTAGTCCTCCAACCGAACACTGGCAGTCAGAAGCCCGAATTTTGAATTTCGAATTTGTTTTATTATCTGCTTCATATTTTGTAAAACCTTAACGAATTTTTATTAGCAAACTCAAAGATGGCAACACTGCACGGAAAAAAATATTTTTATCTCCAGCGCGCGAAACTGTATATCGGAAGTTCTTAAGGTATGCTGTTTTACTGTTTTGAAATATTTTGTGATATTGCTTTTGAATTGAATTTTATGTGGTCTAAGCTCGAGAAATATGATATTTAATAAATAAAGGTAAGAAACAAAACCTTACAAAAACTCTATTTTGGGCGTAATATAAAACCTGAAAGATTTCAGATTTTTTTTAAAAAATTATATTCTAATGTAATAAAAATAAAATGCTCCTTAGCCTCATGTGCTACATTTGCAGGGATATTATAATTAATACTTTCATAGAACCAATTGGCAATTTAGTAACGAATGTTCTTTCACCCCATACGGAATCCTTAATCGTCCAAGTAAGCATTTTTCATTTTATTCTTTAAGTTCAATCAACAATCATCGGTAATTAAGAATCGAAAATGATTTTACAAGTTAAAACGTCAAGCCCATTTTACTTGGTCTAAGACCGATTCCTAAGGACAAAAGCGGCATGTAATATGTTAAGTCAGTAAATCATTTCCCAAATATCTACGTGAATTTTATACATAAAGATATGGCATTTTTTGCATTTTAATAACATGTAATGAATATTTTGCTAATTGGAATTCTTACTGGATGAAAATTAATTTCAGCACACACTTAACTAAAAATAAAAACTGCTTTCTAAAAGGGTTTACCTAATTTTGAGAAACTTTGCAGTCAACCTAAGAAGAGGTGCCTAAAAGTCAATATTTAAGAAAATAAAAACTATAGATTTTTCCGAATAATACTATCTAAAATTCCATTTTGATATCCTGCGTAAGAACCTAAAACGCCGTTTAAGATAGTTTTGCTCTCCTACGGTTGATTGCTTTAATACACATTTTATTGACAGATAGGAATTATTGCAGTTATTCTTTACCGTTGTTTCTTCCTCGTATGAAATAAGGAAAGTATTGCAATCGCGAAAAATTTCAGGTATCATATTTGAAGGAAAATCTACATTTTAACCGTTCCCGAATCTATCTGAACGATGTTTTTGATTGACATCTCTGCATACGGACAGAATAAAGGATGCTTTTCCTCAAAACGGATTGTAAAATGGATTTTAAAAGGAATCAGAAGAGACTTTGTCGTGACGTATGGACGTACAAATGCATTTATATATGTCGTATAACTCAAAACCGAGTAGCCTCAGAACGTTGAAATTTCGAATTTGAGACTGATATAACATGTAGTTGTATGTGTGTGTGTGTACCCACTCTGTCACCCATCTCGATGAGCTCAGTTTTCTAATTCTTACATGTTGGTAAATTGTGCATTTTTTGCTTTAAAAGTGATTGAAGTATGTTGTTTTTATGTTCTTGTTGTGGTTCATGTACCTTTAGTTAACCTGCATGCAATATTTGCAGAATTATAAACAATGTAAAATTTCTTCAAGTATTACTAAGCCTAACAAAGTTGCCATTGCCATTTGTTTATGTTTGAAACTCTTAGTACAATAGTTATTTAAGTCAGCTTCTGTTCCGATTTCAATGTCTTTTTGACAGGTGGGATCACAAGTAAACTTACAGTTTTGCGTACCAAAAAATCAGTCTTCTTCTCCACTAGCCGAATTGCTTGTTTTTGCGTAGAAAGTTTAATTTTATTTGTAAATTTTTTTTTAATTGCTTTTAACTTATTTGGTATTTCGAGTTTTTCTGTGTTTTACAATTTTTAATGAAGATGTTTTGAGTTTTGGGTATTTTGCTCTTCCCGCGAAGTGAGAACTAAATTTATTGAAAGAGAAATGTATCTGTAGTGCAATTCTAGGTAATAAGTTTAAATGAAATGCAGCAAAAAATTTATTTTATTTAATAGGACGTACAAGGAAGTCATGTCCCGCCCACATTCGATTTTTTTTTTCCTTTGAGTAACAGTACAGTATGGATGTAACCGAACTATTTTGTTGAACGCCATTTGTGGCAACGAGAGCAGCTAACAGTCAGATAGATGTCTCCATGACTCGAATATTAATTCTACATGGTAGGTGTTCCACTTTGGCTTACGCTCTGTTTTGATGCATATTCTCTTTGTAACTGTTTTAGCGCTCTGTTAATAAATACTTTGTTTTAGAGTTAGCCGACGTTTGTGTTTATAGATGAAGAGTTACATTAGTTAATAGTTAATTAAAATGAGTTTTTATCTACATTCAAATAATTATATTAACTACAGCAGTTTCATTTTTATTAACAGCTAGAATATCGAGGGGAAAAATCAAAATATTTCGAAATATTTGCTTACATTGAATATTAACCCTTGCAACATTGACGAATATCAACCCTTGCAACTTGGGTACATTTGACGAGACAGACTCGTCATCTGCTTACTTGGGTGAAGTTACCGTGGACGAGTCTGACTCGCCATCTGAATTTAAGAAGCAGGCGTTGATGTTTGTGGCACCTCCGCCAGTTGGCGTTGATCGCAAACAATTGCCTGACGTTTGTTTATGACATGACTTACTGTTGCAAATAAGGTTAATTCCACTTATCTTTATTATTACCCTTGTCTCCAACGTTATCTCCTACGATGGACCTAGAATGTATGTATTATTTATATCACCAACATAAGTACATTCCAAATAAAATGTATTACTTTTACATATTAATCCATATAGAGACAAATTAAATCCGTCCCATGGGCATAAAAATCTTCAAATAATTCAGTACTCAAAGGTTTAATTCAATTAGAATTAGAAGATGACATTTAAACAACAATGTAAGTTAAGCGGTTGATGATTAATAACTTATTTCAGAAACTAATATCGAGAGGAACAACACTCTTTATTTCATTGCTACGATTCACATTCATCGTTTAATGACTCCACCATACAATTAAATGCTCCGTGAAAGGTAAAAGCATTTAACAGCTTCTAGACCTGGTCTAAAGATAAAACATTTTTAATCGTTTAATTCATTATTCCCATCTTCTGGAAAATTACAAAAATTACTGACTTAAGCTCTAGAAAGATGAAGTAATGAAATATGCATTTTATTTCTTTTTAAACTTTTCTATATTATGTTTACCTATTTTATATTTCCCTTTGCTATATTTCCCAAATTGTTTAGTTGCTTAAATCTCCAACGAGTGGCAAAATTTTGAAATTCATAGAATTGTATTTAATAAGAAGTTAAAATGAGAAAACTTTATTTTCGGAACATTGCACAGTTTCTGAAAGGGATAGAATCTGTTATTTTCTGGTCCATTTTATGCCGCGACACTATTAAAAGATAAGAAGGTTAATTTTGCCGTAATTATTGAATCCGTTCGAGCATTTTATCAGCTTGTTCAGACCATTCTTCAGACAACAAAGCGGAAATTATAGCATTCAGAAGTTTCTAGATAAGAGAACGGCAAACTCTTTCACCGTAATATAGAGACAACGTGGTTTACGGTTTGCGTTATGACTTAGAAGAAGCATTTTTATTTTTGCTGGAAAATTTCTGGGTTTGTATACCAAAACCCAAATTAGTTCATGTTTCCTACCTATGGCATCAAATATGATATTTCACAAAAGTAGATATTGCCAAAACCAAAAAGCAGTTTCCTGATACCTGATACCACAAATGGCGTTCAATAAAATGCATTAAAAGGAAAGTACATTCTACACACACACACAAAAAAAAGACAGTTCTATATCTCCCGCTATACTAGGTCTATTGATGGAATTTAACTTGCTTTTTTGATGTCTCAAAAACGCGACTTAGGACGCACATTATATTTACATATAGACTTGTTCAAAAATAAGTATTTTGTCACAAAATCGGACTTTTTCTGAAGCGATATACGAAATTTTTTCCCATATTTTAATTCTAAGACTTAAATTAAAGCAGACGCCAAGTTTTGTAAAAATCGCGCAAGTAGGTTTTAAAAATATAGCTCTCAAAATTTCAGCTCCTCATTCTTAATTGAATTCGGTATATATTTATTAATATATCTTTTTTATAAACACACTTGATTCCTTCTTTCATAGTACAAAAATTTAGTACAATCTAAATAAAATTCGCAGATATTTTCTGATTTGTTTTTTAAAATTCGTTTTCTTTATTAATTTTTGTAAATTTTTAAGACATATTTGAATTGTAACCTATAATAATATTACCATCACCTTAAAGTATATGTATTTTTAGGCATACCTGCTAAAATGTAGATATTTTAATTCAAAATTTCCAAACATACGCATGGATTTATATACTGGCACGTTTGGAAATTTGGCATATTCGTTAAAAGGGCCAGCGGCCGAGCGGTAAAGTCGCTAAACACTGGTAATTCGGTCCGAGGTTCGAATCCCGCGAACGGACTGGCTGCATGGGTGTTTTCGTGGTTTTCCCCATGTGTAACGTGTATACGAGCCAGTTTCCCTTAGAAAATCCTCCACGAAAGGCATCCCTCTCCTTAGGCAGATAGCCCTAGTGTGCTTTGCCGTAATTAAAATACACACATACACATACACACGTTAAAAGCGCCAAAATAGGACGCCAAATGTGGTTTACGCACTTTGTTAAAAATTATTTGAAAGAATGAACCATCCACTTTTTTTGCTCGTGCACAATGAAAGGAAAAGAAAATAGGTTACCGTGAATTACGAACTTTCGCCAAGTTAATTACTCATGGCGCAAACTTAATTTCTTAGTAAGTTTCTCACGACATTTTACAAAATTTAATATATGGCATAATTTGAGGCGTAATACCGAAATAAAGAAAACATCGGTATGTAATTTCAGAAAAAGTCCGATTTCGTTACAAAATACCTGTGCTAGAGCAATGTTACACAGACACACACTTATAACCAGGTCGCGCTTTTGAGACATGAAGAAAGGCAAATTAAATTTCATCAATCGGCCCAGTAGAACAGGAGTTATAGAACTGTCCCATTTTTGTAGAGTTTCCTGTTGTGTATCAAGAAGAGAAAAATAGAACATTCTTTATATTTTTTTAGTCGGAGCAATTATATTAAATATGCTATGTAATTTGCTACTTCTACGTTTTTGATGTCACTGAAAGATTAATTATTTAGGAAGATGTAATCTAATGCGGGTGAAGATGTAGGCACAGCCGATAGTGTGATTTCAAAGGAAATTTTATCATACCTTTACTCCGACCAACGCTTAGATTGCTGTATAGATGTGACATCCATATTATTATATCACTACACAAAGAAAGACTGCCGTAGAGACGAGAGACTTAGGAAGATTGTTATCCTTTAAAATTAGATGTATCTTTCCCGGAAGGCGGATTCTAGACTTCGACTCATCGAACTAGTGTGTTGATAATTAAATTGCATAACCATATGAAAAAAATTGCTTACATAATCTGACTAACTATTTAATTTGAATTCAGTATTATTTATTGCAAATGAGTATTTTATTGAATATTCTGGATCATGGTATGCTGATAACTGAACAAATTAAGTACTTCTCTTTTGTCCATTTGCATGTAAAACATTTTTCAAAAGCTCAAATTCCTTTCAAATAAGTCACTGAACGCATCATAGAATACAGAAAGCTACAATGAGCGTTCATTTGCAAGGAGAATATCGTAATTCCATTGCGTCCTCTCGTAGTGTAAATAGCAGCCGGTTCAACTAGTTTCTGGAAAATTGAAGGAGACGATTTAGCTGGTATTTCCGCTGCAGAAACATCAACTTTTATCCGGAGCGAAAACCAGCTATGCCTTGGCCATAAGTCGAAACACTAATTTTCTACTTGCTAGCTGGAAGTGCTACCATATACAGCACAAAACATACACGGAAAGGTGAGATTATTCGTATTTCTGTATATTAATTAGTTAGATGCAAATAGAACACAAATATTTTCTTAGCTGAATATTGTTACATTTTCGTACGGGTTCGTGGATTTGGAGTGAATAACGACGACACTTGAAGTATCGAAATGCAATTTATTGGTCAGTGTTATTCAAGACAGCTCCAACAACACATTTACAGTCGTCGAAGATCTACTATAAACACGCTGAAACAATCAGCGACATAGCCTCCATGCTATCAGGCTATAACAGTGGGTACCGCTTCATGGCAAAGCACAAGAGTACAGCTCCTGACTCTGCTCGGTTGTTCTCGAAACTCTACGTACTCTCGAGGTTCTCAACGCTACAACTCGCGATGCACACGACGATACACTAGAGTACAGCTCCTGACTTGGTTCGGTCGTTCTTGGAGCTCAACACATTCTTAGATAAAACTCGACAATAGAGTAACTCGCAATACACTAAGAGACACTCTCGATGCACTAAGAGACACTCTCTATGCACTTGACAACCAACTCAGCACTAGAATTCGAGACACTCGCTCACTGACTCGACTAGGCACTCACTGATTGCCTATGAACTCGATGATGAACTCACTGATTGCCACTGACTCGCAAAGAGTTTGCTAGACGAGACTCTAACTCCGCATGGACTAACTGTAAAAAACTAGCGAGCTAAACCAGTAAGAATTCGTTCCAGAAGGTTCTCCATCCATCTATGTCATATCGCTAATTTTGTCACCAAATGGGCGATTTATCGCCTGCCTTCCCTTGCCATTTTCTGGCAACACTAAATCCAGTTTGCGGGGAAGAAATCTTACGGGGGCTAGACATTTCGTAACAATACTGACTGTACTCCATTTGATACTTACATGATCCCTTGTAATTTTAGTTTCCCATTGATAGTGAAAGTAATTTAAGTCCATTTGGTTAGTATGTACAAATATTTAAATTTTAGTCATGCCTCCGCCATAAATAGATTTCCTGGAAAACGTAATAGGGAGACCGGAAAGTAATGTCGTTTCTGCACATGTCGACAACATGCTTAGAGCAGAAGTGGAAGCAAATCCATGTCAAACACTCTTAACCAACCTTGGTCGACCATCCGAGAACATTTAAAGCAGAATGGAAAAATAAGCAAAGCAGGTGTTTGAGTCTCCCATAATCTGTCCGAAAAGAACAAAGCCAACCTGTCCATCACATGCAACGTATTGCTTCAATGGCACCATACAGAACCGTTTTTTGATCGTTTGATTAGTGGAGACAAAAAAATAAGTCCTATATGATAATCCAAAACTCAAAAAGCAGTTTTAATAGGGGTTACAAAGGATTTACATCCCAAAAAGGCGCTTCTGGGTGTTTGATGGATTATTCGCGAAATTGTTCATTTCGAATTGCTGAAACTGGACAAACTGTTAAGGGGACTCATACACCTTAAAACCGATAAGATGTTCGAATACGTGACTGTCGCAAGAATTGGGATGACTTATTTATTTTAAAAGTAATTACTACCAACTTTTTACAGCTGACTACATAATATAGCTGCTTTCTGAAATAGTCATCAGAAAGTTTGCGTTGCCACAAATATTTTTATAATTTAATCTGCTTTGTGACAACATTTTTCGTCATGTTTCCAACTTGCGCGCACAGTTTAAAACATTCTGTTTCATAATTTAATTCCATATTTAATATCTAGCTTTTATAACATCTGGAAACTACTGTGAACCTAAAATTCTAAAAAATTTCATGTTAAATTTTTATTTTATTTTGAGTTGAGTTTATAAAATGTATTTTATTAAAAAAATTTGTAATGTTTTCGTCCATAAAATTTTTCAATATTAAAATATTCATGAGATTGTTGGTTCAGTTATAAAATAGTGCCCATATGAAGAATTTCATCAAATTTCAAATATGTACCATTAGCCATTTTTAAAATATCATGCGCGCAAGGTGGAAACAGGGCAAAATATTTTATCACAAAGGGGATTAAATTACAAAAATATTTGTCGCAACACAAACTTTCTGGTTACTAGTTTCCAAAGCAGCTATATCATGTAGTCAGCTGTAAAAAGTTGGAAGCAATTGCTTTTAAAATAAATAAAATATCTCAACTCTTGCAATAGTCACATATTCGAAGATCATGAGGGGTTTAAGGTGTATGAGTCCCCTTAATGCAGACCTTTATTGTGAACAACTGGATGGAGTGAATCAATCTTTAATCGAAAAATATCAATTGTCAACAGAAAAGGCGTCATTCTGCAACGCGACAATGCAAGACCGCACTGTGCAAGACGAACACTGGAAAAAATTAATGAATTGGGGTGGGAGGTATTGTTGTACTCACCCTCCATACTCGGCGGATATCGCAGCATTAGATTTCCATTTATTCGGATCCCTACAACATTTTCGTAGTGGCAAAAAATTTGAAAATTTGGATGCTGTCCAAAATGTCCTCTCGAGATATTTTACTCAAAAACCAATTGATTTTTATCGGCCCGGGATTGAAAATATGCACACTAGATGGCAAAAGGTTGTTGATAACGTGGGTGATTATATTATTGATTAAAAATAAAAACCTATTAAAAATGTATTCGTTTGAATTTAATGTAAGAAAGCGACATTATTTTCCGGTTCCCCTATTATTTTCGCTGTTAGCGAAAGAAAAAAAAAAGAATTATACCGAACCGATATATTTTAATTATTTGATTATCAAATAAATTACTGAATACCAGCATGTGCGCTTCCCTTTTATTTCCTTCCTATAAAGGAAGTATTGTAATAGCGAAAAATTATGGGTATCATATTTGTCAGCTAAAATATCCATTCTGACCCCTCTCAAATCCATTTCAACAAAATTTTTGAATAATACCATGCCTAACCGAATAGGTGTCGATTCGTTGCCAGGGGTGGCAGCTATTTCTACTAATTTCACACCCCTGTAAACCCCCAAATTTCTTACAAATTTAATCATTTTGTCTTCATGTCATACATTTTACGTACAATAAATACCTTTTTTGTATTTGCATTATTTCATGCAGTTGTAGTTTTAAAGGCCAGCGGTGTTTTACATGAAGCAATTAATAAAACAAACGGATTTGCACATGAAATAATCTGTTTTGTTCCTTCCAGCAAAATATCCGGCCTATGGTTATTGCTCTGACTCTCTACAATCGACGGAATGTCCAGCATATACAACTAATTGCGCGAGAAGAAGTTCTCTTTAAATGAAGAATTAAAAAGTGTCATGTCCATTAAAAAAATATCATTTATTATGGATTACTCTATTTAGAAGAAAAAAAAGCGTAGAAGGCAGTTTAATGAACTCACGCATCATCTGATTCTACGTGAAAAATCTGTCTTCAAGTTTTCGTCAACCTAAGAAAGCTCTCAATTGAAAACAGTTTCTCAGAACTAGATGCCGTTTTACTATTATTTATAAAAATTATTCGTTTTCGTGTTTTGTGCTCTGTGATGTTAAATATCGTTAAAATTCGCTCAGCTCAAATCATTATCTGATTTACTGATGAAAGAATTTTTAAATCAGTAAATCAGATAAATTAAACTAATTGTGAAATTTATTAGCAATTACGGATCAGAAATAGTTTTAAAAATAATATATTATTTTTTGGAAGTATACGCTTCTTAATAAGCAACTAAAAATGTTTCGAATGTTCAGTTCTTTTTCGAATCAAAATCCTAAAAGCATCTCGAATCGTTTGAAACTTGAAGCTTTTTAATCCTTCAAATAAGAATACATATAATAAAAGAACAGAAATTTAAAAGTTTCCAAATAAAGCAGAATTTGAAGCTTGTTATGTTAAATCCTTTGGGGTACACACCACATCCCAATGTGTTATTAAAAATTTGCAGTTTTGGCCGAAATCTTTCAAAATATTGATATATATGTTTAGATTCCGAAATCAGCTTTTAAAACTGCTACTCCATAAATCCAAAGGGATGGAATTAACTGAATAAAATAAGAATAGTATGTTTTATTAAATTGAAATTGACAATTGGATATGAAAATACATAGCTATTAGATATATGCTTCATCTCATCATGTTCTAGTGATTCTATTTCTAGAAACCTATATGTTTCCCACTAATCATTAAAGCGACAGACAAGAGAATATATTGCCTATAATCAGTCCTTTTCCTGCCATATAGGCACCATTCCAAAACACATTGCTTATAATCAATCTTCTGTGGAATGTATTGACAATAGAACTATGTTGTTTATAATCAATCATTCCCAAACGGGAGATATATAACCGCTTCCTCAAAATATTTTAACACATATAAATATCTCATTTATAATAGACCTTTGAGTGTTACATTATTATCATATTTCATTTTGACTCAGAAATTCTGTTATATTTGAATATAAAATTATCAGTAACAAACTGTGACGTATAAACATTCAGAAACTGCATCAAACCTTTTTCTTAGAAATTCGATTCGCACCTCATTGCATCGGATAAACAAGAATAATAATTATATAACAGCTCCTCTAGTATGTATAAATAATTCATCATAGGAGAACTATTTTCCATAACATTATATATTATATATATTATGTATTACTAACGGAAATACCTGATGCCAGTTAAGTTAGAGTAATACATCTAACAAAAGAAAGAACGATATCACTGTAATCCTACTCTGAAAACGATGCAAAAAATACGATTCATAGTCATATATTTTTCAGTTTTATGCGATATGGAACGCATATTAAAATTTTGATACAAAAATAAACTAATTCTCTCTCATTATATCAGCAACAATGGCACCCAGTTTTTAGTGATTTTCGTCTTTCTAATCATATGGTCGTAAAAGCTCAAGTTCCATACAATATTTCACTTATATTCAATTTTAGTCGATTAAAACTGCCAAAACATGGATCATAATTGATCAGAAATCAATAACGCTAACAAACAAACAAACAGGCATTTTTCTGAACATGTATATATTTTGTAAAACATACACATTTTTAATTAACAAACTCTATGATTTGAAAGCAAGCAGTAGCAACAGTTTTCGAAGTAAAGCGTTTTTATCTCTAACGCGCGAGATGTTGCCACTCGGAAAATGAGTGCAAAAATTAGTGTTTTCAGATTCTTTAATTAATAACTCGGCTGATTAAAGTCGTACGAAGATGGGAACAGTCGAAATGGGTTCCCACGAATTTTTGGAGTGGGGAATAATGTATTTAATGTTTGGCAATGCTATTTTTATTTCATTGTAAAACTTAGAAATTTTTGAAAGCGAGCAGTGGCAACACCTTTCGAAATAAAGCAAATTTTTATCTTCAGCGTGCGAGACTGTTGCCACTCGGAAAAACGAGCGCGAAAATTAGCGTTTTTAATTAACATCCCTGATTTTATCGTAGCTACTTTTTTTTTGAAAAAAGACCATCGACTTTTTCCAGGACCCAGAAAAGAATTGTAGAAAGTTCGGTGACGATAGCTATAGTAGCGCCTGAATTATTAGCGAACAGACTTATCGCTTTATATATATAGATAAAGGTATTAGTGCTATTATTATTATTATTATTATTCTAAATGTTTTCTTTGCTTTAATAAAAATAATCCCTTAGCAGTATCAGTAGTATTTTTTTATAAAGAGATCAGAAATGATTTTCTTCTGTGAACATTGTGTTAAAATGTTTCTGCTCCAAGATCTGTCTGTCTAAAATACTTCCAGGAAAAAGCCAAATTATTGCATCAAATCGAGAGATATATAGAGGAAAAAAGTTTTTGTTTCTTATAAACTGTTACCGTTAGCCACATACCTTTTAAAGGAAAAGAAATCTTCATTTAGTTGACTTCTTTACTTTAGTTTCCGATAACCGCCAACACGATCAGCTGGAAAGAAACGTATAACAGTAAAGATTTTATCTTTGCCATTGTATCAGTGCTCTTTGTTCAGCAACTAAAGACATTTTCGACTCCTTTCTGCCAGATTCTTTTCAGTAAATGGGTATTATTGTTCCAATGTTTGGGTAAATGAATACTTTTATGTCTAAGTTCTGTCCGGCATGGCAGAGGTTCTCGGAATTGCTTTTTTCATTGTTACTTTCGCTAAAATATGCGTTATTTAATCAAAGAGAATTATTTATTAATAAAACTATGTCATTTTTTGCGTAAGTAAATTAAATAAATGAAACTAATAATGGAATTTAGTAGCAATTAGGGATCAAAAATAGTTTTAGAAGTAATAAATTAATTTTGGGAAAAATATTTTTGTGTGAGTACGGGTTCTCGTAATGGATGGAATCCACAGAGAACCAACCCATGATAGCTTGATAAAATCTATTTTCTCAAAGAAAGACTTTCAGTTCTGGAATTTTCCACAATAAATATTTATACAGCTCTTCTCAGCATCACATAGCACAGTCAGTCCTTGAAACTACTAAGAACGTTAAACACAACGCAATGCAAACTGTATCTAAAACGCGAAGCTCTCGCGGATCTCAGTGCTCCGAATTCAGCTCTGTACTAACCATAACTGAGAGCATATGCTCTTGCCAGTCTTACTTAGTATTCAACCTTCCGCCACAGAATTTCTAGTACCTTCCATGTCTCAAAATTACTGGAAGGCATATGAGGACCAGATACGTATAAGATCAGTTACAGTTATTCATTACAATATCCATTATACATATACAGAGACCGGACCAAAATGTCGCCAAATATAACACAATCACCAAACGTTGCAAAATTTGGAGACTTTTGGTGATTTCTCTCCAAATTTGGCGACAAGAATTAGTCATCAAAACCATCGCTAGCTTGGCGATATCTCGTCAATTTAGCGAGATAGCCATTTTCTTAATGTTAAATAACTATGCCTCTGTAATCTTCCTTTTCGCGCAGAACATCGTTTCTTTCAAGCATTTCATGTTACGTTATGCGAAACTTACTAAAATTTCACTAAAAAATTATTTACATGTGTACAAAATTCGTAAAAATTTGTTTTCTAATAAGCAATGATCAGCACAACTAGAAGTGGTTCGAATGTTGAATTTTCTCGAATCTAAATTAAAAAATTCTCGAATCTCTCGAAACTTAAAGTTCTTGAATTTTTCAAATAAAAATAACTATAATAAGGAAACTTAAATTTTGTTTAGCATTAAAAGCTTCCAAATAAAGCAAAATGGGGAACCTTTTATGTTAATTTGCAAACGCAACACAGAATTTGTGTCACGAAAACCTAGTTTAAGAATACAGATCTTAAACATACACTTACGTTTGATAAGCAAATGGAAATGGGATTTAATTAGAGGTATATGTGTAAAATTCTTGAACTTGAGTTTCATTTTCACAAGCGTTTATTTACCTGACTCATAGTGTTTGCCGCTATAATCAAAAGTTTGATTAAAATTGCTGAGAACATCAGAAACTTTACTAAAGATCGAACAGGTATGGCTCCCAAACACTAACCGACTCGAGCAAATTTAAACTCCCTTGAGGTCAAGCCTCTGCATCGAAGAGATTTTTTAAATTTGGAGTCTATGGGTGAGGTTATTTGAGAAGGGAAGGTTAGAAGAAGAATAAAGCTGATGGTAGTTTTTTAGAGGGATGTTTAGAAGTTCATTACTAAGAGAGGAGGACTAAAATGTGAGAATGGTTATTAGGGAAAAAAGAAAAAGAAGAAAACTAGAAGAAAGGTCATTAGAAGGGCAAAGAGTCTTTCACACTTGGGTTTAACTGAGCTAACGGAGACAACTGACGTAGCCGACCCATCTCCCAAACCAGTTTTTTCCCATAGAGCAACAAGTTGAACAATCTGAACTGCAGGCATAGCGGAGGTAGTCGACACATGGAACTGACTCCGTTAGTTCAGATAAAATCCAGGGTGAATGGCCTTTTACTGTGTAGTGGATGAAGAAATTATTAGCCCATCAGATGAGACCAGATCTCGAACACTTTGTATCTTTGGGAAAGAAGGGAAAATTTAATAAAACAAGTTTTTACACCATTTACAAACAACATTTACAAGCACATGGCCACAGGTAGACAAGCCCGGTCGAGCCCGTCCTTTGAAACACGTTGTCTTCCTATGAATGAAGCCATTTTTTGTATATAGATAAACAGTTCGGTTTTACACACTATTGCATCGCAAGTTACAGGATAATTTTGAAGAAAAAAAATTGAAATTTGAGGATTTTCGACCTCACAACGTGCGAAGAAAAAAAGTGGCCTTTGCGTGCCAGCGCGCCGTGTAGCACAAGAGTTTAATTTTACAAGCGAATAAACTAAAACTTCCAGAATTTCATTATTTACACCATCTATAGAGCGGAAACAAACCTTTTAAATGGAATTCTAACATAATTTTTGATGTTTCTGGGAATTTAAAAAATTGTTCAACTTTTTGACGTTTAAAATTTTAACATCTGAAATAAAGCTTTTACATTTTCGCAAACTGCAAAACAAGCACCACTTCCACTTTTAAGGTGCAAAAATTATAAAAAGATATTAATTGAGGGATTTTCTATATATTTTTTTAAAAATAACCTGCAGAATTTTAAGTAGAAAAGGAGCTTTTAGGTAGCTTCGCGGCACTTCCTTTAGAGTCACGTGTTTCGCTTATAGTTTTGAAGATACGAGGTCGTTATACGAGACATTAAGTTTATTATGGAACACTTTTATCATTTTATAAACGTTCCCCCATTTCATTTTATAGAGATAAAAAATAGTGTTTCAATATAAAATGCTATTTCGAGACTATATCCCATTCGGGACTAATGCAAATTTTGGACTAATAATACATTTATAGGCTCTTGGGAGAGTTCATTTATTTCAAAGTAGTTAAGGGTAGTCATCACCTTTACGTAATCAAAAAGTAGCATTTTATTTTTTCGCATTTTTAGAAACTGTAGACATTTCTGAGTCTGTTGAAACAAACGGCGCTACAATATTCGAATTAGAACTTTAAAAATTATGAAATAAAGAAAACGATTCTGAGATAAATATTGCAAGATCGGGCATTTAAATCATCACCTGACGTATTTTACTTCCTTATACGAAGTAAAAATGAAGTATTGTAATCGCGACAAGTTTCAGGCAGCATATTTCAACGAAAATATCCATTTTGACCACCATCGAATGCAATTTAACGATATTATTGCGTGACATCTGTACGTAAGGACAGAATAATAGACTCTTTTCCTCCAAAAAATTATAAAACTGTTGTAAAATGAATCCTGAAGAGAATTTTTCGTGGCATCTGCGCGTATGTACGTATCTCGCATAACTCAAAAACGAGTAGCCTCAGAACGTTGAAATTTTGTATATAGGATTTCTATAACATGTAGATGTGCACCCCGTATTTTGGTTGCAATCGGCCGCACCAAACGTATATAAATATATTTATATATATATATATATATATATATATCCACTCTGATCAGTGATCTCAGTTTCTTTACTCCTATATGTTTGTAAATTGTGCATTTTTTGCTTTAAAAAAATGATTGAATTATCTTCTTTTTATCTTCCGGTTAAGGTTTTTATGCCTTTAGGAAATCTGAAAGCAATATTTGATGAGTTATCAACAATTTTAAAGCTGTTTAAGTGTGATTAAGCCTAATTTTTAAATAACATGCCGGAAATATTTGTTTAGATTTAAAACAGCAGAAGAGTAGATTTGTTGCCAATCTAGGGAGATTAAGCTTCGCAACAACAAAGATAACGCTTCATTTATTATTGCGAATTCAATCATACTAAATCCTTTCTGGAATGTTTTGAGAAAATAAGTGTTTAAGATTTAGTTCGTAATTCTTAATGTAGATATTTTGAGTTTTTATGTATTTTTCCCTTGTCGCGAAGGGAGAATTGAATTAATTTAATGACAAACACTGAATCGCCTGTGAAAACATTTTCCTTTTTTGATTTGTTTGCTTAATTTCTTTTATACATCTTTCTAGATTTATTATAGTATTTGAATAGAACATGCGGCAAAGATTAGATAATTCTTCAAATGATATAAATTTTGTGCATTCTGAGTTATAATGCGAACGAAGTATAGCGCTGTTAAGTAAACCTAGCGCCAGAGTGTCGCTATGGTAAACAAATATAGCAGTTTTTAAAGAGTGCATTTATTCTATTGTAGTTTATGCGCTATAGACAAAGTAGATTTAATTCAATCCAATACGTTTAAATGAAATGCAAGAAAAAATGCGTATAATTTGATATTCCGTATAAGGAAGTTATGTGGTGTAGACATCAGATTTTGTACATCTGTACGCGCAACTGCTTACGAATGTTCATTTGTACGTCTGTACGCGCAGCTGCTTATGAATGTTCATTGCTTACGAATGTTGCTTTAATTTTTACTGTTAACTTCATGCGTATCGGTAAAGTTGAATGTGTCGGACACATTCAGAAAAGAATGGGCACTAGATTACGAAAGCGAAAGCAAGTAATGAAAGGGAAGAAACTTAGTGACGGTAAAACCTTCAGTGGTAAAAGTCGCTTTACGGAAACGAATTGCAATTTATTATGAAAATGCTATTATAAAATATTCAATTCTGTAAAAGATATGCAAAAGGCAGTGTTAGCAATATTTAACACAAACGTTCAACCGACGTGGAACCTACTCACAATTTTTGCCCAACAAGGGAGGATTCGTGGTATACATATCAAAGTGCGAGTGTGAGTGGTAATCTGAAATCGCGCAAACATAAAAATTCATTTCCACAACCTGTAATGGATGCTATTAAAGATATATTTAAAGATCTTAGCATGCCATTATTACTAAAAATGTGTTTAGGAGGGCATACACAGAATCCAAATGAATCGTTGAATCGTTTGTAGAGTCATTAGGTTACTTTTAAAAGCAAGAGAGATTAAAATATTAGCAATGCCTTCGCCGGGAATCGAACCACGGACCTCTGGAACACGCGCCAAGTGTGCAGACCACCACACCACGAAGGCATGCTAAGAAGGCGGGAGAAATACCTTATAGCTTTAATTTGGAAATTGTGTCCTAAAGATTCCGGGTGTGGTTAAGTTATTGTTAAGACAGCAGTGAATGAGGCAGTTATTATATAGAACGATGGTCAAGCTGGGCGATTACTTACCATGAATGCACTTAGATACCGAATTGGTGATAATGCAGTCAAGTTTGCAGCAAACACTGATTAACGACGTATTCAGTCAGCCGAAATAAAGGCAGAGATGTCTACAGTAGATGCTTGCAGAGCAAGAAAAAGAGCCAAACTTGTTGCAGTAACAGCTATTGAAGAACAGGAGGGTATGGTGTATGCAGCTGGGCAGTTTTTAACAAAACAGTTAATAAGTAGTTTTATTTGAGAGAAAATATATTGAAAATTTTGAAACTTTAAAACTATTTTTCTCAAAGTGGTGCACTCTTTAAAAACTCTATTATAGCTATTGATTTAAAAATTTCAGGCTAAGTTCATAATGATATTGCTGACAAAATGCACCTACCTTTTTCTCTGAAAAATTATTTCTCAAGTATTTAGATAACTTTACTTTAAAAAAAATTAATGCTTTTTCTGTTTTCTAAGATGCTATTGTATAATGGTGTTCATATGTTTCGATATTTTAAAATTTAAATAGGTGAAGAATCATACCTAATGATGTTTCCTCACAAAATTGTAAAAATTTTAGAACTGTAACTAAATTTATATTACTGTCAGTTTGCGCGCAGTGCTTTAGTACAAATTTAAAATTTTCGGAAAATATAGTTTGTTTTTTCTTTATAAAACAAATGCTTAGATACTGTTAGTAAAATTAATCAAGAAATATAATCATCTATGTATAGAAATGACACACTGAAAATTTCATAAAGCTATGACCATAACAATTTGACTTATTAAAACTCGTAATCAGCCAAAATTCTCATTTTTTTGGTTTGCGCAAAAGTGATGACTCCCCAAGTAGTTAAGAAAGACAATTTTTAATAGTGAAGAGAAACTGACGGCTGCCTTGGATTTAGGTAAAACATTGGGGAAAAATTTTCTTGTTAGATTTAATCTTTGCCCGTCTACCTTGCATTCTCTCTACAAACAGCAACTCAATTCATGCGTGTTTACATTGGTTCTCAAACTGACGCGTTACTTACACACCTATCACTCTAGCTCTAAGGAGTTATAATAATAACGGCAGTATCTGTTTACGCACTCGGCGAAAGCTTTTCCTTAGTATTGGTTACGGTTATCAATCTTTGGTACCTACAGGAAAACGCATTGCTTCTCTTCTTCATATCTTTTGCTTGTTTTCCTTCTCCTCTTATGCATCTTTTTCCTCTCCCATTCGCTTCTGGCCGTGATCGATCAGGGTATAATGTGTTTCTGCAAGTTTTTATAAGGAAATTATTATTATTTTTCTTTTCTTAAAGAAGACTCTTTGCGAAAATATCATTTGCTGATTTCTTTGTAGCCGAGGCTTTGGTGCTATATGAATGTCATATATAGGTTTTTCCGTCATTAGGCCAATACACCTTTTAGGGAATTTCTCTAATCTGAGGAAGAAAAAAATCTTGCTTTGGTATTATAAAAAAGTGCTTCACCTCATGCTATTGGCACATTTCTGTAATTACGTTTTATGAATTGTGCAAAGTGTAACATTTTTTGTCGCATTCGGCAAAAAGGCAGAAAGACTTAATTCCCTATTCTACTAGGTTTCAAATGTAAACAAATATGGCTGCTATGGTAAAACAAAATTACGCTTAGCAGCACTTAAACAAATTTTAAATTGTTGATAATTCTACAACTATTGCATGCAGATTAACTAAAGGCATAGCAAACTTTCCCGGAAGAATAAGAACGATATACTTCAATCATTTTGGAAGCAAAAAATGCACAATTTAGAAACATAAAAGAGTAAAGAAACTCAGATCACTGAGTCGGGTAACGGAGTGGTTATATATATATATATATTTATATACGTTTGGTGCGGCCGATTGCAACCAAAATACGAGGTGCACATCTACATGTTATAGCAGTCCTATATACAAAATTTCAACGATCTGAGGCTACTCGTTTTTGAGTTATGCGTGATATATACGTACAGACACCACGAAAAATTCTCTTCAGAATTCATTTTAAAGCAGTTTTATAATTTTTTTGGAGGAAAAGGGTCTTTTATTCTGTCCTTGCGTACAGATGTCACACAAAAACATCGTTAAATTGCATTCGATAGCGTTCGAAATAGATATTTTCTTTGAAATATAGAACTCGGAATTTTTCGTGATTATAGTACTTCCTGTACTTCGTACAAGGAAGTAATAAGGAAAAAGACGGAATTTGTTAGCTTGGTGCAAGACCAACAATATCTTCCAATGATGTGAAAAAAAACCCTGATGTTGACACCTCACGACATCCATATATGACACTCTGTAATTGGTAGTATATGACTACGACCAACGACTGCGAAAATAAAGACTGGATAAGGACGTTTAATTCAGGTATACAGATATATGCGTTTTACCTAAACGTATATATCTGTATACCTGAATTTATATTTCTGAACCTACACTCATGTAAATAAATTAAGGATAATTCGGAGTCACGCGGAAATCGAACTCTAAAATAAATATATCACCTGTAACATCACTACACACATCTTCAAGAATCATATGCAAATTTCAAGAAGTAACCAGATGACACCGATGGTACGTCACAATGACGAGAGTGATATATAAGGAATACAGGCAAAGATGTAAAATTGTTCGCAGGCGCTTTATAAGCATTTCAGGGCAATAACCGAATAGTTATGAAACAAAGGACGCATTTGGATGATTTTTTACGTGGTAGAATTATCGGCCGTCTGGAATGTGGGCGTACCCAACTGGAAGTATCAGACGAACTTGGAATTGCCCAGAGTGTCATCTCCAGGCTTTGGCAACGATTCCAAGATGATGATAATGTGAGTAGATGTTACAGCACAGGTCGCCCTAGAGTTACAACGCCGAATGGTGTATGGTGTAGTGTATTTAATTATGGCAAAGCACACTAGGGCTATCTGCCTAAGGGAAGGGATGCCTTCGTGGAGGACTTTCTAAGGGAAATTGACTCGTATACACGTTACACATGGGGAAAACCACGAAAACACCCATGTCCGTTCGCGGGATTCGAACCTCGGACCGAACTACCAGTGTTCAGCGACTTTACCACTCGGCCGCTGGTGGGCGCTTACAACGCCGAATGAGGACCGGTATTTGGCAGTTACTGCCAAAAGAAACAGGCGGAGCACAGCCTCAAACCTGCCTCGTCATCTCTCTTCAGCCACTGGAACGACAATTTCAAGAGTGCCAGTATACAGACGCTTAGGGCAGATTGGTTTATATGCTCGTAGACCTGTCAGATGCGTTCCACTTACTGCAACTCACTGTCGCCTGCGGCTAGCCTGGAGTAGAGAGCATGCATTACAGACACCGCAACAGTGGGCTCGTGTGATGTTTTCCGAAGAGTCCAGGTTTAGCTTGCAGTCTGATTCTCGCCGGACGTTCATATGGGGAGCTCCAGGTACCCGTTATCACCAAGAAAACATCATTGAACGACACCGTTACGGTGGTGCAGGAGTGCTCGTTTGGGGTGGAATTATTCTGGGTTCCAGAACTGGCATGCATGCTCAAATTGGGAACATGACAAGCCAAATCTATCGGGACGTCATTCTGGAACAACATGTACGTTTGTTTCGGGGCGCCATGGGCGCACACTTTGTGTTTATGGATGACAACGCCCGTCCTCACCGTGCAAACATCGTAAGCGAATGCCTTCAATCGGAGGATATCACCCGTATGGACTTGCCAGCATTCTCACCTGACTTGAAGCCAGTAGAGCACGTGTGGGACGTACTTGGCCGACGAGTTGCAGCCCGTCAACCTCCTCCTACATGTCGACCGGAACTTCGGAGAGCATTGATTTTTGAGTGGTGTAATATTCCCCGAGATCAGATTGATAATTTGATACTCAGCATGCCTAGGCGTTGTGCGGACTGTATTGCATCGTCTGGGAGACATACAATGTATTAACAATCATACCAAACATGTAATATTGGTTTTTTTGTAAATAGGTATTTTTTGTAATTTGTTTCAGGGAGAAAAAATCGCTAATTTTTTTAATAATATCAAACATATAGCATCTTTTTTGCTCTTTACCTTTTGTTTAATAAATAAGCTTTACAAATAAGTCAATTTTGTTTTGCTTCTAACTCTGCCTTTGTCTGATTTTGTATTATCCTTAATTTATGGACATGAGTGTATTTCTGCCGATTGCTGTAAAAAAAGGGACGACTTTTTTAAGCCGGATGGTAAGGGGTTGGCTTTAAAGTCCTCCCTTTTTTATATCAATCCGCAGAACCAAACTTTTATATATATATATATATGTGTGTGTGTGTGTGTGTGTGTGTGTGTAAGAAAATAAAGAATATGTAAAAGATTAAATTGGCATCGTAAATTAATTTCCTTTCTCTAGTCTAAAAATAGCAACTTCTATTTGAACTGCGTCATTTCATGAAAAATCTATGTCATATGATTCTTACGTAATTCTGATGATGTAAGTGAAATTAAAATTCAAACAGCCAATAGTAATTTTACAGCAATATTAATTGTTCAATCAAAATGCTTTGAGAACCAAAACCAATTCAGTTTGACTTGAGATTTCATCCTGAACATTATGCACTTGCTTTGTTCGCTTTGGCTTAGCTGGACTGCTGCTTCAAAGTCATCAAAAATGTAAACTTTTTCGAATAGGCACATTGGATGTGCCGTTCTGTGTGTAGTCGCAACATGTTGCTGAAAATAAAACTGAAGATTTAATCTGCCTTCGCCTGCAATTTCCTAGTCACTATGGATCACTACTTCTACGCCATCCAAATTCCTGCTCCTGAATATATTACATATATATGTTTTCTGGAGATTGCCATTAAAAAGGGAGGTGGACCACTAGATGCTATAGCTGCCGCCCATGTACAAAATTTCAAAGTTCTATGGTAATTTCTTTTGAGTTATGCGGGACACATTCATGCATACATACATAAGTACGTACAGAAATATCACTTTGAATTCATTTTAAATGCATTTTACAACTAGTTTCGAAACATACAGTCTTTTTTCTATTTGTATGTACACATGTTACGGAAAAAAATAGTCAAAATGGTTTAAGGAACGGTCAAAATGAATATTTCCGTTGAAATATAATATGCGAAATTTTTTGTTACTACAGTACTTTCTTTGCTCTAAACAAATAAATGAAAAGACATTGATTGTTTTTTTTTCTTGCCTAAATATCAAGACATAATATTATGCATGGTATCTGAATATATATTAAGCTTATTTCAAAAATGGTTTAAAATTAATTTCTTTTTAATTATACCTGACACGCCTTATTCTATGTCCCCTCTCTTCGTTAATTTTATATTATGTCCCATGTTTTTCTACATTCCTTTCTGACACGTTTTTAAATATCTATAATCCATCTCTTTTGCAGTTAGCGCGCAAGAACATTTTGAAAAGTTAGTAATTTCGGTAAGAATCCAATTTTAATAAGCTCTTTCATGCACTGAAAGTTGGCTAAGTCACTAAAGATAGAAATCTCTGGCCCTGTTCATAGACGCCAGTTTACTGAACTGAACTACAGTTTACTGAACGATTTCGCAGCGTGTTTCAAGCGCTGGAAAGTTCATTACATTTTCTGTAATTAAGATTTTGTTCTGATGCATTAGCACTGATATCCATAGTAACGTTATTCAAATCGTCTGCTTCGTCCACTGTAAATAACGAATTTGCTCAAGAGTTCCGTTGTGTAAAATTCATGGTAAAATATCGAATTTATTGTCTCAAAAATTTTGTTTTTATATATTTCGAAACTTCTTACCCTCGAGGAAAATTCTCAGTAAACTCCAGAATCAAGGGGGTGGAAATTTTGTTCGCTCGTCTGAACAAAGTTCGATTTTCTAATATGAAAGTCACATTTTTCATCAAACTGCGCAAGAGAACAGCAACTATTCAATAAAGGGATAGTAATTCACTCACGCGAGAATAGAATATCTGAATAGCATCGAGTGATGTGGAAATGAAATTTCAAATTACTACGTTTAAATTCAATGTTTCCCATGCGATGAGTTTTCAGCGAGCTTCCTGGACCTTCAAGTGCTATCCTAAGTGATCAGTAACTGCTTTAAAGAATTAGTCATTTTATTGCAAGGTGTAATTAAAAGTAGTCTGACTATCAGTTGTAACATACAATAGTGGTCGTCAAACTGTGTTACATGGTGTTTCCAAAATCAGAATTCGAAAGAAATTTTTGACACAATGCAGACTATCAGAAAAAACGTATTTTTTTATGCATTTAACGTTTAGCTTACTACGTGGCGGCCAATGGTAAAATAAGTAAAATTATGGAGTAGTTGTAGTTACATCGCTTCATTAGTCAAAGAATAAAGGTGCAACAGCCCACTGTTGAATGGCGGGATATTGAAATGTGAAACCAGTAATTATTTTCTTATTTTTAAATACACATTTTTCAACAAGGAACGTGAACAAAGGACTACGTTTCACTTCCAATTGGTAACTATTTTTCCTTCTCTTTGGTTTGGTTTATGTGATTGGCAAAGCTTCGGGGACTATCTGCCTAACAGGAGCGATGCCTTCGTGGAGGACTTTCTGAAGGAAACTGGCTCGTATAAACGTTACACATGCAGAGAACCAGGAAAACGCCCATGCTGCCAGCCCGTTCTCGGGATTCGAACCTCGGGCCGAATTACCGGTGTTCAGGGACTTTACTGCTCGGCCATTGGTGGGCTATTTTCCTTCTCTCTATGCACGAGTACATACATGTAATCAGATTGTCAAAGAATCGAACAGAGAAGGATTTGCTTGCAAAGAACTCTGAAGGAGGGAATATTTTTTCTGGGGTGTGATGAGGTGTAGGTTAAGTACTTAGTCGAATATGTCATTGATAGAAAATGATACAGCATATCAATAGCAATGAGCGCAGTCAAAGTGATTTTAGAAGTGTCAAAAAGATTTATTTACGTGAAAATCGTCCTCGGAGAAGGCATGGATGTTTATAAATGTATAGTGTCTGTGTGGTATGGGGCACTCTAAATACAGTATGCGGCGAGCCGAAAGTCCTCTCAAGAGGTTGAACAAGTCGTACTGCCACCTTCATGGTGCTCAAGGCTCCTGGCGACGACAGGCACAATCTTGAACTTCTTGCCACGATGACTTTCGTGGGCTTGTTCTGATGTTACTATCAGACAAGTGAGATAAGTTACAACACAACAACATTTGCAATAAAGACACTCATTACATATTATCACAAAGGTGATTAATTATTCAGGTTATTCATAAACAGCAGAAACGTGCCAATCGTCAGAATCACTGTCGATATGGTGCAACGCTATCTGTTGAAGAAATTGTAAATACATATCCTCAGCTACCTCTCTCTATAATACCTCACCTAATGATTAGCTTTCGTGCAAAGCAAATTCTATTACTTCAATTTATCTAATTTAAAAAAAAAAAGTCTTTTGAAATATTTCCAGGTGTTTTAGCTACTCACCGCACGATAGTTAACGAACAAAAGCTGATCTTTAATGATTTAATGAACAAAAGTTTGTCTTTGAGTACGCAAAAAGAACTTTTCAATAAAGGGAACAACAGCTTATCCCTGAAAACTCGATAAATCCCTAAAATCTTTTTTATCCCTGAAAACCCGATAAATTGATCATAAGAGAAGGTTGCAGACGTAGATATGTATGAATAATGATTATAACTGAAAGGAAATGAAAGAGTGGGGGATTTCAAAGGCAGACTTTTCTAACTTCAGTTCTGAGAGCTGAACACAGAAAAATAACACTTTTTTTATCTTCTGGGAGAAAGAAATATTCATTCGTTTTAAATGAGAACTGCTTTGGTGTAGATTTCAAATTAATGGTAAAATACAGAAACACATGATAGTATACGGAAGCTTTAATAAATATTACTGAATATAAATCAATTTATTAATATTAAATTTAGACTTTACAATATATGAACTTAGTAAAGATCGTGTTTGCTAACATTTTATTGAAAATTGAGGCGATATTAATGCTTTTGGTCTAAATTTTATTCAAGCAGTTTAATACTGTTAATTTGGATTAATTCGAAAAGATATTTATTACATAATAGCGGAAGTATCCGATGCCAGTTTAGTTAGACTGAGAGAACAGAGAGAACAATTGAGAGAAGGATACCGCATTTTTCAACAATTTAAAACTTTAAAACGCTTTCTATATGTTTACTTGTTTGAATTTTTTTTGTTTGTTCTAATACCTCCTAGAGGGCAGTATTAATCAGGCATTTTATTTCTAATTGAATTTACCCCTGGTTTTATGAATATTCCCGCCATTTTACATAAGATACAAGACAGTGAGAGATGGCTTCGACGTCCACTCAGCAGAAAAAGAGAAAAAAGGAGGTTGTGAATTGGAAAGACAAGAAGGATATACGTTTGATGAGTAACTCGATAATTGATGATAATAACTCGATGATTGATGTTGGAACATGGAAAAGAACTGTAAGAAAACCAATAATTGTAAAAGAATACAACAACAAAATGGCAGGAGTGGACCGCCTGGATCAGGTTTTATCAAATTATCCTGCTGTTAGAAATAAGCAGAGATATGCGAAAATGAGCGCTTTCAAAGTTTTTAATTAATATTTCGGCTGATTAATGTCGTACGAAGATGGGAATAGTCAAAATAGCTTCCCTCAAATTTTTGGAATCGGGAATAATGTATTTAATGTTTGGCATTGCTATTTGTATTTCATCTTAAAATTTAGAAAATACAAGTTAATGTAATTGCAATGAAAAACTCACTTTACTTACAATGTAAAACTTAGAATTTGCAAGAATTTACAAACTGTAGGATATGAAAGTGAGCAGTGGCAACAACTTTCGAAATAAAGCAGATTTTCGTTACTGCGAGACTGTTGCCACTCGGAAAAATGAGGGAAAAATTATCGTTTTTCCTAATTTTGTAACCAATCCCTTAACATAAACTGTTGAACTAACTGTGACAACAAGGCTGCCCTCTGGTGAGTAGCCAGAGAAGTGCTTCAGAAAAACCCAAGGCTCCCACTTGATAGGTTGTATCAGATTTTGTTGTAACCAGTCTCTTAACATAAACTATTGGACTAACTGTGATAGCAAGGCTGCCCTCTGGTGAGTAGCCAGAGAAGTACTTTAGTAAAAGCCAAGGCTCCCACTTGATAGGTTGTATCTGATCTTGCTCTGTAAAGTTAAATGTAATGTCCGTGTGCAACTTAAACCTGTTAATAAATACTTGTTTCACTATACAGGACTCTTCTATGACTCTATCTAAAACGACCCCTTCACAATTTTTATTAATATCTCTGATTTGAACTACTTTTTTTTTGGAAATAAGTCGACGTGGACCTTTTCCAGGACCCAGGAAAGAATTGTAGCTTCTTTGCTGACGATAGCTATAGTAGTGACTCAGTTTTTAGAGAACAGACAAATATACTTTCTTCTTTATTTAAATAGATGATAATGCCAAATAAATCACATAATTTAATGCTAAGGTTATCGGAAATCTTAGTATAACACAACAACTTATAACACATAATATGTATTATATAATTTTAGCAATAAGAAAGGACATTTCAGTGAATTTATCTTAAACAATAATTATCTTGTTCACAAAACAAGTAACAGAAAAAAATGTTTAAAAGTAAAGGAACAGGAAGAAAAGTAGAGAAATTCATTGGTTCCTGGGGAAAAAAATGGAGGATGGAGGTAAAGAAGTGATCAAGAAAAGAGTGGAATTCTTGAAACGAGAAAAATCTAAAAGCTAAATAAATAAAGTTCAGAAAAAAAGTACAGGAGAAACTCTTTATCAAAGTCTTGGTTACTTTAAAAGAAATAGGACTTCAGGCAATTCGAAGTTTTCACTCGTCACTTTGTTTTCGCGTTCAACATGTTTACAATCCCTCCTTTGTTCATTAAAGCAGTTCTCGTAAATGGCAGTTAAACTCAAGACCTCCTTTCTTTTAGGCTTTCGGCTTTTCACTCCTATTGTATTACATTTTTTGTTCTCTCTTCTTTTATCATGAGATCGAAAAAGTTTTAATTAAGAGTAGTTACCAGACTTTTGTACATGTTTAGAAAAGACAGATTCAGTTAGGATTATGTAATACGATATAACTCTCCACAGTGCTCTAACTTGAAGTTATTCTGGGGTAAATTTTAGATTCGAGTTTTCCTATTTACATTATGTATGATTTGTGAACTAACAAAATTAACATGAGATAATGAAGCATTAGGTCGTGAGGCCATTGCCATTCTTTCCATGCGTGCTGTTGTGTAGTACTCCCGATTCGCAGTGGAAAGTTCCGTAGCTTGAATCACGATGAAGACATAGCTGATTTATCACATTTTTCAATAAATTGGCAAAATTCTCTATAGTAATGTCTGGACTAAGATACATAAGCCGATATTTCATCATCATCTAGTATATTGTGACTGGGTCTCGTTCACGCGCATTCTACCCTGAGTGCTGTAATTGTGCCATTGGGAACGTAACTACTTAGCATTTTAGTTTTTTCAATTTTAGTTAAAATTAAGCAGCTGTTATTGTGGCAGAGGCTTTTCATCTAACATTATTGAAAAAGCGATTAAAAATGATCATACCAATACGTCAAAAAGCACCCTCTTTTAGAAGAGTATAAGAATTATGTTGTCATTCCTTTCTGCCCATGAATTAGCCCTTTAAATTGTCTTAAAATTAAAATTATTGACCCTGTAAAATTGACACTTTTTTCTGTTCTGTCAATAAAATTCGCAGTTCCATAATTAAGTACTTCATTCAAGATATGAACTCTTGGAGTTATATACGAAATTTCTTGCCAACACGGTTTACTTTACCTTAGTCAAAATAAGAGAAGCTTAAAATTTCGCCCTGAGGAAAATGAGGAATGTGTTAAGAAAAAAAAAAAACACATTCTCTTTTCTCTTCTTACCAACACTGCTGGTCAGAAAATCACATATTACATTTTTCTGTAATTAAAGTTATTAAAAAACCATCTTCTGTTGGCGAATTAGATTTTCTAGAAGCGTTTTACATTCACAAAAATCTTTCATTTCTAGTTAACTATCCCACTTCCAAACCGTTTTTACCTACAGCTTTTAAGGAAATTATTTCACAGTTATTTTCATTTTTCAGAAATAGATGGCATTAATAGCTTGGCTTCCTTCCCTTATTCTTATCGCCTTTTTTCATCTTAACACTGGCTCCTCTCTTGTCATTTGCACTTCTGCAACTTAACAAGGAAGTTATAGATTTAAACCTTCGAAACTAGTCCTGCAAATTTATGAATATTGCGCTGATTCTGGTTTCTCTGAATCTTCGAATAAACAATATTCGGCATACTATTTTAATTGAAACTATCCAAATGTGCCAAAGAAGTAACTAAAAACAAATAACAATTAATTTTAAAATGTGTTTTAATAATTTTATGATTAAATGTGTATAAATTGAATAAAGGAACTTTTTTTTTAGAATTTAAGGACGAGAATCTTACATAAAAAAATGTTCCTAATCAATAGATACCACTTCGCTTTAGGTTTCTGGCCTTAGCCTACTAACCCAATTTCGGAAATGGTTTTAAGCAAATGATGGATGCATAACGTACTAGGTAATAAGTCTTGACAATCATCCTTCAGTCTGTGTTTGATACATAAAGTCAAATGATTAATTACTGCCTGGCGAAGGTAGATTGAGGGGAGTAGAAAGGTAGGATTCATCACCAGTGAATGTTCCGAAGTTTCTTTGGCAATTTAGATTCAGCGGATAAAAGGTTATTTTTCGAGTATGCCAATCTTGGGAAAAAAATAGCGCTACATGAAAATGGTAGACGCTCAAAAGCGGTGCAAGAATAATGGCCATTGCTCCTGAGATTAACGTAATGGAGCTCAATCACCTGCCATCTTATTTTTAATGCTGGCTCAAATCAAATTGCCAATAAAGTTGTAATTACCGGTACTCTGCATTTTATGGAGTTCAAGGCTGTCGGCTAGCATAGGCAGGTGGAGTGGATATAATTAAAGTTATTTAAAGTTACGCTAATTAGATCTTCGTGAAGCGCGCTTTGGTAGACCTTTCCGCTGACGCAGGGTATACATTATACGGAGTATGGTGAAAACCAATTAAAAATATAATGAATAAAAAATAATAAATAGAAAATAATAGTTGAAATTTCAACCACTAGTCGAGAAGAGAGCATAAAAACTAAAAAAAAAAAACTTAAATTGGAAAAGCAAAACTTTATTTAATCGCTGTATTTGTTCAATGTGCAGTACATCTGCGTCTTTCACAAGTTCAAAATGTGTTATAGGCTTTTCAACAGTAGCGCGAAGTGTTTCTCTATGACGTATTATGCTTGATTTTAATTCAGGCACAGTCCGTATAATTCATCAGTAGACACGATCTTTCAAGAAGCTCCACGACTAGAAGTCACAGGGATTCAGGTCCGAAGAACGAGGAGACCAGGTAGTCACAAAATGTCTCGAGATTACGTGACCATCTACAAAGTCGGTACGAAGCAGTGCCTTTACTAATGTGATGCCAATATGAAGTAGTTCACCATCTTATATGAAGACAGCAGTCTTTAAACATGTCCATTCTAGTAAGACACCATGACTTGATACATCAGTAGACACGATCTTTCAAGAAGCTCCACGACTAGAAGTCACGGGGTTTCAGGTCCGAAGAACGAGGAGACCGGATAGTCACAAAAAATCTCGAAATTCCCTGGCCATCTACAAAGTGGGTACGAACCAGTGCCTTTACTAATGTAATGCCAATATGATAGTGCACCATCTTATATAAAGACAGTGGTCTCTAAACATGCTCATTCTAGTAAGACACCATGACTTAATTCATCAGTAGACATGATCTTTCAAGAAGTTCTACGACTAGAAGTCACGGGGATTCAGGTCAGAAGAATGACGAAATCGGGTAGTCTCAAGAAGTCTCGAAATTACCTGGCCATCTCCAAAGTGGGTACGAAGCAGTGCCTTTACTAATGTAATGCCAATATGAGGTAGTGCATTAGTCTCTAAACATGCTCATTCTAGTAAGACACAACCATTTACTGCTGAAGAAGGATATATGAAATTCGCAGTGTCGTGCACCCTTGCTGGAACGCCTTTAAGCGCGTCAGGAGTGTTCTGTCCTGAGAAAAAGGGACCAAGAGTTGACTCTTGGTCTCTTTTTCCCAGACAGCAGTAATGTAATTTGGATGCAGAGACAGTTTATGCACAATATTAGGATTGGTAGTGCTCCATAAGCGAGAGTTTTGAGTATTGACCGTTCCGTCTAGAGTAGGTCGGGCCACGGGTGGTCCGCTGAAGGTAATTTAGTGGCTTCACATTTGAATTTGAGGAAAAATTGAAAAAATTTTAAGAAATATTGATTTCAAGAAAAATTGCTTTATCAGCTTTTTGTCGTAAAAAATAACTTTTTTCCTCTTATTCTTAATATTGTTACGAATTTGGTATTTAAAAAGCAAATGTTAGTTCAATTATAAATTAAATGGTTTTATTTCTCGCGCAGTGCAGCGCGTGACGAATATTAAAAGAAAGCTAAGCCGGAAAATTGAAAATACAAGAGCGCGTGCATTAAATAAATAAATAACTCTTTTTCATTTCGAGAAAGTACTGGAAAATTCTAGCGCGTGATTTTAAAATGTTATAAAAGGAGGAAAACATCTCAGTTCGTAGTAGTTGCTTAGTTTGTTGTTGTTTAGAAAACTACTGTTGTTGATTGTAGCGAATTCGCGGATTAACGTTCTTTAGCTGTTTTGAATTACGTTCTATTGGACATTTGAGTAGTTAAAAGAAAACTACTGTGAGATATTGTAATACTGCGTGATAATTTGAGAAAATTTAAGCATTTTTGTTGTGATAATAATAAATTTTTGTTCATTTTTCATCGGACTTGTGCATTCATTTAGTAACGAATCCGTACGCACGCAACAATTTTTGGTGTCAGGAGTGGGGTTTGAATGCCAATAACAAGAGCGATGGAAGAGCAGTTAAGGCAATTGATAACAGCTTTTGCCTCGTTTAAAGAAGAAATGAAAGAAGAGATGAAATCTAGCCAAGGAAAGATGGAAGGGGCCGTCAACTCTGTTAAGGACGAAATGAAAGCCGTTCAAGCTGGTCAAGAAAAGATTGAAGCAGGTCAAGAAGAAATGAAAAGAGAGATTACCTGCATAATAGAAAATAAATTTGAAGCTATGGAAGGCAGAATTGACACAGTTGAAAATAAAGTTGGACTAATTGAAGAAAGAGTTTCTTCGGTGAAAGAAGAAATAGAAGAAAGAGTTTCTTCTGTAAAAGAACATATAGAAGGGAGAGTTTCTGCTGTGGAGGAACGAATTGAAGGAAGAGTTTGTGCCGTCCAACACCAAATCGAACAACAAATTGATGAGAGAGTTTCTGAAGTTGCCAAAGAAATGGATACTTTAAAGAAATTCGTAGCGTCGGCAGGGAGCAGGAGTGATGATTTTAAATTCTTACCAATGCCTGCTCGTCCACCTCTGAAGCTATCCACATATGATGGGAAGACCTCCTGGCAGGTGTATAAGACACAATTTTCTATCGTGGCGGATGCGAATGGATGGGATTCCCAAGCTAAGGCCTGTCATCTCGCCGCTTCTCTAAGAGCCGACGCAGCGGATATCCTTCAGACTCTTCCCGAAAACAAAAGGTTAGATTTCGAAGCTCTGTCCGGCGCCTTGGAGTTGCGCTTTGGGGAGAAGTGTTTAAAAGACTACAGCAGGCTCCAATTAAAATCTCGTCAACAGAAGCCTACCGAAACACTTCAGGAGCTCGCCGCGGATGTTGAAAGGCTGTCCCATCTCGCCTTTTCGGAATGCCCGACAGAAACAAGGGAAATCCTGTCCTTGCAATACTTTATCGACGGCATCCGAGATACTGAAATACAGAAAGTTCTACGAATGGCGGATGTAAAAGATTTAAAAAGTGCTCTAGTGTACGCCATGAAATTTGAGGCAGCCCAGCAAGCCACTCGTCGAGACCGCCACCCAGTCAGAGCTGCTCAAGTCCAGGAGCCAGGGGATCAAGTCACCGCTCGACTTGACGATTTAACTAGACAACTGAACGCCTTGAGACGGAATATTGGTGAGAAGAAACCGACCGTTAAGTGCTGGAACTGCGGTGCTGAAGGACACATACGAAGAAACTGCAAAACACCCCAGGGTACTGATGTTAAGACCGCTTCTAACAAGCAGCAGGGAAACTAATTAGTGGCCATCTCGCGGGGCGGAGGTTGCCAGATAATGAAAAGCCCCCGTTTAAAGCGCTTCAGATTTCTGCAATGAGAGGCGGCAGTAATGGACTTTTCATAATAGGACATATTAATGGAGTTCCGTGCAATATGACTATAGATACAGGAGCCAGCGTCACTATCATCCAAAAAGATTTGGCTCAACAACTAGAAAACAAACTTATCTGGACGCCGCCCTGCATTATCCTCCAGACTGTGTCCGGTGAGAAGATCGACATCGACGGAAAAGTAAATGTTAACATCACGTTTGGAAGTGCCGCTTACCATCACACGGCATATGTAGCAGAGATCACTGATTCTTGCATACTCGGATTGGACTTTCTAAGGAAATACAATTTTTCCTTGGATTTTAAAAATAACGAATTGCATTCTACATCTGAGGAATAACGAATAAATAACGAATTGCATTCTACATCCGAGACATAGCGTTATTTATGAGACATAGCGTTTAAAAATAACGAATTGCATTCTACATCTGAGACATAGCGTTATTTCTCGTTAATGATGAAGAAGTTAAATCTGTCCATAAAATCGTAGCACAAGACTATATCACAATACCGGCAAGAACAGAAATTTTACTTCCTGGATCCATAGCCGAAAATAGAAATTTCCGCTACGGCATCATAGAATATCCCAATAACTGTAATATCCCAAAAGGAGTACTAGTAGCCTCAACACTCGTCGACCTATCCAGAACGGTTATCGCGGTGAGAGTCGCCAATGTAACTGAAAAGTCGAGAGTTATTAAGAAAGGTGAAGTGGTTGCAACATGTACTCCAGTAACCAGCGTTGAAAGAAAGAGTAACATCCCAGAATCCGTGTCCTCAGAGAGCATTACATCGGAGTTATTGCAGAATGCACAATTAAACGATAAAGAGAAAAATGCTGCCGATCGCGTCATTAAAGATCTTCAAGTTGTTTTCTCCCGCTCGTCTTCTAACGTGGGTCGAACTAGTTTGACACAACATAGAATAGATACTGGCGATCATCCCCCGATCAAGCAACATCCAAGACGTCTACCGTTTGCTAAACAGGAAGAGGTGCGAACACTGTTAAAAGATATGGAAGAAGGCGATGTCATCGAGCCTTCAGCGAGTCCATGGGCATCTCCCATCGTTCTCGTCAGAAAGAAAGACGGCTCAACAAGATTTTGCGTTGACTATCGCCGGTTGAATGAGGTTACGAAGAAAGACAGTTACCCTCTTCCTAGAATTGATGACATTCTAGACACTCTTTCTGGAAGCAAGTGGTTCTCAACACTTGATTTAAAGAGTGGGTATTGGCAGGTAGAAATCCATCCTGATGACCGAGAAAAGACGGCATTTACTACGGGACAAGGACTTTGGCAGTTCAAAGTGATGCCGTTTGGACTGTGTAATGCGCCGGCAACATTCGAACGTCTTATGGAGACTGTTTTGAAAGGCCTTTCCTACGAAGCCTGTCTGATATACCTGGACGATATCATCATCATCGGAAAGAGTTTTGAAGAGCATCTAGAAAATCTAAGAAAGGTGCTTCAGAAACTGAAAGAGGCCAATCTGAAGCTGACTCCCGCTAAATGCAAATTGTTTCGAAAGGAAGTGACTTACCTGGGACATGTCATCTCTGCAGAAGGTGTGCTCACGGATCCTGAAAAGGTATCAGCGGTTAAATCCTGGACGCGTCCCGAAAATGTCCATCAGCTGAGAAGCTTCCTAGGGCTTTGCACCTACTATAGGAGATTCGTGAAGAACTTTTCTTCCATCGCAAGACCACTTCACAAGCTGACAGAGAGCAAGCAAAGATTCTTGTGGACAAAGGAATGCGAGGATGCATTTAACAACTTAAAGGAAGCTTTAACATCTGCTCCAATCCTGACGTATCCTCAGCTCGACAGACCATTTATTCTCGACACCGACGCGAGCAATGAAAGTGTCGGTGCTGTTTTGTCCCAAGAAATAGACGGCCAAGAACGTGTAGTAGCTTACTGGAGCAAGTGCCTGTCTAAACCGGAGAGGAATTACTGTGTCACAAGGAAAGAGTTGCTCGCCATAGTCAAAGCTGTAGAACATTTCCATCATTATCTATACGGGAGAAAATTCCTCCTCCGCACGGACCATGCCTCATTGGCCTGGCTTTTAAATTTCAAAAATCCTGAGGGTCAAATAGCCAGGTGGATACAGAGACTCCAAGAATATGACATCACTATCCGTCATCGTAAGGGATCATCACACGGAAACGCCGACGCCCTGTCTAGAAGACCTTGCCAAGGAAGCTGCGGATATTGTTCCAGGGTGGAAGCGAAATACGAGCTGCTGACTCCGGTCGCAAGACAAATTACAACATCAACATCGGCTGATCGAGACCCGTGGAGTGATGATGAAGTCAGGAAAGACCAGCTGGAAGACCGCGACATTAAACCCATACTTGATTTAATAGAGTCATCAAACAGAAAACCTATTTGGCAGGACATTTCTATCTGTAGTCCTACAACAAAACAATACTGGGCACTCTGGGATTCACTTCACATTCGAAACGGCGTCTTATACCGGAAATTCGAGTCGGATGATGGGAAGACGTTCCGATGGCAACTGATACTTCCAAGATCCCGGATTCCTGATGTCCTCAAAGAACTACATAACAGCCCTACAGGAGGTCACTTTGGAATTATGAAGACCTTACAGAGAGTTCGTGAGCGCTTTTACTGGAATAATGCAAAGAATGACGTGCAAAAGTGGTGCCGATCTTGCGATGCCTGTGCAGGTCGGAAAGGACCGAGGAAACGCAGCCGAGGCAGACTGCAACGTTACAACGTAGGTGCGCCTTTTGAACGTATCGCCTTTGACATCCTGGGACCTCTGCCACGAACTGCTGATGGCAACAAATACATACTCGTTGTCATTGATTACTTCACCAAGTGGCCTGAAGCTTATCCTATTCCTGATCAAGAGGCAGTCACAGTAGCTGAGGTAATGATACAGCACTGGATTTCCAGGTTCGGAGTGCCTCTTCAGTTACATTCCGATCAGGGAAGGAATTTTGCCTCGGCAGTAATCAAAGAACTATGCAAACTACTTGGCATTGATAAAACTCAAACGACGCCATTGCATCCCCAGTCGGACGGCATGGTAGAGAGGTTCAATCGAACCATCCTTAATAACCTCTCATTAGTGGTTTCCAGAAACCAACAGGACTGGGACAAGAAATTACCACTCTTTTTACTGGCTTACCGCAGTGCTGTCCACGAGACTACCGGCTATTCTCCATCACAGATGCTCTTCGGTCGTGACCTTCGTCTGCCTTGTGATCTATTGTTTGGCCGCCCTCCGGATGCTCCTTCATCGTCTGAGGAATATATTCAAGATCTCCAGGCCCGGTTTGAAGTGATGCACAATTTTGCACGAGAGCGAGTCAACTTGGCGACGGAGAAGATGAAGACCCGATACGACACAAGAGCTACTGAACATCAATTCCACGAAGGAGACAAGGTGTGGCTGTGGAATCCGACTCGACGGAAAGGACTTTGTCCGAAATTACAGTCACCTTGGGATGGGCCGTACACAGTCCTAAACAGGCTGAATGACGTCGTGGTTCGGATTCGTAAGTCTTCGAACTCTAAACCTAAAGCCGTTCATTACGACAGGTTAGCTCATTACTATGGCCATAGTACATAATGTAAATAATTGTAAATAGTATAAGACCATGGTCCTTTTTGTTTTTAAATGTGTATTTGATTTGATTTGTATTTAGTATTTGATTTGTATTTAGTATTTGTTTTATATTTAGTATTTGATAGCATTTGATTTGTTCAAGTTAGTTATTGCATTTATTGTTCATGTTGTTTGATATTGTAATGTAATGTTTATGCCTCAGTTGCATTTATGCCACAGTTGTAAGTTTAGCTTCCTATCCAGGGATTGTACTGCCCGGGACGTGCAGTCCTTGGGAAGGGGGCAGTGTTACGAATTTGGTATTTAAAAAGCAAATGTTAGTTCAATTATAAATTAAATGGTTTTATTTCTCGCGCAGTGCAGCGCGTGACGAATATTAAAAGAAAGCTAAGCCGGAAAATTGAAAATACAAGAGCGCGTGCATTAAATAAATAAATAACTCTTTTTCATTTCGAGAAAGTACTGGAAAATTCTAGCGCGTGATTTTAAAATGTTATAAAAGGAGGCAAACATCTCAGTTCGTAGTAGTTGCTTAGTTTGTTGTTGTTTAGAAAACTACTGTTGTTGATTGTAGCGAATTCGCGGATTAGCGTTCTTTAGCTGTTTTGAATTACGTTCTATTGGACATTTGAGTAGTTAAAAGAAAACTACTGTGAGATATTGTAATACTGCGTGATAATTTGAGAAAATTTAAGCATTTTTGTTGTGATAATAATAAATTTTTGTTCATTTTTCATCGGACTTGTGCATTCATTTAGTAACGAATCCGTACGCACGCAACAATATTTTAAACATTCTATTGACATTCCTGTTATTGTTTGGGATAACAATTTGTGAAAATGACGAATTTTTCAAAAATTTCACTTTATCTTATGCAATATGTGAACCACGTGAACATTAGAATTTATAGATTTACAGTGATACTCTGCAGTAAAATGCAAGTTTCTTGAAAATCCTACATTAATTAATTTTTATTCGAAATACGTGACGAAGACAAGTATCCAGGAATTCGCAAACATGCAGTCTTCATGTCTTCTATCTTTGGCAGTGCCTACATATATGAACAGCGTTTCAGTAAAATGAAAATCCTAAAATCAAAAACAAGAAAACAGCTGACAGACAGAAATTTGGAGTAAACTTTTACGAATTGCAACAACACAGATTAAAACGGATATCGAAGCTTTAATCAAGCAAAAGCAATGTTAAATTTAACATTGAAACCAAAGTAACTACCATCTCCCGACAGTAATGTAAGTTTTATTTTTTATTGTAAATGCATTTTGTAATATCGTTTTGTACAGTCATCTTTATACTTTTTTTTTTTCATAGTTAGGAAAGGTGGCAAAACATTTTAATTCAATTTCCGACTTTTCGCTTGACCTTTTGGAGCCAATGTATACATGTCCAAATCTCTAACACTATCTCTTCGCTTAGAAGAATTGTAAAGAAACCTCCTTTTTTATATAAATTTCCCGACTGCACTATTTTTTTGACAGATACGTGTTCCGCGGATCTTTGTGAATTTATTGATGTGGCTTCGGGCGTGAAAGATTGAAGACCCCTAATCTAGAGTAACATGTGACTCATCGGACCACAAAATATTCCAAGGTCATGCATTGTCAATGACTATTCGCACCAAAAGGAGAATGGCATAATCAATGCGTTTGTCCGGATATGCAGTATCCAGCTCATGCAGAACTCGGATCTTGTATGGATATCATTTTACAATGCAACGCAGAACGTTTCATACTGTTTACAAGAAAAAAAAAAGTTATGTGAGATTGCTCGAGCATTTGCTGAAGAATATTGGGAACCGGATGCCTTTTCGACCAAGACAAAAGCGACTTCTTCCACAGTTTCGTTTGAAAACCGTTTCCTTTCTCTTCCTTGCAGCACACAGAACTCCCTCCCCCCTGAGTGTTGAAGGACAGCACTCCAGGAGAACAGCTCTGACGATCTCTTACCAGCAACCTCTCGAGAGGACTTTCGGCTCGTCATATATATAGATCCCTCAATGCCGCACAGACACTATACATTTACAAGTATCCATGCCTTCTCCAGGATTCGACAGCGGGTCCTGCGGTACGTCAGTCAGAGTAACTAGCCAATATTCCATTTGGGCAGCACAGTTATGTATTGCATCAGGAAATATCTCAAAATATAAAATTATATGAGCTTGTTTCAAAGTCTGTATGAAATACGTAACTTTCTTTGCTTATTTAACCAACATTTTCTTCTAAAACATTACAATCATTACATTTACGTTCCTCATTTTGAATATAGATCTGAAAATTTTCTACTAACAAAAACAATCTTTATTAGGTTCCAAAGAATTTCGTATTTATTCTGAGCTTTTTGTTCACAGTTTCTAAGAAGCACTGAATAAAACGAAAGTATTTATTCTACCAATTTTCTATATGGATATGTTCCCGGATCTAAGTAATCACAAGAAAGGATGAAGATAGGGGGGGAACTATCCATTGCGGCTTAGGTCTTAGACCTTCCCCTTTTCATTACTTTTCTATTTATGTTTTTATTTATCTTATACTCTCACACCCCCCCTCCGTGATCTGAGTTCCGGAGTGATCGATCAGGAAAATAATGTCTCGCTGGAAGTTTTATAAGATGGCTGGTATAGCCGGACGTTGTTTGCCGGATCTAGGGTTATGGAGGAACTTCAGGGTTGCACCATTTCCCTGGTGAGTGATTGGGTACCGATGAAGAAGGATTATCTGAAAGAAGTAAAAAGAAAAAAAAAAAATACAATTTCATTTCGGAAAACTGTCAGAATCAACATTATTCCTGCTCTCTCTCTCTCTCTATATATATATAAATTTATCAATAAACTAACCTTAGCAGCTTAAATCCAAATGCATTTTAATTGCCGAAACTATGTATCGGCAGTCAAAACTGTAATATGTATCGCGTATTTTAATTCTGTTCATATATGTTTACATAGAAAGTGAAAAATGTTAAAGGCTAGATACCAGAAATTTACAAAACGTACGCCCAGCTGCTTAAAGCTTTCTTTAATTAGCATTAATGAATAAAATAAGTGCGCAAGTACTTGATTAAATTTATGTGTATTTTAGCTTAGAGATTTAGACTTTGTGACAGGCACTAACAATCAGGTTGTAGAGACATTAAGTATTTTCGAAGGAAAAATGAAAAAATGAGCAATGCCCTCGCCTGGGGTCGAACTACGGGCCTCAGAATACGAGCAGAGCGTTCTGACCACTACACTACGACGGCACGTTAAGAAGGCGGGAGAAATACCTTATATACTCCCCATTTTAAAGGGCGACTGAGGATTAGGGGACCCCAGTCCCGGTGGTGTAGAATCACATCCATTGTTTTTGGTTTTAGTTCGGGCGCCACTGTAGAGACATTAAGTATTTTAGAAGAAGGAAAAGTGAAAAATGAGCAATGCCCTCGCCAGGATTCGAACCGAGAACCTCTCGAATACGCGACGAGCGTGCTGACCGACGAAGGCATGCTAAGAAGGCGAGGGAAATACCTTACAAAGTACGAATCAGAATTTGAGTTGTTTTTATTGTTCTTGTCTTGCCCATGAATTTCATGGAAGAATGGTTGCCAGAGACTCAAGGATGTTAGACTTCTATTTCCACCAAAATATTGAGAGAGATGGTCCAAGAGTCCATTTTGAGGGGTCCAAGTGTTTCCCACTCCTTTTCCATACCATCAGTCCACACGAGAGGACGTTTCGGCTCATGATATATTTAGAGTGTCCCCATGCAGCAAAGACATTATACATTTACAAACATTGGTGCCTTCTTCGGGATTCGAACCCAGGCCCTTCAGTACCGCAATAGGCTCAACTAACCACTATACCTCCTGGGCGGCGAAGTTTTAATAATATCGTTTCCTCTTATTATTAAAATTTCTCTTCTCAATCATGTATAAAAGCTTTCACTTTTAAGTTCAGTTCACCAGCTTCAATTTTAAATTATACTAGCTGTGCACTTTCACGTTTTCTAAAGGGTTCAACTCACAGATTGATGAAGGAAGAAGATATAAAACTCCAGTTTATGTAGCTTAACTGATCTCTGTTTCCCATCTCTTGCTCGATTGCTCTAAGTGTTTTACGGCATTGCTGCTTTGAGCTTTAAGGCTTAGTCGTCCGGATATTTATTTAGAGAGTTGCTGATTTATTAGCGTTCCTCCAAGTTAGGAAATCTTGGCATTGTTAATCATTGCACAAATATGATATTTGCTCCCGAGTTATAAGCAGTAACTATTTATGTTATTCTATACTTGCGAGTAATGCAATTCTGAGTCATACATTTTTCAAATTCGTGTAACCATTAGGGCTGTGATTACCAATAAGTATGCAGTTGTTATTTAACTACATGTTTATAAGTCCAAAGGGATTTGAGTCCCGAAGGACTATTACTTTGGTTTTGGCATTTTGTGTCGGACTCGTATAAATGTCGGTTCACCTTTCAAACTGTTGCCATAAAATGTTAGAGTCCTGCATTATATTTGAAGAAATTAATGTGAACTTAATAAAATAAACTACGTCTTAAAATTTAATGAGATGAAAAATATCTTATTCCTGCAATAGAGTTTCTCCTTCTGCAATGCATGCATTCGTAGTGTTGGAAGCACGTCTGGCTAGCAATCCGTAGGTTCGAATCCCAAAGGGGCATGGCTCATTTTTCTGTTTTCTGATTCTATAAATACCTCATCCTTCTACATTTTTAGTAAATATGAATTTCAAAATTTAAAGTGGCATGTTGTTTTTTATTCGTCGCATACTATGTACTGTAACGCATTTAGTTTATACTAATAAAAATAAAAATTTCGTAGTATAAAATTTTAAACCTACTGTTGGTCCCACTTGGTAGAAAGACAGTGAAATTGGTACGCGAACTGATATAATTTTTCATTCTTCTCCAATTTAAATTTTTCTGAATTCACATAAAAAAAAATTAAAATGCGTCGACAAAATATATTTTTCTTTCTTTGACTTGTCAGAATGGAACACGCATACTTACACAGAAAAAATCGTGTATTTTTGCCAACGTAGCTTTTATTTACAGACCTCAATTTTTATGATATAGGTTCAGTCCATAAGTTCGTGCGCATTAAGAGTATGTGTGGAATTCACTATGACACATTTACTAAAACAATACAATTTTGAATCTGTTGAAACTTGCCATCGTTTGACTAACATATTATTCAGTTCATCACCAACTTTCGTAATTATCGAACGCATTTTAGTACCCACAGAAGGTAAATATAGATAATCACTACAAACGTGCTGTGCTACATTTTTTATTTTCGTGTGGTGAATCTGCCAGATTTGCAGCGATAAAAATTAATAGTGAACACACTATTAGTGTAAAGACTGCCCAGAAATGAATTAAAAACGCAGCATGGATGATAAACCCCGTTCAGGACGTTTTGAACTGTTAGAACCAAATCAAACGATTCATTCAGAAGTTTATAGTGAACAACTTTGCCGTCTAAACTCAGAATGGATAAAAAACGCCCACTATTTTAAATATCCAAGAAAATGTTGTTTCGTCATGATAACGCTAGACCGCATACGGCTCGAAAAACGCTGCAAAATATTAGTGGATTTTATTGGGAGCTTTTGCCACTTCCTGTTTACTCCTCAGATAATGCCCCAATTGAGTTTCACTTATTTCGTGCCTCACAAAATTTTTACTGGGAAAAAAATAAAATTCTATACAGGATGTACACAATAAACTTTCAAGTTTTTTTGCATCAAAACCAGAGTCTTTCTACGGCAATGGCATAAAAACGCTGCCTGTAAGATGGCGAGACATTGTAGATAATGGAGGAAATTATATAATTTATTAAAATGTTAAATTGTGTTTTTTATATTATTTAAAAATTTACTAAAATTGCGCACGAATTTATGGATTGACCCAATACTTACATTTTTTTAGGAATATGTTTCAGAACTGAAGTAAAACTTATTGAAAAAATGACATTTGAATATATAAAATAAAGAAAGTAGCACTAAAGAAATGCGTTTTATCTCCAAGTCGCGTTAAATCAAAATAATGCAAAAGAAGTCATTATAAAAGCACAGTTGTGTGCATATTTAAAATAAGATTTTTGAATAGAAAGCCGATTTCTATGACTGGTATATATACTCAAAGTAACTTTAATACTTAGTATTTTACTCTAAAACTATTTTGTGTAAGTAAGAGATTTCCTATAAATTTTAGTTAAAATAATTCGTTAAACGGCTAAATTCATTTTATATGCTTATTTCTTTTTATTTTAAAGAAGCTGTGTCCCTGAAGGGCTATTAGTCTCAAAACGGCATTTGGTGGCGTTTCACTATAAATGGCAAATCACGTTTTAAATCGTTGCCACAAAGTTTTATCGCTCTGTATTACATTTAAAGAAATTAATAACGAAGAATCTGCAAGAACATATGCAAGCTTCTAATGAACGCATTGAGGAAAAACGACGGTATCTAGAACCATCGAATTTTAAATAACGTAATCCTCCACTCGAACATGGGCACCTGGACGTCCAAAATTTTGAATTTCGAATTTGTTTCATCATCTATTTCATATTTTGTAAAACTTTAACGAATTTTTTTATCAACAAGATATGATTTCAAAGAGAGCAATGCCAACACTATACGAAAAAATCTGATGTGTACACCCCATGACTTCCTTGTACAGAATGTTAAATTATACGCATTCTTTCTTGCATTTAATTTAAACTTCTTGGATTGAATTAAATCTACTTCGCCGACAGCGCATAAACCACAATAGAATAAATGCATTCTTTGAAATTCACTCTATTTGTTTACCACAGCGACACTCTGCCGTGAGGTTCACTTAACAGTATTATATTTCGTTCATATTATAACTCAGAATGCACAAAATTTATATCATTTAAAGAATTATCTAATCCTTGTCACATGTTCTATTCAAATACTATAATAAAGCTAGAACGATGTATAAAAGAAATTAAGCAAACAAAACAAAAAAGAAACAGTTTTTCACAGACGTTTGAGTATTTCTCATTCCGTTAATTCCGTTCTCACTTCGCGACAAGGCAAAAATACATAAAAACTCAAAACATCTGTATTAAAAATTACGAAGTAAATCTTAAACACTTATTTCCTCGAAAAAATTCCAGAAAGGATGAAGCAGAATTTAATTCGCAATAATAAATGAAGGCGTTATCTTTCTTGTTGCGAAGCTAAGTTTCTCTAGACTGGCAACAAATCCACTATTCTACTGTTTCAAATGTAAACAAGCAATGGCCACCATAAAAAAATTATTAGGCTTAGAGGCACCTAAACAACTTTAAAATTGTACATAATTCTAAAAATATTGCGTACAGATTTACTAAAGGCATAAAAACCTTAACCGGAAGATAAAAACAACATAATTCAATCATTTTTAAATCAAAAAATGTACAATTTACAAACATATAAGAGTAAAGAAACTAAGATCACTGAGCCGGGTAACAGAGTGGATATATATATATATATATATATATATATATATTTATATACGTTTGGTGCGGCCGATTGCAACCAAAATACGAGGTGCACATCTACATGTTAAAACAGTCCTATATACAAAATGTCAACGTTCTGAGGCTCGTTTTTGAGGTACGCGAAATACGTACATACGTACGTTCGTACAGACGCCACGAAAAATTCTCTTCAGAATTCATTTTAAAGCAGTTGTATAATTTTTTTGGAGGAAACGAGTCTTTTATTCTGTCCTTACGTACAGATATCACTCAAAAACATTGTTAAATTTTATTCGATAGAGGTCAAAATGGATATTTTCGTTGAAATATGCTGCCTGGAACTTTTCGCGATTACAATACTTCCTTTTTACTTCGTACAAGGAAGTGAAAAAGCAGTTTTATGTTCATCCCGCGAGACCATCTATCGGGAATTTTAAATATGTACTGGATTTAGATATTTTGTGATGTTGCTAATGAAGAAAAGAACAAGATATTTAATAAATAACGGTCGCACAGAAAACATTTAAAAAATGCCTCTTTGAGAGCAATATAAAATCTGAAAGCTTTCAGATATTTATATTCTTATTATTAAGAAAGCTCATTTCTTAACATTGATCAAAGTTACCGCTACTCATAAAAGTATTAAATACTCTATTAAAAGCTTTAAACTTCATTTGAAATAAAATAGCTTGGATTTGATATATGATGTAAGTATAAGAAAATAGGATATTTTTTTCAGAAACGAAAGGTAATAATTTACGGATGCATAATGTTCTTATTTTGTTATACTTCGTAGAGTCATTAGGTTATTTTGAAGCTGACAGAGGTTTAAAATAGTAAATAGTGCCCGTCCCGGAACTCGAACCACGGACCTCTCGAATACGCGCGGAGTGTGCTGACCACTACACCACGAATGCATCCCAAGAAGGCGGGAGAAATATCTTATATCTCCTCGTTTTAAAGAGCGACTGCGGTTTTAGGGAACTGAATAGGCGAAATCCTGGGTGTGGAGAATCATCATCCAACACCCTTTTAGTTCGCGAAACACTGTAGAAACATTAGGTATTTTGGAAAGAGAAGAGATGAAAAATGAGCAATGCCTTCACCGGGAATCGAACCAAGGACCTCTGGAATACGCTCACAGCGTGTTGACCACTACACTTCGAAGGCATGCTAAGAAAGCTGAAGAAATACCTTATATACTTTCCCTTTTAAAGGGCGACTGGAGATTAGTAGATCCAATCACCAAATCCTGGTGATGGATAATCATTATCCAACATCCGTTTTAGTTCGGGCGCCACTGTAGGGTGATTAGGTTATTTCGCGGCTGAGAGAGCTGAAAAATGAAGAATACCCTCGAAGGGACTCGAACCACGTACCTCTGGAGTACGAGCAGTGCTGGCCACTACACCACGAAGGTATACTGAAAAGGTGGGAGAAATATGTTATAACTTTTAGGGAAACATAACCCATACATATCACATATATTGCATAAAATATGCTATAAATATATACAAATTATGTTAATATACATGTTGTTGTTGCTTTCTGTTACGAATCTCTCTTGTCTGATAGTGGTCAGCACAAGTCAATGACATTTATCGTGGCCAGATGTCGAATCCTGTTACCGTTGGCAAGAACCTTTAGCACCATATAGGTGATAGCCCGACGTTAGCTCAGTTTCGACATACAGCAAGCTGGGGAAAAGGATCCGAGGGTTTCCCACCCCTCATCTCTACCTACAACTTCTCGAGAGTACTTTCGACTTGCTGCATTGTTAGAGTGCTTCCATGCCGCACAGACACCGTACATTTACAAACATTCATTGCTTCTCCCTTTTCCAACCTGAGCCCTTCTTTACAGCAGGCAAAGTCACCAAATATATATAAAACATGCATTAAATATATATATATATATATGTAAAGTTATTATTAATATATATAAAAATGTTATATTTCAATTATACTTTACTTTAAAGAACATATTTTAAATAAACACAATGAAATTCTTTTTTTTTAAAAGCAGATAATAAAGGTTTACTTCTACTACATATTTCTGTATTTGAGTAGAATTGTGTGTGATCATATGGTCATAAAATATGCACAAAATGAAAGTACCCTAAAAGTTCTCATGAAATGATACCTTCATACATATCTGAGTACGCGCGTAAAGATGGAGGAAGATAAATGAATTCCCAACTTCTACATTTCGAAAGGATTTCAGAACATATCCGTAGCATGGCACAGTACGTGCAGAAAGAAAATACTTTCATCTCAGCTTTGCGTCGATTCTTTTTCCATGAATAAAATATATTTCTGAAGAAACGTGTACTTTGGTCGAAATGCTTTCCTCTCATTGGTAATCGAAATAGGATTTTCGGCTATGTCATTACGATGAGGAAAAATCCTTATTTTGTTTTGACATTTTACATAGTTCTTTATTCATAAATAAATTAATCATTTTTAAAAATATTTCATTCATACTTTTTGGAAAAAGATCATAGCAAAGAAAATTTTCTTGCGGCTCTGCAGTGCGTGTGGAGGGGGCCTTTCGTTTACGGGTTGCCAGTCAAATTTCGCTTCAGGCATTAGTTTCTTAAATATTGATCTTACACTTGGCCTTCAAATTACAAAATTTCTGAAAATAAGGTTATAAAATGTATTTTATATAAACACACGCTTACGATATAACTTCGCAGCAAATATTTTAAACAGAGATGTATTAAACAGCATTCTATAGATTGTATAGATACAGGGACTTTGAATACATTTTTATTCCCTTTTCATCATACACTATAATGCCTTAAAAACGTAACAAAATAAACTTTCATTCTGTAGGCTTTGAGTCTCATCTAAAAGAAATCTAGTTTTCAGGTAAGCTTGAATTGAAAGTTATGTAAAAAAAAAATCTAGTTTTCAGGTAAGCTTGAATTGAAAGTTATGTAAAAAAAAATCTGATGTGGATACCACGTGACTTCCTTGTATGGCCTATTAAGTTGTAGACATTCTTGTTCCATTTCATTAAAACATATTTTCTCGAATTTCACTAGGGATATATTTCTCGTTCAATTAATTCAGTTCTCACTTCGCGGCACAGCAAACATACCTAAAAACCCAATATATCTTCATTAAAAATTATAAAATGCAGAAAAACATAAAACACCAAATAAAGTTAAAGGAATTAAAAAAATTTTTACAATTTAAATTAGAGTTGCTACGCAAAAACAAGAATGCAGATTTTTTGGGGCACAAAACCGAAAGTTTCCTTTTGTTTCCATTTGGGAAAGAGATATTCAAGGTGCAGAAACTGAATTAACTATTTTTCCTGAATTTAAATGTAAACGAATGCGGTACTTTAGGCTTAACTCGCCTCTTAAATTTTTAAATTGTTGCTAATTGTACAGCTATTGCATGCAGATTAACTATAGTCATAAAAACCTTAACCAGAACATAAAAAATCACATTATTCAATCACTTTTAAAGAAAATATGCACAATCTCCGTCATGGTTGTGGTTATATCATATCCATGAAGGCAACAAAACTGAATTTCGACAAATCACCAATCTTTATTTTCACACAGATCCAGTTACTTGGGCAGATACTTTTGCAATCATAATTAAATATGATAAAATTCTATGTACATTGGCTTTTAAAAAGGAATGACGAAGGTAGTTAAACAACGCTAAAGCAATGTCATGTTGACAGGGCAGCAGTTAAAGAAGAGAAGAAGAATATCGTAGTTTAATGTGCCAAGGAGAGTATTTATACCAAATCTGGGGTATAAGTAGAGCTAATCTGTAATTAGTTAATATTAGTTTTATTTGCCTTTTTCCAGTAGTGTTACATAACATAGAAAGATGCAGAATTTGGGAGAACAGATGAATTTAGGAACGAGGTCACTCAATCTAGAATGTTAATTTTGACGTCGCCAATTATTTTTAAAGTATCTATCGTATTTTATTAGATATTACATTTTACATACGGTGAAACACCGAAATCTGGAGAATGTCGACTTTCACCGGTGAATGTCAACATTCACATAGTCGCTTGGTGTATGTCCGAAATATTTTCCAAATACTCTTATTTCTGACTTAACCGGTAAATGTCGACATTCACCATGTACTAATGGTGAATGTATACCACCATGTACATATAAGAATAGTATATTTTCTTCTCCGTACCCCAGTCGCGAAGAACCGCACTTGAGACTTAAAATAAGAATTTAGGAACATAAGAACTTAAAAAACACAGTACATTCAAAGTGAGAAAGGCAAATAATAGTAATAAAAAACTTACTAAATTATGTGATTCAAATCTTATTTATTGCAACAGCTTAAACTATTATGACACTTTATGACCTCTCTTTTCGATCTACACCAGAGCATATCTGTCATTGTCGACATATACCGGTGAGGGTCCGAATGTACAAGAATGTACATTCGGACCCTCACCGGAATCGGATGGGTCGGGAATATTCGATTTTTCACCGACGAATTTGGTGAATGTTGACATTCTCCGGTGAAAGTCGACATTTTCCAATTTCGGTCTTTCACGGTAACATATGTTTATATATATACATACATATATATATATATATATATATATATATATATATATACAGCCGATTGCAAAGAAATCGAGAAGTGCACAACTACATGTTATAGCAGTCCCATATACAAAATTTTAGTGTTCTGCGGCTACTCATACTTGAGTTATGCGGGATACATTCATACGATGGTACAGACGTCAAGAAAAAATTTCCATTTAAAATCTATTTGACAATCCTTTTTGGCAAAAAAAAAAAAAAAAAAAAAAAAAAATCTGAAAAGTTTTAGATTTTAAATTACGTCCAAAGGGGCGTTTTTTAACATTTTGTGTGTTACCTTTCTTTATTAAATATCATGTTCCTCGCACTTAAACCATAAGATCCAGTGCAACAGCAATATCGCAAAATAGTTTTAAAACGAGCATATCTTTAGAATTTCCAATACAGAGACTCACGCGCTGGAGATAAAAATGTTTTTTCTGCACAACGTTGCCATTGCTCGCTTTGAAATCCTTGAGTTTGTTAATCAAAAATTCGTCAAAGTTTTAAAAAATAGGTAATCGATCATAAAACAAATTTCAAATTTCAAATTTGGTCTTCCACATGCTCATATTCGTTGGAGGATTACGTTATTCAAAATTCGATGACTCTATGTACCGTTATTTTATGACAATGTGAGAAATATACATACATTTACGCAGATTTTCATTATTTAATTTCTTCAAATATAATGCAGGACTCTAACATTTTATGGCAACAGTTTGAAAAGTGAATCGACATTTATCCGTCCGACGCAAAATGCCAAAACGAAACTAATAGCCCTTCGGGATTCAAATCCCTTTGGACTAAAAAACAGTCCTTTATTCTACGTACAGATGTAACACAAATGTTTTCGAGAGCGGTTGAAATGGATATTTTCTTTGAAATATGGTGCTCGAAAATTTTTGCAAATGCTATAATTCCTTTATATCGTAGAAGGAAGTAAAAATATACTGCCAATGTTTGTTTTTTTTTTCTGACATGTATTCGATAGTTTGATGAAAATGTGAATAATCACCCACAATCAACTGTAGCTGTGGACATAAAATTCTTAAGCAGCATTGTGCACCTTTTAAAATTTCTCTATAGTTAAAGAAACCCATCGATTTCTTAATCATTGATGTTTTACTCATAATGAGAGTTATCTTTGAAATACAAGTTCTTATGAAAGACTAATAATCTGAAGGAAAAAATAGCAAACTTGTTATTGTGATTGATTTCATTAGCCTCGTTTCTTAATCAAAATCGTAAAAACAACCTTGTATTTAGCGCAAGTATAATGAAACACTCAATCGATTTGGAGGGCAGCTAAAGGTCAATTTCGAGGGCCCTTCTCATCAGGAGAAAGGAATACCTAGAAAGAAGAAAATAAAAGAGAAGGAGTCTCAGAAACATGTCGTCCTTATCAGCACTGCACGTGGTTATAACTGGATTTTTAATCAGAGTTGCACTGGCCGCCTACTTTTACTGAGCCAGGCTATCTGATCAAGCATAAAGGACAAGAAAAATTAGCGAAGTTAAAATAGGGAGCGAGGGGCAACTGCACCTTCACGCTCAAAATCTGAACTTAAAAAAAAATCTGAACTTTTTTTTTTTTTTTACAGAACCAGGCAGAATTTATGACGTTAATAAAAAATAAAGAATTAACGTTTAACTATGTAAAACAGAAGTTAGCCAGAAGGCTACACAGACAGAAAATGTGAAAGATGCCTCCGACCTAAATACAAGCGTGACAAGCCTAATGTCAAGAAAACGTAAAGCTCCACAGTAACTTCTCTCAAGAGAATCAAATAACGTCGACTTCAGCAGGCCGAACATGCTCTGATTGTACCACCTAAAACCTTATCAGGTTCAATGTTCCGTCTTACCTTCTTCGGGAACATGCAAGGACCTGACTCGGAACAGAGAGCTTACTAAAGCTATGTTCAAAAATTGTGGGAAGTAGACAGGATACACAAGAAGGGTATACAAAACCCTTTATTTTTCTCTATTTACAATAACTTCCGTACTTCGGAAATACACAGACCCGCTACTTGGGGTCAAAACGTAAAAGTATAAAAATAAAACTAAACTCTAATTTAACTTTAAAATAATAAACGTGGAAGATTGGCCTTATATTAACAGGAAGCCGTATATAGTACAGAGAGCTGTGAACAGTACAATACGTTTAAAAATTATCAAGAGGATTAAACCTCTGCCCTGGAAGGCAACCAGAAACTGAGTCAAACTTCTAAGGTAAGCGGCCTGCTTCGACTCACTGCTTCCTCTCTCTCGCTTGGCAAAAAGCCACAACTTAAATACTTGGCGTTCGCCAGACAAACTTTGCATAAATACTTTAACGCTTATAATTCTGGCCGGAAGTAGAAAATAAGAAGTGATAGTAAAGATTTAAAATAAAATAAACGTTAGTAAAACTTAAGATCCTTACAACCTCCCTTTAAATATTACCTCTTTTCTACCTCATTTGAATACGAACGAACTAGAATTTAGCATTCTGTCAGGAAAATGTATAGCAAAAAATACATAAAAGCTAATTAAAATAAATAACCAGAGTTAATTAGTTTGAAACTGAGGTCTAAAACGACCTTGTTGAAAACTTTTAGCTCTAGAATCTAACGCGAGGCCAATCTTTTACAAACATTTTTCGCTAGAAACTAGAAATTTAAAAGAAAGAAATTTGTTTTTACAATAGCAGCTCCCAGGACACACAATTGTTTTCATCTGCACTGCATCTAAACAGGAGCTTTTATTCAAATCTGGTTCCTTCCAGAGATCTGGAAGGAAAACTAGTTTAATGAAATGTTACACAATAAAAAGGCAAGTAACATGTATAATTATATTTCTCTTAACATTCTTATTTCATTCATAACTATTTTAGTTATCTATCCCCGTGCTCTCTGACATGTGTTGTAAAAGAACACCAAACACGAATGAGTTTATGTCTATGTGTTCAACACTTCCTCCTACAATCAAAACACTAACGTGTTAAAATTCAACATACCAAGACCTTGTAACACACCCTAATTTCAACTCTAAACCCTGAGGTACTATTCTGAAAGTGACTAACTGTGAAGTGTAGCGTCAGAGAGCCTAACTACATCATTCAACTATTAACACATATTCACCATGACTTAGTCTTTTTACAGTCACACGAATAAAACAAAATTTAACATTACTTTCACTTTTACCATATCACGGTATTTCTTAACATTTAAAATAACAGTTCACATTGTATATAAGAACATATTAACATGCCGTTAATTTTATACATTTGAAAAGGTACATTAGTAGTACATTGTTAACTTCTATTCTTTTCAAAGCAAGAGCCAATTCTTTCTACATTGAAATACTACATTTCAAAAAGTCTTTCAGACTAAAGCTTCTTTCTTGCCAGAAAATTTTAAATAATATTTATACAATAACTTTTTACAATATTTAAGTCTTTACACAACGCTATTATACATCAACTTTAGTTTTACACGCGAGTAATTGAAAACCATAATACCAAAATCGGTAACAACTCATTTCTCGCCCTTTTGGCGATAAAGGGAGACCTCGCATGAGGTAAAACTTCTTGAAATCTGCCACTTGCAGTAAGAATGAAAGATTAACTTAAGTTTGCAAAGTAACATAAAATTTTACTTATCTTTGTGATATTCGGACATCCTTTTCTGGGCCCAGTCTTTAAAGGTATTGCAGATACTTGTTTGATTTATCCTCCTTCTTGTACGGGCTCGCCCTTCAGTGCCTTCCTCTAGATGCTTTCTTTTTTCTCCAGTTCGGTCACCCCTGAATACCTTCTTTTTCGCTTTTGCCTGTGGTCTTGGTCGTTTGATGGCAGCTGGTCTTGGCGGAACCGGGAAACTTCTTTCGTGTTCCTGCTTGGACCTCGTTGCTGGCCGTTCAAATTTTTCTTGTAACTTTTCCTCCGTCGCTCGTGGCCCTTCCGCAGTTCGGCGACATTTGCTGCGGAGAGTCCTGTCGGATGAGTAGATCTTCCGTTTTAGAGCCGGGTTATAGTTGCCGTCATTTCTCCTGGCTCTCTTTGCATACGTCGTCCTTCTCCCTTCCTCATTCTGGGGGTGTTCGTCAGTTGTCTTTTCTGGACGGTGGAACGGCTTCTTTTTCTTGTTACCTTTACTTTTCCCGCGGGGAAACTTTCTTTTCACTTGCTCCTGCCTCTTAATGGCTTGCCCTTGTACTTGTCGTTTTTCCACCTCTGGAGCGTGTGCCTGCGGTGTCTGCCGTGCCGGATCCTGCAAAAGATCTTTGAAAATTTTCATTTTATTACGATTATAGTATGGTTTGATTTGATCAATGTTTGCGGAGCAGGTTTCACCATTTCTAGCTTTTAACACTACTACGGCGTGAGTTATTTTTTCTATAACATATGGTCCTTCAAATCGTGGAAAAAATTTGGCAGTTTTATCTTCTGGTGCTGAAGAAAGTGAATGCTTAATTTTTAAAACTTCATCCCCTACTTTATAGGTTACTCCCCGTCGTTTCAAGTCGTAATATAGTTTTTGTTTTCTCTGTGCTACTTCAGTATTCTTCTTTGCCTCCTTAATTAGTTTTTCTATATCACCCATTTTAAATTCTGGGGCTCTTTGTTGCACATAAAATAATTTATCTAACGGCGTTATAATCTTTCTGCCTAGAAATAACTCAGCAGGAGTTTTGCCCGTTGTATCATGTTTTGCGGTCCTAAGGGCGAAAGCAAATTCATTGACATAGTTATCCCAGCTTTTATGAAAATTTTTAACATAACTACGGATAATTTTCACTATATTTCTATTGACCCGTTCCGCTATATTTGATTGCGGCCGATACGGGACCATTTTTAAATGACGTATGCCCAGTTTTTGGCACATGTCTTCAAATACATTACTTACAAATTGAGGACCATTATCCGATATAACTTTTAGGGGCGCCCCGTATTTTAAAATATATTTATTTAAAATAGAATCAGTAACTAATTTCGCGGAGGCTCGTTTTAAGGGAACAATTTCGGTCCATTTACTAAAATGATCAACCATAACAAGGAGATAGCGACTTTTATTTAACTGACTTTTTGGGAAAGGGCCCAATAAATCGATGCCAATTATTTCATTTGGAAATTCGGATTTAATACTATTTAGAAACCCGGCCGGACGGAAATTAATATAATTAACTGCTTGACATGTTGGGCAGGACTGAACATACGCCCTTGTTAACTTTTGCAGTTCAGGAAAATAGACTGCATCGCGTACGCGTTGGATAGTTTTCCGAATACCAGCATGAGAAGCTAAAGGGCTGTCATGGAGCTCCTGCAGGATATTTAATCTAAGACTAGCTGGGATAACAGGTCGAAATTCGTTGTTGGAATTTGTAATTTTTGTATAAAATAATAGACCATCTATTAGTTCGTAATGGGCCGCCCTATTTCTTATCGCCACAATATCTTGGTGGCTAAAATTTTCAGGATCCTTTAAATACTCATAAATGCTTCCAAACTCAGGATCCGTACCCAGTTCGGTTATTACAGTTTCTCGGGAATTTATTGTACATGCTGTGAGCATTGCCACCTTTACGGTATTACCTCCTTCATCTATTTTAATTCTGGATAGGTCATCTGCTACGATATTTTCCTTTCCGGGGGTATGCTTGATTACCAGATTATATTCTTGTAGCTTGAGTGCCCATCTTATTAACCTTGGGGATAAGTTTTTTCCTGAGTACAATCTAGTTACAACCGCATGATCAGAGTACACTGTTATTGGCGCCTTTCCAAAATAGACTTGGAACTTTTGCACTGCTAACAGAACTGCAAGTGCCTCTCTCTCGGTCGCGGAATAGTTTCTTTGTGTTTGATTTAAAGTTCGGCTAAAAAATGCCACGGGCTGCTGATTTTGTGAAAGTACCGCTTCTGCCACACAGGAACACTGCGCGCCTGTATCCAGGAGTGCGGTGGCTGGGATATTATTCACCAACACTTCAATCTTCGGAAGAGTCAAATTTTTCACCATTACTGTATTTAACTTGAAGAGGGGTTTTCTTGGCCTTCGGATTTCCGCACCCTCTCGTCAGCAGAAATCCGTTTCAGTATAAATTATTTTTCATTTCCGTGCTTTCCTTCTTTTTCCACTGGCCTTGAGATTTTTTTCCTGGATTGCTATTGAACTGTCGACGTTCGCCGGCTGTTTTTGAATGCTCGGGTTTCCTTGCCCACTGATTCGCTTTGCTTCCGTAGCCGTGTGCTTGAGTTTGCTGTAGTTTTGGCGCACCAAATTGGTTTCGCTGTTGATATTGGCGTCTTCTTTCGACGTCCGCCGTTCTTCTACTTTCAAACTGGATTACTAGCTCAAATAACTTTTCCAGTGTAGTCGGATTTCTTAATTCAATAAAGTCTTGCACTTGGGGCAGTAACCTCGGCAAAATCACTTGAATTATCTCAGGATCCGGACGGTTTCCATACAAGAGTTTGAAGACGTAAATTTTTCTTAAAATAAAGCTTGAGAGGTTTTCGATTCTTTGTTGATATATACTAAAAAGTTCCGTTTCTAATTTCGCACGATCCCTTACGACAGGGAAGGCTTTTACTAGGGCAGTCTTGAAATTCTCGTAAGTATAGGTGGGACTTCCTGCTTGACCCAAGAGACTTCTGCCTATACACTTGAACCAGTTAAGCGCTTGGCCCCTCAAAGCGCTGGTAGCTAAGGTAACTTTTTGAAATTCGTGCACGGGGTAGAGCATGAAGTGGTCATCCAATTTTTCCAAAAAACTGGTTACCGGTGAGTTTCCATTAAATGTTTCTTCTGGTTTCATCGAAGCACGCATGGTCTGGACGATGTAACCAAATCCTTCCAGGGCGGCAGCTGGCATTTCTGGATTCTGAGCCGCTTCTGCAGGCAGCACAGGTTCTTCTTGAAACTCGGCCATGGTTATTCTTCTTCGTTGGGCGCCACTATTAGGTTCAATGTTCCGTCTTACCTTCTTCGGGAACATGCAAGGACCTGACTCGGAACAGAGAGCTTACTAAAGCTATGTTCAAAAATTGTGGGAAGTAGACAGGATATACAAGAAGGGTATACAAAACCCTTTATTTTTCTCTATTTAGAATAACTTCCGTACTTCGGAAATACACAGACCCGCTACTTGGGGTCAAAACGTAAAAGTATAAAAATAAAACTAAACTCTAATTTAACTTAAAAATAATAAACGTGGAAGATTGGCCTTATATTAACAGGAAGCCGTATGTAGTACAGAGAGCTGTGAACACTACAATACGTTTAAAAATTATCAAGAGGATTAAACCTCTGCCCTGGAAGGCAACCAGAAACTGAGTCAAACTTCTAAGGTAAGCGGCCTGCTTCGACTCACTGCTTCCTCTCTCTCGCTTGGCAAAAAGCCACAACTTAAATACTTGGCGTTCGCCAGACAAACTTTGCATAAATACTTTAACGCTTATAATTCTGGCCGGAAGTAGAAAATAAGAAGTGATAGTAAAGATTTAAAATAAAATAAACGTTAGTAAAACTTAAGATCCTTACAACCTTCCTTTAAATATTACCTCTTTTCTACCTCATTTGAATACGAACGAACTAGAATTTAGCATTCTGTCAGGAAAATGGATAGCAAAAAATACATAAAAGCTAATTAAAATAAATAACTGGTGAATAAAATTTAATGAATACTGTACAACTGGAGAATGTGCTGAAATTTTAGGATGTTTTTCTTGAAATATATGCAAGATATTTCTTAATATTTTACTCAGCTACCAGGATTTCTATGTAATACTAGAAACTCATTCCCATCTTTCCGTGAATGAAGCATTGATATGTCATCATAATAGAATTTGTTCTTACGTCTCTTATGTAAGAATAATGATGCTTTCGCGTGCGTACGGCTCTCAATAGATTGAATGCACACAGTCCCGATGATAAGGTGATATAATACAGATAATAGGGGTATATTTTATCAAAATAAACTTTCAGAGATCAGGAACTTTCCACAAAAATAGTCATAGAGCTTTTTACAGTACCACACAGTAAATCAGTAGCTACACTTCAAACTACTAAGATCGTTAACCTTCCAGCACGCGAGCTATGCGCAAAGTTCACGACAAATTCGGTTTTTAATACACATTTTTCGCATGTCGCAGCTGTGACGTCTGAAAGTCATTTCTATTTCCCCTTTCAACCTTCCCCACATCATGGAATGTGCCAACAGGAAGTCATATGAATTCTGTTTTTTTTTACCTTGCTTTTACGCTACGTGGCAGCTTCTTCGTAACAGTTTCGACACGCGCGTGGTCGTGGGTGAAAATTAGGAAAATAATTTTTACTCAAATATTTTGTAATTTTGTGTTATTTATTGACTTGTGTTATTTTAATTTGTATAAATTCGACTCTGTAATTTTTATATCGGTTTTAATGGCAAAAAATAGGTGCAACCAGCTGATTTTGCTCGCATTCTTCAAGAATTATTTGACGAAGAAAAAGAAAACAAGGAAGCTTTTGGATGGGAGAAGAATAACGATCTGAGTGAGGAAAATATAGAGATGAATAATATCAGCAGCGAATCTGAACAATACTATTTCGGATGATAGTAATAATAATGATATAGAAGAAAAGGAATGTTGGTGATGATGTATTCTATGTTAGTAAGGATAAATTGTCTAAGTGGCGAAAACAAAAGTTTGCAAACTTCTCAAAGACAAATAAGATGAATATTGTTATTCCTGTTAGCGTTACCTGGCTTAAAACACCATACCAAAAATATAAAGGATGAAATAGAAACATTTTTGAAAATAGTATAAATAAGTATGCTTTATGACATTTTGGAATGTACAAATAAGTATATAAGTTTGCTAAAAAGCAAAATACTCGAGAGACAGAGTGTAACTGAGTGTTATTGAGTGGAAATGAGGGCCTACTTTGAATTGTTATATATGATAGGAATAAAAAACGGGCACCATGTAAATGCAAAAGAATTGTTGACTTGAGAAGTCATCGTACTGGAATTGAAATGATAAGCTACAAGAGATTTTTAATTCTGACAAGTTGTTTTCGATTCGATGATAAATCAACAAGACAGGACAGATGAATATTAAAACTAGCTTGGATTTTAAAATATAGTTATTAAATAATAAATTTTTAATTTTCTATAATGAAATTCATGATTGCTTTCCACCTGACAAATATGAGCGTTTAAAAATAATTTACTATCATTTGAATGTGACAGCATTTGTATTTTGCAATATTAAGGTTAATATTTTATTTTTTTAACAAATGTATTATCAATATTCACTCATTTGTGTCGTTTTTCGTGCCAAAAACTGTAAAACAACAGATGTCGTAAAAAATACGATGAGCGCGAGCTCATGTAAAATTGCTAAGCGCGCATGCTGGAAGGTTAAACACAATTCAATGCAAAGCGCATCTGAAGCACTCGGAGTTATATCATTACTCCGACCCTCACGTTGAACTGACAACTCACAACAACAAATTAGAGCAGGTGTTCTCTTTGGTTTTACACAGTTTTCACCCGGCCAACAAGCTATTTCTAGTACTTTCTGCTTCTCGAAATTACTGGAAGGCATATGAAGGCCGAATTTTGGTTACAGCTAATATACTGATCAAATGCATGTATTCAGTTACAACACTTATTACAGTGATACAGGAACAGAACCCAAATGTCGCCAAATGATAGCCAGGTTTGATGACTTTTGGCGACAAAAATTAGTCGCCGAAACTGTTGCCAGATGGAGATATATATCGCCAATTTAGCTAGATAGCCATTTACTCAGTCCTGTTAAATAGTCCTGTCTCTGTATTACTTTTCCGGCAGGCTTCGCACCTATAGATTTTCATGCTACATTATACCAAAAAAGAAAGAAAAAAAAATACAATTTCACATACAATTGCACTAAATTCATCTATCTATGTACATAATTTCTTACAATATTTAGCATGTAGCACATAGATCTTCCATTTTATTCCATTGCACGTAATAGCAAAACAATAATGAAAGTGATTAACTGCTTTCGTAAATATTTTTCCAATAGATGTATCGCTTGGCTGTTATATTTTGTACACTTATATTGTTGCTATTAAAGCTGCACTGAATCAGAAGGATAAGATCGCATTTGTTCCTGCTATTCTTGGGAAAACCATTCATCTTATTTTATGTATCGACTAGTCGAAGCAGCATTTTAGCTGATTTATCAGAGTTGAAGTATATGCGTTTGAAAAAGGCAACAGCAAATGGACTTCCTCTCATTTTTTATTTTGACCTTAAAAGTCGAATAGGCGTGATTTGAACTTGTGTTTTCAGGAAGTGTTTTCTCTAGCTGAAAATTATAAAGAGTTCATTTTTTTAACCTTTTTGATTTGTAGGTAAGATACAGCTCTAATTCTGGATCACTTAATTATTATCCGAAAAAAAACGTTCGATTTGCGTGTAGATCGAACGTTATGAACGTAACAAAGCTACCTGATTGATCCTGCCGCTATTTCTATGCTTGTCGCAAAGACTAAGCTATGCATGTCTAAGTGCATGACGTATTAAAGCGAAATCTCAGGTGGGGTGGCGAATGGCTCATTAAATCAGTTATGGTTCCTTGGATCGTATCTTGCTACTTGGATAATTGTGGCAGTTCTAGAGGTAATACATGCAGCAGAGCTCCGAACCTCTGGAAACAAGCTTTTTAATTATAAGACCTAATAGGTTAAAATTATTCTAACTCAGTTCCAAGTATTTTTAAACATAGATTATTCATAAAATTTAACGCTAGCAAAGGTATACTTTCTAGTAATATAGACTGCGCATAAGGGAATGTTGTATTAAGCTTCAAACTTCTATCGATACGTATATCAAATGATTGGAAATCCACTAAATATTAGTAGATGCAATCGTTATCTGTAATTCAAGCTTGCGTAAAACGTCATCTTATAAATCAGTTAATATAGAGGTGAACGAATTGAAGAGACATTAGGTATTTTTTGGAAGCAGGACAGATGAAAAATGAGCAACGTCTTCGTCAGGAATCGAACCACGGACCTCTGGAATATGCGCCCAGTGTGCTGACCGCTATACTACGAAGGCATGCTAAGAAGGAGTGAGAAATACCTTATAAATTTTTATTGTACCGTGAATATTTGGGAATAATCTAATAGGTTAGAATAAATTCTCTGAATCCAGTCTTTTTTCATAACAAAACAGCAGCTCAGGTGAGAAGTTTTTCTTTTGATGTCAGGTGGTAAGAAAATTTTATTTCCGTCAAAATATCAAAGATGGATTTCTTTCATTTTTCAGACTTATTTGGTATAAAAAAATTGCTATAGTATAATTTCTCATAACTTAACATCACGCGAGTAATTATAATTTTAATAATTGAAATAAAAACTAATTATCCAACACGCAAATATTCATTTATTTCACCGGATCGCTTGCGAACGTAACTTGCAGTAATTATTTCCCTCAAGTGTAATTACATTTTTTTGCCAATATTCAAGTTACTTTTACTGAAAGTAATAAATATCTGTTTGTAGTAATGATTTGGGTTTTAAAAATACTCGCTTCAGTTGCTTCCTTCATTTCCTTATATTTTATAAAAGTTTGCAACAAATCATTGCAAGCAAATTCTTTAATCACGAAACAGATGAGAAATGTCTTATATCATATGTAAATCGATGAGAATACATTTAAGCAAAACTGAAGACTTGGTAATTTACATTATATTTCAATTGCTATTTGGGGATGTTCTTTCTTTTCAGTTTGCAATAAGAAGAGCTACATAACTATTAGGGGAACGTTTGGTACTTAAAAGAAAAAAGGAAAGAAAACTATCGGATATGATTAAGTGCAACTGATTTAATTACGTCCGAGGAAGTGCATAAAAAATTAAGAGAGAAGAAAACAGCTTTGATGCCGTTCCGGAAATTTAAGAAAAAATCTAAACCAACAGTAACGAAGAATCTGAATATCCAAACAGAAGAAAGTCTGATCAAATGGATAAGAATAAATCAATGAAAAGAAATCTGAACAATGAAGATTAAAAATGGTGAGGTTGTTCCATATGTGTTGTTGTTGAAGAAGTAACTAAACGAAACGGTTTAATTATCTTACATAATGAGAATATAATTAAGGAGGTAAACAATTATTTTAGCAGTAATCAAAGAATTCTTTCTTCGTTTTTAGGTATATTAAGTAAATGTTTCGTTTGCATTGAAATTTCCAAATCCGTACAAGACTTAAAGAATCCATAAGACAGCTTTTAAAGGAATATTATCAGGAACGGACCAGGATTTGACGAACGTAAAAACTAGGCAATATATTCTTTATATCCGTGAGGTTTATCTATTACTTTTTAACTAATAGTCCATTTTAAGTTGAAAAGCCTTTCCTGTCACTGTATTTTCACCCACAAGTTTCATGCCAGATTGTAAATGAGATAGCGAGAGTTTATTCCGAGAAGTGCTTAAGTTTCCATAGTTTTAGAGCGTGGCTGCCTATTCCAGGCCACGTTGTGCTGTGATTATTACTTCCTTGTACGAAGTAAAAAGGAAGTATTGTAATCGCGAAAAGTTTCAGGCAGCATATTTCAACGAAAATATCCATTTTGACCGCTATCGAATGCAATTTAACGATGTTTATGCGTGATATCTGTACGTAAGGGCAGAATAAAAGACTCATTTCCTCCAAAAAAATTATAAAACTGCTTTAAAATGAATTCTGAAGAGAATTTTTCGTGACGTTTGTACGAACGTATGTACGTACGTGCGTACGTACGTATCTCGCATAACTCAAAAACGAGTAGCCTCAGAACGTTGACATTTTGTATATAGGACTGCTATAACATGTAGATGTGCACCTCGTATTTTGGTTGCAATCGGCCGCACCAAACGTATATAAATATATTTATATATATATCCACTCTGTTACCCGGCTCGGTGATCTCAGTTTCTTTACTCTTATATTTTTGTAAATTCTACATTTTTTTGCTTTGAAAATGATTGAATTATGTTGTTTTTAACTTCCGGTTAAGGTTTTTATGCCTTTAGTAAATCTGTGTGCAATATTTTTAGAATTATCAACAATTTTAAAGTTGTTTAAATGCCGCTAAGCCTTTTCTTTTGACGGCGGCCAATGATTGTTTACATTTGAAACAGCAGACTAGTGGATTTGTTGCCAATCTAGAGTAACTTAGCTTCGCAACAACAAAGATAACGCGTTCATTTATTATTGCCAATTAAATTATGCTTAATCCTTTCTGGAATATCTAGATTAAAATTTACTTCGCAATTTTTAATATAGATATTTTCAGTTTTTATGTATTTTTGCCTTCTCGCGAAGTGAGAACTGAATTAATCGAATGAGAAATACTCAATCGTCTGTGAAAAACTGTTTCTTTTTTGTTTTGTTTGCTTAATTTCTTTTATAGATCATTCTAGATTTATTATAGTATTTGAACAGAACATGTGGGAACGATTAGATAATTCTCTTCTTTAAATGATATAAATTTTGTGCATTATGAGTTATAATATGAACGAAATATAATACTGTTAAGTGAATCTAGCGCCAGAACGTCACTATGGTAAACAAATACTGAGTGAATTTTAAAGAATGCATTTATTCTATTGTGGTTTATGCGCTGTCGGCGAAGTAGATTTATATCAATCCAATAAGTTTAAATGAAATGCAAGAAGAAATGCGTATAATTTAATATTCCGTACAAGGAAGTCATGTGGTGTACACATCAGATTTTTAGCAACTTGCGTTAGCGGCTTTGACGTGTTCTCGCCTTTAGGCTTGTCTCAGCGGTTACCACAGAGCAGAGCTCTGTCTGTGTGTTAAAGCATTCTGTGATCCGTTAGGCTAACCTACCACACCCTGAAATCATTATTTGTTACGTATTTCTGTTAAGCCAGAAATGTTGGCTTCCTATAATCCAAGTTGGCTCATTTGCTAATATCATGCTTGAATTAAAGGGTCTTTTCAGACGGAGAACTCATTCTCTCCAAGACTGTTAGGAGTTTGGTGCTAGTTTATGCTACTAAAGTGCAACTGTATAACACTATTTTTACCACAGCTTCTTTTCTAGAGCGCTGAAACATTTCCCGGATGACAGGCTGTCTGATGCAAAAATTAATTCTTTGCAGAAAACGTTATACGTATTGCTTTATTACAAAAGGTCTCTCGAATCTAATCGGGACAACTATTTCAGCAGTCTGCTAGGAGCCTTCCAGTAATAGAAGAAGGAGAAGCTGGTTTTTCAGAATGATTTTCCTACTTCATGTATTGTTAGGTATGATAACCTTATTATTCCTTTAATGATACAAGATAATTTATACAATGTTTGTAATTAACAACAAATGCTTGGCTTTTTATGAGTAAAAGAACCTATATTTAAATGTAATTGTTAGACAGTGGTATTCAATAACATAAAATAACATCCAGGGTTCCGTTTTCATTTAAACAAACAAAAGGGAATACTATCTGTAAATTTTTTTTCTATTAATTTAATCATTTTTTCTATGCTATCTCTACATACACTGACTACCAATAAGTATTTGGACACCTATGCAAATGACGATATCTGCGGTCCTAAGGTACGTCACGGACTCCACCGGTATATATCGTGTAGGAAACAGCATCGGCTTTATTCGCATGCAAGATGTCTCGCAGTTCGGAGCTCTCTGATTTCGAGAAAGGTATAACTATCGGGTATCAAAAATGTGACCGATCCTTAAGGGACATATCTAGCGATCTGAAGTACCCAAAATCGACAGTGGCCTATGTAATTAAGAAGAGGAAGGTGAGGGGGGATTGTAGGAATGTTCCCCGAGTCGGCAGACCAACGAAACTGGGAGATAGAAACCGACGAGTGCTGTCCAGAGAAATTCGGAAGAACCTCACCCAACCGATGGCCCTCATCCGCGAGGAGTTTCAACAGGCATCCGGGAGTATTGTTTTAATGAATACCATCCGTGAGAAGAACATCTGATTGGTTTTCATGGTCGTGCTGCTGCCCATAAGCCTTTGATCACAAAGTCCAACCGCGCTGCTCGGTTAATGTGGTGCAAAGCACATCGAAATCGAACCGTAAATCTGGGTCTGGCGTCTACCTGGAGAACGTCTCCTGCCAAAATGCATTGTGCCAACATTCAAGTTCGGCGGAGGTGGAATTATGGTCTGGGGTGTTTCTCCTGGTATGGGCTGAGACCCTTGGTCCCCATTTCATGGTAATCTCCACTCCGATGCCTACTGCACTATTTTGGATGACAATGTGCTTCCTACGTTGTGGCAGTTTTACGGGTTGGACCTCTGTTACTTTCAGGACGACAATGCCAGTTGTCATGTTTCGACGTTAACCAAGGCTTGGTATGGTGCCAAGAGTTCATGGAATGGACTGGCCTGCTCAGAGTCCAGACCTGAACCCTATCGAGAACCTCTGGGACGAGTTGCATCGCCGAATTCAGGGGTGCACTACTTGCGCAAAATCGGTGAAGGAACTTCTATGTCTTCACCAAGCCGAGTAAAAGAAAATACCAGTAGCTGTCATACAAAGACTTGTGGATAGTATGCCCCGGAGGGTCCACGCTGTAATTACCTCTCGTGGAGGGTCTACCAACTATAGATTTTGAATAAAGTTAGTTTTTCTTTTCTATCACAGGTGTCCAAATACTTATTGGTAGACAGTGTATAATAAACGAAACAGTCTGTATGTGTGCGAGGCCCACCAGCGGGGGAGCGGTAAAGTCGCTGAACACTGGTAGTTCGGTCCGAGGTTCAAATCCCGCGAACGGGCTGGTTGCATGGGCGTTTTCGTGGTTTTCCCCATGTGTAAAGTGTATACGAGTCAATTTCCCTTAGAAAGTCCTCCACGAAGGCATCCATCCCCTTAGGCAGATAGCTTTAGTGTGCTTTGCCATAATTAAATAAATCAACCCAACCTGTATGTTTGCGTAAGCTAATAGACCCGGGGCTACGAAATTTGGTACATAAGTCATCTAGACATAAGCCAGTGCACCTCGAAGCGATGCTTTAAAAAATTCGAATCATATTTTTTAATGTTATCTTTTTTGATGAAATCGCATCATTTTGAATAGTTTCATTCTTTTAGAAACGTGGTTTTGGCAACAGTTTTTCATTCATTGCTTTGGATACTGGACTGCTGACTGTTTTCTCTTCAAATTATGAGATTTATTGCTTATTTCATTGTAACATTTTATATTATGTTTTAATTATATATAATTTTAATTATATAAAAAGTTTGACATGATTTTTTTAGGAAGCAAAATTTTAACTTCCTTTATACCATTTGAATTCTTAAGATTTGCAACGAAAAGTTAGTTAATTAATTTATTAGGATAATTAATATTTGTATAAAGGGATATTGCTCATTTCATTGTAATTTTTTATATATAATATATTTTTATTGAAATTAGTGTTTTTTTCTGTACTTTGTTGTTGCTTGTTTTTGGATAAAGTTGTTCTGCAGAGTAAAATTCTGTGCAGGTTTTAAATTTAATGTTTGGTGTTTCCTTTAGGCACTTTTCTGGTACATTTAAAAGCCAGACGAAGGCTGGCCGCGTCGCGGCTAGTATATAGATAATTGAAGAATTCTAGATGGACGATATGGTATATTCTTTATCTGAAGAATACCATTTCGCTAGGCAATGCTATTTTACTTGCATAAGCATAAATATGAGAAGTTAGATATTTTTTGTCCAGTTTCGTATAAAACATAAACACCGAGAATTGGGCCGAGTGCATTTAATGAAAAGATTTAAGCATTTGTCGGGAGATACAAGAATCTTCTCTTTGGATTTTGCTTGGCTTTGTGAAAGTACCAAACAGAAAAATCTTGATTAATTGTTTCCCGAGCTTTTGAAAAATGATCGTTTCCTTTACGGTTATCGGTTGCAAAGACAAAAAAACAGAAAAGGCGAAAAAATGTAACAAGAAATTTAGCTTAGTGCAGTGGATAAAAAATAAATTAATGAAAGTCTTTTTCTCCTCTTCTAACTTCTGTGGTTAAAAAAAGCTGAGAGAAAATTCGAAAAAGTGTTTTTTTCCTTCTTTAAAAGCATTAGATATTTTTACTTTGAAAATAAAGTGTAGTACCTTGTTTTAATAGAGCACGAAGAAAATTTGCTTTTCGCCAATTAATAAGTCCTTCTTTTTATTAATTTTATGCTTTTTTGATGTGTATTCAAGCGACGACGCCGTTAAGAAAATTAGGAGGATAAAAATTTATTCGGTAAATGGTAAGGATGAGTTTTAAAGCAGTTATGCGGAGGAAAATTTTCCATTTGAGTGAGACAAAGAGAATTAATAAAAAAAATTATTTAATATCCGTGCATTATTTAGCAGAGTTAAAAGTTAAATCTTTTCATTATGCAATTTTGATTTTTTGCAGAAAACTTTCAGTGCGTCCTTAACGCTAATACTCAGCATAGTTGGAGTTCATTTAAGTAATTGTTAAAGCCAAATTAATTGAGAATTGTCAGCTTAGATTAATTGTATTTATGTACAGCACTAAAAGGATAATAAACATTGCCTTAACAGAAACAACGTGCACCGTTGCTTCCGAAGTTTCCATTAATGCAAAGTACTTGTTCCAATTAATACAAAGTACTTAAGTGTACAAGAACACAAATAGACTTACGTTCAGTAAATCTCGTCTGCTATCTCAAGCTCCTTTGTCTAGAGATCTGTTTAATAATAAATCTGTCATAATTCTTACGAATACCAAAATAAACAATCTGCTGGGTGAAGATTTTTCTGAATTGCAACACGAACAGAGTTCTAACATTGCCGATTCTTTTTAAATCTTATCTGCGCTTGCTATTAATCTGATTTACAATCTGATGAAGATTGGCAAAAAACAGAAATTAAGAAAAACGTATCTGAAAGATTTCAGATTTGAAATTACGTCCAAGGAGGCGTTTTTTAACGTTTTCTATGTTCCCTTTATTTGTTAACTATCATTTTCTTCGCATTTGGACCATAAAATTTAGTTCAAGAGCAATATCGCAAAATAATTTTAAAATCAACATATCTTTATAATTTCCGATACACATTATTGCACTGGAGATAAAAATGTTTTTTCTATACAACGTTGCCATGGCTCGCTTTGAAATCCTTGGGTTTGTTAATCAAAACTTCGTTACAATGTTATAAAATATGAAATCAATGATAAAGCAAATTCCAAATTTCGAATTTGGGCTTCCAGATGCCCATATTGGCAGGATGATTACGTTATTCAAAATTCGATGGCTCTAGGTAACGTTGTTTTATCACAATGCGAGAAACATACATACGTTTATGCAGTTTCTTCATTATTTAATTTCTTTAAATATAACACAGGTCTTTAATATTTGGTGGCAACAATTTGAAAAGGGAATCGACATTTATCGTGAACCACTAAAATATGCCAAAAAGAAATTAATAGTCCTTCTGGGCAAATTGCCCCTTCGGACTAAAAATAACTAACGTAAAATAACTAGTTAATTAAGGAAGCTTTATAGCTTTCCTGGCTTACCTCATGAAAAGTCTTCAGTACATGGGAAATCCTTCGATGGACACATTCAGGCGATGAGAATTAAGAATCGTTGTAAATCGATCTAGACTTGAAACTGGGAGTCCGATGTGGAGTATGCCGTAATTGTATACATTCAGTCGCCATTGCGAAGAAGAAGTCCACACTTTCCATCAGTCCATTAGAATAGGATCTTGGATGGCTGGGAAAATGTTGCTCTGTGTAAGACTTGGTAGAAGATAAGATGTAACGGATTGGTGGTGGTTCTCAACATCGTAACTTCGTAGTTAGCAAGATGACACTGGAAGAACACACATAACGATAAATTACGCACATAATTTTATTCCTTGATAATGCACATCATCACTGTGCACCCCTCCTAGTTTTGTAAAGCTTATATTTAAAAAAAAAAAAATGGAAGAAAATCGGAAAAGTAAACTCTGCGTGGCTAGCGACAAGACCACACAAGCATATAGAAGCAGAAGTGAGAAGCCAGGAAGGGGGAGTTGCGACGCAATTACCTTTTTATACCGAATTTCATTTCAGATCACATGGCAGATTAATGCTCAGAATGTCCAAATGTCGGGTTCAGATTTCATGGATAAGTGCGCATAAAATTTATATTATTTAAATGATTTTGAAAGATAAATATTTTGTATTTTACACACAGTGTGTAAAATATAAAGTGTATATAAAATGTAATGTAAAATATAAATTGTGTACAAAAGTGTAAACTCGTATATATACATATGTATACGAGTGTATAGCTTTTGAACATTTTATCATAAAAACAGTTTGGAATCCATCATTTATAAGCGTAATGTGAAAGGATATAAATAGCTTTGAAAAATGGTGTAAATAATGTTCGATTTTATAATATGCTTTGGAATGAGAGCGAAATTTAATTTTATTCGGACTTAATGGCAGTTATTATTACTTCTTTTTGGCATATGCGATATAATAGCATCAACCAAAGATCTGAAGTCAACTTTTTCAAATTTTCTTTTTCAATTTTAAATGTCTACAAAGTCTTATTATTAAATAATTTTTCATTTTTGGTTTTTACTTGTGACTCGGAAACATCTTTTAAAGATTTTTCTCATAACTATTTATATCTGTAAAGATGAATGCTCGCGCACTGCTTTATGATTGATAACAAACTGTATGAAAAATGATGCCCTTTTGGCAATTTTCCAGTCTGTTGTTTGATAATCCTGCTTCGGAGTGCTTTTTAAATGCAGCACTGTGTATGGTATGGCGCAAAACGTTATCTGTGAGATGTGATGTGAACACTTAAAAGTTATTTTGCTTTGTACTCTATTTGAAATTAAAGGCATTTACTAAGTTTTAGATTCTTATTTATCTTAATCTTTAATTTTAGACATTTTACTACTATTAAAGACATTTACTACTAAGATTAAATTCTGGATTACAGATTATTTGGAATACTGGACAAGTGAATATAAGTGCAAAATTTCTTTCCTAAAGCATGATGTATGAATAACGTTGACATGCGTTTTATACATAAGCTAAAATTCTGAAAGGACATTTTTGTTATGTGCTTTAAATAATAAAAAGCTAAACAGTCAAGATACTATGCAAAGAAATCTGTTTGCATTTTTTATGAAATATGATTTAAAAATTCCTATTTCAATAATAATAAAACTTTCTTTCAAAAATTAGCATTAAAAAGGCTTTGGGTAAATTTTTGCTTTAAACTCTCCTTTGATATACACGTTGGACGCTTATCAATGAAATGTATGCTGATTCCTGTAGAAAATTACGATTTACCTTGGAAAAGTAATATAGAATGTATTTGTAATATATTTGTATTGTTGTCATCCGACAGAATAAAATTTTATTTTATAAAAAACTTAGACATTTTAAATCATAGTCAAACTAAATATTATCATCACATATATATACTCAATTTGTTACTCGGCTCCGTGAGCTCAGTTTTTTTATTCTTAAATCATTGTCAATTGTAAATTGTCATTTCTTGCTTTAAAGATGATTGAATTGCGTTGTTTTTAACCTTCCTGTTAAGGTTTTTATGCCTTTAATTAACCTGCATGCAATATTTGTAGAATTATCAACAATTTAAAAGTTGTTTAAGTGCGGCTAAGCCTAAAGTTTTACCATAGCAGCCATATTTGTTTACATTTGAAACTTAGCAGAAAAGTCCATTTGTTGTCAATCTAAATGAACTAAGCTTCACAGCAACAACTGTTTCTTTTTCAGTCTTATTTCTTTTATCCATCGTTTTATATTTATTATAGTATTTGAATAGAACAGTTGGCTTTTTTGTAAAATTTGAATTACGGTTTGTGACCAGTATTTCAACAGTACTTAATCATGTAATATTTTTAAACACCTTGTGTAGAAAATTTTAATTACTGACTGAACGTACGGAATCTGATAATATCTGTTTTTTGTTTTTTTTTAAATTAGACGGCATTTAACGTAAGAGTGGTATTCGTTTAAGGAATTAAAACATTTTCCAAAATTAATGTCTTCCTAAGGCTAAATTTAGCCTAGAATAAAAATCATAACTTTCTCTTTATAATGCACATTATCCTACTAAATGTTTACAAAGGAAACAACAAATAGAGGAATTACTTTTCGCGTACTGCTATGAAGGTCATAAAGCAAGAATATCTTACAGTTGCCTTTGAAGAATCTGAAAGGTTTCATATGTTAACGGTGTCCCAAAAATCGGTTTGTTAAGATTTCTCTGCTCTCACTAAGCTCGCATACTGCTGTTACACGCAATCCTACTTATCTATTTCTTTTGTTATATTAGCTTTATAACTAAGTATTTTCGTTGCACTACGCCATATACAACTCAAGAAAAAATTCACAAAAATTTTAACAGCAGCATAGCAGTATACATTTAGAATTGCTTATGCAGCATCAAGTGTTGGCATATATTTTTCTATTATTTCAGTGTTTTCTTATTTCATCATATGTGTTCAGTTTTCTTACTAAATTTGCTTTAAAAAACTCTTTTTGTCTCTTTATTATTAAGAATATGTGTGTTTACTTTATTAAATATCACATTCTTGATGTTTACGCCACATAAAATTCGATTCAACATTAAAATCAGAAAGTACTGAAAAACCAGCTAATTAGCGATGAAAAGTCGTCGAAATATCATACGCCACGTGATTGCTTGCGCAAGCTAGAACCAACAGTCATATTAGAAACCGTTCTGCATTTAGTAGCATATTTTGGAATTAAATTTGATAGTTTGGTATGGGAAGCACTACCTGGGGTAAATAATGGCTTTTTTGACGAAGAAATTCGTGGAAAAAAAAAAACTCAGTACAGATATTTCTTTGAAGTATGGAACCTCTAGATGTCGATATTTTAGGCTGAAATTTGAACACAATTTGTTCTAGCGCATTTCAAACCATATAATGACTCAGGCAATATGAATTTAGAAAAAACGTTTTTCTTCTTTCAACCCTGTTCAACCCTACTATATAAAAAATAGTGATACAAACAATGTATTATAAATTAAAAGAATAATGTACATATTTATAAAAAATCATTAATTAGATATAGTGCAAATTACACGAATTATATTCTGTACATATTGCTAATAAAAATTAAATATATGTGTAACATTTTTATTCACTTAGTTTATAAAGCAACGTAGAGATTTAATTTAAGAGATAAAAATCTTACACTGTCTGGAATGGCAACACCTCTCTTGGAATTTCTATTATCAATCTACATGTATTAATAATTAAAGATGTTATGCCGTATGGAACAGAAATACAACTGGCAGTTTGCGGGCCGAAAAAATGATAAAGTCTCTACCAGTGTAAAGTAAAAGATATGGTACCCGAATATTAGAGAAATTTATTTAAGACGTTTATAATTTAAAGTTAAAAATTATTTAGGTAAGCAGATGGTAGAGTCATTAGGTTATTTTGAAGATGGGAGGCGTGAAAAATGAGCAATGCCCTAGCCAGAACTCGAACCTTGACTTCTCGAATACGCGCCGAGTGTGCTAACTTTACACCACGAACGCATGCAGAAAGGAGGGAGAAAATACCTAATATACTCCCCCTTTTAAAGGGCGACTGGGGATAAGGGGACCCAATCACCGAATCCTGGTGGTGAAGAATCATAATCAACCACCTTTTAGTTCGGGCGCCATTGTAGATTCAGTAGGGTTTTTGAAGTAGGAAACACGAAAAGGGGCAATACCCTCTCCGGGACGCGAACCTGGACCTCTCGAATTCGTGCCGAGTGTGCTACCGAAGGCATACAGAAAGGAGGGAGAAAATACCCTGTGGAGACATTAGGTTATTTGGAAACAGGAATCATGAAAAATGAGCAATGACCTCGCCGGGACTCGAACCACGGACCTCTGGAATACGCGCCGAGTGTGCTGACCACTACACCACGAAGGCATGCTAAGAAGGGGGTAGAAACATCTTATAATTTTATAAGTTCTCACCTTATTATACAGCATCACGCAGTTGTCTGCTAACTAAAACTATAACAATCATATAATTAATAGGATTGGATGGAGAAAATGTCCTGTAAATCTCTTTCGAAAGTTTGGTACTGATGAGTTGTTTCTTGTTAAGGTGACTTTTAATGAATGGAAAGCTGGAATACATTGATCAGATATGTGAGGAATAAGATAGATAAGACAAGTCCCCAATCAAACTGCCTTATCTTTGTGCGAATCTCTAAATGTATGTGAAGTCTGTCATCGCTTTTAATCAGAAATGGCCCCTCGAATAGCTAACATCGATTATTGGTGGAAGGATCTGATGTATGCTGTCTGCAGTAAATCAAAATACAATGATTATATGGCTGTAGTTAAATAACTTTACATTATACTAATAATTTATAATGCCTTTATATTCATTTATACACTTACAGTTCCCTCTTTTATTTTAGCTTTTATTTACTCAGATAGTTCACGTTAAGGGGACTCATACACCATAACACATATAAGATCTTCGACTCTGTGACTGTTGCAAGAATTGAGATGACTTATTTATTTTAACAGAAATTACTTCCAATTTTTTGCAACTGACTACATAATATAGCTGCTTTCAGAAATAGTAATCAGAAAGTTTGTGTTGCCACAAATATTTTTATAATTTAATCCGCTTTGTGACAAAATTATTCATCATGTTTCCACCTTGCGCGCACAGTTTAAAACATTCTGTTGCATAATTTAATTCAATACTTAATATATAGCTTTTATAGCTTTTAGAAACTACTGTGAACCCAAAATTCTAAGGATTTCATGTTACATTTTTATTTTATTTCGAGTGGAGTTTATAAAATGTATTTTATTAAAAAAATATGTAATGCTTTCGTGCATAAAATTTTTTAATATTAAAATATTCATCAGATTTTGGGTTCAGTTAAAACATACTGCCCATATAAAGAATTCCAACAAATTTCAAGTATGTACCTTTAGCCATTTTTAAAATATCACGCGCGAAAGGTGGGAATATGACAAACATTTTGTCACAAAGCGGATTAAATTACAAAAATATTTGTGGCAACACAAATTTTCTGGCTACTAGATTCCAAAGCAGCTATATTATGCAATCAGCTGTAAAACGTTGGAAGTAATTGCTTTTAAAATAAATAAAATAGCGCAATTCTTGCAACAGTCACATATTTGAAGATCACAAGGGGTTTAAGGTGCGTGAGCCCCCTTAAATAAAATGTAACTGGAACGAATTTCGTATGCATGGTATATAAAACGTTTCGATGATCTGATGTTCATTGTTGACACATTTGGAAGTAAATTTATAAAGTTTTTGTTGATTGGCTGAGGGAGCAATAATTTGTGCATTTTACAATTAATGAAAATAGCAATGAAGAAAAAATTAGAACAAAAAATATGAGAAAAAAAGTTATCCGCCGTTTATAGTGAATCAACGCAAAATGCCAAAACGAATTTATTAGTTCTTCTGGGCAAATTGTTCCTTTGGACTAAAGAAATCTATTTTCGATTTTATATTACGCTTATTTTTAACGTTTTGAGTGTTACCTTTATGTATTAAATACTATGGTTTTCGCACTTAAACCATAAAATTCAATTCAACAGCAATATCATGCGCATGCGGGAAAGAAATGCATGCGGGAACATGATACTTATTTAATTCTATCTAGAATGTAATGTATTAAAATAACGGTGTAACCAGTTCTTCAACTACAACTTGCTGTTGTTGTTGCTTATGTTCACTTGTCTGACGTAGTCATCCCAAGCCTATGAAATTCCTTGCGGCAAGGAACGCTAGAATACGCCTGCCGTTGCCAGCAAACAACCTTTATAGCTCAGTTACGCCCCCCCCCCAATTTTGATGGAAATCCCCCCGGGAGGACGGGTCCGAGGTTCTCCCATCCCTCTCTCTTTCCACCAAACCACACGAAAGGACTTTCGGCTGGCCGCATATTTAGAGTGCTGTCACGCCGCACCGACAGTATACATTTACAAACATCCATGCCTTCTCTGGGTTTCGAACCCGGATTCTTGCATGACAGTCAGCGACGCTAACCGCTAACAGTTTGGGCGGTTCAATCTTAAATTCAAGCAATGGTTGAATAAGGCATCTGAACATTTTTAAATGTTCAGAAGTCCATTACTTTCTTGTTAAAACCACGTTGTACTTTCTTTTATGCTTTCTGAAAACCTGTTTTGTGAGCCATGATACCTATGTGAAGCGAAAGCTATAAATAAAGAGAAATCCTGGCTGCTACGCTGCCTAAACGTTTCTAACAAAAATTAAATGAGAATGAATAACATTAAGATAAAATCTTATAATTTCTTCACCTTTTTTACTGTGAGATAACTAAGCCTGTAAATTTTATCCTCAGCATAAAAGTGGTAGTCTTTTCTGGCTTCAGCTAGGTGAAATCGCTGCAGAGGGCTAGCTGAATGAAGTTTCGTGATTCTCCCCCTATGTAATTTGAGTACAAGCCAATTTTTCTTTAGAACGTTCTTTAGAATGTCCTTTACGAAGGCATCTATTCTCAGGGAGATATCCACAGAATGTTTTTTTTAGAATCCGATCTAATCTTTAGCGTGACTAAACAGATGTCTATGTGTTCACATCCAGCGGTTCGTAATCTGAGCATAGACCTTAAAATTACTGGGTTGGCAAGAAGATAATTTCGGTTTTCTAGAGTGAAAAAGTACTCGGTATTTTCCTATACAAAAAAAAAAAAAAAATGAGCTTTAATCAGTGAAATAGTTTCCATTCCATTTGATAACCTTTTAACCATCGTTCTGGTAAATTCATGATTCCGCGTTCATAGAACTTCTGGTCATTTTCATCAAAAACTCAACCAGTTGCGGTTTGAGAGCATATGGCTATTATTGAAATCTTTACAATTTAAGAAGCTTTAAAATTTCGAAATAAATGATAATCTGATGGTGCAAGGCTGGGAAAATATGGGGATTGCGACATGACTTCTCAATGAAGCTCCAAAATAGATCTTCGTAAAGATCTGTAAGGCCTCACATTGTTGTGGGTAACCACGATTTTTTTTTTTTTTTTTTGTGATTTCTCTATTTTGGAATTTTTCTTTAATTGCTTTCTCCAGTTTCATATGTTGTAGGCAGTAAGTACCTGAGATAACCTTTTGGATGCTTGAAAGCAGCTCAAAGTACACAACACCTTGTAAGGTGGGTGAACTTTGATCTAAAATTGGAAAAGCAGGAAACTCCACAAGGAAAGGGTTAAGGGGACTCATAAGACTTAAAACCCGTAAGATCTTCGAATATGTGACTGTTGCAAGAATTGGAATAACTTATTTATTTAATAAAAATACTTCCAACTTTTTACAGCTGAAGACATAATATAGCTGCTTTCTGAAATAGTCATCAGAAAGTTTGTGTTCCCAAAAATATTTTCATAATTTAATCCGCTTTGTGACAAAATGTTTCGTCATGTTTTCACCTTGCGCGCACAGTTTCAAACATTCTGTTGCATAATTTAATTCCGTATTTAATAAATAGCTTTCATAACATTTGGAAACTGCAGTGAACCAAAACTACTGAGAATTTCAAGTTAAATTATTTTTTTTATTTGGAGTTGAGTTTATAAAATGCATTTTTTTAAAAAAAATCTGTAATTTTTTTTCGTGCATAAAATTTTTTAATAAAAAATATTCATCAAATTTTTGGTTCAGTTAGTAAATAGTGCCCATATAAAGAATTCCATCGAATTTCAAGTGTGTACCTTTAGCTATTTTTAAAATATCATGCGCGCAAGACGGAAACATGACGAAAAATTTTGTTACAAAGCGGATTAAATTACAAAAATACAGGGGTTGGACAAAAATATGGAAACACTTTTAAAAAAACATGTTTCTTTGCTTAATATGATGTAGGAAACCCGTTGGCATCCAAAACAGCTTGCAATCTTCTCGGAATGGATAAATACAGTTCCTGTATGTTTGCCAAGGGAATATTATACCATTCTTCCTACAAAACGGTGGCAAGTTCAGATAACGATGTTGGTGGTGGATAACGAGAACGCACTTTTCGTTCCAATGTAGACCACAAAGGTTCGATAATATTCAGGTCTGGCGACTGTGGTGGCCAGGGGAGATGGGACAACTCATCCTCGTGCTCAGAAAACCAGTCCTGGACAATGTGAGCTGTGTGAACAGGGGCTTTGTCGTCTTGGAAGACACCATCACCATCGGGGAACAAAGTTTGTATCATGGGATGAACATGATCGGCCAAAATGTTCACATAAGTCTTGGCAGTCATGTGCCCTGACACAGTTATCACGGAGCTAGCAGAGAACCACGATATGGCTGCCCAAACCATAACAGAACCTCCGCCATGTTTCACTCTTGGCAACAAGCAGTCTGTATTATAGGCTTGAGATGGCGTTCTCGAGACGTAAACTCGGCCAGAAGTGGGAAACAATGTGAAAGAACTCTCGTCAGACCATATTACTCGCTTCCACTGCTCTATAGTCCAGGCTTTATGACTTAAACACCACCTTCTCCTGTTACGGGCATTAGCATCACTAATGAGTGGCTTCTCAATTGCAGCACGGCCAGCAATTCCTGTTTATGAAGCTTCCTTCTAGTTGTTTCGGTACTCACAGGGTTCGGTAACACAACATTCATTTTAGCAGTAAACTTTTGCAGCTGTGGTCTTCTTATTTTTCGTCACAATTGCCTTTAATGATCGTCTGTCACGATCACTCAGGACACACTTTCGTCCGCGCTGTGATTTAGCAGATGATGTTTTTCCGCTTTTCAAATATGCGGAATAAATCTTCGATACAGTACCTCCTGAAACACTAAACACCTCGGCTACCTTGCTTACGGAAGCACCTACCATACGTGCTTCAACAATTTGCCCATGTTCGAAGTCTGTTAACTCTGACATAATGCAATGACAACCTCACATAACAGTACTCCGACAACAACTGAACTGTTTAGCACATTTACGAAGTTGTATAGGTGGCGTCAGTAGTCAAAAACGCAAGCGCCACCTACATATTTCATTAAAATTAATCTTTCTTTTCAAACATGCATTTCACAAGGTGTTTCCATATTTTTGTCCATCCACTGTATATGTGGCAACACAAACTTTCTGGTTACTAGTTTCCAAAGCAGCTGTATTATGTAGTCAGCTGTAAAAGTTAGAAGTAATTTCTTTTAAAATAAATAAAATATCACAATTCTTGCAAGTCACATAATTCGAAGATCATAAGGGGTTTAAGATGTATGAGCCCCCTTAAAATACCCTTTATTAAATCTTTTGAAAATTTACAATGCGTGAACTCGACGCTAACAAACTTCGCCTCTGCTTGCGCGGTAACTGAAAATCACGTTATTAAACTAAAATTTGAACATACGAGTATTAACAAACGATAGACCTAGACCTAGACTACAGGGTTCAGAAAGATCCCGTAACTTAAACCCCCTTCTACGCTAGCGGCAGAAAAGCAATGCAATTAAGCCACTTGAAACAGCAATAAGCAAACGCAGCGATGGCGATTAAAGCCTAATTCTCCCTTTTCTCCTACCGAAACTCGGATTTTAAATAACGTCTTCAAGGTAGAAAAATTTGCATTCCCTTCCGCGCGCTATAACATTTAACTATCCTGGCACTGACAATTAGGAAAATGAAGGCTTACAGGAAAGGTGTAAACTCAAGCTTTAAATTGTGAGTTAAAATAAACATAAATCTCTACAACCTTTGTAATGCCTCCAAATTGACAGCAACATCTTTTACTGATGCAATTTGGCATTCGATTTTTGTCCAAATAAATCATGCATGCACAATAACCTTTTTAGATTAATGTTACTGTAGACTATCACTTTTCTATCATCAGTGGGAATTCGTCCAAAAAATGTCGACTGCATTACGTTTGAAACTCGCATTACAAATATTGATTCGCTGTGTTGAGTGAATTTCTTTCAATTCATGCGGAACTCGAATATCGGGCTTCTTAATCAGTCCAAGACATCGTAGGTGATTTTCAATTTGTGTGTGTGATACATTTAACAATTTTGAAATCTCTCACACAGTTATATAACGATTCGATTCAATTTTGGCTTTAATTTTGTCATCATCAACTTCAGAAGGTTGGAAAATTTTAATTTCCAGGACAAAACTTTTTAAACTAATTCTGATATATGCGTTTTGTTATGCAATCAACACCATAAACTTCAGATATTTCTTTCTGAGCCATAGGTCCTTTCTTGCCTTTATGAAAATAAAATTGTACAATATGTCGAAAATGTTTATGTTTGCATTCCATATTAGAATTTACCGTGAACTAATAGTTGCAAATCAAAATACACAGAATTTATTTCTGTGGCAATCTAAAAGTGTCAGTTGCCAAATGTCAAAATACGAAAAAAATATAAAATTGACAGAACAATAACAAAATGAACATAACGCTAACTATTTGTACAAACCGATATTACTTTCTTACCAACTCAATACAATAACTTCAAATACATTTGGGAATGAAAACTACTCGCAAACATCATGCTGACAGAATTAATATTGCTGTAAAAACCCACATATACTCATGTATCTCACTTTAATCTTTCATATCACTGCAACACATTTCAAAAATTTGTTACATACAGTTTACAATACTTTAAACAAATTACATTATTCATAGCGAATTTTACATATACAGACCGACGTTTTGTTTATATAATTTCCAATAATGATTTCTCTGTGGTAAATAAAGTAAAGGAAAATTGCAGATAAAAATATTTTCTCGGCATGCTATATACAAATGGCGTAAATTATGCACTACATGAATTTATATCGAGTAAACTTTCCTTCCTGTATTTTGTGTTTATTTTTGTTTAGCAGATGTGCAAAGAAAACAAGTAAATTATGGTAACAGAAAACGTCGAGAATCGAAAACTTGCCTGCGAGTTTTCCTCAAAGTTTTTAAGATATCTTTCGCAAGGTAAACATTATCTTACTTTCCTTTATTTTGGCTAGATATTCGACACCAGAGTTTGAAAGGAGTTTTTCTCATGCATATATGTATGTACACATACATAAGGGATCTTTCACTTCTTTTCTAAAAACATTTTGTTTCCAAATATTTATGCAAATACAGGGCAACTGCGTTTGCATATATTACGTTTCGTAAGTTAGATTACATGTCTATATTAACCTATTAATACACAATATAATTTTTATATGTTCTACCCGTTGTATTTCCATCCTATTCGCTTCTAATGCTTAGATAAAATGTTTCATGAGTGTTGGTTGAATTAATTAGGGTAGTAAATTCTGCTTCATAAAGTCAATAAAAAAGTCATATAGTTATGAAACATCACAAACAGATATATTTGAATATATCGTAAACGCAATAAGCAGAAAGTTCCCCAAAACATGCCTTGTCATCTTTTTAAAATAGAGTGTCTGGTAAGCTCCAGTAAGCTTCGTCTTCCTTATTTTGCCTAAACGAAAAACAATACAAATGAATCCAAAAATGATCCAAAATTGAAAGCATGATTTTTAAGCAAGTAACAACTAAATTCTGCTTTTTTACTTTCTTGTACGATGTAAAAAATAAGTATTGTAATACCGAAAGTTTTCAGGCAGCATATTTCAATGAAAATAGCTATTTTGACGGCCATCGAATACAATTTAAAGATGGTTTTGAATGACATCTGTACGTAAGAACAGAATAAAAGACTCCTTTCCTCCAAAAAAATTATAAAACTGCTTTAAAATGACTTCTGAAGAGAATTTTTCGTGGTGTCTGTATGTTCGTATGTATCTAGCATAATTCAAAAACGAATACCTCAGAACGTTGAAATTTCGTATATAGGACTGCTATAACAGGTAGATGTGCACCTCGTATTTCGGTTGCAATAGGCCGTACCAAACGTATATAAATATATTTATATATATATCCACTCTGCTACCCGGCTCAGTGATCTCAGTTTCTTTACTCACATATGTTTGTAAATTGTACATTTTTTGCTTTAAAAATGATTGAATTATGTTGTTTTTATCTTCCGGTTAAGGTTTTTATGCCTTTAGTAAATCTGTATGCAATATTTTTAGAATTATCAACAATTTTAAAGTTGTTTAAGTGCCGCTAAGCCTTTTCTTTTGACGGCGGCCAATGATTGTTTACATTTGAAACAGCAGACTAGTGGATTTGTTGCCAATCTAGAGTAACTTAGCTTCGCAACAACAAAGATAACGCCTTCATTTATCATTACGAATTAAATCATGCTTAATCCATTCTGGAATTTGTTCGAGCAAATAAATGTTTAAGATTTACTTCGTAATTAAGGGGGCTCACACACCTTAAACCCCTTATGATCTTCAAATATGTGAGTGTTGCAAGAATTGCGCTATTTTATTTATTTTAAAAGCAATTACTTCCAACGTTTTACAGCTGATTGCATAATATAGCTGCTTTGGAAACTAGTAGCCAGAAAATTTGTGTTGCCACAAATATTTTTGTAATTTAATTTGTGAGAAAATTTTTGTCATATTCCCACCTTTCGCGAATGATATTTTAAAAATGGCTAAAGGTACATACTTCAAATTTATTGGAATTCTTTATATGGGCACTATTTCTTTAACTGAACCAAAAATCTGATGAATATTTTAATATTAAAAATTTTTATGCACGAAAACATTACAGATTTTTTAATAAAATACATTTTATAAACTCCACTCGAAATAAAATAAAAATGTAACATGAAATTCTTAGAATTTTGGATTCACAGTAGTTTCTAAAAGTTATAAAAGCTATATATTAAGTATAGAATTAAATTATGCAACAGAATGTTTTAAACTGTGCGCGCAAGGTGGAAACATGACGAATAATTTTGTCACAAAGCGGATTAAATTATTTAAATTATAAAAATATTTGCGGCAACACAAACTTTCTGATTACTATTTCAGAAAGCAGCTATATTATGTAGTCAGCTGTAAAAAAGTGGAAGTAATTTCTGTTAAAATAAATAAGTCATCCCAATTCTTGCAACAGTCACAGATTCGAAGATCTTATGGGTGTTAAGGTGCATGAGTCCCCTTAATATAGATATTTTTAGTTTTTATGTATTTTTGCTTTGTCACGAAGTGAGAACTGAATTAATTGAATGAGAAATACTGAATCGTCTGTGAAAAACTGTTTCCTTTTTCTTTTGTTTGCTTAATTCGTTTTATAGATCTTTCTAGATTTATTATAGTATTTGAACAGAACATGCGACAACGATTTGATAATTCCTAAAATGAGATAAATTTTGTCCATTCTGAGTTATAATAAGAACGAGATATAACGCTGTTAAGTGAACATAGCGCCAGAGGGCCGCTATGGTAAACAGATATAGTGAATTTTAAAGAGTGCATTTATTCTTTTGTGGTTTATGCGCTATCGACGAAGTAGATTTAATTCAATCCAAGAAGGTGAAATGAAATGCAAGAAAAAATGCGTATAATTTAATATCCCGTACAAGGAAGTCATGTGGTGTACACATTAGATTTTTTAATTAACGATTAAGGAAAGATGTTTGTAATCAGTAAATTAAAAAAAAACCTGTAAATGTAAAAAATAAGCAAAAAATACTCAAGTCTTTAGAGACATGTCTTAAGAAATGAATTCGTGAATATATTGTACTTTTGCTTTGCATTTGGTTTTAGTTAAGCTCTTCATTAATAAACACTGGAACAGTATTATTGAAATTCGCACGAAGTCTCATATCAGTGTCATTTTGGATATGCAAGACAGCGAGTCTGAATTCTTAGTATATGGGTAGGATGCTTGTAATACGCAAAGCAATATAGAAAGCTTGAGAATGTGACGGCGTTCTTTCAGTAATATACCCAGCAAGAGCGGTGAAATATTGAGGTTCTGGTTTAAGCAAAAGGACATATAAGAAGAGAATTCAGCGTGATGACAAGTGTACAGAAATGCATCAATGGATTGAGAAGGGAAAGAGAATCAATGACTGAGATGGAAAATCACTGAGAATTAGTTTCACTAGAGCAACCTATTTTCCTCGTCTAGGGCCCATCAGTAGCTAAAGATGACATTTCAGCTGTGGAGAACATAATATGGAGACGAGTATATATATCAATCAAGAAAATAACACAAGTATTGGGAAAAAAATTTTGGATAAGCCTGCAAGGTTCAAATGAGAGGAACACGATCCGATCCACCTGGTCTAGTATTTTCTTCTTCCTTCCAGCATGCCTTCGTGGTATAACGGTTGTACACTCAACGCAAATTTCAGAGGTCCAGGCTCGATTTCCGGCGATGGCATTGCTCATTTATCAGGTCTTCCGCATCAAAAAATAAAACCTAGCGACTCTACGAGACTATCATGCTACGCATGATCACCTACAGTTTCGCAAAATAAGTACAAGATGAGTACACAAAACGTGGCTTTAAAATGAATGAAAAAAGAAGACATGTCACTTCTTTTCTACGAGTCACCCAGCCAGTATAGTTGTTAGTGACCCTGACTGACGTAACGATGAACCCGGGTTCGAACCCCGGAGAAGGAATGGTTGTGAAATGTCTATCCCTTCGCAGGAGGCAACACTGGCCACCTATTAGGTGCTTCCATAATGAAATGGCCACTACTTCCGGCCCTTGTAGTGGGCAAGGCTATTAAATAAAGCGCCCCGCCATTAAAAAAAATTCTTTCCTTCCTGCATAGTGCTAACTATAAAGCATTTCTGTAGCAGATAATCATTGGAGACGTGGAAGGGAGTAAATTTCTGAGTGGAACTTTGTCTGATGGATGAGATGAAGTTTACTATACTTTAACGTTTTGCTCTTGTATGACGTCACTGACTCCAATCTGCTCCAAAGCAGCTTCTTTTGTCCCACTTCTGTAAACAAGTGACATCACAGTTGGGAGATTAACCTTGTTTGCATACTGACCTTGGATGGGAAGATGAGATTCAGTCATCGGTGATCGGCCCCGAATATTTTCTTTTGCTGCTAAAATCTATGCGGAACAGTGACATCTTAGAAACAGAATCTGAGTTGAATGGTTTTATTTTAATCATTTCTGAGATTGCAATACACATTATGTTGTAAGGTTTATTTTAAGTTTTTGATGATTATTGTTAGTTAAAGCTACTTTTCTATCTCTTTTAATTTTAGCTTACAAATTTCCTGCCAGAGTGTGTTTTAAGAATCGCGGTTAAATGCAAATGAAGGAAGAACAGTACTTAAGTCGAAGTTCCATTGACTTCGTTAGAGAGCCAGAGATTCTGACTAGTGCACGTTTGCCTTTTGGCTATACTCTCCCTAAGCTATTACTTCGCTTGGCCGTATTTCAGGCCCTTGAGAGCTTCGCCTTTTAGTTAACCTTTCGAAGCCATCCCCTGTAGAATTTTGATAGCTTCGGCTATATCTTTTTAGTTACGCATTAGTTACATTTGACTTTTTTTGTACTCTTGAGTTCAAGCCCAAGTGGAGGGTTTTTTGTGCGTCCTGAGCAAAAGCGTTTATTCGCTTACCAGTTCTCAAGGTTCCACACACATAGCTGTATGTATGTGTGTGTGATTACGGCAAAGCCTCGAGGGCTATCTGCCTAAGGAGAGGAATGCCTTCGTGGAGGACTTTCTAAGGTAAAATGGCTCGTATACACGTTACACATGGGGAAAACCACGAAAACGCCCATGCAGCCAGCCCGTTCGCGGGATTCGAACCTCGGACTGAACTACCAGTGTTCAGCGACTTTACCGCTCATCCGCTGGTGGGCCACATAGCCGTAACTTTAAGGTTGGAACCTTATAATGCAAACGAAAAAATTCAGTTTTTACTTCATTTATTCTATAAACAAATGTGTATAAAAAGCATCGCAGTGCCAAAAATAGACAAAACGTTTTAATTAATTATTCATTCAAGCGCAGTTTTAAAAGGGCATGATTCTGTTACCTATTTAGATAAGTAGCAAATTCATAATATGTTCAAAAAATATGGGAGACAATATGCAAAATTCGACGTGATTATTGACTGATATCCGGTTATTTGGCTTATCGCCATACATTTCTAAGTTAATTACCAAACAGCCTCATTTGAAATGTTTGCTGTGAAGTTCTAAAAGTTTCTAAGCATTAGTAATGTAGGAGAGATCTAATAAATTGTTCCAATAGGGACTTAATTACGTTCTGCGCAATGACAGCCAACTGAATGGTGCAAAAGCTGTGCGGACATACAGCTTGATAGCCGATAACATCATTATCACTCGAAGTTGTTACAAAATTTTCTTGCGGCACTTTGGTTGATTACCAATTAGTAGAATCGCAAGATAATTACGTCCGTTGCCCCTCAAATTCACTCGCTGCACGCCAATGGATATTTGATCGTCCACTGCCCGTGTTTGCTACCAAAGTGCTGAATTCCAATTAAGACTTAATTGGATGGATACTTATTATTTGTGCTGGCTCTTCTACGATTCCATACAATTTATAATGGGTTTAAATACCGACATAAGATCGTAAATAATAAGAAACCTACTTCATAATCATGCTTAGTGTTCTTTATAGAAATATATATATAGTATAATGTTTTCATGACTTGTTAATCTGCATCAAGCATCAAACACACCGTTCTGCATCCTAAAAGCTGCTTTCCATAAGTCAGTATTTAATGTCTTCGGATATTATAAATAAAATCTGAAAGCTTGCAAATTTTATATTACGCCCAAAGAGAATTTTTTCCCATTTATATATACATCGTTTTTAGATCATTTGGGCTAATGCCCTCTGTCCTACAAATTTTTAAAAGCAGCATATCTTTAGAATTTCCGAGAGGCAGTCTCGCGCGCTGGAGATAAATTTTTTTTCACAGTGTTACCATGAACTGTGTCCGGCAATCCTCCCCCCCGGGGGTGACTCAGGCGAACACCTGGGATGTACTGGTTAGGATCTGTACCTAGGCATTGTCAACCACGGGGATATATAATTTGGCTTTACAGGACTAGCGAATATTGTACTCAAGTTGATTCAGGCTTGGCAAGGACCGTACTGGTACTGTCGTGTCTGTTCCTTCGGCTGTGGTGGAGCTAGATCGGAGATCGTCGAACTAATCCCCGAGGGTTTGACCCATTCAGTTCTCGCGGCGGGGACTGACAGAGTGGGCAGAGCATCCACAGCAATGTACGTTTTGCCAATGGAGTGGTGCCCGGAGACAGAGTGACAAAGTTTTAATATAGCAACGATTCGTTCTGGCCAACGCTTTTCAGAAGATGAGGTCTCTTGGACCATAGATTTCTAAACTCTGTATGGGTCCGCTAGAATATGGATCTGTGTCGGAGATCTATCGTCTAGTGTGTCTGTCCGGAAATCCTTCGTGTCGTTGCTATCGGCTGTGCAATGGCCTTCGAGGTTACAACTTGGAAGAATTCCTATAACACTATCTCGTCGTCACCTTTCTGACCGTGAATTGTAATGCATTGTAATCCTGCTTTACGTCAAATGAACGTTTTTCTACTTATTATTAGCTCCTTTTGTTCCATTCTACGTCACACTCTTCATAGAGATTTTGCGATTTTCTGTCACTAAACATGGTTTGCGAATTCATGGTCTATGACAATTTTTTTATCGCCTTCATATCCACTATCACCCCTTGAATAATTTGTTGGTCGAATTTGGAAATACCTTGTATAAGACTTACATCTCTGAATGGATTATTCCAATATAAAATGCCTTTTTGTTTTCTGTATGCTGAGTGCCTCTTTCATTAACAGCTGAAAAGCTCTTAAGCCGTTTTAAAGTAAGGCTATAAAAGTGCACAAAACAGTAACTTGAAAACATCCTAGTAAAAAATGTGGCGATGTATCTTCTTTGGGATGATTTGCAAACCAGATTATTTTGAACAGTATTAACATATCTAATGTGTTAAATAATTCTACTTTTTATATTTATTTCTGTTAATTTAATTTAAAAGATGGGAAAAAGTATAAGAAAATGCAGGCATTTTTATCAAAATTAAAATGAAATCAATATCCGTCAGACACTGACATATCAAATCATTAATCATACTATTTGTGGTTCGATTGGTAATGAATGGTGTTCTAATTGGTAGTTAATAAGAAACATCGTTAACAAAGAATTCCTTAATGAAGCTTATGCTATTAGTGGAAAAAGTAGTTTTGTGATGATTATAGGTTTAATAGCTTTCGATTGAAGAGCTTCAAGAAAGTTTGAGGCAACTTTTATAAGCTCGAGTAATTGGTTATCATATTGTTCATAATAATTTTATGTTTGTTTCTTTCATGATTTAATCTTCTTTCCAATGTATGAATGGGTTCTTTACTAATGTAGTATATCACCCAACAATTAAGTGCATAAATAATTTCTTTCCATCATAATAAATTCATTACTCGTTATTAATTTAACTCTCTGTTTGAATATAAATAAAAATTAATGGACTTTAAATTGAATATCCGTTAAGTTATTTCATTTAAGAATTTAAACAGAGTAATTAGTTTTTTTAAATGTTTTAAATGGAGTAATTTGTCTTTGTAATCAAAATCCAGATAGGAAAGATAAATGATTTTTTATAAAGATAAAATTATCTGCAAATAATTAAGTGAAAAGTTTAATTTTTATGTCTGAAACATGCATCATTAATTTTCTAAGTTAGTTAATTTCTTAGAATATATATTATAAAGCATTAATTTCTTAGAATATATATTATAAAGCATTAATTTCTTAGGCTATATGTTATAAACCATCACACTGATATAAACAGTTTGACTGTGATCATAAAGTTGCGAAATGTTTTAGAAGTGTAGCGTCAATAGAAACGTAGACAATAAAATGCTTACGCTATTTTATGTTAATTAAGAATAATCCAAATTTGTCTTAATATAAGTTTATATAACATAAAAAGTAAACTTATCTCAGGATTTAAGTTAGTTATATATCTCAAAATAATTATTTATAAATTCGAACGAAATTTTTTATATAAATTTAATGATTCAAACCAGGACTATTATATTCAGAATTACACGAGTATTTTATTCCTCCCTTTCTAGAATATATTTCTAGAATAGTCCACAATTCTCTTGAAACTTGTAACTTCATATAAATTGCTCCAAAAGCGACTAATTGTTACAATTATTTCCGAGCTATCAACATAAATTCAATTTTTCATAAACAAATTTCGAGAAACGTAAAGAATAAAAACTGATGCATATCATTTGTCTTAATACTTTTATAAACTACGTAAGCAAACTCATTTATCAAAGAATAAAATAGTTGTATTTTATATAATTCAATATATATATGGTTGTAAATTGACTTTTTAATATCATCGAACATAATCTTTCTGTATTTATAAAATCGTCCACGAGATGGCAGATTATGAGAATGAAGAATATGATATTAACAATTCATATGGAGGACAAAGCTCATGTGATCGATTGCTTTATTGTCGTTAGGGAGGGGAGATAAGTCTCCAGCGTTAAAATTTCGTACATGTAAATAAATATAAGATAATAATAGAGTATAATTCAAATTTGTTCATATAGATGCTATAAAAGCTTATAATATGTGTAATTTTACAAATATTCTTTGTGATTGATTCCATAAATTGAGAACTATTGAAGAAGATGATAAGCATCATTTTAATGTAGAATTTTTTTGAATTGATTATGTGTAGAGGAGGAGCAAATTTTAGGCCTTCTACAATGAATTTTTCAATCCTATTAATGTCTCGTTGACATAAATACGATGCCAAAATTCATTGCTGAAGTAACGAAATATTGTAATGACGTTATCCCGCGAGCACACGCACCGATCCGACGAACACGAAAACACGCGCCGGGTATGTCATACCCGAATAAAAAAATTGTAATTAAAAATTTGTCAAAAAAAATTAATCGTTTTTTAAAAGAAATTAAATGTAAAACCAAGTTATTACTTCATTTTATACAAAATAGGAAACAATAAGGAGAGGAAAAATTATTTACTTACTTCTTGAACATTGTTTACAAAATGAGGTCATATGTTCTATACATATACTTTTGCTACAATTTTCACAAATGAATCTAGTTTTTCTATCTTTTTTCTTGGATCACTCTGTACACCTCTTGAAAGTCATTTTAGGTTTTTTGGGGGACAGTTCATTGTTAACATGTTCATCGGTGGTCAGTGTTTGTCCAGAATCAGGAACCACGCCGTCGTTCATTTTGAACATTTTCTATTAGCTGCATCCCTAAGGCTTTGAGAAAAGTACTCATCCCGTTTACGAGTAAAATTTTCTCGTATTGAATCAATACAAATATTTGTATTGTCAACTACATGTTTTAACATATCTTCATCGATAAGCAATGACAAGGAATCTAAAGGTGTTGAGAAGTCTTTAGAATACTTTATATTTCCAGGGAGTTTAGTTATAATATTTTTGGCCCCAATTCTAACATTAGTTCGGAATTTATTTTTGTTCCATTTTTTCCAACATAAAAATTCATTGCTACATTCTAGAGTTTCATTTTCTGTTTCTGTAGCTGAATCACTACTCTGTATGGGTGAATCATGATTACTATTATATTCTTCGTCATCAACATCTTCCTCTTCTTCACTAAATGAATCCTCATCAGAAGAAACTGTTTCAAGGAGATTTCTCAATCTTTTTATCTCTTCATCGTAAGGAATATACAGCGCCATGCTTACAACTCAAGAAAAACCTATACTAAAAGCTTGAAAACGAGAAGTGCGAAGTGACTCACTGAGAAACTCGAGTACACGCACGGGTATGACATGCCCGAACAATGCTGTTCCTAAAAAAACCGTTGCACTTGCCACCTCAGGAATTTTCCCCATTTAAGTATGTGACCTTGAACTCAGCTACACCAAGTTTCGACCTTTTATGAAATAATGGGCGAGAAATATACAAAAAGAAAAATGCACATAGGTATGACATACCCGCCGCGTGTGCTCGCGGGTTATAAGGTATTTCTTCCGCCTTCTTAGCATGCCTTGGTAGTGTAGTGGTCAGCAAGCTGAGCGCGTATTCCGAAGGTCCGTGGTTCGATTCCCGGCGAAGGCGTTGCTCATTTTTCATCTCTCCTGTTTCCAAAATACCTGATGTTTCTACAGTGACGCACGATCTAAAAGGGTGTTGGAGGATGATTCTCCTCACCCAGGATTTGGCGATTGGATCCCCTACGAACATCAGTCGCCCTTTAAAAGGGGGAGTATATAAGGTATTTCTCCCGCTTTCTTAGCGAGCCTCGTGGTATAGAGGTCAGCACTCTGGCCGCGTATTTCAGATGTCCACGATTCGGTTCCGGGCGAAGGCGTTGCTCATTTTACATTTCTCCTTCTTCCAAAAAATACCTAATGTCTCTTCAATTCGTTCACCGCTTTATATTAACTGAATTCTAAGATGATGTTATACGCAAGCGATAATTACAGATGACGATTGCATCTACTAATATTTAGTAGGTTTCCAATCATTTTTTTCATATCTTCTGCTTCTCCTCCAAAAAAGTACCTAGCCCACCAGTGGCCGAGCGTAAAGACGCTGAACACTGGTAGTTGGGTCCGAGGTTCGAATCCCGCGAACGGGCTGGCTGCATGGGCGTTTTCGTGGTTTTCCGCATGTGTAACGTGTATACGAGCCAGTTTCCCTTAGAAAGTCCTCCACCAATGGCATCCCTCTTTTTATGCAGTATTAGAAGATAGTATTTTATACTTATTTATTTCCTAACATAAACATGAAGTATAGAACAAGCAAAAGACATTTTCTGAATACAAAATGTAAGTGATGCCATTCACAAAAAGGGTAATGTTATTTTTAATAGTTCGCTGGCTTTGTCGCAACATCCTCCCCACCCTGGTCAACCTTCAGAGGGATGACCAGCTGCACAGGTCGGGTAATGGTATGTCCATTGGTACGCAGAACTTAAGTACGGACTTTCTTGTCGCGGCCAAGGATTAACTCCTCAACACGGGCCTTTTTCCAGGTGTGGCGAGGTCTAACATCTTCTTGTAGTAGGACAATGTCCCCTTTCCGTAGTTTATTTGCTTCAGATGGATTCCGCACTTAATGAAATGTACGCAAGTCCATCAAATATTCCTTTTGCCATCTTTTCTTCCAAAAGGAGTCCATCAAATGTTGACGATTCTTCCACATACGATTTAAATTTGTTTCAGGATTTGTGGGGCTGGAAGGAATAGTAGTTTATTTCTTTCCTATGAGGAAGTGAGAGGGTGTTAAAGCTTCCTCAGAGTCATGTTTTATTCCGTATTCGTGGACAATCGGTCTACTGTTGAGAGCGGCTTCAATATCACATAATACAGTGATCAAACCAGCTTCATCCAAAAGAGCCTTACCTAATGTTTTCCGAAGGCATTGCGTAATTGAGCCTATCATTCTTTCCCAGTATTTTATACTTATTTATTTCCTAACATAAGCATGAAGTATAGAACAAACAAAAGACATGGATACAAGACGTAAGTGATGCCATTCACAAAAATGGTAATGTTATTTTTAATAGTTCGCTGGCTTTGCCGCAACATGCAGATAGCCCTCGTGTGCTTTGCCATAATTGAATAATCCAATACATCCATCTCCCCAAAAAAATCCAATCCCCTAATGTGTCTACAAGGTACTCTTATTCCTCACCAAATTGTTCCAAAATTAAGATCAGCTTAACTTTCTAATCTGAATATTTTCTTCAAATCGGCATTTTTACAGCACCGTTTAGAAATGAGTTTTGGTAATTTCTTTCTCTTGTTTGAGCTAAGGGGTTTCTTAGACTAGATAGTGATTGACCAACTAAAGACCAAATAGTTATTTCTTTTGTTCCTTTTGTAATTTACGCAAAGATTCTATTTATGGAAAAGCGCTTGAAAATATAAGTAACTAAGATAGTTTAAATTACAAAATTAAAATGATGGAACTGTATAGAATCTTTATTCAAATTTTTCATTTTATTCTAAAAATGGTATTTTTTTTGGCAAATTTGCAACCACGGAAAAGTATCGAAATATATCAAAGAAGCACACTGCTTACTTTATAGATAGATTTATTGCGTTTTTATCAATTGATGATAAAAAATTTTAACTTGAAATATACCTTAAGAATATTGCGTATTGTGTCATTATTTCGTTGATTTTCAGCGCCATCAATTAACTGATTTTTAGTTTTTACAGTCGTATACAACTTTGCAATAATTCTAAGCTATGAATGTCATAATGTATGTGTAAGTAATACAAATTATAAATTTTAATATGAAAACTAAAATTTATATGCAAATAGTATAAAATAATCATTTAAATAATAATAATAATAACAATAATGAAGAATTGGATATTAAATTGTAAATACCATTTTCCTCCCAGCGATTCAAATTCTCCAAACGAAAATTTCATTGCAAAAATGTTAAAATAACTTTTATTCGAAATGCTATTTTGAATAATTCCAAATACAAATTATTCGCAATATATTTTCAAAGGCATGATACTGCAAAACCTTTTTAGTCGCTTTAAAAAGTAAAACAAACTAACTTCTTTCATTTTACATTTAAGAAAAATATCCTGAAAAAAGAAAATTATAATAAAAACACACTTTGATGGATTATAAACGTTTAAGATATTAAAAATTAACATGCTTTTCCCTTTTAAGAAAATTACTTCTAGGCAAATGATCTCGTTTCTGATTTTAAAAAAATGTGCACTCGAGTTTGAAAAAAGAATACAGCATTTTCATTTCGTGATTTCACAAACCATTTGTGAAAGGTTTTTGCAGATAAAAATGATGAAAGATTGCTTTTTTAATCTAGGCATCTTCAAAGTTATTGTAATCAAAAGCGATTACCAAAATGGTCTTTCTGTCTAAATTAAGATTATTCATGATCGCAGAAGTTTTAAAATTTTACATCATTTGATCACAAAAAATAATCAGAGGAGTATTTAATCAGATGACTGAAAAAGATTCTTATACATCAGTCAAATTCAATTTATTTCAAAATTATGTTTGTAGAGTCATTAGGTTATTCTGTAGCAGGAGACGTGAAAAATGAGCAATGCCCTTTACGGGACTCGCACTTGGATATCTTCAAAACACGCCGAGTGTGCTATTGTTACACGACGAAGGCATTTGGAAGGAGAGAGAAAATACCTTACATACTCCCCCTTTTTGAAGGGGAATGGGGATTAGGGGAACTAGTCGCTAAATCTTGATGGGAACACATTGTTGTCCACCACCTTTCCTGTTTGGGCGCCACTGTAGTGTGTCATTAGGTTTTATGAAGCGGGAGACATGAAATATTAGCAATGCCCACGCCAGGGCTCGAGGCTGGACCTTTCGAATATGCGTCGAGTGTGCGACAGTTGTACCTCGAAAGCTTGCGGAAAGGAGGAAGAATATAAGAATAATTGTAATGTGCAATGAATGTAATGTATTTAAGTTATGCAATATTGCGTTCTAATTGCGTAATATAATTATGTAGTATTTTATGGTACAGTATTATTTAACAGTAACAATTTCTATTAGCAGTAATATAATGAAACACAAGTAAGTGTTTTGCTTTTAGGATACTAATGTTGCAATTGAGAATAATACCTGAATCAATATTTCAACTATGTTTTACTTGAGTATTATGTTCCTTTTAAGTAGTAACTAGTATGGTGCATAAATAAACTTGCGCATTATATTAAGAGCTAATGATTAAGTATCATGTTTTATAAAGATTTAACGTGCAATTTTTGTATATAGCCAATGTTCTATGTTTTCGTATGTCCAATGTTTCTATGCAAATTCATGTTAAAGTTAAGTATATATGTATACTCAAATTATGTAGAAGGTCTGTATGGCACCGCATGCAAATATACAAATAATTGTATAATAATATCTGTCAAAATGTTTCAAAATTTATGAGTAAGCAAATCGTCTTAGCCCAATTACAAAAGTCCATTTCAATGTGTGCGGTATATATGAGTGGTATTTTGTATTTTCAGTCATTATAATGTAGTATTGCCATGTGGCGGTGGTGCTATGAAGTATCACAAAGCACTCTCTTACTTTACTTAGCAAAAAGGTAACATATGTATTGGTATATGTATATACAATGAATGATTAAGTAATTGCAATACATCTATGTAGCATTTTGTGCGTTTTGAATTTACAAAGCATGAATGTACTTGACGGATTTAAACTTAAAACGGTAATATGTAAAAGCCCATAATCAGCAGAATAATGTATAAAACTTCTGCTACTCATTATCAATATTTGCATTTTGTATCTTGTAACCTTTTACCATTTTGTATGACATAATTAAGTGTAATTGTAAGACTTATTTTTAAAAATAGGTAAAACGTCAAACACGTGTAGCCCATAATCTGTACAAATTGTTAATACTCTTAACAGGAGTTTACATGTGTATGTGTTTGTGTACATGTAATGGTAAGTTAAGTATTTGTAATGTATCCTTGCAGCATCATGTATGATTTGAATACACAATGCATAAGCGTACTTGTAGGATTTGAATTTCAAACGGTAATATGTATAAAGTGAATAGCCCTTAATTTGCAGAATAATGTATTAATTGTTATAACTCATATTCAGTATCTGCATATTTGTATTTTGTAATCTATTTCTAAACAACATGACATATGTAAGTGCAATTGTAAGATTTATACTTAAAAGGTAATTTGTCAACTACGAGTAGCTTATAATCCGCACAAATTGTTACTACTCTTAACCAAATTTTGCATATGTATATTATTGTAATAGACTTACTGTTTGGCGAATAATTCCAGGTATTTATAATGCCATAATTCTATAATCTTATTGTGATCAACTATGTAATTGTATGTTAACCTATGTAAAGATTCTGCCCTTTTTGGCACTGTACTTTTTATGCCTGGAAACAAATTAATACTGGACCCGGCATTTCGGCTTAGAGTATTCCTCGGGAACACTTTGGTCGGCTGAACTGCTACCCGGATGAATAGGGTGCTGGGTCTGGGCGTCTGGCGCGAGTTTCACGAGTGGCCTCTTCTTGGCCTTGCTCTGGATATTGGAGGACGTGGCGCTAAACCAATTTACCATAACGGTAAAGGGATGGTGCCCACGTCCCCCGTTCCTAATCCTAATCTTATATACTCACCATTTTAAAGGGCGACTGGTATTCACGAATTATCACCCATACTACCTTTTGACTCTGGCATTACTGTAGTGTCTTTAGGGTTTTTGATGCTGGAGTCGTGAATTTTATCCACTTGCTTAAACCTCAATATAGAAAAAAAATTTAGAGTCATTATGTTTTTTTGATGTCAAGAGAAATGTGGTTTGCCTTCGCCGAGACACGAACCTGGAACTGTCGAATACACGCAGAGTTGTCTACCGTTACGCAACGAAGTCATGTTGGAAGGAGGGAGAAAATACCTTATATATTGAAGATTCCTTATTTTGTGATGAACTTAGAGGTGACCCAAACAAGATCTATTTTTAGACCAGGTGGATCGGGTCGTATTCCTTTTTGTAACTTTATATGTTGACTATAAAATTCTTTGACCGTAGTATGTATTACTAACTTTATAATTTATGTTATGATAATTATAATTGTAATGTAACAACAAAAATTTACAATCTGTAAACTTCATATTAACACTTCAAAACGTTTACAGTTAAACATTTAAAAGGTTATGAAAAATGTTTAAAATTATTTTAAATAAAAACATAATTTAAAAAAATAAAAAAGTTCATGAGATTAAAAAATTTTAAAATGGTAAAATGAGATTTCAGTTTGTAGAGACATTAGGCTATTTTTTAAAGCAGGAAAGATGAAAAATTAGCAATGCCTTCGCCGGGAAGCGAATCGCGGACCTCTGGAATACGCGCCCAGCGTGCAGACCACCACACCACGAAGGCATGCGAAGAAGGCGAGAGAAATACCTTATATACTTCGCCTTTTAAAAGGCGGCTAGAGTTTTTTAGGAAACCCAGTCGCCAAATGCTGGGTGTGGAGAATCATCATTCAGCACCCTTTTGGTTCGGGCGCCACTGTAGGGACATTAGTTATTTTTTGGAAGCAGGAGACTTGAAAAACGAGCAATGCCCTCGCTGGGAATCGAGCCACGGACCTCTGGAATTCGCGCCTAGCATGCAGACCACCACACCACGAAGGCATGCGAAGAAGCCTGGAGAAATGCATTATAAGTTTAACAACTGAAAACGTTTTTGAAGAAGCAGTTTACTACTGGTCCATTTATTTAAGAATTAAGGAAGCAAAAGTTAAAGGAAAAAAACATAAAATCCTGTATAGGAATTCATTATTGACCAATAGCGAAAACAAAATTAGTTTCCTAACTCAACATTTTCTAGAGTCTCTACAGTTTTTAGAGCAAGTTCATCTTTAAGAGCAAGTTCATCTTTTAGAGCAAGTTCATCTTTAAATTTGGTTTCTTATCATTTAACAACCAAATAGTAATTCCAAATGATCAGTAAATATAGACGTTTTCAAGTCATCAGAGTATGCATTGCAAGTAAGTACGAGACTAAAATTTACTTATGAATTTTTCAGCTAGGACATATTGCAAATTTCAAAAGATATGGAAATATTATAGATAAATCATTTTGTTAAAATGGCTTTACTTGCAGAACATAATATTTCATAAAATACCATTTCTAATTTTAACAATACAGTACAAAATCCGTAATCCGGAAGTCCATTATCCCGAATGATCTATAATCCGGACCTCAAAGCCACAAACTTACGCGTGCGCGTTTAATGCGCGCGTCCGCTACGCATACGCGTAAAGCGTTTACCTATGCGGGCTTGCGATAGTGAAGAAAGTGACAGCGAGGTTATCGGAAACGAAAAATATTCGATTGACAAGTTAGTCGGTATTCTCGACACAGCAATTACAGGACTTGAACAGTAGAACTTTGTAACTGAACAAAAAATTATGTTGTCTATAGAATTAAAGAGAAAGTATTAACACAAAAACGAAGCAACTTAACTTACATTGAAAGAAATGTTTAATAAAGTTAAACAAATAAATATTAAGCTTTTTGTTTTTTGTAAATTTTGATACCCTTTAGATCATCATTGCTCTTTATTTCATCAATTACGGTTTCATATCTTTAATTGCATAATTTCTACATGCCATCTTACCAGATCTAAATTGATGATCTATAATCCGGAAAAATCCCTAATCCGGAATGGCCGAAGTCCCGACGAGTCCGGATTACGGACTTTGTACTGCATTTACAATAACGGAATGAATAATACATGCAGTCTTAGAAGATAGAAATCTTAGAAAATAGAAATACAATCTTAGAACATTTTATTCAAGCTTTAGTATTTCGCATGAAACAAATGTTTAATACTATAATTGATGAATTCATTAGTATCTGCATGGAACCAGGAATAACAAAATTTTTAGCATTAGCCATATTTTATCTCATTGAAAAAAAAAATCTTTCTTTTCTGTAAAATAAATATTCAAAAAAAAAAAAAAAAATAGAGATGCTATATTTTTGTTGTTCTTATACAAAATTCAAAATAATTCCATTCACGAATCATATTATAAGGTATTTCTTCCGCCTTCTTAGCGTGCCTTCGTGGTATAGTGGTCTGCACGCTGAGCGCGTATTCCAGAGGTCCGAGGTTCGATTCCCGGTGAAAGCGTTGCTCATTTTCTTCTCTCCGACTCGAAATAACCTAATGTCTCTACAATATAAATTTAAAATAAAAGTGAATGCTTTCAGCAATATGAACAACGCTTAGACATTCGCATGTCTGCACTTTAAGATCACTTTAAGTTTTGAAACATATTACTTTACAACTGTTTTTTTTTTAAATGACGTAAATGAACAAAATTGTGTGTATTATTTCAGTGCTCTATTAAGAAATACTTTAAACACATATTTTGTAAACTCCCAGGTAAATAGGTTAACATTTTATGAATACTGAAATTTAAAATACTTTACTACATTTTCAGTGTTTCAAAGATTTGCGTTTTTCATATTCGTCTGATATTCAAAGCGCATTTGAATATAGGTCTTTTTCTTACATTTCTTACACTTACATTTTAATTATCTAAAATTCAACTTAAATTATCAAATGGAGCATGAGAAAACGTATCAATATACGTTCTTTGCTTCATTCCGTTGAGCATATTGAAGGCAATTTCGTTGAAGGTTGGTTGAATACGTCTGTCAAAGACTTTGAAACTGAGCATTGCATAGCTTCTAACAGGATGATGGTATTCAGCATACTCATTTCTTCATTCTATCATCAACATATTCGTGAACAGCAAACAGTTTTGCAATTTTTCATTATCGATTATAGGTTATGAAGAATTTTCGTCTTCCTCACCGCTCTCTTGGTGTAACTGGTAGATCCGACTACAATTGGAAGATTCTGAGTTCCAGTTCCAACGAGGAGGATAAGAAGGTTTTTACTTTTTCACCGCATGCCTTCATAGCGTAATTGGTAACATGGCCGGTTAGCATTCGGAATGTTGAAAGTTCGAATCTCGGCAAAGATATCGTTGAATTTTCTTATTTTCTTATCTAATGACCGTCAAGCAATCTTACCTCACAAGTTTTGTATTTTTTTTAAATTATAAACTCGCACGATAATTCCGTTCATGGTTGCCACCTTCTTATCAGCACCGCCGTGGGTAGACGGATGTTTATAAGAGTGCAACATGGTGCAGAAGAAATTTTTAATTGTAAATGATATTCAGTATGTTTTTATTATTTTATAAATTATTTTCTCCCTCCTTCCAGCATGCTTTCTTGGTGTAACTGGAAGCATACACGACGGGTATCCGAGCGGTTCAGGAGAGGAAATTGCTCAATTTTTATGTCTCAACCTAATGACTCTACAAGTGGCTCCAGAATTAAAATTTCGTAGACAATAATTCGTCGCTACCAGGATTTGGCTACTGGGTCTCTTAATCCCCAAAAGCCCTTTTAAAGAGGGAGCATATAAGATATTTTCTCTCTCCTTCCAGCAAGCTTTCGTGGTGTAACGGTATCACATTTGGCGCCTATTCGAATGGTTCAGCTTCGAATCCCTTCGAGGGCAAATCCCATTTTTCACGTTTCCCGACTTCGGAAAAAATCCCTTACGACCCCAAAATGCGTTTCACCTTTCTTCTATACTGAATTTAAAACAAGTTTATGTTGTTCTAATTGCTTAAACGGTTTGAAAACTGCTAAAAATTAATAAATAACTTGCAGTTATCTACGTTATTCCTTATTTAAATTTCAACAAAACTTTCAAGACTCTATATTTGATACGTACACATTAAATGTATGAGATTTGCCTGCGTTGTATTTCAAACTGAACAAGCTGCGATACATTTAAGTGCATGGAAAACATTTACTTAAATAACCATTAAACATAAAATTCACTTAAACGATACTCTGCTGTAAATGAACAAAAATATCGTCTTATATTCCTGTTGCGACAGATTTTTAGTGGTAACTAAATTACCGCCATTTTAGAACATTTAACTTAAGTTTGTGACAAATGCGAAATACAGTTTCAGCTTTAACTTATAATTTCTAAGAAACGTAGTTCTTTAAAAAAATTAAATGAGAAACGGCTGCTATAAAAATATTATAAGGTAGCATAATAGCGAAGAAAATGAAAAATATTCAAAAGGAAAAGATTCTTCGGAGCGTTCCTCTTTTTATTTTCGCACATATAGGTTTTTAAAAATATTTTCTTATTTTACATCAAGGATGCTCTTTTATTCGCTACAGAATAAATAGTAATTTTGTTGTTTTTTTTAAAAGGAAATTTCTTTTATCAGATAGGATCTTTTCTTTTCTAACTGGAGCACGACTCCATTTTGGCTCGTTATTCCAGTCAATTAGACACGCATCCTTGCCATGTAACTCTGGGTAAAAGAAAATTAAGAGCACTTCTTTCGGCAAAAGATATTTTGTGTTCTTTCTGCTGAAAAGTTGAAAAAATAAAATAATGCTTCTCTTTGTTAGCTAATTGTTCTCTTTATAATTGCGTCTCCATGAGCAACGGAAGTTATTTTCAATAAAATTGCGATGCTAAAAGCAAGCAACATTAAAACTTTTATAGTTGATTAACTGAAGTATTTATAGGTGATTAACGATTTTATGAAGAATCATGGATGGGAAAATAGGTACGTACTATAACTGACTGCAGAGAAATAAACAATAGTGATGACATTTGGACTTCTAAAAATTTAGAAAATTTGAATAGCTTCACCATTTAAAATTGCATCTGAAGGTTTCGATCAAGATAACAACGACTAATAGAAGGCTGTAGAGAGATTTAACCAGTTAACTGTGGCGCTCTCGTTTAAGAGTACACACCGTTTTGTGTCGCCAGAATCGAGCATTGACGACTATATTCGTCAGTCACAGAGTAAGTTGCGCTGGTAAGATATTGGATGAAAAAGATGAGTTTATTTTATAAAATTGAAAGTTTTATTATTAATATTTACTATTTGGTTAACATAAGCATATATTATATACATATTAAACTAAAAACGCAATAAATTAAATTAAATATTACACATATAAAAGTAAGAATTTTAATTCCTGCTGTGGAGTGATATTCAGCGAAACAGGGTACTATATACAGTGGAACTTTGCAAATCGAACACCAGTAACGCGATTCCTTCTTGATCTTACGTTTGTAGCAATGCGAACACCTTCGCGTAGGCTTGTTTTTTTCGATGTTCCGGGTATATAATCCGAAAAATGATTCCCGCCTAATTGGCTTATATTAGGTCTAAATGGCCGAGTTTATGTCGATTTATTTCTTTCAATTGGATACGTCGCAAAAATGTCTTCAATAAATTTGAGCAAAAAGTTGATACGCGATAATGTTCCATTATTTTTTTTTTTATAAAATATGAATGCATTCAGACACATAATGTCTAAGAAATAGAAAAATATCTTTTTTAAAGAAATAGAAAAATATCTTTTACCTCAAAAATAAATAAAAATAAATTTTTGAGTTTACCTCAAAAATTTCTCAAAAATAAAAATAAATAAAATTTGTCTAAGAAATAGAAAAATATCTTTTACCTCATAAAGTACTTTTTGTAGTACTTTTTGAGACGTTTTCTTGCTCTGGAGTATGCTATGATAATTCCATCGCTCATATCCACTCCACCCATTTTTTTTATTATAATCACTCACTAGCTCCGGTTCCTTTGTTATTATTTTTCTTTTCTCTGTTTCTGTTACATTGTCATTATGTACAGTACTTACTAAATAAAACCCCCTCTTATCTTTCCGTTTCATTATACGCATGACGAGTATACTCGTCAATACACAAAATCTTGCCGCTCCTCCATGATGAGTATACTCGTCAATCACAGTTAACTGATTAAAGTTGAAACATTTTCTTATTCTGGACAGATACAATAAATAAAAACTCCTATTTCTTGCATAACATCTGAACTGGGACACATCGAAGCAAGACAGATTCCTCCAATAAGACTATCATGTATCATAGTGACCGCATGTTATACTACCTTCCATCATATTTAGAAACAGACCACTTCATCCGGTTACATACTTATAAATGTAATCATCGTGTTGCGTGTGTACGAATTCGTAATGGACTGAATGCACAGAGAGTCGATGATAACTTTGTAGGGTTTTCCTTATTTTGCATAACAAATTTATTTTAAGTTGATACCTTTTTCTAAACTTCTCCACTTCACATTTTCTCGCCAGGATGTAATTTTAAAATTAAGTGGAGTGCTTATTTAAACGTATAAATCTCTGTGTTTATTCAGAGAGTGTTTTGTTGTTGTTTTGCTGTTACGCTAGTAAGCCTCTTGGCCCTATCGGATTTATCATCACGCCGGTTAGGTTCTTATGAGTCCACCTGGTAGGCGTAACTTAAGTCTGTCTAGCACTATTTATTTTAGGTTTGACTTGAAAATTACATTCTACGTTTTAGTTTCACCGCAAGTTGGACGGTGCCTTTGTAACGCACGAAGACAGTGCCTTTTCTGTTTACTGTTTTGAATTAATAAAGGGTTATTTTCCCCGTTCTTCTTAAGTCAGCAATTTTCTTCACGCCTGTGCGAGAATTCGCAAGGTCATTTTAGGATCTACTCTAGTTTATGTGGAACAAGAGAGTAAGTCTATTACTTGGTAAAATTTATTTCACCAAAATAAATACACTCTAAAACTTTCCGCAACGCATACTCGTACAGCTCTTCTCAATATCACACAGCACAATCAGTAGTTACACTTTAAACTACTGAGGAATTTAAACACAAAGGAACGCAAAGCACATCTAAAAGAAGAAGCGCTCACGTAGATATTTCAATACTCCGAATTCACGCTGAACTAAACAACAACTGAGAACTGAACCAGTTCTTGCATAGTTAACCCCACGACGCCGAGAAATCTCTAGCACCTCCAACTTCTCAAAATTACGGATACGGTTTCATTTCCTCATAGGGATCAATTGCAGTAATTCAGTTATAAAAGGGATTGTAGTTGTACAGGGACCGGACGCTTAATAGCAAACCGCACATTGAGTTGATCAATGTTAACGAATTTCGCTTAATGCGCATGCTCAATGGTGTACCGCTGGCGTGAGAGAAAATACTGACGACTAAGCATATGCAATCCTACACAAGCCTGTTCGTCATGTAGGTCTTATCGACTGTTTACAATTGCAACAGTCTATTTCATTTACTTACAATAATTTATTTGACCTTTAATTCAGTAATTTAAAGTAGATTTAATCCTTAATTTGTTAAAGTATATACGAATGGAACGTGTGTTAAATACTCAATTGTTTTTATTCCTCAGAAGTATAATCAGCTAATATATCTTGTAATATTTCCTGTTTTGTAATCCTTTTTAAAAGAAAATTTGTGTAGTTTACAATCGACATTTACACTCCAAGTAATGAAGCAGCTTACAACCTGACGCGTTTTAAAACCTCGAACTGTTTACCCCCAGATAACACAATATCAACCATATACCGTATTTATCTTCTTTTAAAATTGCGCCAAATTCTCTTTTGGGCATGCGCAGTAAGCGAAATTCGTTTAACATTGATCAACTCAATGTGCGGTTTGCCATTACGCGGACCGGACCAAAATGTCGCCAAACGTAGCCAGATTTGGCGAATTTTGGCGATTAAAAAACAAAACCGTCGCTACCTCAGCGAAATCTTGCCAATTTAGCGAGATAGCCATTTACTTCAATGTTCAATTGACTTGGCCCTTTAATCTTACTTTTTCGGCCGAGCATCAAGCATTTCATGCAATTCATGTTATATACAGGAAATACTGCAATTTCACATATAATTTTACTAAAATTATTTACATATCTACAAAATTCGGGACAATTGTATAGAATATAACAGAAATTATGCTTGTAACTTATAAGATAAAGATATTATTTTTTGTAAGAAATTGCATGTTGTATTATACAGAAAATGCTACAATTTCACATTTAATTTCACTAAAAGTATTTACATTTCTATAAAATTGGTGACATCTGTATAGAAGCGCATGCTGATACAGCCCGCGCTTCTGTACAGATGCACTAGATTGGCAGGCATATAAAATGCCATTTTTATGAGCTTGACCTTCTACATAAGTGCGTTAGATTGACTGGTACACAATATGTCATTTTGTTCATATAAATACTACTATAGTCCATCTTATCTAAGGTTATTTTATTGACTACATGGCTAGAAGAAAAGGACGCCGAACAATGTTGATAATTTATTTGAACTTGCTTTAGAAATGTTTTTTATTCCTGTTCATTAATTTTTCATTTGTCTTCTTACGTACATCTTGAAAGCTTTATAATGGGATACTATTTTATATTAAGAAATGCTTCCCCTTCCCTCATCAGATTCATTTTCCCTTAATGTTCATGAAATCGGTTGTAAATCTATCTGAATCATATGGAAAAAGTTTATAAAAGGGAACTTTGGGATATTAAAAGAAATTGCAATAATAAAATTAGAAAACGGCATATTTATAACGTAATTTGTGAGTTTTAACCACTAAAAATTCTTGACATTTCTAATAACTTCTGTGTAATACAATAATGATGTCAAGTACATATGAAGTACAGACTTGATTGAAAAGAAAATAAAAAGATTTAATTAGCCAAGGAATGCATCTATGGGAACAAAATCGCCAAATTCCAGTTACAACGAACTATTGTCTGTCACCTTTTGATTCAGGGCTCATTTGTTGAGTCGTTAGTTTTATCGACGTAGGAGACGTGAAAATTGTCCGAGGTCTCTTGCTGGGATTGAACACCAGACCTTCCAACTGCTAGCTGATCTGTTATCCAGTTATACTACGAAGGCATAGAGCAAGCAGGGCGAAAACACCTTACAAATTGACAATTACTGAAAACTGAAGGTTAATATAAAAATCGTCAAAATCGAAATAAAATTAAAGGTTTATTAATAGACACAAACACAAATAATAATTTTAATCAAAAATTCTGTACTAAAATCAAAATAAATGTAAAACTGTTGTGAGCTAATTATTTTTTCCGAAATGTTATACATATCTATTTGTATGCCTATATTCTTATTTTTTCACTAGGAAAAAAAATCCGCAAATTAGGCTTAGGAATTCATTTAACTACATTAAATGGTACAGATAAGTAACACCATTAATTTTCTTGCTATTTAACGTACTCTGTGAGCCCCGGATTCGGATAATCGAGGTATTAAGGAATCTTTGTTGACGAAATAAGCTGATCCGGTTTCTGCGAAATTGAATATTTCACAAAAAACCCCGGAAATGCAAACGTTATGGCAGTACATTTTTGAAAAGCTTTTGTATTTATTTTATTTATAATATTTTAATAAATTAAAAAATTTTAATTTATTAAAATATTATAATTTTAATTTCTAATATTTTTAATTTATTAAATTTCACTAATTATTATTTGGAGTTTAGTAAGATCATTTCATTAACAGCCTTACTTTTACTACAACTGTTTTTTTTTTTTTTTTTTTTTTTTTTTCTTTTTTTTACTACAACTGTTTTCGTTTCGGGATTCTGCGTCGAATCACTCTGAATGTCCATTTCACTTTTCAAACTTTTTCACCAAATGTTAGAGACCTGCATTATATTTGAAGAAATTAAATAATAAAGAATCTACGTAAATGTATGCCTGTTTCTCGCACTGTGATAAAACAATGGTACCTAGAGGATTCCAGTTTTCAATGACGTAATCCATCTGCGAATATTGGCATCTGGAAGCCCAAATTTGAAATTTGGAATTTGTTTTATCATCGATTTCATATTTTGTAAATCTTTAACGAATTTCTGATTAGCAAACTCAAGAATTCCAAAGCGAGCAACGGCAACATTGTACAGAATAAAACACTTTTATCTCCAGCGCGTGAGACTGTGTACCGGAAAGTCTAAAGATATGCTCAATTTAAAACTACTATTTTGAGATATTACTCTTGAACTGAAGTTTACGGTTTAAGTGCGAAGAACATGATATTAATAAATAAAGGTAGCACATAAAAGGCTGAAAAAACGCCCCTTTGGAAGTAATTCCCTAAGGAATCTAAAATCTGAAACCTTTCAGATATTTTTTTAAAGCACAAAGGGGCTTTGTGCCTGAAGAAATATTGTTTCCATTTTGCGTTGAAAACTTTAAAAGGCTGTACCACTTTTCAAATAGTTGCCACCAAATACTATCGCCCTGCATTATATTTGAAGAAATTAAATAATGAAGAATACGCATAAATGTATGTATGTTTCTCGCAATGCGATAAAACAACGGTACCTAGAGCCATACAATTTTAAATGACGTAATACTACTGCGAATATGGACATCTGAAAGCCCAAATTTGAAATTTGGAATTTGGTTTATTATTGATTTCATATTTTGTAAAACTTTAACGAATTTTTGATAAACAAACTGAAGCTTAAAAGCGAGCAATGGCAACACTCTACGGGGGGGGGAAACTTTTTATCTCCAGCGCGCGGAACTGTGCATCGGAAATCCTAAACGATATGCTCATTTTAAAATTATTTTGCGACATTGCTGTTGAACTGAATTTTATGGTTTATGTGGCAAAGAACATGATATTTAATAAATAAAGGTAACACACAAAACGCTAAAAAGCGCGCCTTTGGGCATAATGTAAAGTCTGAAAAGCCTTTCAGATTTTTAAGTGTTTGTTTTTCGTTTTTTTATTTAATTTGCGTTAATTTATTTTTGCGTGTTATGTGTTCTTGTCGTATTTGCATGTGTTACGTACGATACTAATTATTTATATTTTTAGGTTTGCTTACACATTTGGAACTAAATTTGTGAGTAAAGAATCTTCTACATGTACGGTGCTTGAACTGGGAGTTAAATTTGAGGTTTTAAAAACTGTCGATTGGCTTAAAAAATCTGAAAGCTTTCAGGTTTTATATTAACCCTTAAAAGGGCCTATTTTTAATGTTTAGTGTGTTACCTTTCTTTATTAAATATCATCTACATTCTAATAATTATTTAGAAGTTAATTAATTAATTCAATTCATTGCGTAGAAAAGCAACAAGTAATAATTAGCAAAAAACAGAACATTTTTATTGCTTTTACAATCGGAAATAAATTGAAATTTCTGAAGATTTTCGTAATTTAATTGGAAAAACGACGCACAGTAATTTTACGTGGATGTGCCTACGTTCATTAAAAAAAGAAAAATACCTTTTATCACATATTCCATTCCATATTAATATATATTTCGAAATTCCATCAGCATAGTTTAAGAATTTCTCTGGATATCATACTATGCTACGATACTTATATAAAGCGTGATGCATTTAATAATTATAATTAGTTAAGGAATTAATAAAATTTATATTTGAAGACCAAATGGCATTCAGAAAGTACTTAAAAACATCACTAGCATATAATATAAGACATTTTTAAGAAAAGATTTATAAAACAGATGATTCATGACATAGGGATCCCAACTCACGTCTTAATCATAGTATGAAATCTCTTACAAAATTTTTCTCGAGCAAGAGAAGAAGAAAAATATGCAAAAGATAAAACCGAAATCACGCACAACCGTAAGCGCGGAAAACTAAGATTTATGAAATTCATACTAAATAAACTGTATTTCGGCAAAATTCCAGATGCGTGACACTTAGATGCGGTTACAGAGAAGCATTTTTTATTCTCCTGAATGATGAAGTTCTCTCTAAGAGAAGTGGCAGTTGAATATGTGGTAGCTAACAAAAGAGTACTGGAGAATTTTTTTCTTTTATCCTTTATTTTAATGTTTATATTAGGGAGCACATATTTTTAAGAAAACTGACAGAAAATGCGGAGGACGTCGTTTTAACTGCAATATAAAAAAATGGTTGGGTATGCTTAATTTGAAAAAGTATAATTCCTTTATTTTATTTGTTTAACTAACAAATAGTGAAATTTTAAATTAAAGATGACATTTTAGAGAATTTATTTTATTCAAAACTTATTTAAATTTAAAATTTACCTTTTCCTTTAATATCAATTAATTATAATTTGTAATATTTTTTAAACTTTGTATGGACTTGTATGGAAATACATGTATGTTGTTCATACATGCCGCCCAGATGGTATAGTGGTTAGGGAAGTCTGACTGTGGTACCGAAGGACCTGGGTTTGAATCTCGGAGAAGACATGATTGTAACTATCCATCCCTTCACTGGAGGCGATGGTGGACCACCTAATTGGGTGCCTCCATAATAAAGAGACCACCACATCTGGCCTTGAATAGATTAATGGACGGTGTTACGGTGTTAATGGACGATAGATTAATGGACGGTGTTACGGTGTTAATGGACGATAGATTAATGGACGGTGTTACGGTGTTAATGGACGATAGATTAATGGACAGTGTTACGGTGTTAATGGACGGTAGATTAATAGACAGTGTTACACTGTAACTATTAACAATCTGCCATTGGAAACAAAAGTCCATACATTTGGTACGGAAGATTTAAATTTGTATGGACATTACTAATATTTTGAGAATACGATTTCATTTCCATAAAAATAATGCTTTTATAAAATACACGGATGATTTCAACAATTTCCTAGTAACACACACACACACACCATAAAAAATAGAGAATTCTTAATTATCCTTTTAGGTCAAAGGAGCAATTTTCCAAGAAGGGGCTATTAATTTCGTTTTTCCATTTTGCGTCGTCCACTATAAAACGGCGTTTCACTTTTCAAATTGTTACCAGCAAATATTAAAGCCCTGTATTATATTTAAAGAATTTACGCTACCTAGAGCCATCAAATTTTGAATAACGTAGTCTTTCAATCTAATATGGGCATCTGGAAGCCAAAATTTGAAACTTGGAATTTGTTTTATTATCTATTTCATATTTTGGAAAACTTTAACACATATTTGATTAACAAAGTCAAGGATTTCAAAGCGAGCAATGGCAACGTTGTACAGAAAAACATTTTCATCTCCAGCGCGCGAGATTGTATCGGAGATTCTAAAGATATGCTCAATTTAAATAATTTGTGATATTGCTGTTGAATTGAATTTTCTGGTTTAAGTGCGAAGAACATGATGTTTAATGACTAAAGGTAACGAACAAAATGTTGAAAAAACGCCCCTTTGAGGGTAATATAAAATCCAAAAGCTTTCAGATTTTTTTTCTATTTTTTTATTTATTTTTGATAACTACTAAGTGAATGATACCAGCATAATGAAGGACAATTTAATGTATAATTAATGTAAGACTGTCACCAAGCAACAATATTCCCAACCCTAGTAGTAGAATTCATTGAAGTAAACAAAATTATAGGAAGTGTAATCTTACATTAATGTTTAACAAAGATACAGATCAATGCATTTGCAATTAAGTGTCTGTCTCGTATGTTTTACATTTAATAATGCGATAGATTAATATGATTTACTAAAATAATATATACGCATCGGAGTTTAATCGCTATTTAAGGACACAAAGTAATGATCTCTTAGAATTACTCTTAATAACATTATTTTGTAGATGATAAGCAATATATATATCTAAAGATATGCTCTAAAGATATGCTCAATTTAAATAATTTGTGATAATATATATATATATATATATATATCTTATATATATATGAATAATTTATAGTCTCAAAATAGTACACAAAAATCATTCTTAAATATTTACGTAGTAAATTGTCGCTTATATGTGTTTTAATGGATCGTTCAAAAACAATGTATGAGCAAGAAAGACGTATAATTGAAATTCTGTTTAATGGTTGACGTGTATATTTAAAGTTTTAATGCTGCTACAATATTACTACTATTAAATGTAATTAAATTTAGCATTTTGTTTTCGGTTTGATTTAAACAGTATTTACAATTTAAAAAAAGTTCAACTGTCCTATTTTTAAAATCGCAGAAATTCAAACATAGTAACATTGAACAAAAACAAGAAAGACATTATCATGTTAAATAGAAATATTTCTATTTAAATTCATCTTAAATAGAAATATTTTTCCAGTGAAGTTTTAATGTATAAGTAGATGTAAATATTAAAAAAAAACCATCAAGTGCCTTTTAAGAAGCCAGATGATTCTGAACATTAAGCAAAACTCTATGAGTCGAACTAAATTCTTGAAAATAATTTCATCAGTATTTTGAACAAAAACGAGACAAATTTCCGACTGCGTCCTCGCGAATGCATTGCATCTTCATTATTGATTCTTTTCCTCATTTTCACTATTAAATTTTTATTCACTATTATAACTCATCCGTAAATTTGCTTTATATCAGTTTCCATCTGCACATAGCTCTAATTTTATTAGAACGAAATCAAAATTTCGCATTTCTTGGAAGTAATGTCTGTTTCAGGAAATTCCAGTCCACTTCTATATTCACAATTTCCACATCACTTACGCTGCAATGGTTTTACTTGACTATGGATTTGCAAATCATCCTTTAATGAAATATATTTCTGATGTTAATTCAATTAAATCTAGAAAATCCACATTCTTAGCTTCGATTCTTAGTTGTTTAGCCTTTACCTGGATATTCTATGCAGTAATGTTCTAAAGAACATTTTATATTTCTCTCTTTCTGTGGAAAACTTTTAAATTCTTGCATGCAAGTAATGCTTCAAATTATCTATGCAAGAAGAATAAAAATTTTCCAAAATGTCATCCCGCTGTGGATCAATGGTACATTAATTCACTAATAACAAAATTTGTACTGTTATGTGTGATCAACGTCTTGCCTAGGTTCAGGAATTCTGTAAAAATGTTCACGTTTATTTGAATTATCTTATCCTTTGGAATAGTCTCAATCTCTAGACTTTCCGATGCTCGGTATTTACTGGAAATTCAGCAAAATATTTCTACTCTCAGGAAATTTTATCCCTTCGACATGCTGAAGCGACATTTTTACATGCATATTCTTTTTCGTTAACACATTTTATTTCAAAAATAGCTGTTTTGAATGCTGACACTCAGTTTCTTCAACAATGCTACATTTGACAATCTTGTACTCTTATCAAATTGTTATAATTTTTTTTATTTGGTGAGAAGATCTATAATTTTCTAGGCTACATAATAGCAAATTAGGTAAAAGAAGAACCATAAAATTAAAAGTGGTCATACCACAACTACAAAGAATCCAGTTTCCCATCAACATGTAAGGATTGTATTTATTTAGCTAACAGTTAAACTTTGAATTAAATTTCTTGTCCTATCGCTTCTTAATTTCAACTTACCACTTCCGGCTAGAACGTAGTTTTAGAATCATGTTTGAATGTAAATTGAGGAAGAGCGGTACTTAACCGCGAAGTTCTAATGTCTGAGTCAGAGAGAACAGAGTTTCTGGCTAGAACGCATCCGCCTTTTTAGGCTACTCTCTCTCTTAAGCTATTATTACGCTCGGCCGCACTTTGTGCCCTAAGTAGCTTTACAATTAGCGTTAAGGGGCCAACTCCGTTAGAATCTTGATATCTTCGGCTATATCTTTTTAGTTAAGATTAGTTAAGTTTTAATTCTCAGTTCCTAAGTTCAAGCCCGAGTGTCGGCTTTATTGTAAAACTCCAAGACGGAGTTCTGTTAAATCTTATTTGAATAATAGAGGGTTCTTTCAACCCTTTCCAAGTTTTAATTACTGTCCCACGAACTCAACCGATTATACGCTTGCTTGTTCTTAAGATTCTTCATATTCAACTGTAACTTAAATCACACAATACAGAATCTTTACAACGGAAAGTAAGAAATTATTAATTTTTTCATGATGAGTGAACTGAAATCGATTAAAGCTAACAAAGGTACATTAAAAAATAAAATACTTGGTAAAAGTATATTTTAGGGTACCCCTTGGCGAAACTTGGCGATTTTTGGTCGTACATGGATACCGAATTTGTGCAAGTCTTTGACTTGTTATTTTGGCTTGCGTAGCGGAAAATCGCCGCTACACAAAGCGAAAATTCCAAGACAGATAATTGCAGAAACTCAGTATCCATGTACACATCAACCTATTTTCACTTTAAAAAAAATCCCAGAATTGCACAAAAATGGCATTGCGAACTCCCTTGACTTTACATGTACGACATATTTTGACTAAAAAAAATCAAAGGATTGCACAAACTAGGCTTTGCGCACTCCCTTGAGTTTATCCATGTACACATCGATATATTTTCATTTAAAAAGTTAAAGGAGCACCCAATTCTACAGTAGAGGCAAACAAAAAAATACATAATCCCAATAAACTACTTTTAAATCAAACAATAAAAATAACATAAAAAAGGAAAAACTTGTTATGCATTTAAGCATTACACAATGCAAAAAAGTACTTACCTCTGTGGCACACAAAATTCCTTAACTGTATCCAAACACTTCCTAAAATTATCTGAGCTACAATCCGTATATCGGCGACGCCACATAAATTCACAAAAATAAGAGTACAAAATATCTACAGTTAGTCAATAAAGTCTGCCTACATCAAGAAAAGTAATATCAAATCCAAATTTTAAGGTGCGAAAGGGTAGTTTCTTAAAGTTTTATTTTTTAAATATTTAGTTTCAATAAGGGACTTTGAAAGTATTTAACTGTAATATTTTCATATCTAATAATTTATGCACACTAATTTTTAAAAGATAAGTGGCCAGAAATCAAAGCCAATAAAGTTTGCGTACAACGCGAAGGAGACGGGGGATTTCTTATCTAACTTTTAAACTTCAAACTTGAGAATGTAAAGAAGGTTACACTTTCAAGCAAATTTCACGTTGATTGGAAGTTGCTATTTCTATTTTCTTTGACGAAAATGACAACCAATAAAGAAATTCCTTTAGTTACGAAACAACTAATTATCAAATTGATAGATGAAGGTAAAACTCTTCGTTACATTGGTAAAACCATTGGAAAAATATTTTCTAGTGTGCAAAGAGTTATTCAAAACTATCTTGACACTGGTAGTCTTGCTGTAAAACCAAGATGTGGAAGACCGAAGAAGCTAACGCAGAGAGAAGAAAGAAAAATTCGTTTACGAATTAAACAAAATCCTAAACTTTCTGCTGCAAGCATTGCAAAAGACATTTTTTTTAACTAGCAACAAGGAAATTTCTCCTGAAACTGTACGAAAAGTGCTGCGAAAGTCCGATTATCATGGACGCAAACCTAGGTCTAAGCCATATATTTCCGAGACAAATAGAAAGAAAAGAATTGCTTTTTCCAAAACATATTTAAACTTTTCGCAGGACTTCTGGAACAATGTAATTTGGTCAGATGATAGTAAATTTACAATATTTAAAGTTAATGGCCACCCTATTGTATGGAGAAAACCAGGAACAGAACTGAATCTGAGAAATTTAAATCCAACTGTCAAACATGGAGTTGGCGGTGTGATGGTATGGGGGTGTATGTCGTCGAAAGGAGTTGGAAATTTTCACATTATTGATAAAGTCATGTATAAGTATGTTTATCTGGATATTCTGAAGAAAAATCTACGAGACTGTGCCCGAAATTTAAACCATTCTAATACCTTTATTTTCCAACAAGACAACGACCCGAAACATACAGCTAATATTGTGAAGGAATATCTCCTCTATCACACTCCAAGACAGTTGCGTACTCCTCCACAGTCACCAGACCTCAATCCAATCGAACATTTGTGGGCAAAGTTGGAGAAACGAATTCGAAAACACAATATTACGTCACGAAATAAGCTAATTAGTAAATTGCAGGAAGAATGGGTGAAATTTACGTCGGATGACACTGAAAAACTAGTTCAGTCAATGCCCAGACGTCTGCAAGCTGTTTTGAAGAATAAAGGATATCCTACAAAGTATTGAAGTAATGTAAAAAACTTATATTTTGCTTTTTTTTTAAAGTGTACGCAGACTTATTGGACGGAATTTCTGAGTTTTTTTGACAAAATATATTTTTAAAAAAATGTAAAAAGTATTACAGTGATATTATTTACTTTTTATTTAAGCTTACAATTTTAGCTAATAGAAGAAAAAAATGCAATGATTAAAATACATTTTTCTATGCTTTAAGTGTTTTTTTAATTTAAAATTTAGTCAGTACGCAGACTTTTGTGACTAACTGTTCGTATTCCGGACTGTCTGTAAAATGGCTACTAAGTAAACCTTCATTTACACACCAGTCAATTAATGCACTTTTCCCCTTTCGTTCCAAATCGTACAGAAACTTCAAATTAATCTTACTACATTCAACCATTCTACCGTCTAAACAATGAAACAAGTAATGTACTTCCTAACCACACACATCACAAAAGCTCTTACAAAACATATCATGATGTATGTTCGCTTTAAAAAACAGCAGAGAATTGCAGACTCGGCTTCGTGCAATCCTCGGAAACAGCGCCTCTCTAGGAAACGTATTTCCTTGTTGTTTGTTCTCTTTAGAAAATTTTTAGCAAAATTCTATATACCTGCAGAAATATTACCGCTGTTTTTTCTATTGCTGGAAAACTCCGCAAACTTATATTTTAAAATTAATGCAAAATACATCCCGATTGTTCATAAAAATAGTTGGAACTCGGAATACAATGAAAAATAACGCATACGAAAATGGCGGAGTGGATTAAAAGAAGGATTGTTATGAGTATTGTTGCCGGAAGAATGGTTACGCGCATATTTTCCACATTCTGAAAATTTGGCGATTTCTACCAAGGTAGAATCGCTAAATTTCTACCAAGGCGTTAATACTTAAGTACGACAAGACTTTTGCATGACTATTTTTTATATCAAAAAGATCTCTTTATTCATTTATATCTTAAGAAATAAAGATGCTAAAATTAATTAATATGTTACGTAATTTATGTGAAATATTATTCTATTATTCCTGAACTAATATTACTTGAATTTTCTTCCAGGTTTCTTGCACAAGCTTCATACTAACAACTGTGGCGTACAAGAAACCAACATTTTGTGACCAAGTATGTGTTTTGCTTCTACATTATTTTTGCTTTTGAGTCTCAGTGAAATACGTTTTAATCTTAAAAACAATAAAATAATCATTATTTGTAAGCTTTTAAATATTTCGATCGGAATGAGTGTTTATATTCCAGTTCATTGCAAGAAGATAATACCGCTCGAAATTTCCTTGATTGTTAACTGCCGTGAATCATGGGTAAAAGCATATTTACGGGTATCCCTTGGCAAAAATTGGCGATTTTTGGCGATACATGGATACCGAGTTTGTGCAATTCTTTGACTTGTTATTTTGGCTTGTGTAGTGGCGATTTTTGCTTTAAAAAACGCTGCTACATAAAGCCAAAATAAAGACAAAGAATTACACAAACTCGGTATCCATGTACACATCGACTTATTTCCACTTAAAAAAAATATCCCAGAATTGCACAAACTTGGCATTGCGCACTCCCTTGGCTTTATCCATGTACACATCGACTTATTTTCACTTAAAAAAATCACACAATTGCACAAACTAGCCATTGCGCACTCCCTTGACTTTGTCATGGAACTATATTCACTAAATAAGTGAATTATTATCTTTACATTATATCTAAATAAGTTTCACATTATATCTAAATAAGTTTCACATTATAATCTAAATAAGTTTCATTATATCTAAATAAGTTTAGATATAATGAATTATATCTAAATATTATTATATTATATTATATTACAATTATCTCTAAATAAGGGACATTATATCTAAATAAGTTTCTGATATGACAGTTTTATCCAATTTAGTACATAAGATTAAAACCCACTTCATAACAATACTAAGAATTTTTAATAATGTAGCATTCAAATTTCGGAAACAGAGAGTATTGCTCTAGACTTAGCTTAGTTTTAGGTAACGTTTTGGATAATTGTCAAGCAGAAGATTAATACCTAATACTAAGCTTTTTCTTTTACATACGTAGAATATGGACCGCCATTATATCCATGCCTTCGAGGCCCGGCATTTTGATACGGCAGTCAGATTTAACTCCATTCCCGTCCGGGACAAGCAAGATAAAGACAAACTGTGTTTTGTCTTTATCTTGCTAAAAAGCATACACAATGACACATCGTATTACTGTGGTTTGTCTTTATCTTGATAAAAAGCGTTAAACGGGGCAGATTGTTGTTTTTATCGTGCTAAAAAGCATACAACATGACACATTGTTTCACTGTGTGTTGTCTTTATCTCGCTAAAAAGCTTACAACATGACACATCATTCGATAGTAAAATGTTTCCCAGAATTTCTTTTATTCTATCCTAATTTTTTAAAAATTTAACTTTCATTTCTATTTAACTTTCTTTTTATTTACTGTGAACTAACAACCAAAAATATATTTCTGTTTATTAAACCCTTCATTCTTTATTTGATATTTTTGTTTGCATTTTATTTGATATTTTTGTTTGTATTTAATGTGGAATTCCACATTTTCAAAACTGAAATTTTGAAATTTTCCAAATAGCGCTGTATTGCCAAATCTCGTAATTTTGTATATTTTTAACTGTTTATTTACAGACTACTGATGGCTAATATTTTTACTATTGTGCATTTTTAGATGAGTAGTTGGTACTTTTCGGTTTTGCCGGCGCAAACGATAAAGTCGCCAATAATGGTACAACTGATGCCAAACGGAATATCTTCGCTGGTAACCTTTTACGCTTCATTTTCAAAACACGTCGCAGTCATTTCTTATGAGATTGATTGTTTCTTTCACTACTGGCATTCAGTTACATAGAATTTTTACGAAATAGTTAAAATTTGTATGCCTTAAGACCATTCGCGGTAATTAAGTCAATTAGGAGGCAATCACACCGCTCACCCTAAGACGAAAATATAGAAAAAGCAAAGTCAAGAGTTAAATTCATCAATTCTAATGAGAATGCACTAGCGAAGTAAAGCACTGCGGTTTTACATATTTTCTGAGTAAGCTATTCGTACGAATTGAAATAATTCTTGCATTTAAACTTGTATTCCGAATTAAAATTTAACTTGAAATTAATGTAGATAATTACTGAGAGAATTAGATTTTTGTAGTTTACGTGAGATGAGATCACTTGGAGTCACGTGATACGAACCGGCGAATCAGGCTGTTGAACCATGTGTGTGTGTGTGTGATTATGGCAAAGCCTCGAGGGCTATCTGCCTAAGTGAGGAATGCCTTCGTGGAGGACTTTCTAAGGGAAACTGGTTCATATACACGTTACACATGGGGAAAACCACGAAAACGCCCATGCAGCCAGCCCATTCGCGGGATTCGAACCCCGGATCGACTACTAGTGTTTAGCGACTTTATCACTACGCCGCTTGTGAACCAATTAGTTCTTTAGCTATCTGCTGGTAGTTATACTAATGTTGATATTTTCAGCTGAATTTGATAGCAGTTAAAAAGAATTATAAAAACATAGAATGCTTAGTCAATTTTTACAAATATTTAATATAAACGTGCCATTTCTTTTTGAAAATCCGTGCCGGTTTTATGTTTCGTGAAGCATATATTTTTACATTCATTTTTTAAAATTGTAATTACTATTCGAATTGTGTTAATGTTTTCAATCTGTGATAAAATATGTGAACGATATACGAAGATCCTATCATCAGTCAAAGATAAATAAGGTCTTCGATTTATCTTTAAAAGTACGTTGAAGTTATTTGTTTGGAAAATTTGTTCTGTGTGGATGTCTTAACAATATATTGCAATAGCTCTTATTTTTAGCATGAACAACGTCAATAATACTATATGTTGCTATCACCTTTAATAAGTCGACTGAGACATTTCAAACAACGCATTGCCTGCACTATAATCTACATCCAAATGAAATCTGACAGTTATGAATAGATTTTGTAGAATATTATAATATGACAAAGGTATTTACATATTTCATTTTAATGTTTTGTTTAAACTGTAATATATTTTATGATATTCCTGTTTTTTATGATTACCTCGTTTAACTCTTTCCGGCACGCTACCTTTTAAAGTTGGAGTTTTGATAAAAAAAAAATAGGCAGTCTAATTAGGCCTAGAGAAGTACACAAGTAAAATTTTGTGAAGATTGCACTTATCGTTTTAATTCTGTGGGTGTGCCCAAAGTTGGTACGCTGATTGAATAGAGCTTCGAAAAGAGTGATGAAACGAGCATTGTTGTCAATGAACTGACCGATTAGATGACAAACAAAGAATACAGACTCTCAGTTGTTCTAGACTATCGGTGAGCCCGGTCTGGACACACCTAGGTTCGCCGTTTGATTTTAGGCAAGATTTCAAGGTAAAAATATAAAACTAATATAGAATAAGGAGATTAGCATACAGCCAAAAAATGACATCGAAATTTCTTTTCAAACAATTCCTTTTATATCCTAAAAGAACCTGGAAAATTTCTTTGAAAAATAAGGGTCTTCAAAAACTAAACATGGCTAAAATATATGGACTGGTTTGTGTTGAGCTGCCATCTACTATAAATAAAGAAGGTTCAGAGTAACCTGTAGTAACATATAAATCTTTTTTTATTCAATTGTTCTGTGCGTACAGAAGAAAATTTTTAGGTGTGTCCAGATCGGACACACTGTGCCGCAAAGGGTTAAAAGTTCAAAAACGAGCTGCATATATTCGAAGATTTTTAGGGTAAAGTGCAGAATTGCCCACTTTTATGGCTCGTATCGATGTGTACATGGACAAGTCAAGGGAGTACGCAAAGCCAAGTTTGTGCAATTCTCTCATGTTTTTTTAAGTGGAAATACAGTGGATGGACAAAAATATGGAAACACCTTGTGAAATGCATGTTTGAAAAGAAAGATTGATTTTAATTAAATATGTAGGTGGCGCTGGCGTTTTTGACTACTGACGCCACCTATACAACTTCGTAAATGTGCTAAACAGTTCAGTTGTTGTCGGAGTACTGTTATTTGAGGTTGTCATTGCATTATGTCAGAGTTAACAGACTTCGAACGTGGGCAAATTGTTGAAGCACGTATGGTAGGTGCTTCCGTAAGCAAGGTAGCCAAGGTGTTTAGTGTTTCAAGAGGTACTGTATCGAAGATTTATTCCTCATATTTGAAAAGCGGAAAAACATCATCTGCTAAATCACAGCGCGGACGAAAATGTGTCCTGAGTGATCGCGACAGACGATCATTAAGGGCAATTGTGACGAAAAATAAGAAGACCACAGCTGCAAAAGTTACTGCCGAAATGAATGTTGTGTTACCGAACCCTGTGAGTACCAAAACAATTAGAAAGGAGCTTCATAAACAGGGAATTGCTGGCCGTGCTGCAATTGAGAAGCCACTCATCAGTGATGCTAATGCCCGTAGCAGGAAAAGGGGGTGTTTAAGTCATAAAGCCTGGACTATAGAGCAGTGGAAGCGAGTAATATGGTCTGACGAGTCTTCTTTCACATTGTTTCCCACTTCTGGCCGAGTTTACGTCTGGAGAACGCCATTTCAAGCCTATAATACAGACTGATTGTTGCCAAGAGTGAAACATGGCGGGGGTTCTGTTATGGTTTGGGCAGCCATATCGTGGTTCTCTGCTAGCCCCATGATAACTGTGTCAGGGCACATGACTGCCAAGACTTATGTGAACATTCTGGCCGATCAAGTTCATCTCATGGTACAAACTTTGTTCCTCGATGGTGATGGTGTCTTCCAAGACGACAAAGCCCCTGTTCACACAGCTCACATTGTCCAGGACTGGTTTTCTGAGCACGAGGATGAGTTGTTCCATCTCCCCTGGCCACCACAGTCACCAGACCTGAATATTATCGAACCTTTGTGGTCTACATTGGAACGGAAAGTGCGTTCTCGTTATCCACAGCCAACATCGTTATCTGAACCTGCCACCGTTTTGCAGGAAGAATGGTATAATATTCCCTTGACAAACATACAGAAACTGTATTTATCCATTCCGAGAAGACTGCCAGCTGTTTTGGATGCCAACGGGTTTACTACACCATATTAAGCAAAGAAACATGTTTTTTTAAAGGTGTTTCCATATTTTTGTCCAACCCCTGTAGGTCGATGTGTACGTGGATCCGAGTTTGTGCAATTCTTTGACTTGTTATTTTTAAGTTGGCGATTTTAGGGTTGCGATTTCTTTAAGTTTGCGAACGCGCGAAGCAGTGGGGGATTCTGCACTTTTTCCGATTTTTAAAAGTTAAAATCATTTGAATTTAGTTTTAATTTTATTCAGTGCTATAGATTTCATTAGAGATTTAGATTTATGAGTTCATAAGTGTATATAAACATAAAAAATAAACTATTTGCATGACTTTTATATAGTAATTTTGCTGATTTTTATATAGGATTAAATTACAATTAACCAATTACAATTTCAAAATAATCATAGAAACATCTTCATGTTTTATAATAAGTCAAATTCCCGTGTTTTATGTTCATAAGAATTAAATAAAGGAGGATAACTATTCTGCATTTTAACAAGGTTCTAAAACTGATAACAATAGGTTGAACATATAGAACTGCTAGGAAATGTTTTATTATACCCAGTTCCTACATTTACTTTCCTGTCAACAGAAAGGAGTATCTTCAACATTTAAAATTATTATTTAATGCTGTTTTGTATCATTAATATTTTAGATATTCTTAACTTCAGAAATACTACATCTTCAGAATGTGTTTGTTTCCTAGAATTTCACAAATAGCCATAAAGACTAAGCGCACTCATTCTTCGTTAAAGTTTCAATACCAGACACGGCAATTTATGCTCCTAGAGGAGTTGTAAACCATAATGTCTTCTGGGCAATAGTTCCGTTGTTGATACATAGAGCGCCTGATATGAAACAAGAGCGATTTTTAACGATCGTTTCGGATAACGGTAACGTTATTGCCCTATACTTGATGGCTGAAGCTGAGATTTGAGGTGCCACGCTTAAAATTAATGGTCGTTGCGTTTAACGCCAAATGGATTCTAGTAATAGTGGAAGCCAGGAGACAAGCCAACTTTTATAGCTTTTTCTAGTAGTTCATAATTCTTTTCGCATCATTGAACTACCTAATCCAAAATATTTATTTAGTTCAAAGAGCGTTGTTTCAGTTGGCTCAGACAAATATTTTGTAACTTTGAAAAGATAGCAAAATTTATGATCAGTCTTGGTTATTCAAAATCGTTTCTCCCATCCTAAAGCACACATTTTTTATTTTTCTCTTTTCTAATGAAATAAAGGTTCAGCTCCTAATGAAGGTTCTACTAAATGTATGAGCATCATAGCGTAATTAGGTATAGAGAAAATAGGAAAACAGATTTTCCAGGCGGTAAAGACGCTGAACACTGGTAGTTCGGTCCGAGGTTCGAATCCCGCAAACGGGCTGGCTGCATGGGCGTTTTCGTGTTTTTTCCCATGTGTAACGTGTATATGAGCCAGTTTCCCTTAGAACGTCCTCCACGAAGGCATCCCTCCCTTTAGGCAGATAGCACTCGTGTGCTTTGCCATAATTGAATAATCCAATCCAGATTTTCCAATATGTATCTAAGGAGTGTAACTCCTTTGGATGTGCATTTTATCAATTCTTAATATTTATATTTCATTTTTGTTTCCTTCCAGAAACTGTATTTTTACTAAACATGTATGTTTTTATACTAATAATGAATGAAAAATTTGCTTTTAGGAAATATTTGTGTTTATACTAACTAGTTTGTTTAAAATACTTTTGATGCGCATATCTAGATTCCTTGAAACATGATGACATTATTACCGTTCGTAACCGTACTAACCGTACATCAAGCAAATTCATTTCAGGGCATTCAGATTTGGTATTGAATAATACGCAGCAATTTAAAAGACTTAAGAGTACACACTTTTTGATGTGTTGCTTTTTTTTTTCTTTTTTGAGAAAAGGCAAAAAGCGGAAATAATCTCAGAGTCTGTTTTATGAGTGCATAAAAATATGATTAACTGTGATAACTAGAAACATCTTAATGTTTTATAATATGTCAAATTCCGGTGTTTTATGTTCATAAGAATTAAATAAGGAGGATAAATATTCTGCATTTATAAATAATGATAAAATCTAACAGTTCCATGCGATCAGGGTTCAAAAAATATTATTTTAAATTTAAAATAGAGCATAATTAAAATACAAGAAACATGCATCATGAAGCATTTACACCTCTATAGGCATTTAAAATAAATTTTTAGACAAAAATTCCATGCACTATGATTTAAGCGCAGGCGATTAAAGCGAATTTTGAACGATGTTTTAATTGCTTGCAAATACTGTATACTAGGGAAAAAACGATCATTATAGTATACCATAATTACATTCTGCATTATCTAGAGCTAACCAGATTTTGACTTCCGACACTGCTCTGAGCCGACATTGGACATGCAATCATGACTTTATCTTACGGACCCAAATGCAGGTTGAAACAACGCCAGCACCTGTTCCTTGGAGATGATATATGAAAAACCTTTATTGATGATATATGAAAAACTGCTATTGATGATATATGAAAAATCGTTATTGATGTATTACTTGAAGCTTTAGTGCAAGTCTTTGGCTTTTTAAATTACTCATAATTACTTGTTTAATTAGAATTTTCATTCTAATGTAATAGCAGCTTTGTGTGCTATTTTACTAACAGCCTGATTTAAATATATTACTTCCAGGATGCTTTTAAGTTGATACTTATAAATTGTTACATTAATACATGATGACATTTAAAGACTTTAAAAGTTGATAAAGTTTTACTACTAATCTAAATAACTTATACCTAAAATACTGACTCAAATTTATTCCAATAATTCATCGCTTTAGTTAAATTTCTTTTGATTGGAGATGATATGAAAAACCTATTCTAATCATAAATTATATGTATATATATATAAGAAAGTAGAAATATAACATGAACAAGAGATAACTTAGTGGTCAAGAATTTTGCGCATTGAGCTGCAAAATTTAAAAAATATTTGCGAAGAAGTGGAATGTTTAAAAGCTATTACTAAAAAGTACATTTGACACTGTAGTTCGTGAGTAAAATAGTTACATCAAGTAAAAATAACAAACAATACTACAGTGGATGGACAAAAATATGGAAACACCTTGTGAAATGCATGTTTGAAAAGAAGGATTGATTTTAATGAAATATGTAGGTGGCGCTGGCGTTTTTGACTACTGACGCCACCTATACAACTTCGTAAATGTGCTAAACAGTTCAGTTGTTGTCGGAGTACTGTTATGTGAGGTTGCCATTGCATTATGTCAGAGTTAAAGACTTCGAACGTGGGCATATTGTTGGGACACGTATGGTAGGTGCTTCCGTAAGCAAGGTAGCCGAGGTGTTTAGTTTAGTGTTTCAAGAGGTACTGTATCGAAGATTTATTCCGCATATTTGAAAAGCGGAAAACATCATCTACTAAATCACAGCGCGGACGAAAGTGTGTCCTGAGTGATCGTGACAGACGATCATTAAGGGCAATTGTGACGAAAAATAAGAAGACCACAGCTGCAAAAGTTACCGCTGAAATGAATGTTGTGTTACCGAACCCTGTGAATACCAAAACAATTAGAAGAGAGCTTCATAAACAGGGAATTGCTGGCTGTGCTACAATTGAGAAGCCACTCATCAGTGATGCTAATGCCCGTAACAGAAAAAGGTGGTGTTTAAGTCATAAAGCCTGGACTATAGAGCAGTGGAAGCGAGTAATATGGTCTGACGAGTCTTCTTTCACATTGTTTCCCACTTCTGGCCGAGTTTACGTCTGGAGAACGCCATCTCAAGCCTGTAATACAGACTACTTGTTGCCAAGAGTGAAACATGGCGGGGGTTCTGTTATGGTTTGGGCAGCCATATCGTGGTTCTCTGCTAGCCCCATGATAACTGTGTCAGGGCTCATGACTGCCAAGACTTATGTGAACATTTTGGCCGATCAAGTTCATCCCATGGTACAAACTTTGTTCCCCGATGGTGATGGTGTCTTCCAAGACAACAAAGCCCCTGTTCACACAGCTCACATTGTCCAGGACTGGTTTTCTGAGCACGAGGATGAGTTGTCCCATCTCCCCTGGCCACCACAGTCACCAGACCTGAATATTATCGAACCTTTGTGGTCTACATTGGAAAGGAAAGTGCGTTCTCGTTATCCACCGCCAACATCGTTATCTGAACTTTCCACCGTTTTACAGGAAGACTGGTATAATATTCCCTTGGCAAACATACAGGAACTGTATTTATCCATTCCGAGAAGACTGCAAGCTGTTTTGGATGCCAACGGGTTTCCTACACCATATTATGCAAAGAAACATGTTTTTTTAAAGGTGTTTCCATATTTTTGTCCAACCCCTGTATATATATTACGCATCTTCAGGCCCAGTATACGGTTAAGCTTTGAAGGAGAAAAGCCCGAGGGGTGGTCCAAGTGCCTCTCGCCGTTCTTCTCCTACAACAACCTCTTGACAGGACTTTTGGCTCCAGTGTATGAGGCGTTTAAAATTAAGCTTGGCAATACATTATGTGACAAGCTTGGCAATACATTATAAATACAAATGATGTTAATAATGATGAAGCACTCGAGGGCTTAAGGTAAGGTGTGCCTTCGTGAAGGCTTTTTTGAAAAGGAATTGCTCAAATTCATATTACATATGAAAAAAAAATGAAAAATGAACCAAGCAGACAGCCCGTTCTTCTGGGATCGAAACCGGCTCGAATTACTGACATTCAGCGGTCTTCTCAGTTCCGTCTCTGGTGGGCTTTAAAACTCTGGAAGAGTGTACAGTGCATCGTACATATGTTAGTTCTATTTACATGATAGATATACTTACCACACTATTGTTTCTTTGGCGTTATTTGAAATTTTAAGAAGCATTTGATAAATGTTTTGAAAATCTGAAAACACTCGAAGAATTTTTCTGTATAAAACGTGTGTAACTGTTTATGCCATTTCAGTTTGAGAAAGTTTCATAGAATAAAGTTAGTGTCGTGAAGCAGAGGAAAATATGTTTACTGAAATTAAACAGAATTGTCTATTTTTATTTTCGCGCAGCAAATAGGTGAAATATTAAATAAAACAGAATTTTCCATTCTGAGTTTTCTTTCCTTAACAAAAAACAATACTATTTAGAAAATTTTGAGAGTTTCTCTTCTTGCAAAGTAGCATAAAATCTCGAGTAATTTCACATTTATTGGTCCATCTGCTTGTGAAAGTAAAAATGTAGGCACATTTTAAGGAGCTTGCTGTCGTCTTTTTATTAAATGTGCCATTTACGTAAATTTTATTCTGTGCATTTTAATACCAAAATTTTTGATAAAGATACTCTTCATTAAAGTGAGTCTGAAGTTTTATCTTTTCTAATACTAATCAGAAAATCTTATAACATACGTAAATAATTTAAATGACTTTTTACATAAAGAAAATATTAAGTAAAGAGAATAATATTAATGGCAGCACTGTTAGCTTTCTTCATCTCTTGGATTTGAAAGTCAAATGAAGAAAGAATCATCCCCGTTTCGATGTTTCTTAATTTTGCAAAAGTTATGAATAACTGAAAAGAATAATGTGGACATATTAGCTGTGTAAATCTGGATAATTTAAATAATGCAAAAATGGGTAACAATGATCCCTTTCAATATGAATATTTTAATTACATTTCCACAGATTCTTTCGGCAAAGAAAAAAATTCACGTTTATTTGAATCACCGACAAGAATAAGTATTTGAATAACTAACAAAAACATTTTATTCGGACATTTAAATAAAATATTTAAAATCCGAAACATACAAATGACAAGCCCTTGACATGCGATATGGATTAAGCCTTTTTTAAAACCAAACATTAGCAAATATTATCAAACATTGTTTTTATTAAACTGATTATTCAAAGCATTAATCTATATAAGATGTAATGATTTTGCGTTAAATAAATAATAGATTTCTACTCTAAAATAGTAGAAAAATTAGAAGCAATTATTCATGAAACATCCGTGATTTATTTTTCTTACACAATCGACCATGTTAATACAGTTCCTTTTGCACACAATATCATTGAGAAAATACTATGTTCATTTTATATTTTATAATATATCTATTTGTTCTTAGCCAGCTGTATGTTAATTAACTATTAAGCTGGAAAAGAATTTGCGTTAAAATTCTGCATTACTGATTTCAGTCATCTCACAGAAATTAATAATATAAAATTAAATGTAGCCTCATTTAATTTATAGTTACTATAAGTTTCAGTTTAGGAAGAATGATATTAATCAATCAGCTATGCTTAGGAAGTATACGCTGAAGAATTCCATTAAGGACCTTGAAAGGATCATTAAGATTAAATGAGAATTTCTAACCCATATACAACTACGAACCAGTTATACTACCAGGGGAAATGTTATTAATGGCGGCCCATCTTGTTCAAGGAAGTCAAGATCCTTGTTTCCTGATTGATAAATGTGAAAGAACAGTTCTTCGCAGTTCTGAAAGTTGTATTAGACCACGATCCTGCTGGGGATAGATTCCTTTATTATACGATTTTTTTTTCTCTAGAGGTATAGCTTTTCGAAATGAGATAGACCGACATATGCTGCCATCGTATTATCATCTTGAATAGATCGAAGATGATTCGAGAGTATCTGCTATTGAAGGAAATAATATTTAGTGAAAGCCAATAAGAAACATTATTTTTATTTATATGTAATAATAATGTTATAATTTATGTTGAAAGAAGGTGATTTTAAATGTTCATAGCAGCATAAAGTATCCAAGAAAGATTTTTATTATCGTACAATTTATTACCGTGAATAAAATTAATTCAGAATTAAATTATGCATTTCATTTTTAGAATGATTTCCCTCCTAAGTTATATCTGTGGCAATATATGTTAAAGAAAATATGTTAATTTGAGATTTTGCCTTCTCTTCAGGGAAAAGTTTGCAGAATTAGTTCCACAAACTGTTACTTTAAAACGAAATATGGACGTATATTTTCATTTTATGGATTCCAATTTTCTAGTATTTTATATTACAGGAAATGGCTAATAGTGTGGACAGCTGAGCGGGCAGAATAAAACCTCATAATGAAGCTTCTGTCTAGAATTACAGTAATTCATTCACAGATACGTTAATTCAGTCCTCATATATTTGTTATTGTTGTTGCGCTGTTATTGTAACGGAGAAAATACAGCAAATGCGCTTAATAATATCATAATTCATGAACATATCTAAAAGTCGACGTGAGGATGTTTGGATTATTTCTATATGGGCACTCCGAAATAAAAACTTGTTATATTAAACCTATAGAACAGTATATTTAAGAAAAAGCAAATATAAAATAGAATCAACGTGTTCAAATAAACACGAGTTTCAAAGGAATGGAGATTTGGAACAAAACCAAAGGTGTTATAACAAAAGAAGAGAGAAAGCATTAATTTGTAGCTAATTATTTTGTAGCGTAATTAAGCTAAAGCATAGCTGAACGTTAAGCAGCTTAATGGACTTACTTTATTTCAGGAATTAAAGATTACTTTTCCACAAAATGATTTTAAGTGATATAAGTTTCTCTCATTTTTTAAAAATTAATTTCTTGGTACATGAGGTCTTTCAGTTAACCATGGCAAAGCTACTGTTTAGTTTGGTACATTTGATTATTGCTATCTGCCTAAGGGAAGTGATGCTTTCGTGAAGAATTTTTTAAGGCAAAGCCACGGGGAATTGTTTTAATAAAAAATATTTCTCTGTGGAGAACTAACTAATTAATACGTACGTTAAAATGGTAAACGCCACAAAATTGCTCTGAACGGGGCTCTTTTCAACACCGAAGATAGCATTTAGCACCCAGTTACAAATCTTCTATACAATATAGGACGCAGATACCAATCTTCTATACAATTTAGGACGCAGTTACCAAACTTGTATACAATTTAGGACACAGTTACCAATCTTCTATACAATTTAGGACGCAGTTACCAATTTTCTATACATTTTAGGACACAGTTACCAATCTTGTATACAATTTAGGGCCCAGTACCAATCTTGTATATGATTTAGGACGCAGTTACCAATCACGTATACAATTTAGGACACAGTTACCAATCTTCTATACAATTTAGGACGCAGTTACCAATATATCAATACTTACCAGTGTCATTAATTCTAAAGTAAAGGCATGTTTCATATGCGCCTTAGTAATGACATTCCAACATTAAAGTATATTTTTGTGAAGAAGTATCTAATTAATAAGTTTATTTTTTGAAACCTGTAGCATAATTTCGTAGTTTTAAACTGCCTTTTATTAATTGTTTAAGGAAAGTAAAAAATAATCTTGAAAAGTGTCTTACTTGTACGTTTCAGCTTTGTAAGAAGCTGCATTTGACGTGGCTTCATATTTGTGACTTCGAAAGCCTAAAACAAATTTCGGTGCAAGTCGTTGAAATGTTCACTTTCAAGAAGTGCTGTAGCTCAAGTCTACCCTTCGCCGCGCTCGCGCAATATCAAATAGCTCTCCCTTTCACTGTCAAGAATCGAATTTTTTCCTTCCCAGAAGGAGTAAATATCATCAAAGTACGTGACATAAATTTAGAACGAACACGAATTCGCAAGAAAGCCAACGGAGTGAGATCAAAAACACTAAAGTCGCCGGCGAAGTGATTAGGTGAAGAAAAAGCTCCCGAATTTTTCAATATGTCTCCGCACAAATTGCTTTCGCGTTTCTTCCACGCAGAAGCTTTAAGGGGGATGATTTCAGCATTGTTCTCTACATGCATTCCAGCGCTCTCGAGGGACTCACTTTCTTAATATACATTGTCATTCAAATATGGAAAGCGCTCTTTTTTACGTTCCTTGCCTTTGCTGCGCTCTTTTTTCTCACAGTTGTGCAAGGATTGTAGGAATGGAATAAAATATTAAATCTTACGAGATGCTCTCCTAAAACGGATGGCTGAATATGACAATAAACAAGAAACATAAAAGGCAGCATTGTTTACTTCAACATATTGTTAAGTCTCAAGATATTTCTTTGATATTGTTTAAGGGGAAAAAAAACTTTAAAGCTTTTTTCATTATCGTCCTATTTTTTTATAGAAGTAAAATAATAAACCCGTTTGAATAATATTGAAGCATACGAGTGCTAAGAAAGCTACTTATCGAAGTCACAATATTCCATAAAAATTAACAAAATAAAACAAATGGTTTTGGAAGTTTAAATCACTGTTTCTCAAACAAGGAATAACAATGCACTGGTGTGCTTCGATGTTCCACGAGGTACATCTCGAAACTTTAAACTTCAATAATAGTTTACGTGAAATTCAGGCAGTTTTTATTAAAATCTGCTATCTCATATTTGTTATGAAGCCAATCCTGCACTGTCAAGACTTTTTTCATGAGAACTGATGAAAAGAAAACTTAAATACCGGTAATTTGTCCCTCGTTGTAGCTGAACTGCATTTGAGAAAGCTTTTTTAGATATTTTATGTCTGTCTTTTGCGCTTGTGCCTGCTTATGCATAAAGCTACTTCAAATAGACAATTCAAAAGTTTCAATTTTTGTTCTGTTTTAAACTCCCTACCAATTGAAATAATAAAATTGAAACTCGGAAAAAAAAGACCTCGGAGAGGGATCTGAAAGACTTCAGATTTTAATAGTTGTTCAGAAGAGCTTGTTAAGGTTTTTAAGTTCTTGCTGAGCTCGCAAACTACAAGTCTGCTCTTACACACACTCTTGCTGACCATTCCTTTTGTCTTATCAGCTCGTAGAGTAATTAGGTTATTTTAAAACAGAAGGCGTAAAAATTGTGCAATGGCCTTGCCGGGACTAGAACCTGAACCTCTCGAATACGCGCCGAGTGTGCTACCGTTATACTACAACGGCATGCTGAAATGGAGGGGGAATACTTTATATGCTCCCCCTTTCAAAGGGCGACTGGGCATTAGCAGACCCAATCTCCAAATCCTTGTAATGAATAATTATTGTCACCCACCTTTTTAGTTCAGGAGCCAGTGAAGAGTCATTAGGTTACTTTGAAGCAAGACACGTGAAAAATATGAAAAGCCTTCTCCGAGACTCGAACCTGGACTTTTAGAATACCCGCGATGTTCTACCCTTACACCACGAAGGCATGCTGGAAGGGGGGAATGCTTCAATTTGCATTCAACGCGATTCTAAAACCTCATTCTGTTAGGGAGTTGTAAGTTGAAACGAGAAACGATAGGAAAGCACAATTAAATTAAAATAACTGTTATAAAGTTAAAATATACCTTACAATATAATATAACCATCGTTAAAGTAGTCATTGCTATGACTTGAAGGTAACATTGTAAGGATCTTAAGTTTTACTAACGTTTATTTTATTTTAAATCTTTACTATCACTTCTTATTTTCTACTTCCGGCCAGAATTATAAGCGTGACGGTTTTTATGCAAAGTTTGTCTGGCGAACGCCAAGTATTTAAGTTGTGGCTTTTTGCCAAACGAGAGAAAGGAAGCAGTGAGTCAAAGCAGGCCGCTTACCTTAGAAGTTACTTAGTTGCTGTTTGCCTTCCAGGCCAGAGGTTTTAATCCTCTTGATAAATTTTAAAACGTATTGTAGTGTTCACAGTTCTCTGTACTACATACGCTTCCTGTTAATATAAGGCCAATCTTCCACGTTTATTAGTTTAAAGTTAAATTAGAGTTTAGTTTTATTTTTTATACTTTTACGTTAGACCCCAAGTAGCGGGTCAGTGTATTCCGAAGTACGGAAGTTATTGTATATAGAGAAAAATAAAGGGTTTTGTATACCCTTCATGTGTATCCTGTCTACTTACCACAATTAGTGAACATAGCTTTAGTAAGCTCTCTGTTCCGAGTCAGGTCCTTGTATGTTCCCGAAGAAGGTAAGAAGGAACATTGACCCTGATAGTGGCGCGCAACGAAGAAGAATAACCATGGCCGAGTTTCAAGAAGAACCTGTGCTGCCTGCAGAAACGGCTCAGAATCCAGAAATGCTAGCTGCCGCCCTGGAAGGATTTGGTTACATCGTCCAGACCATGCGCGCTTCGATGAAACCAGAAGCAACATTTAATGGAAACTCACCGGTAACCAGTTTTTTGGAAACATTGGATGACCACTTCATGCTCTACCCCGTGCACGAGTTTCAAAAAGTTACCTTAGCTACCAGCGCTTTGAGGGGCCAAGCGCTTAACTGGTTCAAATGTATAGGCAGAAGTCTCTTGGGCCAAGCAGGAAGTCCCACCTATACTTACGAAAATTTCAAGACTGCCCTACTAAAAGCCTTCCCTGTTGTAAGGGATCGTGCGAAATTAGAAACTGAACTTTTCAGTATATATCAACAAAGAATCGAAAACCTCTCGAGCTTTATTTTAAGAAAAATTCACGTTTTCAAGCTCTTGTATGGAAACCGTCCGGATCCTGAAATAATTCAAGTGATTTTGCCGAGGTTACTGCCCCAAGTGCAAGACTTTATTGAATTAAGAAATCCGACTACACTGGAAAAGTTATTTGAGCTAGCAATCCAGTTTGAAAGTAGAAGAACGGCGGACGTCGAAAGAAGACGCCAATATCAACAACGAAACCAATTTGTTACGCCAAGACTACAGCAAACTCAAACACACGGCTACGGAGAAAAAGCGAATCAGTGGGCAAGGAAACCCGAGCATTCAGAAACAGCCGGCGAACGTCGACAGTTCAATAGCAACCCAGGAAAAAAGTCTCAAGGCCAGTGGAAAAAGAAGGAAAGCACGGAAAGGAAAAATAATTTAAACTAAAACGGATTTCTGCTGACGAGAGGGTGCGGAAATCCGAAGGCCACAAAAACCCCTCTTCCTACAAGTTAAATACCGTAATGGTGAAAAATTTGACTCTTCCGAAGATTGAAGTCTTGGTGAATAATATCCCAGCCACCGCACTCCTGGATACCGGCGCGCAGTGTTCCTGTGTGGCAGAAGATTATTTTAGGAAGTATTTTCGCAAATACCGCATATATAATGCGGATAATACGACAGTGTTAGCGGCGCAAGGAGAAAAATGTAAGTGCGTAGGTAAAGTACCTTTGTATATCCGTATAAAGGACGAACAAGTAAAGGTGATGTTTTTTATAGTAAAGAATCTGCAAGCACATTTAATTTTAGGAATAGATTTTCTTTCAGAAGCACAAGCTACGCTGGATTTTAATGAAGCGTCCCTTAAGCTGACAATGAAACCAGTTCGTACAGAAAACGCTGAACCGCCGATGTTAAAACTTGACCACCTCCCTAATGACGAGCAAGGAAGAATCCGACAAGTGGTAAGTGAATTTGCTTCGTTATTTAGTGATATTCCAGGATTTACTCAGGTTACTAACCATACTATTGACACCGGAGATGCAATGCCAGTTCGTCAAAAACCATACCGGTGTGATAAGAATAAGGAAAAAATTATAGAATGGCATATTACCGATATGCTACGTAAAAAGATCATAACGCCCATCTCAAGTAGTTATGCTAGCCCGGTGGTTTTATGTAAGAAAAATAATGACTATCCTTTGACGCATCCAAAAAGATGGAGATTCGCTATTGATTACCGTAAATTAAACTCCATAACTAAATATCCGGTATATATGTTACCGATCATAGAAGAAATTTTAAGGAACATAAAATCAACCAAATTTATGACGACTTTAGACTTAACGACTGGTTATTTGCAAATAGGGGTTAGGCCTGAGGACGTGCCTAAGACTGCTTTTATAACCAAGTCTGGCACTTATGCATTTCTGCGTATGCCGTTTGGCCTTTCAGGGGCACCGGCAACATTTCAGCGATGCATGGACATTGTGTTAAGACCTGTTCTTGGAAAGTCCACATTTATCTATTTAGACGATATCATTATTACTAGTGATAATCTCGACCAACATGTACAGGATTTAAGACAGGTGTTTTCTTTATTAAATGAGGCCGGTCTAAAAGTTAATGTCGAAAAGTGCAAATTTGCAGCCCCTGAATTAAAATATTTAGGTTACAAAATATCTAGAAAGGAGTCGAGACAGACGAATCAAAAATAATCGCTGTACAAAAGTATCCGACTCCAAACACGGCGAAGAAGCTCTCTTCTTTTCTAGGACTTTGTTCATATTATAGGTCCTTTATAAAAGATTTTGCAGCTATTGCTGAACCATTGTTAAAATTAAAAAGGAAAAAGGCAAGATTCTCGTGGACGGCCGAAGCCAATAGTGCTTTCGAAAAATTAAAACAAGCATTAACGTAAGCCCCGGTGTTGAAATTTCCTGAAAAGGATGAGAATTTAGAAATTTCAGCGGATGCTTCGGATTATGCGGTAGGAGCGGTACTTTCGCAAAATCAACAGCCCGTGGCATTTTTTAGCCGAACTTTAAATCAAACACAAAGAAACTATTCCGCGACCGAGAGAGAGGCACTTGCAGTTCTGTTAGCAGTGCAAAAGTTCCGAGTCTATTTTGGAAAGGCGCCGATAACAGTGTACTCTGATCATGCGGCGGTAACTAGATTGTACTCAGGGAAAAATTTATCCCCCAGGTTAATAAGATGGGCACTCAAGCTGCAAGAATATAATCTGGTAATCAAGCATACCCCTGGAAAGGAAAATATCGTAGCAGATGCCCTATCAAGAATTAAAATAGACGAACAAGGAAATACCGTAAAGGTGGCAATGCTTACAGCATGTACAATAAATTCCAGAGAAACTGTAATAACCGAACTGGGTAAGGATCCTGAGTTTGGAAGCATTTATGAGTATTTGAAGGATCCTGAAAATTTTAGCCACCAAGATATTGTGGCGATAAGAAATAGGGCGACCCATTACGAACTAATAGATGGTTTATTATTCTATACAAAAACTACGAATTCCAACAACGTATTTCGACCTGTTATCCCAGCTAGTCTTAGATTAAATATCCTGCAGGAGCTCCATGACAGCCCTTTAGCTTCTCATGCTGGTATTCGAAAAACTATCCAACGCGTACGCGAGGCAGTCTACTTTCCTGAACTGCAAAAGTTAACAAGGGCGTATGTCCAGTCCTGCCCAACATGTCAAGCAGTTAATTATATTAATTTCCGCCCGGCCGTGTTTCTAAATAGTATTAAATCCGAATTTCCAAATGAAATAATTGGCATCGATTTATTTGGCCCTTTCCCAAAAAGTCAGTTAAATAAAAGTCGCTATCTCCTTGTTATGGTTGATCATTTTAGTAAATGGACCGAAATTGTTCCCTTAAAACGAGCCACCGCGAAATTAGTTACTGATTCTATTTTAAATAAATATATTTTAAAATACGGGGCGCCCCTAAAAGTTATATCGGATAATGGTCCTCAATTTGTAAGTAATATATTTGAAGACATGTGCCAAAAACTGGGCATACGTCATTTAAAAATGGTCCCGTATCGGCCGCAATCAAATATAGCGGAACGGGTCAATAGAAATATAGTGAAAATTATCCGTAATTATGTTAAAAATTTTCATAAAAGCTGGGATAACTATGTCAATGAATTTGCTTTCGGCCTTAGGACCGCAAAACATGATACAACGGGCAAAACTCCTGCTGAGTTATTTCTAGGCAGAAAGATTATAACACCGTTAGATAAATTATTTTATGTGCAACAAAGATCCCCAGAATTTAAAATGGGTGATATAGAAAAACTATTAAAAGAAGCAAAAAAGAATACGGAAGTAGCACAAAGAAAACAGAAGCTCTATTATGATTTGAAACGACGGGGAGTAACTTATAAAGTAGGGGATGAAGTTTTAAAAATTAAGCATTCACTTTCTTCAGCACCAGAAGATAAAACTGCCAAATGTTTTCCACGATTTGAAGGACCATATGTTATAGAAAAAATAACTCACGCTGTAGTAGTGTTAAAAGCCAGAAATGGTGAAACCTGTTCCGCAAACATTGATCAAATCAAGCCCTACTTCGATCGTAATAAAATGCAAATATTTTCAGATCTTTTGCAGGATCCGGCACGGCAGACACCGCAGGCACAAGCTCCAGAGGTGGAAAAACGACAAGTACAAGGGCAAGCCAATAAGAGGCAGGAGCAAGTGAAAAGAAAATTGCCCGCGAAAAAATTGAAGGTAGCAAGAAAAAGAAGCCGTTCCACCGTCCAGAAAAGAGAGTTCACGAACACCCCCAGAATGAAGAAGGGAGAAGGACGACGTATGTGAAGAGAACCAGGAGATATGACGGCAACTATAACCCGGCTTTAAAACGGAAGATCTACTCATCCGACAAGACTCTCCGCAGCAAAAGTCGCCGAACTGCGGAAGGGCCATCAGCGGCGGAGGAAAACGTACAAGGAAAATTTGAACGGCCAGCAACGAGGTCCAAGCAGGAACACGAAAGAAGTTTCCCGGTTCCGCCAAGACCAGCTGCCATCAAACGGCCAAGACCACAAGCAGAGGAGAAAAAGAAGGTATTCAAGGGTGGCCGAACTGGTGAAAAAAGGAAGCTTCCAGAGGAAAGCACTGAAGGGCGAGCCCGTACAAGAAGGAGGATAAATCAAACTACTATCTGCAATATCTTTAAAGACTGGTCCCAGAAAAGGATGTCCGAATATCACAAAGATAAGTAAAATTTTATGTTACTTTGCAAACTTAAGTTAATCTTTCATTCTTACTGCAAGTGGCAGATTTCAAGAAGTTTTATCTCATGCGAGGTCTGCCTTTATCGCCAAAAGAGCGAGAAATCAGTTGTTACCGATTTTGATATTATGTTTTTCAATTACTCGCGCGTAAAACTAAAGTTGATGTATAATAGCGTTGTGTAAAGACTTAAAATTATTGTATAAATTTTCTTTAAAACATTCTAGCAAGAAAGAAGTTTTAGTCTGAAAGACTTTTTGAAATGTATTATTTCAATGTAGAAAGAATTGGCACTTGCTTTGAAAAGAATAGAAGTTAACAATGTACTACTAATGTATGTTTTCAAATGTGTAAAATTAACGGCCTGTTGATATGTTCTTATATACAATGTGAACTGTTATTTTAAATGTTAAGAAATACCGTGATATGGTAAAAGTGAATGTTGAAATTTTTTTAGTCGTGTGACTGCAAAAAGTTTAAATCATGGAGAATATGTGTTAAAGGTTGAATGATGTAGTTAGGCTCTCTGACGCTACACTTTAGAGTTAGACACTTTCAGAATAGTACCTCAGGGTTTAGAGTTGAAATTAGGGTGTGTTAAGAGGTCTTGTTATGTTGAATTTTAACACGTTAGTGTTTTGATTGTAGGAGGAAGTGTGGAACACGTAGACAGAAACACATTCGTGTTTGGTGTTCTTTTACAACACATGTCAGAGAGCGCGGGGAGAGATAATTAAAATAGTCATGAATGAAATAAGAATGTTAAGAGAAGTATAATTGTATATGTTACTTGCCATTTCATTGTGTAACATTTCATTAAACTAGTTTTCCTTCCAGATCTCTGGAAGGAACCAGAATTGAATAAAAGCTCCTGTTTAGATGCAGTGCAGATGAAAAAAAGTGTGTATCCTGGGAGCTGCTATTGTAAAAAAAAAAACAAATTTCTTTCTTTTAAATTTCTAGTTTCTAGCGAAAAGTATTTGTAAAAGATTGGCCTCGCGTTAGATTCTAGAGCTAAAAGTTTTCAACAAGGTCGTTTTAGACCTCAGTTTCAAACTAATTAACTCTGGCGGGAAGTATGTAAGGATCTTAAGTTTTACTAACGTTTATTTTATTTTAAATCTTTACTATCACTTCTTATTTTCTACTTCCTGCCAGAATTATAAGCGTGAAGGTTTTTATGCAAAGTTTGTCTGGCGAACGCCAAGTATTTAAGTTGTGGCTTTTTGCCAAACGAGAGAGAGGAAGCAGTGAGTCAAAGTAGGCCGCTTACCTTAGAAGTTACTTAGTTGCTGTTTGCCTTCCAGGCCAGAGGTTTTAATCCTCTTGATAAATTTTAAAACGTATTGTAGTGTTCACAGTTCTCTGTACTACATACGCTTCCTGTTAATATAAGGCCAATCTTCCACGTTTATTAGTTTAAAGTTAAATTAGAGTTTAGTTTTATTTTTTATACTTTTACGTTAGACCCCAAGTAGCGGGTCAGTGTATTCCGAAGTACGGAAGTTATTGTATATAGAGAAAAATAAAGGGTTTTGTATACCCTTCATGTGTATCCTGTCTACTTACCACAATTAGTGAACATAGCTTTAGTAAGCTCTCTGTTCCGAGTCAGGTCCTTGTATGTTCCCGAAGAAGGTAAGAAGGAATATTGAACCTGATAACATAATTAAGGTAATATAGTTACGGTATAATATAACAATCGTTAGAACTGTCAAGTAACATATGAAACAATATAATTTCTTTGTTGTAGAATTATGGAGATATAATTCATATCTTTTTTATGTCAAAACTGATATTACAGTTATAACGTTTTATATGTTTTTGAGATATATATTAGACATTCGACAATAAATAAAAAAAATTAAGTCTTGAATAATATAAAAGAGACGATTGGTAATAAAAATTTTATGTCTACGATTTCTGCTTGTAAATTTGGTAAGAAATATAGAAATAAAATCTATATCAATATTTTCAGTCTGAAATCTGAAAATTCATCAGAAATGTTTTCTAACAAAGTGGATATATATTTTGCATTCTGAGTAGTGCGCAATGCTTGAACATTAAAGAGACATTCTCTACGGACGAATCGCAGAATATCATAAATAAAATGATTACTGGGGAAAAATTCTTCTTGCAGACACACGCACTTCCGAATTGTGTCCGTGGTGCACTTTTCCTTTTCCTCCCAGCATCGAAACCCATTTCCTGAGTATTGGGTTCCTAAGTTATTCCAGCTTTCTGCCGATAGATATCCGGCTTCTCATATATATGCATTTTTTGTTTCTTTTAGTCACGTTCTTTTGCATTTCCACGTCCGGGAATTGGTAGACATTTTTCGGGTAGAATTATTCCACTTTTCCTTCCTCATATGCATGTTTCTTGAAATGCCCAGTTTCTCTGTATTTAAAATAGCAAACGTCTTCCGGCACACAAAGGGAAATATTCTACTTTGGAAAACTATCCTTAAAATTGTTTACTTTCGCAGGAGAATCCTCGTGTTCCGAGTTTCATTTTATACCTGCCTCCCCTTATTCCCTGTTAAAAAAAAGTGGAAAATGGCAAAATGGAATTTGCTTTGGAATTTACTTTCGTTCTCTTCCTATTTCTAGCCAGATATATATTTTGCGAATTTGAAAAAAAAAAAAAAATGTGAGCAAGAGCAGTACGAAAAAGAGTAAATTGTTACCGTAACTTTGCTGACTCATGCACTCGTTCACAGAGAAGAATAAATTCAACGCCTATTTTTTTACTTCCTTATACGAAGTAAAAAGGAAGTATTATAATCGCGAAAAGTTTCAGCCATCATATTTCAACGAAAATATACATTTTCACCGCTATTGAATGCAACTTAACAATGTTTTTGCGTGACATCTGTACGTTAGGACAGAATAAAGGACTTCCCCCCCCCAAAAAAATATAAAACTGATTTAAAATGATTCGTGAAGAGAATTTTTCGTAGCGTCTGTGAGTACATACGTATGACATTTATACGTTCCGAACGGATCCTTATTCCTCTTCTTTCCACTATCAACCTCTCAGGGAAGTTTCGGCTTGAAGATATTTTAACTACCTTTATGCCACAAAGAACAAATGCCCGTACTTTTCGGATTCATTTCTGTTTTGCCAAAGCCTTAATGTTTGTCTTTTGCATATGAACACAATAAGTTATCGTTTTAGGTATTCATATTATTAATATCTAATCTCAGGTTTCCATGATAATATGAACGAAAAAGATTAATAGTATTCTATAAAAAGAATACTTCTTAAGTAGAACCTAAAAATAAAAGATCATAGGGGAAAAAAGGAAGTAATATATATATATATATATATATAGCATAATACAAATAGCAGCAAACTTTGCGATTTGACAAGAAGAAAACTAATAACGAGAAACACCTTCTGTCATAGGAATCAAACAAAACAAACAGGAAGAGGAATGAATAGGAGAAGAATGAAACAGATGAGAGTCAGGGAAAAGTAGAGTTCTTTCTTTCTGCCGAGTTTAAACTTCACAATGTTATTGTTATTTTCAGTTTTGTGTGAAATGAAGAGCGTAAAACTAAATGCGGCAGTGCTTCATTTAGAGGGCTCTTACATCTCTTCTTTTGTTGATCCCAAGAAATTTTTCTTAATGCTTTGAACACTTGAGCTTGTTTTTTGCTCCGTGAAGTGACATTTCTAGTTTATTTTGAAATGCTTTGAACAAGTATGCCAGTTTAACGTTTTCCAAGAAATCTTGTTATAAGTTAATCGAAATAAAATTCTTAGGTTTGCTTTTTACTGGCAGCTTTTATGAAAAGTTCTTGAAAGTAGAGGCCTGAAATAAAAATGCTTTATTTAATTATATAAAAGCGATCACAATAATTTAACAGAAAAATCAATCGAAAGATGCTTGGGTTTAAATATAAAATGTTATACAATGCATAAAAAAGGAAGTCTTAATAAGTAAATAATATAAAGTAATAATATAAAACGTAATGCTATATAGCTTTATATATGTTGTTTGGAGTCGTCTAATCGGGATTGTGGTTAACGACGAGGACAGCCGAGCACGATTTCGAATCTCAGAGAAGATATGGGTGTTTGTAATTGTATAGTGTCTGTGCGGCATGGAGGTACTCTAAATATGCGATGCGGCAAGCCGAAAGTTCTCCCGATAGGTTTGCTGGAAGGAGAAAACGAATGGGAGATTCCCGAACCCGTCCCCTTGGAGGGCTGTCCTTCAAACTTGGGGGTTGAAGTGAGTAAAGTCGTACTATCACCTGTATGGTGCTCAAGGCTCTTGCCAACGACCGGCGCAATCTTGCACTCCTTGCATCCCTGAATTTCGTGGGCTTGTTATGGTATAATTATCAGATAACTGAGATAAATCAGAACAGCAATATACAGTTTGGAATCATTAAAATCTTAAATACTTTAAGAATATGAATGGAGAACAGGGTTTCTAAACCAGGGAGGAATTCCCCCTGTGATAATTTCATAGTTCCAAAGCGAGCAATGCGATCAATCTTTCATTCAGCTGTCTAGTATTTAGTTTTAGTTTATGAAATAAACAAAAACTAGTGTTATTCAAGTTTTGATACTTATCAACATTTTATATAAAGTTTCCTTGGTTAATTTATAAAAAATATAAAAATTAATGTATATAAATGTATTTTTAGTCTGGAAAAGGAGAGAGAGAATTGTCCTTTAGAAATGGTGAACGTGATGCATGGAGGGGGGGAAATGAGAACAACTGATCTAGAGGTTTTTAACTATGACCAAGGAACGGTGTTCGATGAAGTATTTTTGTGTACATGAGTCTCGGAGGGTGCTTCGTGAGTAACAGAAAAGTACTGGCTTTTATCAGCATTTAATATTCCAGAATAATTCTCCGTGGTAAAAGCCTGGGATTCATTAACAGATGCGAAAGAGCTTGAAGACGACTTTTATGGAAGAAATGGTTTAAGAAAGCAGACAAAGACATGAAATGAATTGTATGGAACTTCCTATGTTTTTTTCAAGGGAATAATATTTGATATCCACTATCTATAAAGTTTTGTTGGTAGAGTATATCTATTCATTTACGAATGTACTATCATATATTCCCCATTCAAGGATGGATTTTCTCCGAAGACTGCAAGATCGAACAATATGCAGTGGTTTGAAAGATTTTTAGACCAGAATCCTGTGTAATATGTATAGCACATCTTGTTTATAAACGCAAAAATCTTAGATCTTGGGTCATTAGTGTAGAACTCCTAAACTAAACAGCTAGTAATAATAGTAACTGAAGCTTTAAAATTTTATCTAGACGCACATAAAATGCAAAGGCGAGAATTATTAATTAAGCTAAAAACGAAATAAATGAGTAGTGAGATAACAATTAAGTCGTATTAAAAACCTGAAATAACCTTCCATGCAATGGTTATACTGAACCACGGACCACGCAAAATCGCATTTCGAGACTAACAGCCTTCTTAGTCTTCAAAAAAAAAAAAAAAAAAAGCGTCATACCCAAAAGCGTAAGATTGCAAAATATAAATTGCAAAACACAGTTTCGCATTCGTGTAACTGATATTTTTATTGCAACATTTCTATCTCTTGCATTCTGTGTGAAATAAAAATGCTTCATGTATTCTTTCTGATAACTAAACTATGTTAAACGGTTAAATTTATTTTCTGGTTAAAATTTTGATATTAAATATAAAAAAAACATTTAAAGAAAGATCTTATGATTCGAAATCTATTCATATGACTTAAATTTAGTGTGCCATTGCTTGGGCTAAAATGTAGAAGACATTAAGAATAGTTCAAAAATTAATTGAATATTAATTAAATGAAAACAAATATTTCATTATTGCTGTTATTTATGCAGACATTTTCATTTCAAAATTTGGTAGTTGTTGGAGGATAACACGTTGGAGAACAAATATTAACCATGTCCTTTTTTTCGTAATTTTTTAGAATAAAAATAATTCCGCTATAAGTAACGAAATTTCGAAACCATCTTTAGAATACGAAAGAATATTTCTTAATTTGTTTCATTATATACCCCTTTTAGGCCACCAACAGCCGAGTGGTAACAGCGCTGAACACTGGACGTTTCGACCTGGGATTGATTCCAGACAAACAGGCTGGCTGCATGGGGGTTTCGTTGTTTTCGTTTGTGTAACGTGTATATAAGCCAGTTTTCTTTAGAAAGATCTCCATGAAAGTATCCCTGCCTTAGGCAGATAGCCCTTGTGTGCTCTGCCATCTGGAGAATAACACGTTAAGGAAAATGATTAGGTGTATGTATTTTGAAACGCTTTTTTAAATATACAAATTATCATTCTTAGGTGCACCTTCAATATTTAAAAATACATAATTCGATCTTGTTCCTAATAAAAGATAGCATTGTAACAATTTTAAATAATGCACGGTGTCTCATAGACCTTATAAAATCTGATATCATCTTAACTAGGAACAGCATTTATGATGTTACTATTTTTATATAATATCTCCTGTTACAACTATATTGCAATCCTAATGCGAGATTATGCTGCTAACAGAAAAATTCAGCGTTATGGACGTTTCTTCAATTTAGCATTCCTTTAGAAAACAGAAAGTAAAACAATATTGAAGTTTAAATGAGTCATTAGATTCGTTTTAAAGATTTGGGACTTTTAAAATAAACGAAATCTTCAGCAGTCTCATATTTACGTATTTGGAATCGTTATTTTGGAAAATGTGAAAGTTAATTTAATAAGTGTGATTTCTTTATTTAAATAACTTTGCTTATGCTTATTTATATTGCGAATATATTTGCTTCTATATTATAGATTTTTCTTTTAAACTTTTAAGCCACATAGAACCTAAGTGCAAATACATTCATGAAAAGAAATTATTTTTTTTTAACAATTCAGTGAGTTATTTCTAACATTATTTGAACTGCATTATTTATTCGAAGAATAACAAATCTAATAATTTCTAATGTTGTCAATAAAATATGCTTGATGTCTTGAATGTACATAAATAATTCGTTCAAAATCTTGGTGCAATGTAGTAATAAAATTTACTTTCTGTTTACTCTGTGGGTTCCGTGCATTCTAGCGTAAGAATTTTATTTTAACCTGAATATTGCTTTTGGATTTTTCAAAGGCTGATAAAAGTTTTTAGCGTTATTTCCTGCATGTTTTATATATTTTTTGCCGGAATATCCTTATAAATTTAGGTAAAAAATGTCGATAATCGGTATGGGTTTCATAGGTCCTAATTGCCATATCTAAATAACTATAAAAGATCAAATTTTAATATCAGCGAAAATTAATGTATTTTTTAAGTCGTTTACTGCTAGTTAAACATTTTTTTATTTGTGTGATTGTAAGACTTACTATAGATTATCACAAAATTTGAGTAATAAGGGTAAAATATAAGCAAAAGAAATCTACCGACAAAATTTGTATTTACAGAACGCATATATAAAATAAAATATATGCCGATGATTCATCAAACACTAAAAATCGACGCCAGAAAATTCATTGCCCCAAAGGACTAGTAACATGACTCTGAGTTTGTTTCATTTTCCATTTCAGTCTGTTGCCATTCGGAAAAACGTAATATGTTATTCTTTCTTATATAATCTGTCTCTGTTGTTAAAGAATAAATTAAATTGTTTAAAAGCAATAGACGCATATCTTAAAAATATTATTTTCTTCTTAATTCTGTTGATTTAACTAAAATTGCATTAAACTCATGATATATCTAATTAAAAAGCTAAAATATTTTTATAGAATTACATAACACATGTTTTCACTTTCTAAGTATGCAGAAGATAAATAACGATACCATGTTAGTCTAAATGTATATTTATTTAATATTCTACAAAACGTTTAGCTATTCCACGTGGGTCATCTTTAAAGATAATTCTCACTGATAAACCATATTAAATTCTAAAAGAGCACTTTTGGGGGATCGTTAAAATCTGAACCCTTTCAGACTCTCTTTTAAGTTTATCTAATTTTGATGTGAGAAATATTATTCCACTTTTTACTTTTATTTTTTTTTAGCGAAGGGCCATTAATTTCAAAACGGCATTTTATGTGGATTCATTTTTCAAACTGTTGCAACCAAACATTACTGCCATGCATTTCATTTAAAGAAGCTAAATAATGAAGAATTTGCATGAATACATAAATGTTTCTCGCATTATGAAGAAACAACGGCACCAAGAGCCATCGGATTTTGAATAACGTAGTCCACCAACCTAACATGGGCACTTGGAAGCCCCGAATTTTGAATTTCGAATTTATTTTAAAATTTCGTAAAACGAATTTTTGATTAACAAACTCAACGATTTCAAAGCGAGTAATGGCAACACTGTACGGAAAAAAATATCTCCATCGCGCGAGACTGTGTATCGAAAATTCTAAAGATATGCTGTTTTTCTATTTTTAAATATTTTGTGATATTGCTGCCGAATTAAATTTTATGTGTTTTAAGTACGAAGAACATAATATTTCATAAATAAAAGTAACACACAAAACGTTATAGAACACCCGTTTGGGCTTAATATAAAATCTGAAAGATTTCAGATTTTTATTTTTATTTTTTTTAAATTTCAAACTCCTATGCAAAAAATGAGCGCTTGACTTTTGCAGCGGTCTTGGCAAGAATGTTCATTTAGCGCTCTTCTGCATCGGCGAGAAACAAATGTTTAATGGTTACCGATCCGTGCATATTCATTGCTTCTATCGTTGCGTTTAAAATATAACGATTTTTCGTTCGTGCTCGTACTTCCCGTTTCTTTGGCTCGTAAAAATTTTAAAATATATCAATTTTTCAACGGCTATTGATCTGCGCATATGTATTCTCATTTTATAGTGAACTGACGCAAAATGCCGTTTCGAGATTAATAACCCTCCTCGGCTAATACTCCTTTGAGCTAGTAACTATTTAAACTCACATATTGGAATAAAAATATTTTTAGATAGGCTTATTGCATTTTAAGAACTTCTGTCGAGAAAACTATTTTTGTTTTCTAAAAAGATCTGGGAAAAGAATTCCGAAGTGATTAAACACATCTAAGTCTGAAATTCAAGTTTTGATCCTACGCATTTTTATATAATATTTTGAAACACAGACAAACCAGAACTGCTTTTTTGTTTTATGCGAGAACAGCATAGTTTTGCAAAACTCGTTTTCTGCCAAACTAGTTCAGAATTTGTTGTGTGTAAAATACAGTTCTTGCGTAACGCTCTACGTGTTGGCCATACTAATCATGTATTTGGTATCGTTTTCGCGAGGGAAACGTATACTTTATCTCAGATCAATTTCTGAGTACAGAAACCTTCAAATATCTATGTACAGATCGATAGACAGAGAGTAAGTAAATAAAAGACGCTTCCTTGCATGAAAATAACGGTAAAGAAATTGAATTTCCTAAAATTTCAAATTATAGTCTAACAGACTTAAATAATGCAACTTACATTCTCCCATGTTTCCATTTTTATGCTGTAAATAGTTCTAATTGTTCATATTTAATGATATTTATTGACTTTCACCTTCTCACCGGCGATATGGCCTAAAGTATTTTTTGTAACGTTTTTTAGAAATCTTATATATATGCAGCTTAAATGTTTGCCGCCGATAGTTTATTGGTTGCTTGCGTAACTGTAAATTGTTTTATTCCCCGTGCAATGCAGCGCTTGACGAATATTATGAGAAAGCTAAGCCGGAAAAATTAAAAATACAAGAGCACGTGCATTTAACATTTAATAGATAAATTTAACACCTATATATAATAGAATTCAGAAATATGCAACCGTCAAAGGCGAGCTTAAAAATGATGGAAAGATCTACACAAGAAATGTCGTGTACAAAGCCACATGCGAATTAACAATTTATTATTTAAATCACCTTTATTTATTGAGCTAGCGGTGGCTCTTAAGAAATGTATCGCCAGTGGTTTCCTTCAAATCATTTTAATTACAATTTATAATATCTAGAACAGCGGTTATTTCGTATGACCGCCGGGCTTTCTAGTTATGTATATACGCATCTTGAAACATGAGCAAGAAATTAAGGCAATATATTAAAAGTACTTAAATCCGGGTATAAAATACTAAACGGATTTTGGCATTAATAAAATGTTTTAAAAAAATTCTTTCTTGTGGCAGCTTTCCGATTTTTTTTTCCTGTCCAAAGGGGAACAGGCGATGTCCCTGAAGGACTATTATTTTCCTTTCGCGATTTTGCGTTGAAAATTTTAAAAGGCTATATCACGTTTCAGATCGTTGCCACCAAATACTATCGCACTGAATTATATTTGAAGAAATTAAATAATGAAGGATCTGCATAAATGTATGTATGTTTCTCGCATTGTGATAAAACAACGGTACCTAGAGCCATCCACCTTTGAATAACGTAATCCTACTAAGAATATGGGCATCTGAAAGTCCAAATTTGAAATTTGGAATTTGCTTTATTATCGATTTCCTATTTTGTAAAACTTTAAAGAATTTTTGATTAATAAAGTCAACGATTTAAAAGCGAGCAATGGTAAAACTTTGCGTGAAAAAAATCTTTTTATCTCCAGCGCGCAAGACTGTGTATCGGAAATTCTAAAGATATGCTTCATTTAAAAATTTATTTGCGACATTGTGGTTGAACTGAAGTTTATGGTTTAAGTGCAAAGAACATGATATGTAATAAATAAAGGAACTTTCAAAACGTTAAAAAACGCTCCTTTGAACGTAATTTAAAATCTGAAACCTTTCAGATCTTTTAGTTTTATTTGATTATTTTTTTTGGCAACCTCCTTTGCCACGTGGAAAGCTGAAATGAATAATTCTGCCAGTAGGGCTTAATTGACTGATATGGACCACTGTATGAAATGCTCTTGCGAAGTATATCACTACCATTTGCTAATGAACACAAGTATTCGGTACTGAATATCAATATCACTGATGAAACCCTTGATAAATGTAGACTCTTGATTGACTTATGAAAAATTATTCTATTTCCTTTTTAAAAATAATTGGTACAACTGTAAACAGCGCAAGATTTCAACATCGAGAAAATGATCAAAATTTAAAAATAAATCAGGATTCACTGTTTCATGTACAATAATTAAAAATAATGATTTTTAAATGAAGTGTAAATTGTAGTTTAAATGCATATCAGGGCTAATGCCACAAATGCTTGAAGAGATTAAAGGGCTTCATAGATCTACTGTATCTGTGTTTCCATTTTTAAGGATGAGATATTGATTTAAGCATATTGTAAACAGAATGCATAGCTCGAGAAAATAATCAAGTACTTTCTTGTAATATTTTAGTTAATTTATTGTAGGATAAACTCAAATTTGTATTAAAATGTTACAGATCGTGCAAACGATCGTGCCTTGTCTTTATCTAACATGTCATGAGCTGCAATGCTTGCATGAGAGTTCGGTCAATTTTAATTATAATTTAAACTTGTGAATCGAGAAGCTGGGCATCTATATCAAACCTAAACGAAATCGTTGCTTCTAAAGTTTCATTTAAGCTTCGAAATAGTATTTAATTGATTAAATTATTATTCTTATTACAACAGTCTCAGAAACCTTTTGAAAAACGAAGCGATATATTCAGATAGCTGGTTTCAATGGAAGAAGCAACTACGAGAGGTGATGGCCTAGAGCTTGCTTCCGGAAGTTTTTCTGGTGATATGTTAATGAGCGAAAACGACAACGATTGCTCAAATGAAACTGGGAAGACCATCATGAGGGATTTTGGCAAGCCTTCAGCTTCCCAGTGTCCGACTTCTAAAGCAGATTATAGTCACATATTCTCTTTCCAAGGTGATGGAACAGAACCGAGATCATCACTCACATCGGCAAACATGGACGCAAATAGAGAAATTAAAGGAGACTCCGAAATTTGGTCAACAGAAGCAGTTTATGACAATGCTGCAGATAGTTCTTCTGAGTATATTGAGCTGCAACCAGACATCACGAAATTAGGCGAGAATTTAGAAGAGTACGTAAATCCGAGTACAGATCAAAATATTTGCAATGAATGCTCTGTAATCTTGGAAAAATATGAAATTGGCACCATTGAAATGCAAGACGTATCTGAAGGGAATGAGAGTGGGATTCCCTTGGCCGAAAGTTTATTTAATGAAGAAAAGTACCCGTTGAATGAAATCGCACAAAATGAGCACATTAGCAAACTAACAGATGAATGTGAAGTATCCAAATTGAATGGAGCTGAAATAGGTCATGAAGAAATACTGAACGACGATGAATTACCAATGCATATAAATTCACTGGAAATTAGTGCTCTTTCTAACATAAATGCTGGCTGTTTGGGAATGCGCAGTGGCTCATTAAATTCTTTTGTGGATCAAGACAGATCGCGGGATATTACAAATACTGTAGCTTTACATGAAACAGCAAAAAATGATGCAAAGTCTGAATACATACAACAGTGGCTTGAAACAACACCTGTTGGAACAGGCGATGTATTTAATGTGCATTGCCTTGAAAAAGACAAGAAAGACATAGATATGGATGTAACAGAAATGCCGTCAACAAAAGTTCCTGAATTTGATTTTGTTAAAGAATTTTGCGAATCAATAGATATTTCGAAAAATGAAACTGGAGATCATGACTTTGGTTTGAAGCTCGATAACTATTTACCAGAATTCCAAAGCTCAGTCAGTAAATTAGATGCACTTGAAATTTTAAAAAAGAAGGATAAGAATGATAATGATTTTTCCAGTGATTCTGTGCCAGAAGCGTCTGTGTCATATGACAAGCAAGAAACAAACAAACTAAATGAGAAATTACATCATTTTTGTGATAAAAAAGTTCCTGAAATACACCAAAATACTCGTGAATCACCGATTTCCATTACCGAATGTGAAAGTCTAGCACTAGACGACATGTTCGATAATGAAGCCAAACACTCTTTTAATAAGTCTGAAAACAGTGAAAACTCGATCATCCTGGAAGAGGAAGCAGTAAAATACGATGACCTTTTGTTCAAAAATATCGTTCAAGTGTTCAAACAACTGAACAATAAGGATGGATCTACCTTGACAGAAATCATGCAACTGTTGAAACAGAAATACCCGAAAGAGCAAAAATCGAAGCTCCTCTATAATCTGCAGTCATTTCTTAACAGAGGAGTGGATATAGGACTTCTGATACGCAGACGAAGGAGATATTTGCTTTTGGAAATGAATGCAAAGAAGGAAGACGATTCAAAAGCCAATATGAAGAACAGGAAATATAAAAGCCTAGTGAGGTTATCCAAGTCAGAGAACAATTGTAAGATGCAACATTTGAAGAATTCGAAGAAAAGGTTGACAATGCAGTTTCGGAAATCTAAGCGTAAGACTAAGTTCCCTCAATTTAAATCTCGAAGCCTGGGGAAGAACTTGCCAAAAAGGAAAGCAGCGTTGGTTGCACGCTATCGAATTCGCAAAGGTGTCATATTTAACAGTACATAAACACAACTCTATGTTTTAAAAATTTTTTTAATTGAAATCAAAAAGCTCACAGTGTTAATCAATTACATCAAAGTTATTGAGATACTTATTAATTTGTTAACAGATGTATAATTTTTGCTCATCTTGAGTGTCACATGTTCTTAATATCCAATTAAAATGTCAAATCAATTCATACGAATAAAAAAAATATTCCACAAGGTTCGTTTTTTCTTCTGTTTTTCATCTGAAAAATCGAAACTTTGTTTAGTTCTCGAAACAAGTTTTAAATTAAGTTTTAGATAGGTTTAAGGACTGTTGGAACCCCAAAATCTTAAAAAACTTGTGATTTCGGATTTTTGCATTTTCAAATTAGCTGCACTTTTATCTTCCTAAAAATACTATTTTTTAATCTCTATGAAAATTAGAACTGTAAAAAATCTAGTTTTAATTCGTTATCGACTGCTTTGATCACTGACGATTTTTTACATAAAAACGCGTTTTTCTCCAAACGTGATTTTTTTATACTCGATGTACTTTTTCTCAGGAACTACTGGTCACAGATATCTAAAACTTTTATAGCTTATTTATTAGGTTTCCTAATATTTACTGAAATGAGCTTTTTGTGATAAACTTGGAATTTTTTTTTTAAAAAAATTTTGTGTGAGAAAAGTGTTAAATTTTATTATGGCTAACAAAATATCCCGTAAACTACTCTAAAATTCAAAATTTTTCAAAATTTTGAATTTTAGAGTAGTTTACGGGATATTTCATTTCAGTATAATCAAATAGGTATACTTCAATTACACAGAAAAGGTACATCGAAAATGGCCAATTTAACATTGTCGGTATAGGGGTTGCTAATACCCCTTAAAGAAGTAGCTAAAAATGTTTTTACATTATTTAAACGAGGTCATGTAAATTGCATATATAACACTAATTTGATGTATTAAGAATTCTATATATTCTTAAGAGCTGTATTTACCGAGAACCGAAATACTGTCGACCTTCTTAATATGGTCATTAAATTACGCTTGATTACTTGATCATTCATCATTTTTGACAGAGTTCAATGAACTTAGATAGTGTCATTACTTTATTATCTGAGAGTTGAAGGAAAGTTTCATCGTCACATAAGACGAGAAACCTGTTCTATGAAGTCATGTCGATAGGATCAAAGAAAGCAAAATAAGCGACTTACTGGGTGCTGAAAGGTTAGCATTACTAAAGCTGAATGTAACTTGAACATATTGATGTACGTGCGAGTAACACATACATACGAAAATATCCCTAACATTAACTAGGAAAGCCGAAATCTTAGTTAAGATAGACATGTTACAATTAATAATCAAATTTAATAAGGAAAAGTAACAGTTGCCGGGTACATTATAACGGCTTAAGAAATTCAGAGCACAGTACAGATGCGAGTACACAAGTTTACATATCTCGGCGAAAACAGAGACGCACACATTTGTTGAAGTAGTTCCACTTGACTGCCGGGGAAAAATCTTCTCTCTCCGTCAGCCTGTAGGTTTGCCAAACGGGTTTACTGTTTCGCCAATTGGCGCTTTTCTGTACAGTTTTTAAGTCCGTATCGCCTGTTTGGCGCTGCCGCTGCATACTCCCTCCGCAGTGTCAACGAAATGTGACATACCGATGCGGGGGTCGGATTAATCGTCCAGAACGGGTAATACAATTGTCCGAAGTTTTTTTCACACTCTTGGAAGCAACTTGAGAAGAGTCCATGGTTACAAAAGCGGGTTTCAGTCTATCTATGGAGATCGTTTGCTTAGTCCCTTTTATTTCGAGATCAAACGTTTTTTCTCGTCTTTCTAGCACCTTAAATGGTCCATCATAAGGAGTTTGAAGTGGTTTTCTAACTCCGTCGTGTCGAACAAACACATATGTGGACTTGTGAAGGCGTGGATGAATGAAACATGTTCGCTGGCCGTGGCTAGAAGTCGTGGTCGGGCGGACACTGGCAAAGTGAGATTTTAAATCCTCCACAAACTGTTTGGGGGACGCATCCGGAGGTGTCGGATTGAAAAATTCTCCTGGGAGACGGATAGTCTTTCCATACACCAGTTCAGAAGTGGTTGCTCCTATGTCCTCTTTGAGAGCGGCGCGGAAACCCATCAGCAGCGTTGGAAGGGCAGCCACCCAGTCACTGGTATCGTGCGCTTTTAAGGCAGCTTTCAAAGGACGGTGGAATTCCTCGATCAGTCCATTCGCCTGTGGGTGGTACGGAGACGTCCTGATCCTCTTGATTCCCAATAATTGGGAAAGGGCTCGAAATAAGCCGCTTTCAAACTGTCGCCCTTGGTCGGTAGTAATAACAGTCGGACAACCAAATCGAGTAATCCAGTGGTCATAGAAAGCCTGTGCTACTGTGCGTGCTGTTATGTCTGGTAAGGGTACTGCTTCGGGCCATCTAGTAAATCTATCTATCATAGTTAGACAGTAATAATTATTTTGAGAAGGAGGTAGAGGACCAACAAGGTCAAGGTGGACGTGATCAAACCTCTGTGATTGGTCTGGAAACTTCATTAACGGGGTTCTAGTATGCCTGCTTACTTTTGCTTTCTAGCACGGAATGCACTGCCGTGCCCATTTCGCGCAATCTTTGCGGATGGAAGACCAAACAAACCGTGAACATACTAACTTTGTTGATGCGCGAATGCCGGGGTGAGACAAATTGTGCAAGGTGGCAAAAACTTTCTCCCGGAATGCCGGAGGAATGTAAGGGCGGGCGTTACCTGTTGACACATCACAATATATCGGTAAGCTACAATTCGGTAAGGTAAGTTTTTTGAGATGTAGAACTTTTGACTCTTTAAGCAATGTTTGTAAATCTGGGTCGATTTCTTGCATTTTAGCGATTTCCTCATAGTCGATAGGGTTAGGCATGCTTATTGCTTCTATACGCGAAAGTACGTCGGCAGCGATATTCTCCGAACCTTTTATATGGCGAATTTCAGTGGTGAATTGTGAGATAAAGTCTAACTGCCTAGCCTGACGAGGTGAACACTTATCCAAACGCTGTCGGAATGCATACGTGAGCGGTTTGTGATCGGTGATTAAAGAAAAGTTCCGTGCTTCCAACATATGCTTAAAATGCCTAATAGCAGCATAAGCTGCCAATAGCTCTCGATCATACGCACTATAGTTCCTTTCCGCCTGCGAAAGCTTTCGTGAGAAAAATGCGAGAGGCTGTAAATTTCTATCAACTATTTGTGATAGCGTTCCACCGATCGCGAAGTCTGACGCATCAACCTGTAAAACCAACTGGGCATCTTTCTTCGGGTGTGCCAAAAGAACAGCATTAGCGATTAGCTGTTTGCACTTTTGAAATTCACTCCGCGCTTCCTCAGACAAATTCAGGATTGTCTTATCATTTTTCTTAGCCCCTTTTAAATACGAAGTTAAATGTATTTGATTCTGGGCTACGTTGGGTAAAAATCGACGGTAAAAATTTAAAAATCCTAAAAATCTCTGCAAATCTTTTACCGTTTTAGGAAGTGGGTAGTTAAGTATCGGTTCCACTTTGTTCGTCAGAGGCTTGGTACCATCTTTATTGATTATATGGCCTAAAAAAGATATTTCCGGAACGACGAAAACACATTTCGAAGCGTTAATTGTCAATCCATATGAAGTTAATCTTTCAAAAACAGTACGTAGGTGAGATTTATGCTCATCTTCCGTATCACTAAATATCAAAATATCATCTAAGTAGACGTAGGCGAATTTTAGATCTCCAAGAATTTCGTTCATAAACCTTTGAAAGGTTTGAACTGCTCCGCACAGTCCGAAATTTAAAAACGGAAATTCGAAAAGACCAAATGGGGTGCAAACTGCAGTTTTCGGTATATGATCTGGATGGACTGGTATATGATGATATGCCCGAACGATATCAATTTTTGAAAAAATTGTCTTTCCGCTAAGCGTATTATTAAAGTCTTGTAAATGCGGGATAGGGTATCTGTCGGGTTCGGTGCACGCGTTTAGTTTTCGGAAGTCTCCTACTGGCCGTATGTCGCCCGAAATTTTAGAAACTACATGAAGAGGTGATGACCATGCTGATTTTGATGGTCTACAAATACCTTGATCTATCATAAATTGAAATTCTTTTTTTACTGCTTCGTATAACTTAGGGCTTAACCTACGCGGTTTACTGTGCACAGGAGGACCGTTTGTTTCGATGTAATGAACCGTACTATGCTTTACTCTACCCGAATCGGATTTTAACTTCAGTACTTCCGGAAAGTCTTTCAAGATTCTGTGATATGGTGAATCACCAGATATTAACTTTACCGAAAAATAATTTTTAGAATCGGAAAGAGAACCAATACGAGTTAATTTCGTAATATTATCGATAAGTCTACCTCGTTTTAAATCGATTAAAAGATCAAAATGCCTTAAAAAGTCGGCTCCTATTATAGGCACTGGTACATCGGCGATTAAAAACTTCCACGAAAAGTTTCGTCTAAGTCCTAAATTCACAGTTAACAATTTTGTTCCATACGTAGAAATTCTGGAATTATTCGCGGCAAATAATTGAAGCGAATCAGGATGCATTTTATTAAACTTAGAAGTCGGTGTCACACATGAAACATTCGAGCCCGAATCAATCAAAAAGTTTAAATTTAATCTGTTGTCGTAAACATGTAAACGACATGAATGCGCGACTGCCGATGAATTTCGATCGACAGCCGCTGCTACTAGTTTTCCTGGGCCGTAGTGTTCTGAGAAAAGGAACAAGGTGCTCAACATTTTCGTGCATTATTACCGAATCGTGAATGAAAATAACAATAATTGTTCACACGCTCTCGGGAATGTCCACGCGAAAAACTACGTGCTGTGTTATGTTGATCCCGGGGGAAATTATTCCTCGTTTTTCCGCGGGAGAGTCGCTCGACTTGTTTACTTAGGGCAGAGATTTCACTCCTTAAGGCCTTAAGCTCCTCGCGGGGGGCACCAGAATCGTTAGGGTTTCTGGGGGAACTCGACGAAGCTGCCTGGACCGCGAACACGCTGTTGTTCGTTGGCGTGCGCACTTCAGCTATCTTATCAGCCATTTTTGCTAAATTGTCTAAGGATTCTGAACTTATTGATAAAATGGCATGCACCTCGGAAGGTAACCTTTGCAGCCATAATGATTTTAAAAATTCGTCAGTTATACAGTTTCCCCCTAATTCTCTCATTTTCTCAATAAGTGAGATGGTTTGTCGTCCCCTAAATGCAATTCAGAAATAAGTCTGCGTATTTGCTCGCTTTCCGAATCTGAGAATTCTACTATTAACCTAGCTTTAAGGGCATCATATTTAGCCGTCGCTGGGGGATTAAATAAAATATCTGATACTGCGGAAAGAGTTTCAGGGTCTATCGAAGAAACCACGTGGTTGTATTTTGTACTATCGCTACTAATCTTCGCTAAAGAAAAGTTACTTTCAACTTGAATAAACCAAAGTTTAACATTTTTTTTTCCATAAAGGGGGAATTTTAACTGCCACGTTTGAGATTTGTGGCTCCTGAACCGCCATATTCGATTCCTCGTTGGTTTGGCCTTCCGATCCTGGCATGGTTGCCAATTATAAATATATCGTAAATCGTAAACTTAATGTTTTGCACTATACCTTATCAAAACAGTATCAATTTAGAACAAAATAATGAAGACATTCAATATCTCAATAAAACTGTGAGCACGAATATTACCCAAAGATCAATTTTAAACAATCAATAATTAAATTAAAACTATAATTTTAGAGCAAAACATATCACCAAAACATAATTAAGACCAATCACAGATAATTAAAAAAAATTTGACCACATACCTGTAAATCCTCCTTAAGTGTGATAAACCACGTGTAATCCGTACGATAAAATGAGGAGGAAATAAATAGGGTTGAGCCTTTATCAGTCATAAGGAAGAGCATTGGCATCAAAATAAGGCATATTTTTAGTTTTTTAAACAAAGATTGAGACAGATAGTCATTAGGGATCGAAACAGAAGGAGCGAGGGACAGGGTCACCAATGATGTACGTGCGAGTAACACGTACATACGAAAATATCCCTAACATTAACTAGGAAAGCCGAAATCTTAGTTAAGATAGACATGTTACAATTAATAATCAAATTTAATAAGGAAAAGTAACAGTTGCCGGGTACATTATAACGGCTTAAGAAATTCAGAGCACAGTACAGATTCGAGTACACAAGTTTACATATCTCGGCGAAAACAGAGACGCACACATTTGTTGAAGTAGTTCCACTTGACTGCCGGGGAAAAATCTTCTCTCTCCGTCAGCCTGTAGGTTTGCCAAACGGGTTTACTGTTTCGCCAATTGGCGCTTTTCTGTACAGTTTTTAAGTCCGTATCGCCTGTTTGGCGCTGCCGCTGCAATATCATCAAATAATAACAGCTATTCATAGCCAAACGTTAAATATATATATATATAAACGGTTAAATATATCTAATATTTCAACTTCAATATTCATCCGTATTTCTCTTAAACTGCGTAATGCTATTTAGAATGGTTTCTGTTCATTAAGTTCTTCAAGGTAATCAGCCAGAAATTCGAAATAAAAACAAGTGAATTATTTTTACGTATCATGAAATAATTTAAACAAGTTTTAAAATACCATTGTAAAAAACAGTCATAACAATTTTGGGTGCTACTTTGGTAGACGGTTGCACGGATTTTTGGCGATTTTCCTTTGGCGAGTAAAACAACTTATGGTAAACCCATTACTGGATAAGTTATTTATAGTAACCGATACTTTGTTGTCATTTTATTTTAAAAATAATGCGTTTTATTGTGCATAAATTCCGTGTTTAAAATGTTATTTATGGCTTTTAAATATTAAAAATCAATTTAATTTTGCATTTTTATTTGAAATAAAAATTTTATTGTTTATCATATTTTATGAAATTTTATGTTGTGGATGATGTAATCAATGACGTCACCTTACTTTAAAAGTAATTCGTTTTAATATGTAAAAATTTAATCTAATGTTTTAAACATTATTTATGGCTGTTAAATATTAAAATACAATTTAATTTTGCATTTTTTTAAAAAATGATTTTATTATGTATGAATTTTTAAATAATTTTAATTCTAGCCGTGATGTAATAAGCTCTCTGATTGGTTATAGAATATTTGTGCATTAACGAGCTGTAATCAGATTCCTGATTGGTTACTGACAATTTGTGCATTTCGGCGCCGTTTTAAAATTTAATTCATATCTTCGAATTCCTTCAAAGATGTTATCTAAATAATGATTCTGATTTTTTTGTGGTACTTATCAATAAACAACAGGTTAAATACTCAAAAAAATGTAAGTGCATATTTTTCTTTTATTTTATAATTGTATACTTCAATTTTTGTTAAAAAAATTAATACACTATTTTCAGAAATTGCTGAGATAATTATTGTCCATATGTTTTAATGTTAATTATATTCTATATAACGTATTTTAAAGTATTTGAATTTAATAATATTCTAATTCTTTTAAATGTTGGTATGATGGTTTTTAATTCGATATTCAATTTCAGTAATATTTTAATCTAATTAAACGTTGGCCCAATGTTTTTATAGCGGTGTTTTTATTCTCTTCTTTGCTATATGAAAGTAATAATAACCTCACTTTAGTATTTTATACTCATAGTAAATGTATTTATTTACACTTGCCTGCCATCTTAAGAAACGACATTTTCAACAAAAAATTAATCCGTTACTTTTAACGATATTTATTTATTTTTTTTTTTAAAGTTTCGAATACTTTACTATGCGTAAAAACAACGTTTTTCAAGATGGCTGACGTATGTAAAAATCGCGCCAACAATTGCGCCAACGTAAATCGCCAAAAATCCGTGCAACCGTCTACCAAAGTAGCACCCAATTTTGAATACACGTTCAAAATGAGATAGCATTCAGGTAAAACGTGTCTCAAAATGCTCTCAGTTAGAAAAAGAATTCTTTTAAGAAAAATAATTGGAAAAATAATTATTATTATTTTGATTTCAAAATGTAATGAATATGTAGTACATAATCAACACACAAAGAAATTATTATCGATAAAAAATATTCATTGACTACGATCAATTTATAGTGGCCATTTCTGCTTTTTCCGTTGTTGTTCTGGCTGCCAGAATATTAGTATAAGAAAAAAGCAAATATATTTTTAAAAAATCAAATGAGTCAATATGCACTTTTACGAATTTTCTGTATATGTAAAAAATTGTAATGAAATTATGTGTGAAATATTTTTTGTATAATATAGCATGAAATTCGTACAAGAGGCGAGGTCTGCCGAAAAAATAAGAATACAGAGGCAAGTCTCTTTAGCATTGAGGTAAATGGCTATCTTGCCAAACTGGCGACAGTTTTGGCGAGTACGCCAAATTTGGCGAAGCATCACGCAACTTGGTGACATTTTGGTTCATTCCCTCTTTAGCTGCAATTGGTACTGTAATTGAATAACTATAATTGATCCTTTATATGTAAATCTAACCGTATCCGTCCCTTATGTAACTTTATCTGTATATGCCTTCCAGTAATTTCGAGAAACGGAAGGTACTAGAGATTTCTAACCGGGGGTAAACAACATAAACCTAAGTGAGTATCTGTTGTTATTTTAAAGTCGACTACGGAGTACTGAGATATCAGTGAGAGTTTCGCCTTTTAGATGCGCTTTGCAGTGAATTGTGTTTAACGTTCTTAGTAGTTTAAAGCATAGCTACTTATTGTGCTCTGTGATAGTGAGAAGAGCTGTATGAGTGCTTTTGTGTAAAGCTCCTTAACTGCAAATGTTTTCTTTTTTTGGGGGGGAATGGTAAAATAAATTTTGTTAAGCTGTCATCGGTTTTGTGTCATCGGTAAATTTTGTCATCAAGCTATCATCGGTTTACTGCAATACATGAAATGTCAAAAGCGAATTTGTATCTAAATTATGACACCTTTATTTTTGCATTTACGATATGTTTCGATCCAAATAACTGATGGAAGTAATAACCTTCATTAATATTCAGTACATTTTTCAAGTATAAAAGAAATAGTTCTTAGTGCTAACGTTATAAGAATAAAAAGAATTTCTAATAAAAGTATATAATAAAGGTTATAATAAAGGTATTTCTCCCGCCGTCTTGGCATGCCTTAGTGGTGTAGTGGTTTGCACACTGGGCTAATATTTCAGAGATCTGCGGTTCGATTTCCGGAGAAGGCTTAGTTAATTTTTCATCTTTTCTGCTTCCAAAAAGTGCCTAATATCTGTAAAAGTGGCGCCTGAACTATAATGGGTGTTCGATGATGATTCTCCTCACCCAGGATTTGGCGATTGTGTTTCCTAAAAACCCCAGTCGTCATTTAAAAGGCAGAGTATATAAGGTATTTCTCCCACCTTCTTGACATGCCTTCGTGGTGTGGTGGTCTGCACGCTCAGCTCGTTATTGAGAGTTCCATGGTTCGATTCCAGACGAAGGCGTTGCTAATTTTTCATTTTACCTGCTTCCAAAAAATATTTAATGTCTCTACAAAAGTAAATAACATTTGTGTAAATAAGACAGGCATTATAAACATAAATGATTTACTAAGTTTGCCCATTAATATCATAATTGCCATTTATTAATATTTATATTTTTCCAGGATAAATTATCAGAAGCAATGATAAACATATTATTATTACTCGAGCATAGAAAGTACATAAACGTATAGAATAACCAGAAATAGTTAAAAATAGTTGGTTGGCTGCACGGCAAGAAGGCTTTATAAAATTTGTTTCTGAAATCTCTGAAGGATTTAACTAACAATAAAGCAAATATGCTTACAAAGACTCGTGGAATAGTTTGATAGTTAACATTTTCAAATCCGCCGGATTTCCATGCAAAGGAAATGCTTGTTTAGCCGATATTAAAATATGATATTTGTTTCTTTTTCTCTATTCTCTTCTATGAGGTTCAATTTTAAATTTAAAGAGAATAAAACTTGTAAGATTAAAAATTAAAATGCCCTAAAGGTAAACATGTTTAAAAACACAAAAGGAAAAAAAAAGACGAAATATGTAACATCAAAGGAATTATTAAGACGTCTAACGATAAAGAAACAGTAGTGTACGGTTTCTGAGTTCATAGACTCTAAAACTATTAAAATGAATTTCTAAAATAATTTTCTTGAATTTATATCTCTCTTTAATTACGCCTTGCGTTAATATGGAGAATTCATTTGGTATGCTTGAATGAATCTAATTATGACTTTAAAGAGAAAGGTTTGTCAATAGAGCATTCCCTTCTGAAACAGGAAGTGAGGAGTGATGACGTAGTCAGGTTGACACTGGCAATTCGTGGTATTCACAGCAAAGAAATAAACGTTTTAAATTTAAAAGCAAAAACAGACATAAAAAACTGTGCGTGAAAAAATAGCTTTAATAAGAGGCTTTAATAATAAGAGGAATGAAAAATAGATGATGTTATTACTGTGAGCATTTATAGCGTTTTAAAAGTTAATGATACTTTTTTACCTAATTTCAAAATAACATATGAAATACGCTACGTTTTCTTAAAAGTTGAAGGTATTTTTCCCTGTGCATTTATTATTAAATCATGAAGGAAAAAAACTAGGGCATTCATTACCTTTTCTACATCTGCGTACTAAGTGAAAAAATTCAATTACTGTGTAAGGATTATGTTAATTTACCTAATAGTTAAATTTTGAGTTAACGTTCCTTTCCTGTCTTCCTGAATTTCAACTTACAACTTCCGGCCAGAATGTAGTTTTAGAATCCCGTTTGAATGCAAATGAGCAGAAGTATTTAACCGTGAAGTTCGAAAGAGAGAGCCAGTGATTCTGGATAGTTCGCGTCTGCCATTTTAGGCTACTCTTTGTTAAGATATCATTACGCTTGTCCGTACTTAGCCCCTTGATAGCTTCGCCGTTATTTAGAGATAAGAAGCTCTAAGCTCTGTTATAATTTTAATAGGTTCGGCTACATCTTTTTAGTTAAAAATAGTTAAATCTAATTTCTTAGTTTTCAAAGTTCAAGGCCCGAGTGGCGGCTTTATTCTAAAACTCCAAGACGGAGTTCTGTTAAACTTTATTGGAATAATAAAGGGTAATTTCACCCTTCTTAAGTGTTGTTCTCTATATCACGAACTCTAGCGATTATTCGTTGATCAGTTCTTAAGATTCTTCAACTTCAACTGTAACTTAAAAGTACATAGCATAGATTCTTACAACTGTTTATAAGATAACTATAATAACAGCTTTTTAAAGTAAGTAAAAAAAATCTGAAATCTTTCAGGTTTTATATTACGCCCAAAGGGGCTCTTTTCTAACGTTTTGTGTTGTTTTATCACATTTACTTATTAAATTTCGTGTTCTTCAGCTCTAAAATTCAGCTCAACATCAATATCACAAAATAATTTAAAAAGAGCATATCTTTAGAATTTCCGATGCACGTTCTTGCGCGCTGGAAATAAAAATGTTTTTTAACGTGTTGCCATTTCTCGCTTTGATAACTTTATATAAAGCTTATAAATGCTTTAAAGTTACCTATTTCAAATTTAATTTTTAAAACAAATTCCAAATTTAGGCTTCCAGATGCCCATATTCGGATAGAGACGTACTTTATTCAAAATTTGATGGGTCTGGGTACTGTAGTTTTATCACATTGCGAAAAACATAGATACATTTATCCAGATTCTTCATTATTTAATTTCTTTAAATATAATACAGGGCTCTAATATTTGGTGGTAACGATTTGAAAAGTGATTCAGACTTTTAAAGTTTTCGAAGCCAAATGTCAAAACGCAGTTAATGGCACTTCTGAGCTAACGCCTTTGGTAAGGTAGGGAATAAAAAAAAAAAAAAAAAAAAAAAAAAAAAAAAAAAAAAAAAAAAAAAACTTAATCTGGTGTAATTTTGAATATAAATGTATAAATGTCATTAATTTTCTGCAGCTAAAGAAGAGGATCTTATGTGTAACTGCCCTTGAAATCGATAATTTTATTTAAAATTAAATCTAATCTAAGATTGGTTTTTTTTTTTTTTTTTTTTTGACCAAATTATAAATTTTACATTGCCGTGTTTCTGTTTCGAAATGATATAATAACAGCTATTTTAAAAAACAAATTGTCTAACTTTTATTCTCATTGATACACATACATTACATAAATGCAAGATCGTTGTCTTAAGTTTGATAAAACAACTTTGCTCACAGAATCTAAAGAAAATTACTTATTACACGTATTGCTAATTTACTGTTGCCGCTAATATCGCAGAGCATGCATGCTCATATCATAAATTACACATGCATACTTATATCATAAATTACATATGCATACGCATATCATAAATTACACATGCATACTCATATCATAAATTACACATGCATACTCATATCATAAAATACACATGCATACTCATATTATAAATTACATATTCATACTCATGTCATGAATTACACATGCATACTCATATCATAAATTACACATGCATATTCATATCATAAATTACCAACAGAGTTAGTAAGATATCTGTTAGGGTCTGTAAGAGTTGGTAAGATATCTGTAAGAGTGCATTGAAATTCTAATCTGTGGTTTGATATCTTGTAGCTATGAAGTATATAGTTTCAGTATCAACACCACGTTTGTATTTGATATATGTTTGTTCATTCTCTATGTTCTTATCTATATCTAAATATGAAATATAGATCTGAAGTACAGAATAATACAATTGGTTTATAGATTGTTGTAGGATTCTCTTACAGTGGGAAATAGAAGTAGGAACAGTAGAAAAACGCTTTGAAGTCAAGTCAACGTACTATTAAAAGAAAGTTTTATGTCTGATATTTACAGATGAAATTCCATTTCTTTATCCGAGTGACTTTCAAAGAGTGCATCTTCATTTAAACACCTAGCAACAAGTCATACTCTGAAACATACCGCTGCGTTCCTAGAATAAATGAAGACTGATACAGGTATCGTATATGTATCTATTCAACGCATTCCTGCGAAGTTCCATCACGTTTCAACTATGAATTGTTCTGCCCCTGATTTCTTAAAATCTCTCTTTCTAAACGCAAACTCATCACTATTGATTGACTCTGGAAAGTACTCGAAGAGGAATGAAAATCAATATCTCTGGAAATTTTACAAAGATTTTTTTATGATGAAAATGGCAGTGCAGGGCTATACTTTAAGGAAAAAAAGAATCAGATGCAGCATTTGAAAAAAAAAATACTCTTTACATTTTAAACATTAAATAAACAGCGCCTAAAATTTATTCTAAAAATGTGTAAACACTCTCTAGAAATTTTTCGCCACATTACGTTACTTTCTGCTGTCGCATTATTAATAAACTGCGCGGCATGGGAACTTGTCACCAGTTTGAGGGCAGAAGATGTTTTAGCTTTTACTTTTTCTGCTAAACTGTCAGTTTTGACAACTGCAGAATTTATTAGGTAGAAGACATAAATTTTATGTTTTATTTTAAAATACTGCAGATCACATTATTTTAACAAACTGAGCAAATTTAAACTGTTTTATATACTTTTAATACTTTTATTATTAAAATATCAATAAACTGATATTTGATACGTAATTGCTAATCTTATAAACATTTATGCATTTAATGTAATTAATAAAACATGGATCTAGCACTACAGATTTCATACTTCGTGAACGAACACTTTGCTTACCTGCCAACAGCGAATTTCTTCCAGTTTTTAAATTTTATTTGAATAACTTTGAACTTATTTTAACATTCACTTTATCCAGGAATATGTTCGCTGAAAAAGCAACGAGACATGGACAAACAATGTAAACTTTAAGAGAGATAACAGATTCTTTCGAATAATAGTTCATTTTACATTTAGCAATGAAAAGAAAGCCACTACGATTTTTAACATTTAAGAATCACTAATTCAGAAGTCAAACAACAAAAATCAGCGTTATATTTTCAAATTTTCACAGGACTAGTTTCGATGATTTTTCCGAACCACCATCCTCAGCTGCAAAAACACAAATGAATTTCATTTGATTACTTCACAAATGCGTAATGATTGGAAAGCTGAAGAAAAGCATAACTCGTTTGAAATATGATGAACAAAACTCGATGATAACATTACCTTTACGCCACAGTGCTTTCGGCACAAATACATTTATTCGAAGATCTGGTGTTTGTTACCCACATCCAACAACGCTGAATGTTGAGCAGTTTATAGTATATTATACAGGACAAGAAGGACCGATTCTAAGCCTTGGAAGCCGCAAACCAGTTCCACAGGGACAGCGATCGCAAGGTACTGCACTATGATTACAACATTGTAACAGATGAAATTAATATTTTATGTACCTGTTGTGACTTTACCTGTTATGTCACAACATAACAGGTTTGTTTATGTTGTGACTGTAACAAGTGTGAGCTGTGTCCTAGCAGGCACTACGTTGAGTTACTATAACATCTGCTAAATCGCGTGACCACTTATAAAAATGCAAAGACTCTACAGACTACATTACAGAGCAATTAGGTAAGGAAGTGTCTGTAACAGATGACAGTATCTTTAACCTCAGCACGGATTCTGACCATCAGCTGTCTGAGGAGATACTCTGGAACCAGATAATTGCTCGTATGTCATAGAAACATTCATGACAAGCTAGATGTCACAATGAAATGGACTTCTAGCTTGTCATGACTTTATGTATGTAATATAAGGTTTGAAGTATTCGTATTTGGAAGGGATTGAGTTGAATATACGTAGAAATACGATATCTTTGTCTACTGGAAGCCAATGCTGTAAGTGACGAAATATCCTAGTGAGATAATCCTGCCATAAGTGCAATCTATACCGTGGTTCTTTTGGCAACATGTTTATCTTTATAGGTGATTGCGCAACAACCCATCGGTATTGCGACTGTTTGATATACTTTCAGAATATATTGTTAGAATGGAGAAACGTACTCGTTCTTCGATCTGTGCCATATAAAGAATAGAGGAAAAGATTTGGGCAGACGTCTTGAATCATTTTCACATCCATTACCAAATGCTTAGCTGTTAAACATGGCGGTCACAAAATTATGCTATTGTAGAACCTCGTCTCCATCATCCTTCAGTGTTAGCGTAGCTTACCTAACTATTTTCATATTCCACGAGGGAGAAACCAATTACGTTTTTCTTCGCATCACGGAAGCTAGCTTAGGGCAACCATTTCTATATAGCATGTGTTTGTAAAAACATTCTGCATATGTTATTGATACTGTATTTTTTTCTTCTCTACTTCAGTACGCGAAATATCATCTTATACGTTATTTTCCTGTATATCCATTTTCCCATAGCCTAGTTTTATGTAGGTAAAATGTAGATTAAAACAGCGTTTTTCCAAGATTGAATTTTGTAGCAAATATTAATGTAAATAAAAAATTTTAATATATGCTTACAAATTTTGCTATTAGCTCTTAAACACAGAGGTGGCCGTGCCAATATCTTCTCCTTTTCAATACTTTCAAGTTGACATAAAATATAACTATTCCTAATTTTTTATTAAACTCTATCCATTAGATTTATTAAAATAATTTTTAAGACTGGGCCGCGGCCATATAGACCTCACCTCTGCGCTTACGTTACTTTGCTCTCGCATGATGGACAGATGGCTTTATTACTACTTGAGTGTCGAACTTGTACAAGAACTTAACTTTAGAGGTTTGACATATGTCGGTACTATGAAAAAAAACAAGAAAAAAAATATACCAGGTGATTTTTTTCCAAATAAAATGAAAAGTGAAAGATCTTCTCTTTGTGCAGTCACAGATAGTTTCATATCCATCATATTGACAGATATTCAAAGAAAAGTCTTCGAGGCGACTTACGTTATTCAATTAATGAGCGAATTTTAAAGCACCATCGGCTGTGAAGTGCACTAATAAGGCCTTTTAAGGAGGAGTAATCTTTCACAGATTGCAGTCCAGAATTGAAATAGGAAGATTAAAAGTTGTTTAGACCTTTTTCTTTTCTCTGTGTTCTCTGCCCATTTTCTAACGTTTCCTTTATTATATATCATATTCACATCATATTCACAGATAGTTTCATATTCACTCTCGTTTCATATGTGCCTCAAAAATTCAAAAGTGCTATTCTCATTTCTTCAATGCATCATTCGAAATCAGAAGACCTTGAAACTGAGATACCAGAAATAATAACATTTTACAATGTGACTAAAGGAGGTGTAGATGCACTGGATGAAAAATGTTCTAAACATTCTAGAAGCCGAAGGACAAGGTGATGGCCAGTGGGCTGTATTCTTTCGGTTACTTGATGTAAGTGGAATTAATGCACATGGTAATACATCATTCGTTAAGAGATAGTGCCAAATTTAAAAAAAAGCCGAATTTTTGATGGAATTATCATGAGAATTAGTGAAACCACATATGGAACGGAGGCTTCAAAAGCCAACTGTCGAATGAGAAGTAAAAATGTGCATTCAGATAGTGTTAGGAGTTTCCAACGGAATCTATTCTAGGCGAGATGTAACTGATACCCTTAAAAAGCATTAAAGATTCTTTTGTTGTCCGTCCTAGACTGAGAAGAAAAACTACCTATCTATGTTTCAGCTTCAAGAATCCGATATATAATGAATGTGCTAAGAGAATTTTCGAAAATTGTGTTGAAAATGCCTAAAATAATGTGCTGCAGTTTTTAAATATCATTTAAATATTATGCATGTTTTGTATTATTTTATATAATCCAGATTCTGTAGATGGAAAATTTAGTAAACAGTTTAGTTTATACGCACTTGCAAGTAAGTAGTGCTTATTTTACTTATTTGATTAAGTGTATCGCACTTTTTCGTATGTGATTTAAAAATTAATTTTAATGCGTTAATTTTAGAGTTTTAAAAAGAATTAATTACTTCACTATAACAAGCAAAGCGTATTAATGATTATATAATAACAATAGTACATTATTTTAAAATTTTATATTTTTAAAATACATAAAATAGAGCGCGGTCTGAGAGACTCCTCCTCTGTGTTTACGTAACAGAAAATGAAAATCTGTACTTAAGGGATAAATTCACAATGCTCCAGTTATTTATTAATTAAAAAGGAGTAACATTTGTCTCAAGCAATTTTTTCCTAAATCCTTTCTAGCGTAAATTCCATAGTAACGCCTCTCAAAAATGATTTAGTCAAGAAATTAAAGAAGTATTATTAAAGTTGTATATGCACTAATACGTTATCACATTTCTGTCATAAATGGTAGTAAGTGTAAAATGCCTTACGAAATTTCAAGAACTAGTATATTCTGATGTGTTTATGTTGCACAAATATTTAGAATTTTCTCCCAGAAAATTCAATTTAAAATCCAGCTTTAGAGTGAGAAATGATTCATTCTGGATAAATGATTTATGGCAGATTAAAAAAGTTGGCATAAAATTAAATGATGAAAAATGCAGCGAAATTATTACTCGAAGAATGATATAATAAATGAAACGTTAGAAAAAGGGCATAGAACACAGAGAAAAGAAAAAAGTCTAAACAACTTTTAATCTTCCTATTTCAATTCTGGACTGCAATCTGTGAAAGATCACTCCTCCTTAAAAGGCCTTGTTAGTGCATTTCACAGCCGATGGTGCTTTAAAATTCGCTCATTAATTGAATAACGTAAGTCGCCTTGAAGACTTTTTTCTACACATTTTATGCTCATTAAAAATAACAGCTGATTTATAAATATTGGTAAGAGATTTTTTTGTGCTAACATATTGCTAGAATAATAACAAAATAAAAATTATGATGCCCTGCTGTCTTTTGTCGTGTAATCCCTTACGTTAAAAAAAGACGCATAAATATTTTTAAAGACTTTTATTTATCTATCCGGATATCGTTAACAATGTTGAAGAAGCAGTGCTATGATGAACGAGGCTATAACGAAGACTTTACTGCCCAAGTACTTAGATTGGTGAAGGTTAAAAACGAATTTCCGTGTACAGTGCAAAATGCTAAGGCTGAAACGCACTGCATTTACATGTTCTACACCAGGAATGGGCAAAGATTTTCGGTCGCGGGCCAAAAATCGAAAAAAAAAAAAACCAAAAAGGTTTGGTGGGCCAAGATAATTTTTTCTAAAATTTTAAAAACAATATACAAGTATTACAATTAAACTATGTTAATGAGAGAATGAAACTGCGATTTCCTTTTTAAAAGTTTCTTATATTGAGGTTCGAAGTGATATATACTCATTCTGAGGAACGAGGCTAAATGTTCATCTGTCAGTCTAGTTCTGAAATAATTCTTTCTAAGGCTTATAGTTGAAAATACTTGCTCCCATATACCTTTAAGATGAAGCAAACATAGCACTGATTTTCTGGGCGTGAGATATTAAATTTGGGAAAGTGACTTTCGATATTGATTTGTAAAACTCAAACTTTCTCATATTTAGAAACAACTGCTTGAGATGATAGTTAGATTGCATCTCAATTAATTCAAGCTGCAAATCTGACCTCGCTGCTTCGTAATTTACATTGAAAGGCATGGTAAAAATATCCAATTCTATTTGAATGGCACTGTCTTGAAATCTTCGTTCGAACTCAAAATACAGGTTTTTTCGAATCATTTTCATAATTCTTAAGTTTCTCTTCATTTACTGAGGGTATTGAATTTAACCTTGGGAAATGAGACAAGTCATTCTTAGCCAGCTGTCCAGCAAACAGATTAAGTTTTATTAAGTTTTGAGTTAAGATTACGTGTTTTCGAAGAAGTCTAATTCACCTATATTGGATTCCCATATATCTGCTATCCGCGAAAGAGATAACGTTTGTTGGCGCCAATCTACAGCTATAACTAATAAAGAACTTTCACTTTTGAAACGTTACCGATTGGAAGCTGTTTGTACTTGCTATTTCCGTCAGTTTATGTTTTGTAGAACAAAAATAGAGAAAGTAAAAAGATCATCAGTCCTTTGAAAAGAGAGAAGGAAAAAAACAATATTTAAACAAGGTAGAAAAGGAGATGCATATATAATATATAAATATATAAATTTCTTTTAATTTGCCCCAGATCGGCAAATTAAAATTCTATCCGAGGGCCGGATAGAACCTTTCGGCGGCCTTAGTTTGCCCATTCCTGTCCTACACCTTCAAACATAGCTGAAAATCACTTCATATAGTGACAAAAATGTATAGTGTTAATTTCTGTGTTAGAGAAATGTATTGCATTACTTGTAACGTCGCGTTCTCTTTACTATCATAAAATGTACTAAACGTTGAAGACTGTTTGGTAAATTATCAACAAGTCCTTAAAACTACTACAAAGAGAGGAAAAGAATATACAAACCCCTTCATAAACTCAAATACGAGTTAACAGTCCACACCATCTCGTGCTTAAGGAAGACATCACTTCTGGCTTCACTCAAAAAATAGTGAATAATTTAAAGTTAAATAAAGTTAACTTATCCTATTTCGATCACAAAGAACTGACAGTCGACCTCACTTGGGTTTACATAAGCCAACACTTCTGGCTTAACATAAACAAGTAATGTTTAACTTAAAATAAAATGTAATTAGACTAGCCTAAAGGTTCACATGATAAAGTAAACGCGCAGGAAGGCTCTAGCTCGTAGAAGTCGGCGGGACAAGTCTAATGGCTAGAAGCACTCAACGCCACAGAATCAAATCGATATTAACTCACGATAACAAAGTGGCCTCAAGCAGGCAGAAGACGCTCTAAAATCAATTTGCGAACCTTCGCTTAACCCTTTAACGGGCGGTGGGACGCCACGCATCCCACTTTTTTTATCAGATTTTATCTCCCAGATAAAAGCTGCAAAATTCAATTTAAAATACATACTGTTACGTCTTTAGTTCTCTAAATGTACAACAGATAACAGCGCTAGTATTCATTCATGGAAATAATGTAAAACAAAAATGCTTTGCAGGTCTAATTTTAAAGAAGTTTTTTTTTTTATTTCTAATGCAATTTTAATCGTCTGAACAACAACTTTCGGTGTTAGAATGAATATTTTTATCTGAAAGTTTCCTTTTATAAAAAAAATATTATTTGAAATCATATATATTAATTAAGAATGGTTGAAATTAAAAGGTGGGACTAAATACGTCACACCGCACGTGTAGGAATTGCTGCTACTGGATGGCAGCACCGTTCAAATATTTTTAAATTCAAGTATCATGTTCGCTTTATATGTTGATAATACAAATTAATATATTTTAACAAATTGCAATAATGTTAAAACTTGAAAAATATTTAGTATTTTTTCCGAAAGAATTGAAAATATAACTCTGTAACATGAAATGTCATTGAATACTAAATGGATATATAAGTGTGATTCCCCATAGAAAAATATCCTAAGCAGAGGAAAGAGAGGTGAAATGTAAATCATGACGGCGTTCTAAATATCTTCTTTTTCAAACCTGTAGCAAATAAAATATTCGAGCGAAAATCTTCTCTGTTTCCAATCTATTATGAAATCATTAAAATTATCTAAAACGTAATACAGAGAGCGATTTTTTTTAAATTGTGTAACTTTTTTTGAAAAAATATTTTTTATTTTGCAAATATGATCAATATTTTCTAGATAATTATTCAAAAACGTTTTTCATATCTTGTATTTTTATTTGTTTGCTAAAACTAGCACTTTAGATAAGCAGTGTCATATCCTTCTTCTTGGGCGTGTAGATTCTGGATATGTATTTAATTCCTACCGTAGACGTATCGTAATGTGGGCATTGCATAAAACAGCCATTTTAACGGCACAAAACTTTATTAACACACAAATAAAAATAAGAAGTAAAAACTATTAACACACAAGTATAACTGCGTATTTTGCAACCAAGCTGATATACAGCACGTTTCCTTCGTTACTTCGCTACCACCTACTAACTAACCACTCTTCTCTAGTAAATCTCATGAGAGAGAGGCGTTGCAGGCCGTTCGGCTAAACTGCGCATGCGTGGTCATCACGTCATGACACCTCCCCTCGAAAACATTTGATTGCGTCTTTCAATGACCTGTCAAATCCACATATATAAACATTTCTTGAATATTGAAACAAAATAAAATAACATTCATGAAATTTTCGAACTTAATTAACCAATTATTACCATTTTTAAATTAAAATTACTTCAACATAAATTCAGTAATCCTATTCATTTAAAAGGTTGTAACATTCAATTAACTTTTCAAACTTAAATCCTTCACATAATCATAATTATATAAACGAGATAATACAAATCAATCATTTAAAATTAAACATAATACTTTAGCAAACCCTGGTTAAATCTTTAAACCTATTACATAAAGTTAGAAAAAAATAGCATTTTAGCTAAAAAAAATGTTCAAACGAAACAGTCAAATTATCTTATAGTTCATAGTTCATAACGTCAGTCATGCTCCACTTACTGGGGGATATAATCATGCCATTTTAAGTCACGTTATCAATAACCTCAGCATAGACTTTTAGTCTACACATAATGTTACCGTTCCATTTTATTAACACATAAACTACTGGATGCACATATTCACTTTTTGATTCAACGATTAGCTTTAACTGGAAAAGCTTATCTACTTGACGATCAACTTCCTTTCTTTTAGAACTTCAGGTATTCGATACGGTTTCTGCTTTCTTGGCATACTTCCAGGTTTCAGTTTGATGCTGTGTTTTCTCACATTGGCGATTTTCGGAATACCAGTTCTTAGGTTCTTATGCCTTCTTAAAATTTCCATAAGTTCTTTCTTCTTATGCGGTTCAAGGTGCGTAAAATCACATTCCTCATTAGAATAGTGCTCTTTTGCTTTCCGTGGAACAATTCTTGGAACGTTTTCAACTTCGCCGAAATCAATATCTGTATCATATATCACACCGACATTATTCACAGCGGTATTGAACTCTCGTATCTTGTTTGCGTGAACGTGCTTCGAGGAATTGTCAGGCACTTGTACTATGTAACTATAATCAGTATGCTTTTTGATGATCGTAGCAGGTACCGTCCATCTGGCATAAACTTTGTTTTGGCTATCAGGGATTAAAAGTATAAACCTGTCACCTTCCTTGAATTCTTTATGACGAGTCTTTCGGTTACGGTAGAATGCATAAGATTGTTGCTTTCCAACATCTGTAAGTCCTGAGCATTCAGCAGCTTTTTCCAATTTCATCTTCAAATCATTCAGATAATCGGTAATGAACATAACTGTCCATGAGGAACAGGAGTTTCATTAGTCCATGACGTTTTTAAAATAGACAAAGGGCCATTAGGACGTCTTCCATAAAGCATTTGGAACGGACTAACCCCAGTCGTAGCATTAGGAACTTTTCGATAAGCCCAAAGTAAGTACGGTAGATGTTTCTCCCAATCTTTGGAATGTTCTCTAATGGTACGATGTATCATTCCCTTTAAAACAGCATTAAATCTTTCTACCAGGCCATTTGAAATTGGATGATAAGGAGTCGAGAACCTTGGTGACGATCCGATCCTTTTCAAAAACTCTTGAGTCAACGAAGCAGTAAAATTAGTTCCTTGATCTGAAGCAACAATCTGAGGAATTCCTGTGCGTGAAAAGATTTGCAAGAATGCATCCCATGTTGCTTTGGCATTCAAATTCTTCAATGGTACCGCTTCGGGCCACCTTGTACATTGATCAACAGCACACAGAACATATTTGTAATCTCTACAGCTTGGCTCTACAGGTCCTAAGATATCCACATTAATTACTTGGAATGGTTCTTTAGGACGTGTTACTGGCGTAATCGGAACTTCATCAAAGTGACGCTTTTTCGCTTGAAGTTGACAAGATGTACAAGCACTGCAGTATTCATTCACATCTTTCTTGATTTTAGGCCAATAGAACGAATATCTCAAACGTTCGGCTGTCTTCTTGGTCCGCAGGTGACTTCCCCATAAGCTAGAATAAGCTATGTCCAAAATTTGTTTTCTTCTTTCTTTAGGAACGACTAACTGGTAAATTTCTCCTAGAACTTTATCTTTATGATACAAAAGTTGTCAATAACAATAAAGTTATTACTTCCGTTCTTAACATCTTGCCAGCATGTTTTTAAAGAGGGGTCATGTGGTGTAACGGGCGTGATCGCCAAAAGTGACGATACTAAGAATATCAAGTACAAATTGCATTTGTTGCACTCGAAACTGTTCTGAATCCGAAACACATTGATCATGTCTCGTGCTACCTTTGGAATCATCCTTACCTGTATCTTCATATACAAGAGCACAACATTCTATTATCTTCTTAACAGTTTCATTACATTTTTCATTAATTAGGTTTTTCCTATCATGGTTAAGTATTTCTTCAAAATTTTCAGTTTCATGAAAAGGCATTTCACCGAAACTATCAGTAGTAATGTTTACATTTCTACATTCAAAATTAAACTTTCTTTTATCATCTCCCTTTAACTCATTAAAAGCACTTAACGACAAGAGTAAATCATTACATAACTTATCCACCATTGCACATGTTATAAAAATAGGTGACATAAATTTATCATTTTCAGAATACATTACTAAAGGTAGGTTAATGAGAGGAGCTTTTAAAGCTTGCCTGAAAGCTGACGTGAGGATAACACTTCCATGTGGCGTACGGTATTTTTCTGGTACAGTGTCGGCCTTGACAACGGTTAATTGCGTGCCTGTATCTGCTACTGCATTAATTAATTTACCTTCATATAAGTTTAACGGTTGGCAAGTCATCTATTAATTCTTTAACTTCTTGATTCGCAGTAAAATATTTAGAAGAAATCTTTGCAGTTACGGCGTTAGAATTATTTTTAATTTCTTCTTTAGCAACCCTTTCCTTATCTTCATGCAACAATGTATTATGATACTTAGAATTACATTTTGAACATTTTAATTGAGAAGGGCAATTTTTTGTTCTACAGTTCCTTTCGAAACAAAGAAAGCACCGATTAGAAGCCTTTAAACTCTTTTTCCTTTCTTCCGGAGACATAACGCATTTTTCCTAAGCATCATTTTCGCTTTCGCAAAATAAGCAAAGAAAAGTTCGAACAACTGCAATTTTGCTTACATTAGGAGAATAGCTGGCGCCAAATTTGTTGGCGTTGAATGAATTCCGAGTGTGGAAGTTGTTTCGCTTTTCATTCGGTTGTGAATGCCTTCCAAGAGAATTAGCGTGACTCTTAGAATAAAATAAATTTAATGAAGTTCGTTCGCGACTTTCAGTTTCCCGTTTTAGAAATTTCATGAGGTTGTCGACATTAAAAGATTCCTCATCTGCGTTTTGACGAGCAAAATCAAGCGTTATATCCTGAGGTATGCATTTCATTAACAAAGAGTATACTAAATTTCTATACGATTCGGTCTTGACCCCTATCGAATTTAGTGAACTTACTTGTACGTTGCAGGTATCATACAATTCCCTCAAAAAATTAATGTCGTTAGAACTTCGGACAGGCAGTAAATTTAAAAGTTTGTGCATATAAGAATTAATAAGAAGATCTTTTAAACCATATCTCTCTTTGAGAATTTTAAAAGCTTCGTCGTAGTTTTCTGGAGATAAAGAAAAGCCTTCTATTGTTTTTAAAGCTGCACCGCCTAACAGGCTAAACAAGTAATTAAACTTATCCACTTTATATAGTTTTTCGTTTTGATTTATTGCCGTGTCAAAGGAATTGTAAAATGTGTGCCACATTTCAGCATTGCCATAAAGTTTATCAATCATAATCTTTGGCAATTTAACATTATAATCAGAACTCTTATCGACACCAGAAATAGATAAATTGCTACTATCATTAGAAGAACCATTACAAACTATCGAATTATTGCTATTTCTTTTTGAATTATTGCTATTTACTATTCTAGGTGCGCGATGGGACAAGCGGGTTCCCACCATGTCACGAATTACCTTAGGTTTTACCTGCTTTTATTTTTATTTATTTATTTATTTTTTTTTTTTTGCATGAAATAATATTGCATTAGGGGCTAATTATTTAAGTGTAAAATAATTTCCCCCTCCCCCCAAAAAAACCTCAAAGGGTTAAATAGCACTTCTTTCTCCCTGAATCTGAATAAATGCGCGCTATCTAATTTACAATCTGGCATGGAAAGCGTGGGTGAAAAGGAGAGCGACAGGAAAGTTGCTTTAACTAAAAATTGAGTATTATAAAAAAATAAATAAATCCTCTCAAATTCTTTTTTTGATAATCTCTTCAAATTTCGCAAATAAAAATACAGGTATTACTTAATCAAGCTGATTTGAACATTTTGATTTTAATGTTTGTACATTTTTTTGACCACAACTTTGAAAGTATTTCCATTAACATATTATCTTATTATCCGGAAATATTTAAAAAACGCTTTATAAAAATGTACAAATGTATGACAAATCCTAGAAGAAAACTAACCAAATACCATTATAAAATTGGTTTTTAGTAAATACACAACAGAAGTGTTTTCGTTTTTATTTCACTGCTCAGGACGAAAACAATTACAGACAGCTTTCAAGATGAGTCATAAATTTAACATTTTCTTTAAAGCAAATAGTTTCTCAGAGATGTTTAACCAATCAGTCATTATTTGGACAGTTTGGATATCAGATTAGCAGGAAAAAAAATAAAGGTAAGGCAATAAAATCTCTGACTGATCTAACTTAAAACCTCTGACTTTAATGTCTCACTAGAAAACTTGTGCTCTCAAACTATGGAGTTTCTTTTGAAAAATGAATAATAGACAAATTAATAAATAATTACGATTTTGTTTTTATGTATTAAGCATTCATTAGCTTTATTAATATGTGTTTTATCATTTGGCAAAGCAATTCACATACATTTCATAACATTTTCCCTCAAATCCTTCTTTATCCTCTCAATACTCTATATTATGCATTACTTATATATATATGTATACATATCTACCGTGAGAGGGGATAACATGATGCTACCTGAATAAAACATCTCTTTCTCCTTTATAACAAAAAGAGACTCCTTTAAGAAAAAAGTATTGAATAATATAATATGAGAAAGGAAGTTTTGGAAGAAAATGAAAAGGTTCTACAGCTTAGTTTGCTGAATGCTGGAGGACAACAAGATGAGAAAACTTTTTTACGAAGCATTTCCAATGCATAAATCTAAAGAAATTTTCTTACGCTACTCTGAAAAGGCAATATATTGTATATTTGTATTCAGGAGAAAAGATAACATTTCAAATTTTAGAAATTCATCCTCGTAATGCTACCTTTTCCTTACGACGGACAAGAAGTGCTTTTGTTGTTCGGATGTCACAGAGTGGCATTGAAAATGAAAAATGCGCTCAAATATTGAAAGTAGTTGTTCATGAGCCTGCTAGCATACAATGTTTGTTTTATGTCTTCAAGAATACATTAGAGTAACTCTGATGGAAATATTTATAAACAATTTGAAAGTATAAGAAATACCGAAAATATATTTTAATTATATTTAAACTAACGATTTCTGAAATATTAATACATTATTACACTGCTGACCATTAAAATTGCAACACCAAAAAGGAATGATCTGAGGAACGTCGAAATCATACAAAAGGACTAAGAGGTTGCGATATGCATATATATATATAATTAATAAGCTAGGTTGTAAGTACAATACAAAAGGACCAATTTAGTAAAAACATTTTTGCGCAATGTGCTGAAAAATTAAGGAAATGAGAAGAGAAATTGTACTTAGCTCGCCAAAAAGTTACCAGGAGCTGTGGCTCCAAGAAAAAGTTCAACACAGTTTTTTAAAAAAACAATGACATTGAAGGGTGAAAAATTAGGCTTAACGCGAAATAAAATGTAAACTATAAAACACAGTAAAATACTAATCGCTGGACAAAAGTTAAAGGCAAAAAATACACTAAAATACCAATCGATGTGACAAGTTAAAACATATAAAAAAACCAATCGATGGAACAAATTAAAACAAATAAAAATATGTAAAAAATATAAAAATTATAAAGCGAAAAATGGTAAATTAGCTCAATTCGAGGTCCAACCTGGCTTTTCAAGGGAAATTTCTAGTTAAACGTCGAACCAAGCTAACTCCATTACGCGTTTCGCCGAAACAGACAATTGAAACTTTTACGTTACGAAATTTTTTAATTAATTCGATAAATTGTCCTAAAAATTTTTAGTCTCAATTCTCTGTTCCAATTTCTCGACGCGTCCGCACAAAATGACACATTAAGGTGTAAAAAATGTAAATGCAACTCCGATGTACAGCAATAATAAAAATAAAAATAAACAGCGGTCTGCTATTAGTCAAAATATACAATAACGTACTGGCTGGAACTGCAAGCTTAAAGAATTAAACCTTTATAAATTTTAGAAATCTGAAATTAAATTTAAATGAAATCAAACAACGTGGGTCTTTCTAAGACCAAGAAAACAAATTTTGTAAAAGAAACTTAAAAAACAGACATGTGGCTATGCAGTCTTCTCTATCGTGCAGCATAAACTGCATGGAGGTAGGAAGTAAGATGGAGTCGCCCTAAACAAGTTTCTCCGTACCCTGCTCTGAAGCACCGGCGATCCCTACGTGGTGACCAAAACATTGGGTCATTTACCATTGAGTTCTATGGGATTTGACGCGTTCGGGTGTATATATTTTGTAATTACGTCGCAAATATACATATAAATGTATATATTTTCTTTTTCTACAATACTTCAGGGTCCTAAGTATGTAAAAACAACATATTTTTAAACAACATTTCATTCTGAACGGAATTAAATGCTATACTTTTCACAGGACAGTTTTCTCAGAATGGTTTAATTTGAATGAAATATTTTCACAAGTTTTCGTTAATTACATTAGAAAAAAAAATTAAGGTAATTCGATTTTATCCGGTTAAGGTACAAAAATTAAGATCAAAGTTTATTGTATTATTAATATTAAATTTATGCATTATTTCTTTTCTATTTATAGAGCTTCTTCCTAAATACTTTCTTAAATATGACATGATTTTTTGGCTTCTTTTAAATCGAAAAATATAAGTCAATTTATAATTAATGCTCTATTCGGTTCATTTTAAATTAAAGAATTATTAGGAATTAGCGAAATACTTTAAATAAGTATTTCGCTAATTTCTAATAATTAAATAGGTATTAAATAGTATTTGACTTTCTCTGAACATTTCTGAAAGGGAATAAAATAAGTTTTTTTTGAAGTATTATTTAAAATTTGTAACTGAGTTATTATAAAATGTAAAGGGAATAATTCTTTTAATTATACTTATCAGATTTTTTTTTACCCTTCATTTCAACAACACATATTCCAAAACTCTTTATTACGTTCTTAAGTGCGCATCTCATAGGATTTGCTTTACAATACCTTTTAACAGATTGCTTTCCAATACGAACAATTCTTGCTTAAATAGTTTTATAACGTATTTGTCAACAGGATTTCAATTTATGTTTAGAATTCAATATTAAGGTTATTATATATTTAGATAACATTTATAATCATTATAAATTAGATACATTTAATTATTAGATTTCTTCACAGTACTTTCACAGTTGTTTATAAGTGAATAAATTCTTCATTTCAAATACATTTATAAATAATTTAATGAATATTTAAGTATTTTGTCAAAGGCAGATACATGCTTTTTGCAAGCACATGCATAAATACCCATACATATTTCCTATTTATCATTTCCGGCATGTGCAAATCTTTAATTTCTGTGCATTCACTATATTTTTCGTGTAAGGTAATTTACACTAATTTAGCATACACCTGAAAGTTTTACATAAAAAATATATATGAATATAATTTGAATGAAAATTATAAGTATTATTTTTAATACCCACTCAAAGGTCAGTTTTTCTTCAAAATTCCTCCACGATGGCATCTCTCTCTTTAGGCAGATAGCCCTTGCATGCGTTACTCTATTTAATAAAAACTTAATCTGACCTATGTGCCTAATTACAAATATTTTAACATACATAATTTTATATTTACATTTAGCCATCAAGTTTCAAACTTTTCAAATCTTCTAGAAAATAAATTTTGGCAGATCTCTTTTAGCAATTTTCTTAAAATCTATATTTTTGTAGTGCAACAGCTTAGAATTTTATAAAACAAATTCATAATCAAAATCGCTGTTGTTAGTTATCGAAAAATAACCAAGATGTAATTTTTGTGTAAATGTCAGTAAACTATACAAATTGCTATTATCCATTACACTATGAATGTTTCTTTCATGCGAGAGTGTCCCTTTTTCGATTTCTATAGAACTGTCGTGTGTCGAAATACTATCAGAATCTTGTCAAGCGAGCTTCTGAATGTAAACAAAGAACACCCCGTCTGGTGACCCAAGCTTCAAAGCAGTGCTTCACTTCTAGCGCGGAATGGCCCCTCCTTCCTTTCCTACCTCCATGATAAACTGAAAGGATTTGTAATTCCCCTCTGTGTTCTTCAACGCTCTCCCACTCGTCGTGTGACGTAAGAAGGGGGAAACAAAGTCACTGGGCAACATCCAATGTGATAAGACTGTCCGTGACTGTTTCTGAGGACACCATGCCTATGTAATGCAGACCAAAATCGATATTTACCGTTAAAATCGTTATGAACGTTTTTCTGATGGCATTAAACAATCTATTGTACCGCTACTGAAGCACTGTACAATAAACAAACTGCTTTTTTGCCAACGTTTGTAATTAACGGTTATTTCTTCCATTTGATGCTAAAGTGGTAAATTTTAAGAAACAAAAACAAAGAAATAATTAAAATGTTTTTTTTTTTTTTTAAATTCGGCAGAAACAGCGCAGCCTGGTAGCCGCAATCACAAACTTTTATCAACATATTCACCTGAACTGATGATTGAAATCCGTCGACCGCACAGCCAGATGCATAATTCGTCGTTTGTGCAGAAGTGTAACGGCGCCAGCTGCGAACAGAACTTCTGTTAAAAGTAATCATTTTTTAAAAATAATCCGCAGCGCAGTTAAAACTGAGGAAACGGGATAGAGTGAAGGTGATAACTTGCGAGTAGGTAAACACATATGCAGCGCTCCTACTATGCCTGAACTGTAGCCGTACGTTATGGATTTGTTTGATTGAAGTATGGTTTTGTCGCTGCGGATTATCAGGTGGCCACGAACCACCCGTTGGACACCTCTGGGCTAGCATATATAAATACCATTCTGTTTATTATGGAATTTTGTTGCAGTGCGAAATGAGTTCGTTTTATAAAATAAAGTGTTTTTAAATTTTAAAGCGTTTATTTCTATTAAAAATTATACTTTAATACGTATTTTTCGTGATTGTTCTGTACAAAAGATTTTTCATATTTAAAATTAACTATTGTTATATGAACTACTAGAAAGCCCGGCGGTCATACGAAATGACCGCTGTTCTAGATATGATCAATCGTAATTAAAATAATTTCTGCAAAGGTGTCTGCTAATTGAAGCTGAATTACCCAGGGCAGGCGGCGAATTACCCCTTTGCTTACTCTCCCACGGAGTTTCCCCCTTCTACTTGCTTAATTGTTTAAAATAGAGTGCAAGGAGAGAAACCGCTGGCGGTACATTTCTTAAGAGCCACCGCTAGCTCAATCAATAAAGGGAATTTAAATAATAAAATGTTAATTCACAAGTCAAAAGATCTTTTTGTACACATCATTTCTTGTGTAGATCTTTCCATCATGTTTAAGCTCGCCTTGCAGAAGACCATCCATTATTTTTAATTTTACGTCCTTTCTTTCACGAACTCTTGAACAGGCAACATAAACTTGACAGTGTCCAAATGCAGGCTCAGGTAAAAAAATGCCAATCGTTTGGCCCTGAGACTTATGGATGGTCATAGCAAAGGCAAGTTTTACGGAAAATTGTCTACGTCTTAATTGAAACGGCAATCATGTGCCGTGGCAACTTCACCCCATTGGCTAGTACAGTTTCGCAAGTAACCCATAAACTATCGGCGACAAACAGACACCTAAGCCGCATATAATAAATATATCTATTTATTTCAATTTATTTGTTTTTTCATCGTTGCCGGTTTTTGCCGGTCGCATATTTCCGAATTCTATTATATGTAGATGTTAAATTTATTTATTAAATGTTAAATTCACGTGCTGTTGTATTTTTAATTTTACCGGCTTAGCTTTCTCATAATATTCGTCACGCGCTGCACTGCATGGGGAATAAAACAATTTATAGTTACGCAAGCAACCAATAAACTATCGGCTACAAACACTTAAGCCGCATGTATATAAGATATTGCAAACATTTTAAAATTACTCCATTTAATATTCAATTCAAAATACAATATAAATATACTTTCCAGTTACGCTTATCAGAGGGGATATCGTTCACTTAAAAACGATTGCTTCCGCAACCCGATCTGTAAGGGTTTCTCGCAGTGTTTTTTAGTGAAAGATGGAGTTCAAAATTTAGATAAATCTGTAAGAGAAATAGCATGGTTTTCCCAGAACTTCCTTCACGCAAACCATCCGTCATTTTCAGAGTTGCTTACATGTGGGTTTTTCTTTTCCCATACATAATTGTGTGACATAAGATTCTATTTTTCTCTTTATTAAAAGTCTCCATCAAAACCTAGTAAATTGTTTTTTATAAGTAACTGATTCAGTAACATAATACGTTTGTATTTCTTTACATGCTTTGTAAATTTTATTAACTAAAAACAAATTTACTATTTTGAAATACTAAATTAAATAATAAAATCGAGGTCAAAATAAGCCCCAAAATCGACAATAGTAATGTTTCATGGCACACAAAATGTGAATTTTAAAAGTACACGTCACAAAAAAGACACATTAATTGTAATGAAATTATTATTTGCATTACAATCAAATTATAATGCAGACTTCAGTTTAGTAAAATTATACAGGACAGGAATAATAAATTAATGGAAGAAAATATATTAATGCTATTGAAATTTAATAAAAATATATAATGTCCTATTTATTTCGATTTTGTATTCCTTGAGTATCAAAATTTTTGGGTTAAAAGCAGACGACTATGAATTATTAGTTTGTTAAATTATTTAAATAACTGGCATGACAACAAATGGCATGGAATTTCAATAGTTTGCCTGAAAAATATTATTTTATAAATGTATGGTTTTATTAAAGCATTTTAAATAAATATATAATAATAAACGTTACAACGTGAAAGCTATTCTTATAAATATAAGGAATTTTGTAAAATTACTCAATATGTAAGAATTCAATGTGCTTAATAGAGTAAAAATTTGTCTTCTTGAAATGAGTTCAATACTTTAAAAAGATGGAATTCCGAAACATCCCTTTTTTATATTTTACTTTTGATTTAAGCCAACAATAGCTTTTTATGAAATGCTAAAACGTAAATGTAAACGATTAGATTTCAATTAAAACATTTTTTGGTTTGCAAGTTAAATGTATTCAGGTAATTATCCTTATCTAATTGTTACGGTCTCAAACTTCTGTGACGCTTTCAAGCAATCCTTAAAGTTTAGATCAAATTTATCCTTCCTTCTTTTAATTGATAAAATCCTAAATGAAGCTTAATTAAAGATACTCATTTTGTAAAGATTAATGAAATATCAGCACATTTTCGCAGCTTCAATAATTTAATCAATTTGTTGTCTCCTTAGCATCATTAATAGGAGGAGCTGGGTGGACGCTGTTTAACAAAAGGACAAATATTTGTTTGCATATTAATGATAATTAATTAATCTTTACCGACAGTTGTATCTCTATATGCGGAGTGCTCCTTTTCTTTGTTTGGGCAGAATTAATACAGATGAGAGAGCACTGCATTTGATCAATGGGAATTGCTTCCATTCCAACCAGTGCGTAACAGTGACGGAGAATTATCTCCTTTCTTTCTTGAATAGATCTCTTTTCCAATTATGTATTATTGTAATCATGAATTATTGTAGATTTAATTTAAGGATTAGTTGTTGTCACTGTTTTCTAGTTTCAAGATTTCTAAAACGTGATATGGTGTAACACAACAGGTGAGGTGTAACATAAAGTGCAGAGTTGATGAATAATTTATAACGAACAGTGCATTAGTATCATTTTAATATGCTTCTGCATCAGCAATTTCTAACCAATTCTTGATTTATTTTTCGACTACAGTATTCATTCCAGAGCATTAGCGATATCCGAAGAGTACGTTTATAAGGTATTTCTCCTGCCTTAACATATCTTTGTGGTGTAGTGGTCAGCAGGCTCGACGCGTATTCTAGAGGTCCGTGATTCGAGTCCCGGCGAAGCCATTGCTCATTTTTCATCTCATATACTTCAAAAAATCCTAATGTCTCTAGACTGGCGCCCGAACTAAAAATGATGGTGGATGATGATTCTCCGCCACCGAGATTTGGCGATTGGGTACTCTAAAACCCTAGTATCCCTTTAAAAAAGAGAGTATACAAGGTATTTCTCCCGCCTTCTTAGTATGCCTTCGTAGAATTTTTTTTTAGATTATAGCCTTTGTAAAATTAAATTTCAGTGAGAACGCTCAGTTGATAGGAAGGCAGGTCTATTTGATACGAAGGCAGATGTTTACAATTCATTCACTTAATTATGAAATTTGTTAACTTCCGAACAAGATTCCTTTTCTATTGTTAGAGATTATTTTTCTTGCTCGTGGTATTTTCCCAAATATTAAGTTAAGGGAAGTTAAGGGTTAATATCTCCTATGATATTTAAAGCTTGTTTTAATTGTAATTAAATAGATATATATTTGAAAGATACTTAATGTCATGCAATTTAAAACTCTTCTGAACATTTATAACTGAATTAATGTTCTCATAATCAGTGTACGCACATTACTTTCTCCGTCAAAACTACCCTTTTCTGATTTGCACACATGACGTGAACTAAAATTGATTAACTGCTTTTTTGGATCTATTGTAGCACTGTGACGTTAAGTTTCTTAGTAAGGTGAAAACAGTTTGGACATATCCTTTTGGTTAAATTATTACACATTCTTTTCGTCATTCTTTAGCTAAGAATTAAGATACAATAACACCCCGAACAAATATTAATTTAGAAGTCAAACAACAGAAATCAGCGTTATATTTTCAAATTTCACAGGACTAGTTTCGATGGACCCTAATTCCAATCCATCTTTGCCTTCGGACTTTAAAGAAATTATGTTTTAGTTCTAGTTTCATCAACAGCTGGCGCCAGTAGCTTATCTCCTGTCCAGACTTTCTTATCTTATTATATCTTATCTCGTTCATTTGCGCTTTTGCAGCTGAGGAGGATGGTTCGGTAAAACCAACGAAATTAATCCTGTGAAATTTGAAAATATGACGCAGATTTTTGTTGTTTAATTTCTAAATTAACTGTTTTTTCACTTTTATATAGCTCTTAGAAGTTAAATAATTTTCTGAAAATTCGCATAATCGAACGTTTTCAGCAACTATATGGTTACGGTTTACACTTAGCGTTCAATTTTGTCGAACTGCGTTACTTAATGGTTACATACCTCATTTTTATATTAAACTGCAGAATAAAAATTTAAACATATATTAATAATCATAGAATTAAGTCATTAAGTCGTAAAGTTTAGCTTAAGTTTATAACAATTATTTTTATGTTAAAGTTCCTTTCCTATCTTTCCTATTTTCAGCTTAAGAATTCCTTAATGTGTTTTTAGTATTGCGTTAAATGTAAATGAGTGTTCTACTGACTTCGAGAGAGAGAATCAGATTTTCTGACTAGCGCGCGTTTGCCTTTTGACCACGTCTCTCTACGCTGTTACTACACTTGAACGTATTACGGGACCTTGATAGCTTCGCTAGCTAATGCGATATTTACAGGCCAACTAGTTAGATTTCTGTTAGTTTTAGCTAAATCTCATTAGTTAGTCATTAGTTAAGTTCTTATTTCTTACACTTTTGAGTTCAAGTCCAAGTGGAGGCTTTGCTGTACGCCCTGAGAAAGGGGCCGTCTTATTTTGAGCAATAAAGGGTAATTAACCCTTCTTGAGTTTTACGTTTCAGTTTCTGGACTTAAGCGATTACTCGATTTGCAGTTCCTCCACTTTGAGTTAATAGATAAAAGGGAAAAACACCACAAAGTTATTATTATTAAGTCACACAATCTCAAATTCCAAAAATTTTGTTGTAGACGCATATAAATATTTTAAAAATTTATTTATTTTTTAATATGTAAATTATTAAATTCCCATGAAATTAGTTTATCAAAGTATATTTTATATTTTAATAATTTTATACTTTAATAATAAAGTATATTTTTTATGCTTTAATAACCTAATTTTCTGGAAATTAAAATTTTATACTTCAATAATATTCTTTACATGTATAAGAATACTGATTTAATAGTTCTGTGAAAACTTGTGGAGACATTAGGTATTTTTGGAAGCAGGCAAGATGAAAAATGAGCAACGCCTTCGCCGGGAATCGAGCCGCAGACCTCTCAATTACGCGCTGAGCGTGCAGACTCCTACACCACGAAAGCTCGCTAAGAAGGCGGGAGAAATACCTTATATACTCCTTTTAAAGGGCGACTGAGGTTTTTAGAGGAACCAATCGTCAAATCCTGGGTGAAGAGTATAATCATCCAACACTCTTTTAAGTTCGCGCGCCACTGTAGAGACATTAGGTTTGCTAGAAGCCCACAAAATGAAAAATTAGCAACGCCTTTTCCAGCACCGCAAAACTCTCAATTACGTGCTGAGCGTGCAGACCCCTACACCACGAAGGCTCGCTAAGAAGGCGAGAGAAATACCTTATAAACCACAGAGATATTTATAAGTTGACAAATCAGTTATTTTTAGTATGGTTTTTAGGAATTTAAGTATCCAGTGCAGGGTGTTCAATTGGCGTTTCACACATATTTGGAATTGAAAGTTTCACATCTAAGATCAAAAGATAAAGATACGTCAAAGATCTAGAATACATCATTTCAACTCCAGCTTTAAATATAATCGCAGTTACCTCGTTTGAACGTAATAAACATAATTACGTAAAACCTTGCATGTATTTATACAGATAAGGTATTTTCTCCTTCTTTCCGCATGTCTTAATGGTGTAAATGGAAGCATACTCAACGCGTATTCGAGACGTGCAGAATTCGAGTCCCTACGAGAGCACAACACGTTTTTCAACGTCTCCTGTTTCAAAATAACTGTCTCTACAACCTTTCTAAATATCTAATTTATACTGCTGACATATAACCAGATAAAATAATTTGTATTTTTAGTTCAAAGGGCTTTGTCCTTGAAGGACTATTGTTTTCGTTTTGCGATTTTGCGTCAAATCATTATAAATGCCCGTTTCACTTTTCAAACTGTTGCCACCCAATGTTAGAGTCCTGCATTATATTTGAAGAAATTAAATATTGAAAAATCTGCATAAATACTCGTATACGTCTGTTTCTCACATTTTCATAAAACAACGGTACCTAGAGCCATCGAATTTTGAATGACGTAATCCTCCTACGAATAAGGGCATGTGGAGGCCCAAATTTGAAATTTGTTTTATTATCGATTTCCTTTTTTGTAAAACGTTAACGAATTTTTGAGTAACAAACTCAAGGATCTCAAAGCGATCAATGGCAACACTCTATGGGGGAAAAACTTTTTATCTCCACCTCGCAGAACTGTGTATCGGAAATTCCAGAGATATGCTTTTTTAAAAAAATTATTTTGCGACATTGCTATTGAACTAAATTTTATGGTTAAGTGCAAACAACATGATATTTAGTAAATAAAGGTAACATGCAAAACGTAAAAAGAATGCCCCTTTAGACGAAATTTAAAATTTGAAACCTTTCAGATATTTTTTTTCCCCGTTGTTTTCATTTATCAGCACTTTTATGATATGTTTCGATGTTTTACAGGACAGTAAAAGAGAGAAATGTTATATTTTGAATGAGATAAATTTATAAATATTATTTTGTAGAAGAGATACGTAGATAGTCCTCTAATCCATGTGAGAGACTTAAATGTTTTTTCAGAAAATAATAATTTGTAGATGATCACAGATCTTTGTAGAAGATCAAGATGTAGAACTACTGCATTAAACATTTAATTTTAAAAAGTTTATTTTAAACTCTATGCGATCTTGCAAACAATCTCTACCAGTGCAGATAATGATTCATGTACTAGTTTAGCGTGGTTCAGGAACTAAGTTTGAGTTAAAGTTTAACCAAGTTTAAGTTAAAGGAACTAGATTAAAGTTTAGGACACAATCTCTTACAATTCTTGAGACACAATACTCAGAAAGCGAATTACCTGCAAAGCATTATTTTAGAATTTAAATGCGGAAAATCAGTAGTTTTTATTGTTCTTTATCTTGCAATTTTGTTCAATGTTGTTTTTCATTTCTTGCACCTTTGGGTAAAAGCTGCCTTCAAGAAAAGATTTAAACCGTCACTTTGTAAAACTACTCCATTTGTCATCCATTTCCTTTTGTTAGCTTTGTTTAAAGGAAACAATTACTTTTGAATCAGCGCTTTGCAGAATCACTCACCAACAGTTATGAATGTTTATCTGATTCTTTCGAAATTAGTTTTCGTCAATTAGGGAAATCTAACTTTTAATGTTGTCTCCTGCTTCCTATGCTTATATTTGGGGACAGTTTTATACCTGTTATGAAAAATAAAAAAATCTAAGAACATTTGACTACCTCACAACAAAAACTGACCGAGATATTTTAAATTTGCAATTTTTGTTGCCATTTTAAATGTGTCTGGAGCGGTCGGTGGGTTAAGTTATAATTCAAGGAATTAGTTAAGATACAATAACATGGCGAATAAATAATAATTTAGAAGTCAAACAAAAAAATAATTTTAGAATTTTGCAGAAATTTAACTTTCGGGTCGTTTATTCTCCCATCAATAAAATTCCGAGTTCCATACTCAAGGACCCCATTCCGGATATGAATTCCTGGGGTATTTACAGGATTCCTTGCCAGTGTGGCTTAATTTACATTGGTCAAACTAAGAGTGGCTTGAAATTTCGCGTTAAGGAACATGAACCATATATTAGAAAAAAGGAAACACAGAAGTCTTCTGTTGCTCAATATTGTTGGTCCGAACATCACACTTTCATCTTTTCTGCTGCCAAAAGTATTCAAAAAACATCTTCCATTGGTGAACTGGATTTTCTAGAGGTATTTTACATTCAAAAAAATCTTTCTGTTCTAGTTAACGAACCTTATTCCAATCCATCTTTGCCTTTAAAAGAATTATGTTTTAGTTCTGGTTTCATCAACAGATGGCGCCAGTAGCTTATCTTCTGTCCAGGCTTTCTTTTCTTATCTTATCTAATCATTATAACTTATCTCGTTCATTTGCGCTTTTGCAGCTGAGGATGAGGGTTAGGTAAAACCATCGAAACTAGTCCTGTAAAAAATTGAAAAATATTACGCTGATTTTTTTTGTTTGAATTCTAAATTAATCGAGGAATTAAATTTAAATGAAGTGCAGAAAAATTGTGTAAAATTTAATTTGCAGTACAATTTACAGTCTGGCCATATCAGATTATTATTATTTTCCAGTGAATCTCTGTTGTTTATAATAATAGAAAGAATACTCAATGGAATAGTTAACTTGTCCAGGCGTTGAGGCATTCCTTTTTAAAGGTTTTAAAAATGTTACTTTTGCTTAAACCGGATATATTCACCTTTTTTTACGTGTGCATTTTAATATAATATATTAACGAATATTATCAATACATAGAACATGAAAAATGTTTTCCCATATCACTAGTTTACTTGAATCTCAAGCTAGGTGAAACAAGTTGCATATAAGGGTAAAACTAACCCTTTTTTTAAAATTCAATCCCTCGAAAGTCCCTCGATCGCAGTTTTAGGTCCCTGATCAAAGGGTCAATGAGAATGGTCATTTAGGTTAATGTTTTACAAATATTTACATTATTAATCGATTACATAGATTCTACTGTTTCTTTTTATTATTTAAAGTTTAAGGTAGGCTCCAAGATAAAAACGTTAGGACCTTTTATGTTGGGTCGTACTATAAGGCATTTCTCCCCCCTCCCAGGATTTGGCGATTGAGTCTCCTAAAAATCCCAGTCGCCCTTTAAAAGGGGAGTATATATGGTATTTATCCAGCCTTCTTAGCATGCTTTCGTAGTGTATGGTCAGCACCCTAGGCGCGCATTCCAGAGGTCCGTGGTTCGATTCCCGGAGGCTTAATGGCAAGTCGCACATTGAGTTGATCAATGTTAACGAATTTCGCCTACTGCGCATGCTCAATGGTGTACCACTGGCGACTAAGCATAAGCAACCCTGCACAAGCCTGTTCATCATGTAGGTCTTATCGACTGTTTACAATTGCAACAGTCTATTTCATTTACTTAATTTAATTGACTTTTTAACTGAGTAATTTAAACTATATTTAATCCTTAATTTGTTAAAGTATATATGAATGGAACGTATGGTAAATATTCAATTGTTTTTTATCCTCAGAAGTATAATCAGCTAATATATCTTGTAATGTTTCCTGTTTCGTAATCCTTTAAAAAAAATTGGGTAGTTTACAATCGACATTTACACTCCAAGTAATGAAGCAGCTTACAACCTGACATGATTTAAAACCTCGAACTGCTTATGCCCAAGATAACACAATATAAACCATATACCATATTTTTCGTCTTTTTAAAATTGCGCCAAAGTCGTAACTGCTCCAAATTCTCTTTTGGGCATGCGCAGTAAGCGAAATTCGTTTAACATTGATCATCTCAATGTTCGGTTTGCCATTACGCTTCCCGGAGAGGTCGTTTGTCAATTTTCATCATTCCTGTTTGTCCTGTTATTCCTGTGTCATCATTCCTGTGTGTGGGGCTAATACCTACTTACTTAGGGTAAATATTAGGTGGGCCTAACACTTCTACATAACATAACATTCCTGTTATAAAATTATCCTATGTCTCTACAGTATTTTACCACTTTATTATTTTTTCTTATGGCACAATTCAGCACTTTTGAAACTGATTTAGAGAGCTTGCATAAGACATAACGATTAAAAAACATTTTGAGAAAATTTTTATTATTTAGGTATACCCTAAACGAAGAATACATGCCCGTAATTTAGAAAGGCCTCATAAACCTGATGGTATGACCGATAATATGAGAAAACATTTTTTTAAATGAATCAACGTTTTTATTTCTTTTAGTGTGAAAAGCAAAGAGGAAAACTGATGTATGTATCTTTAAATGAGATCTTTGCGAATTAAAAGCACACAGCGCAGTTGCCCGATAGTGAACAAAATTCAACATATATTAAGAAGAATCAAACAACAGCATATTATTATGCATTGGATCAAAGTTTGATGAAAGAAAAGATGAAACGAATAAGCAGATAAATTTTCGGAAGAAGCTGCACAAGACATAGCAACAATACACAGCTACGTACTGTACATAACACGCTAACAAGTCATCTAAATACCAATCTGAAATAAATAGCAATGACAGCATGGTAACATGAATAATATACAAAAATTAAAGACGACTTTCAATACATTTTAACTGTATAATATCAATAGACTTCTCCAATGTTTAACTGGATTCTATTAGGTCATGGTCTTTTCCTTGTTTAACTTTCATTAACGCCGCCTAAATTGTAGAGTAGTTAGCGTCGCTGACTACCGTTCCGAATGGCCCGGGTTCAAATCCCGGATAAGGCATGGATGTTTGTAAATGTATAGTATCCATGCGGCATGGCGGCGCTATAAATATGCGGCTAGGCGAAAGTCCTCTTGAGAGGTTGGTGATCGAGGAAAAGGGTTGAACCTGCCCCCGAGGGGGTGCTCTCCATCAATTTTGGGGGCGGAACTAAGTCGCACTGTCATCTGCAAGGTCTCAAAGTTGCTGGCAACGACAACTCTTGTGCTCCCTGCCACGAGGAATTTCGTCGGCAGGTTTGTCCTGACTATAAGTCAAACAACTTAATCGAAAACTTGTAAAAACGATTATTTTCTTCCTCATTTTTCCCAGTGGTAACAGTCTCGCAAGCTGGAGAAGCAAATCTGCTTTATTTCTAAAGTTGTTGTTACTGCTCGCTTTCAAATCCTAGACTATGTTAATAAAAAGTTTCGAAGTTTTACGATGAAATAAAATTAGCATTGCTAAACATTAAATACAATATTTCCGATTCGAAAAAATTTGTGAGAAGCCATTTCGACTATTCCCATCTTCGTACGACTTTAATCAGCCGAAATATTCATTAAAAACTCCGAAAGCGCTAATTTTCGCACTCATTTTTCCGAGTGGCAACAGTCTCACGCGTTGGAGATAAAAATGCTTTACTTCGAAAAGTGCTGCTACTGCTTGCGTTCAAATCGCAGAGTTTGTTAATAAAAAATTTGTAAGTTTTACAAAATCTATACATATAAAGAAGAACGTCTGTTTGTTTGTTTGTTTGTCCGCGTTATTGATTTCTCATCAATTGTGATAATTTTTTTTGTCACGTTTAATCGACTAAAATTGAATATAGGTGAAATATTGGATAGAACTTGAGCTTTTACGAGCATTTGATTAGAAAGACGAAAATCATTAAAAACTGCGTGTCGTTGTTTCTGATATAATGATAAATAATTATATTATTTTTCCAACGAAGTTTTTCATGTGGGTTCCATATCGCATTAGACGGAAAAATGAATGACTTTGAATCGTAACTTTTGCATTGTTATTAGAGAAGGATTGCAGCGGTATCGTTCTTACTGTTGTTAGATGCATTACGCTCAATCTAACTTCACTGGTATCGGATGTTCCTCTAGTTAATAATGTTTACAATATAAAGGTATACAGTACATATTCTAGAGCAATTCGCAAGTTTTCCGACAAAATTGTAAAACGAAACATATAAATTACAAATTTAAATGTAGCGACATTTTCTCAGAAAGACCCCCTACCGGAAAATGATTACCTTAAAATTGTTCAGTATTTCTGGGAATATATATAAATGACAGTACTGAAATTCCTTGATAATCATCATACTCATTAACCCTTTCGCCGTCCTCTCCTGTCCGCGAGAAATTTCCCCCAGCGGCCGTCTGTTTTTCGTAGCGTGTAATGTTGTTTTCTCCGTACACCATAACTTACCATACATGACTTTCGTAGTGGATGAATGTCAATGAATATTAAGTAAAATTATAAGGAAATAGAGCATAATGGAAAAATAATATCTCTGCTTATTTCTAACAGCAGGATAATTTGATAACATCTGATCCAGGCGGTCCACTCTTCCCATTTTGTTGTTGTAATGTTTTACAATTAATGGTTTTTTACAGTTCTTTTCCGTGTTACAACATCAATCATCGAGTTATTATGGACTGTACTCATCAAACGTATATCCTTCTTGTCTTTCCTATTCACAACCTCATTTTTTCTCTTTTTCTGCTGAGTAGACATCGATGCCATCTCTCACTGTCTTGTATCTTATGTAAAATGGCTCTAATATTCATAAAACCCGGGGCAAATACAATTAGAAATAGAATTCCTGATGAGTGCTACCCTCTCGGAGGTATTAGAACAAACAAAAATAACAACTCAAACAAGTAAACATTTAGAAGGCGTTTTAAACGTTTAAAACTTTTAAAATATAGAAGAACGCTTGTTGTGCGTTACGCAGCTCTGGCGAAAGTTTTACTTGAACGCGCTAGACGCGTTACGGACAACGAAGAGGTTAAAATGATTATAAAGATAATCACAACCGTCTGGAATCTGAGTTTATCTTCTTAGAAACTATTCAGTGTATGTGCCAGGGATGAAAATTCTTTTATAAAAATTTTAATCCAACGATGCGTAAAAATTATTTAAAATGAAATCTCTTATATTAGCAGAAATTACTTAAAAATTTTGTAAAATTTATCTCAACTATAAATATGCAAATGAGCCATAATAAAGTATTTTGTAAAGCATGTAAGTAAAGCGTCTTCTTCCTTGCTTAATTTATCACAAGGCGGCTTTGAATGGCGCATTAAGTAATTAACAAATATTTAAAGAGATTCCTTTGATCGACGTGCGCCACAGGCTAGGTAAATAAGGTTCTTGAACGATGCATTTGTATACAAGACGCTTCTCATTTAACGATGTTTCCCATTTAATGAAGTTAGCTGCTTCGAGTTGAAAGGTTTCCTACTTAGAATGGTATACAAATCTTTAGATCTACCAAATGATTTACAGAACTTATTCCTTCTTCAAGCAGAATTTCTCATGCAATCTTTCGATTTCAAATGAATTTACAGATTAAGAACAAAGCTTAGAGTGGGTTTATTTGGCAAACTTTAATGTTGATGTGGTCTTTATCAGAATTTTCATGCATTGGTACAAACCGTCTGATTTAATGATGTTTGAATAAGCCGTTTATAATTACTAAGACATCTTGTTAGACCTAATCGTTAACATTGTTTTAGATCATTAAAATCCTAGCTAGATTTCTATTAGTTTTGTAAATATCGGGAAATGTATTTATTTTCAGGGTTGTAGTCAGGTATAATATTATGTTAAGCAGATTTAGTAGGATGGAGATAAAAATTTAGTTCTATCTGTGGACAGTTTTGGTTATTTCGACAAAAAAAGTACTTTTGTAAGATTGCTAAAATTAAACTCTTTTTAACAATGATTTTTCGATTTAATAGGAGTTAATGCAATTTATTAATGTATCCACATATCTTGGAATGATATGATTTAAAAATTAGAATTTCCTCTTTAAATCGATATTTTGCAGTATGAAATTACACCATAAAAACTTAGGTATGCATAATGTAATCTAAATGAATATTATTTACTTTTTAACCCGAAATCTATCGAAACATTATCTTAAAATTAACAGGCACGCAAAATCCAAATGCTAAAAAGCAAGTGAAATACATTAATATTTGGTAAATTTAATAATGATTATAAGGTCTTAAGGCTGAAACACACTACTTTTACCATTATAGCGTTGTTATTTTAGAAACTACAGCAGCTAGGAAAAAAGTGCACAAAAATGTTCTAAAAAAATTCACATAATGTCTAGATTAAGCCTATAAAAAAACCTGAAAGCTTTCAGATTTCAGATATAAGAAGCGTTTTTTTAACGTTTTTTGTGTTACCTTTATTTATTAAATATCATGTTCTTCGCGCTTAAAACATAAAATTCAATTCAACAGCAACATCACAAAATAGTTTTAAAACGAGCATATCTTTAGAATTTCCGATACAGAGACTCACGCGCTGGAGATAAAAATGTTTTTTCTGCACAACGTTGCCATTGCTCGCTTTGAAATCCTTCAGTTTGTTAATCAAAAATTCGTCAAAGTTTTAAAAAATAGGAAATCGATCATAAAACAAATTTCAAATTTCAAATTTGGTCTTCCACATGCTCATATTCGTTGGAGGATTACGTTATTCAAAATTCGATGACTCTATGTACCGTTATTTTATGACAATGTGAGAAATATACATACATTTACGCAGATTTTCATTACTTAATTTCTTCAAACATAATGCAGGACTCTAACATTTTATGGCAACAGTTTGAAAAGTGAACCGACATTTATGAGTCCGACGCAAAATGCCAAAACGAAACTAATAGTCCTTCGGGATTCAAATCCCTTTGGACTAAAAATATAGTACATTAAAAATTAACTGAGACCATTGATTTCAGAACTTATGGTAAGTTCTAATATTTGATTGTATATTTTTGATTGTATATATTTGATTGTATATATTTGCACATATTTTACTAACGGCGCATTTAAATAAAGCATTAAAGTGTTCCATTTTTATAATATATTCCTTCTTTCTTACACCAGACTATATTTAGCTTCTTTCTGGGTGGTTTTTAAAAGTTTTAAAAGTTTAAAAGTCCTTTGTTTTAAAATCACAGATTTGACTGTTGTTTTAAAGTCTAGTGCAAAACCTAAACACTGCTCTTAAATATTTCTAAAACCTGCGAGTATCTTCAGGAACTACCTGAAACTGTATAACAGCATAATGTACCCATTATTTCATAATTTTAGTGAAAAGAAATATGTTCCTTTTTTGGGGAGGGTGTCCTTTATCATATAACTTCCTAAACATAACTACAGCAACATTCTCAGCAGAGACAGGAAAAAGCGATTAAGAAGATTTCTAAAACAAAAGACATTGCGTAACATGCGTATTATTATTATTTGTCAATTTTAAAAAGCTAAAGTCTTTCTAGTGCTAAGGAATGGGTGGTATGCGATTCACAATTTTTAAATATTTTACTCACGAAATTTTAGTAAAATGGAAATTTTCATTTCAATACTTTCTACAGTTTTGTTTACAAAACAATCCTTATCACATGTAATTTTTAATACATTTCTACATTATAGCGCTATGGCAAAAAATAAATAAATAAATAAATAAAAGATGATGGGTAGAATAAATATATATTTGACATTTATTTGAATTAAAATAGCAATGGGAAATCAAGATGTAGTATATTATCTAAATATTTTTTAAAGTTTATTTAAAATTATTTATTTAATTAAAGCCCAAAAGCCAATTGTTAAAGATTTAGATATTATTTAAGCTCCGGATTGGAGAGTGGAGATTCTCGTTTGAGGCATTTGAATTGTTTTTATATATGTATCGTAAGGTTTTGTTATATATGTATTGTATATACAAGGCGCCCCGTCATGAAAACAAAAGCTCTCTGTGATCAGATTCCTTGCTCAAAAAGCAAAAAAATTTGAACCTTGAAAATTTACCTATACTGTTTACCGTTTTCGAGAAAACTCAGAAAGCAAAAGTATGACATCGTACTGGTGTACACAAAATAAGCTGTTTTAAAAATATAAAACTGGACAGAAATAGATGGCAGTTAAAAAAGCACGAAATTAATCAATCATTATGTTCGCAAAATGGGAAAATTTGCGTTGTAAGCCAGTGAACAATATATGTATCTCTCTTATGCAAATGAGAGTCATCTTTTGGCTCTTAAAGACGGCAGCTGCAAGCACTGATAACTTCAATTCTGCGCATGGTGATAATGTATTCTGTTCGTGACCATAGCGATAAGTACTTTATCTTTGTCCAGTTGAATGGTAATGCTTGTCGAACTACGAAGAAATACGCCCATCTCTATACACCATGCCGTCATCCTAGTTTTAACGCCAATGGCGAACTGAATAACAAACTAAGAACTACTCAGTCTACAAATACCAAATTTTTGTAATTGAAGCATTCTGATAACCGAAAATCTTCGCAACGTAGCGAAATAAATGTGGCAAAACACATGACCATCACACGCTAGCACAGGAAGTTGCAGTACTCTGATGTTCTGATGTGTTAAAGTATATCTCTAACTTAGTACACGTATTACGCAGACAATTTATTACGATATTCTATGAACAGAAGTATTTAGTTATGCACATATGACAAACTAACATTACCAGTGTGTGAGATGTAAACATCGAGAGTGAATGCACGAATATTTTGTTTTGCATGTTCAGACGCCTGTCGCGGACTGCTGAGTTCTTGCTGTCACGCTGTTTAGTTGGGTTTGTTATCGTAACCAACTTCGTGCCAGAGCTATTATCTTTGTACCTGCCGATACTATTTCATTATGCACACCATTTTCTTTAATATATTTAGATTCACAAAGACTATTTTCTCTGTTTGCTACTTTGGCTTGTGTATTTGGCAAAGGCAAACGATAGAGGCAGAAAAGTCTCAAAGTTAAAACTATCAGAGGACCTATTACACGCATTAACCTATTACACGCATGCCCGCCTCATCTAAGAAACCTGTAAATCTGGTTTTGTACAAGTAAAAAATTTTGAAAACTTGAATTTCCTATTATTATAAGAAAGAGATGATTTGATAATATGGAATAACACCTTCAATATCAGTTTTACTGAAAGAGAAATTAGAAATTTTCTGTACATTACATTTGATGTTTGAATGCCTTTTCAAACCTTCACGATTCACGAGTCTTATAACTTTAAGTAAAAGTGTTTAAATTAATGTAAACTTCCTAAAAACTTATAAAGGCTGCACTAGCATTTACTTCATTTCTTTATATCTCAGGTTTATGTGACATCTTTCAATTGAAGAATTCAGCTAAAAAGCGACGCAAATGCCAAAAGAATAATTTCACAATAGAATGAAGTGTGAAAACAACCTTCTTGCATAAATGGGTTATTTAAATTTCTATTAGATGTAATTATGCATAAATGGGTTATTTAAATTTATTTCTATTAAATTTCTATTATTATTTGATTAGGGTTATTTAAATTTCTATCTGAATGAGTATGATACATATGCAAATTATTAAACACTGATAGAAATTAAAGGAGTCCTCAGCCACTTCAAAGGATTTTATGCGAAAGTAGTAGCTTCGGCGTATAGGCCCTTTAAAACACATGGATTTTGCGAAAACGGATTTCAAAAATTTATTGTAATTACCAATGAGTTCTTTAAACATTGTTGCATGTATATGTTACTTCATGAGTATGTGATCACTCTTTTTAAGTTTTTAACAATATTTAATTACAATCAATCTATGATTTTATTAGTACAAAGGGGCAGTTTGCCCTGTATATACATTAGTACAAAGGGACAGTTTGCCCTGAAGGACAATCAATTTCGTTTTGGCATTTTGCATTCAAAACTTTAAAAGGCAGTATCAATTTTCAAACCGTTGCCACCATATATTATCGGCCTGTCTTATATTCAAAGAAATTAAATAATGAGGAATCTGCATAAATGTATCTTTCTCGCATTGTGATAAAACAACGGTACCTAGCGCCATCAAAATTTGAATAACGTGATCTTCCATAGAATATGAGCATGTGGAAGCCCTAATTTTGTTAAATTATAGATTTCATATTTTCTAACACTTCAACGAATTTTTGATTAAAAATCTAAACGATTTAAAAGCGAGCAATGGCAACACTGTAAAAAAATTATTTACAGCGCGCGAGACTTTGTATCGGAAATTCTAAAGATATGCTCATTTTAAAATTAATTTGCGATGTTGCTGGGTAACTGAATTTTATAATTTGAGTACGTAGAACATGATATTTAATAAATAAAGATAACACACAAAACATTAAAAGAACGCCTCTTTGGACGTAATTTAAAATCTGGAACCTTTAAGATTTTTTTTAAATAATTTTTTGTCTAAGATTATAATATTGCATAACTTTTATTATTAACGTCACAGATTATTTCTCAAGCCGCCTTTCTAAGTCTAAATCTTAGTAGTAGTTTGATTTCTAAATCTAGTTTCTTAAAGATGATCATACAACGTTTTATTTCAGTTCCATTTGTAGGAAATGCTAGTGCACTTTAAGTTTACTACGAAATTAAAGCTTCTAAGATAGCTTCTAATATATCAGTGCATTGACTTTTAGAGTGATTTCAAACTTCTTCAAAATAATGAAACATGGAATTGACGTGAAGCAAAATACGTTTGCATTTTATTTATATTCACAAAGACTATTTTCTCTATTTCAAAGATCCTACAGTAGATATATATATATACTACCAATTCTGTCACTTCCTTGACGCCCAAGTGTCGCATATGTATTCGCATTCCAGTTATAAGCATATAATGCATCAAAATAAATCCTTTAAAACCTTTTCTTATTCCTTAAAATAAATAAAAATAAATTCATGTATCACTTTTCCTATGGCGTCAGCGCTCTGGATGAGACGAGAATGAAGAAATCTCTGACGCCTTTAGATGTCAAAATGTTTGACAGTCCCCCTAGGAGAAATTTTTGCATGTGTTTTTACATTCAAACTCTGAAGTATTTGATAGAAATAAGAAAACAGGAATGTCTGAGACTGTAAAAGAAAACATGCCAGTTCTTTTCCGCAGTTGGAGAAGACCGCTTTAAGAAGTTTTGACATGTATTTCTCCCTCTGCCAAAGGGTTCAAATCTGATGGGTATATGGAGGGAAGTATCTCAAAAATAATTTATAATAAATACTATTTGCAAAGTGAAATTTATTCAATATAAGCCAGCGAAATTCCTCGGTTTTGAAATGTAACATTAATAAGCAAATCATTAGAATTGGTAAATTCTTTGCTTATAAGACGCAATCTAAAATTTTTCTGTGATAGTTTCTAAGTGTAGCATTTCATTTTAGAAATCCATAGAGCATTAAGTCATTCAATAATGGTGGCGTTGTCGTTGTCATTTATCTCACTTGTCTCTATTGTAGAGCTATAAATCAGTACCCAACCAATGACCGAATGGTTAATACCCTTGAATACTTGTAGTTTGGCTCGGTTTCGAACCCAGGAAAATAGACTGATTTCTTGGTTGAATTTTGTGTTTTTCACAATTTTTAACCTGAATACGAGTACACTACACATAGGTAGAGTTTCCGTTAGAAAATCCTCCACCAGAGCATTCCTCCATTTAGGCAGCTAGCTCTCGTGTGCCATAGTAAAATAACCTAATCTCTCTATGCGTAACTGAGGTCTGATAGCGGTATAGCTTATATGCGATACCATACATAAATCTCAAGAAATCCTGATGCGATCGTCTGTTGAATACTGAAGTTTTAAATTTAAGCGGAAAAGTTTTCTTCATTAACATTGTATATAACAATGTTGAAAACGAATAGACCATTTTGCTTACAGGTAAAACCTACAACCCTAAAATTTTAGTTCCAAAAGTGAATTAGTATATTTCTGTAAAATCACAGGTGCCATAACTATTGCATTTGGCAAGACATATTATACTATAAACAGTACAATGCTTTAGTTTTTAATTCAAAATTCCAGGAAAGGTAGTTCTTTTCATTCTACACATACTGAATTAACTTCACGAACTGATTATAGAAATTGTGGATTAAGCAATTTCTTTATTAATGTCAAATCTTTTCTCTCAAGAAATACAAGACAGCTTTATCGAGAGAGAACGTGAGTAATTCACTTGAATTGAGTACATTTTAAGTATAAAAAGTTAAACATTAACCTAAAATGATAAAAATCTCTTTAGTAGGTGGAATTGTGAGATTTGCAGCAAGTATTAAAATTTAATTTACCTGTAAAGTCTAATTAAAGGATTACGTCCAGGTTTTTACAGACAGCTTAATTAATCTTTATTAAATGTTAAATCCTCTGCCTTATTTTGCTTTCGAGCAAAATAAGTTGTAGAAAACTAGATTTCTAAACTAGATTTCTAGAACATAGGTTGATTTACTTGCTTCAAAGAAACCTATTAGAGTAGTAGTTGCAGCAATAGATAAGCTTTTCCTTTAACCACGAGATTTTTGTTGGGTGATCACAGAAAAACTTAAAACCACGGATGAATTAATTAAACTAATTGAATTACTCTTTTTGAACTGGTAACCGAGCATGATTAATCACATTCCTCAAGTAAATTCTGGAGAATTTAATTAAAATCTATGCAGAGGAAACTTTGCGTTGAAGTTAAGAAATGGTTTTAAGCTTTGGGTTCGTTTTTTTTTTTTTTTTTTTGTGGATTAAATTTTTACAATATCGCTGAGAATACTTTGCAATTCTGATGTTCCTTAAAGTTAATTACAAATTAAAATTGCACGAAAAATAACATATCGCTTCCATAATACTGTCTTATCGGCTAATTTTAGGAAGTTGAGTTACTAGCTGCTTAATCTGCTGATGATAAAACGAAAAAAATGCAACTCATATGGTGCTGTAATGCAAAGGATAAAGGGCAGCTTTAAATTAAAAATTATAAACGACCTAAAAAATGAGAAAGGCTTCCGGTGAATAGCATAATTTTAATTAACTTTTAAATGAAGAAAAAGCAAATAGATTAGATGCATATCTATAGGAAACATAGAGTATTTCTTACTCCAAAATATGCTCTTAATATGCGCAGAAGAATAAAACAGATTCTTAACACAAAGTTTAACGTATACAAATTTCATCATTCATGTAGAGAAAAATGCTATTACCAATTATTGCCATTGCAAGAGATATTTTAATTTTATAACAGTTGTAGAGGCATTAGGTAAATTGGGCGGGAAAGGTGCAAAATGAGCGACGCCTTCGCCGGGAATCCAAACACGGACCACTGGAATACGCGTCCAATGTGCTGACCACTACACTACGAAGACATACTGAGAAGGCGAGAGAAATACCTTATATACTCCCTTTTTAAAGGGTGAATGTGGTTTTAGGGAACCCAATCGCCAGATCCTGTGTGAGGAGAATCATCATCCACCACCCTTTAAGTTCAGGCGTAACTGTAAAGACATTAGGTTAATTGGAAGCAGGAAAGATGAAAAATGACCAACGCCTTCGCCGGGACTCGAACCATGGACCTCTCAAATTCGCGCCGAGGGTGCAGAACACGACACTACGAAACCATGCTAAAAATCCGGGAGAAATACCTTATATACTTCCCCTTCTAACGGGCGACTGAGGTTTAGGGGACCCATTCGCCAAATCCTGGGTGTGGAGAATCATCATCTACCATTCTTTTAGATCAGGCGCCACTGTAGAGTCATTAGGCATTTTTTGGAAGCAAGAGAAATGGAAAATGAAGAACGCCTTCGGCGGGACTCGAACCATGGACCTCTTGAATACGCGGCGAGGGTGCTGATCACTACACTACGAAGGCATAATAAGAAGGCGGGAGAAATGCCTTATATACTCCCCCTTTTAAAGGGCGACTGTGGTTTTTAGGGGACCTAGTTGTCAGATACTAGGTGTGGAGAATCATCATCCAACGCCCTTTTAGTTAGGGCGTCACTGTAGAGACATTAGATTAATTGGAAGCAGGGAAGTTGAAAAAGGAGCATCGCCTTCGCCGGGACTCGAACCACTCGAATATCTGACCACTACACTACGAAGGCATGCTAAGAAGGTGGGAGAAATAAATTATAAAGTTATTTTAATTTTGAAACCCTTTCCTATCAATTCTTGTTTCTACTTATAAATCCCTACCAGAATGAGTTTTTAGAATATCGTTGAATGGAAATGAGTTAGAAGAATTATTTAAGGAAGATTCAGCTAACTTCAGGAGAGAGTGCTAGGAGTCCTTAGTGGCACGTGTTTGCCTTCTAGTTAAGTCACACCTGAAGCTGGTACGCTCGGCCGTATTTTACTTGCCTATTGATATTCGCCGGCTAGTTTAATTTAAGGGCTAACTACGTTATATGATTGCGTCCAGCTTCGGCTAAGTCTCGTTTAGTGAATTATAGTTTAGTTTCTTGTTTCTTATTCTGAGTTAAAGCCTGAGTAGTGGTTTTCCTGTAAGCCCGTGAAGGGGGCCAACTGTTATTCTTATTTGAGTAAATAAACAAATATGTTAACCCTTCTTGAGTCAAGTTGTTTTGCATTCAGCGATAATTCGCTACATAATTCACTAACTTCCTCGTCGTTCCTCTCAGGCCAAGTGCAAGGAACACTACAGGGTAATCAAATAGTTTGCTGACTGAGCACGGGCCCTAATGGACTGAATGCATACAGAACCGATGAGAGCTTGATAAAATTTATTTTCGCAAAAGAAACACCTTAAATATCTGAAACTTTCCACATTCATATTGATCATTGTGAAATTATGCTCAAGTCTTCATTTTCCGTTTTGTGAAGAAACTACTTTGTAAAAGTGAGCAGCTTGCTTCGATACTCAACCAATATTCAGACTTATTCAGATTATTCAGACTTATTCAGATTAATGTGTTACGGAAATATTAAAGGATTTTTTACATATAGAGCTGCGCATCACTACGACGTGTTGTGAATACATACACGGAACATTTTATAAAGTTGAGGCACCTCTGTCCACATGTTCTACACGCACCTCTATCTAGCGTAGGTCTTCGCCAAAGAAATTATCTTCGCGTAGGTCAACCATTCGAATATCCCGAAAGCGAAGATTCTTAGAAATGTTTCTTTCTCTGCGCAGAACCCAACAAATAGCCAAATGGTTAACACCTTTGAATATTTGGCTCGGTTTCAAACCCAAGAAAATAAGCTGATTGCCTGGTTGATTTTTTTGTAATTTTCACAATGTGTTATAACCTGAATACGAGTACGCTGCGCATAGGTAGAGTTTCCGTTAGAAAATCCTCCACCACGACATTCCTCCATTTAGGAAGCTAACTCCCGTGTGCTAGCTTCCTAAATGTACTCGTACAGCTCTTTTTAAGGCACAATCAGTAGTTAGCTCTACAAACTACTAAGAAAGTTGAACAGAACACAATGCAAAGCGTATCTAAAGGGATAAGAGACGGTGGACGTGGGCACTGTCCCTTTACTATAACGCTTAATCAAAGCGCATCTAAAGAGAGAAATCAATACTGCGAAGGCAACTATGAACTAAAAACTTAGACTTAAGCTCTCTCTGGTCATATGCCGTTCCCCCCGGCCGCTGGGAAATGTCTAGTACTTTCCATTCTCGGAATTCCTGAAAGGCAAATGTGGATACGTTACATGTAAGGGTTGGGTGAGGTTACAGTTACGAATCAAGTACAGGCACTCAAAAAGCATACTTTTGAGAATTTAATGGGCACTCTTAAATCTGACCCGGCAGGAAAATCAGCAGGCAAATCCTGATCTAACATTCAAGACACTTGGAAAACGTTTTGTCGAAAATCCCGTAAAGAGGCTGTGACAAACTTCAGACTACAAACAGGTCACGATTGCATGGCACATCATCTTAATAAAATTGGCATCCTTTCATCTAGTATATGCCAAGTTTGTAATTTTGGCATCATGAATCCAGAGCATCTTCTTGTATGCCCAGAATAAGATAAAGAGTCTCAGAAACTGGAATAATCAAACTATACTGGAATGCCAGATTTTTCGTGAACTCCCTATAAAGACTACATCTCGTATGTTTCTTTCCTTGTTTTTTTAAATTTTTAACTTTTTACTTTTATTCCCATATTAATTTGTTCCGATTCTTACTTCAAATATTTTCTTTTTATTTTATATCATTGTTCTTGTGTGATACTTGAGCTGTTTTATATGTATGGATTGATTATTCCAATAAATCCATGTATAGCAACCGCAATTCAATTACAGTACCAAATGCAGTTAAGCAGGAACCGGACCAAAATGTCGCCAAGTTTCGCTACTTTCAGCGATTTCTCACCAAATTTGGAAATAAAAATTAGTCGCCAAACTCATTGCCAATTTGGCAATACCTCGCTGGCGGCAAGTTTCGTGACTTGCAGTGACGCGAAATTTGGAAGTAAAAATTAATCCCAAAAATCATGGCCAGTTTGGAGATATCTCTTCAATTAGGAGAGAGAGAGAGTCGTTTATTTTAATGTTAAAATAGGCTGTTTCTGTAATATTATTTTTCAGACAAAGCGTCATTTTCTTAAGATTATTCATGTTACATTACACAAATTTCGTAGCAAGTTGATTTCCGTCAATGTATTTCATGTCGGATTACCTAAATTTGCTGTTTGGGTTAATTTTTTAAATGCAAACAGCAACGAAAGCAAATGTAAGAAAAGTAATAGCATGTGCAAAATTAACTGGTAGATATTCATGCATCAGAATGCTTTGATAATTTGCTGTTTGGGTTAATTTTTTAAATGCAAACAGCAACGAAAGCAAATGTAAGAAAAGTAATAGCATGTGCAAAATTAACTGGTAGATATTCATGCATCAGAATGCTTTGATAATTTGCTGTTTGGGTTAATTTTTTAAATGCAAACAGCAACGAAAGCAAATGTAAGAAAAGTAATAGCATGTGCAAAATTAACTGGTAGATATTCATGCATCAGAATGCTTTGATAATTTGCTGTTTGGGTTAATTTTTTAAATGCAAACAGCAACGAAAGCAAATGTAAGAAAAGTAATAGCATGTGCAAAATTAACTGGTAGATATTCATGCATCAGAATGCTTTGATAATTTGCTGTTTGGGTTAATTTTTTAAATGCAAACAGCAACGAAAGCAAATGTAAGAAAAGTCATAGCATGTGCAAAATTAACTGGTAGATATTCATGCATCAGAATGCTTTGATAATTTGCTGTTTGGGTTAATTTTTTAAATGCAAACAGCAACGAAAGCAAATGTAAGAAAAGTAATAGCATGTGCAAAATTAACTGGTAGATATTCATGCATCAGAATGCTTTGATAATTTGCTGTTTGGGTTAATTTTTTAAATGCAAACAGCAACGAAAGCAAATGTAAGAAAAGTAATAGCATGTGCAAAATTAACTGGTAGATATTCATGCATCAGAATGCTTTGATAATTTGCTGTTTGGGTTAATTTTTTAAATGCAAACAGCAACGAAAGCAAATGTAAGAAAAGTAATAGCATGTGCAAAATTAACTGGTAGATATTCATGCATCAGAATGCTTTGATAATTTGCTGTTTGGGTTAATTTTTTAAATGCAAACAGCAACGAAAGCAAATGTAAGAAAAGTAATAGCATGTGCAAAATTAACTGGTAGATATTCATGCATCAGAATGCTTTGATAATTTGCTGTTTGGGTTAATTTTTTAAATGCAAACAGCAACGAAAGCAAATGTAAGAAAAGTAATAGCATGTGCAAAATTAACTGGTAGATATTCATGCATCAGAATGCTTTGATAATTTGCTGTTTGGGTTAATTTTTTAAATGCAAACAGCAACGAAAGCAAATGTAAGAAAAGTAATAGCATGTGCAAAATTAACTGGTAGATATTCATGCATCAGAATGCTTTGATAATTTGCTGTTTGGGTTAATTTTTTAAATGCAAACAGCAACGAAAGCAAATGTAAGAAAAGTAATAGCATGTGCAAAATTAACTGGTAGATATTCATGCATCAGAATGCTTTGATAATTTGCTGTTTGGGTTAATTTTTTAAATGCAAACAGCAACGAAAGCAAATGTAAGAAAAGTAATAGCATGTGCAAAATTAACTGGTAGATATTCATGCATCAGAATGCTTTGATAATTTGCTGTTTGGGTTAATTTTTTAAATGCAAACAGCAACGAAAGCAAATGTAAGAAAAGTAATAGCATGTGCAAAATTAACTGGTAGATATTCATGCATCAGAATGCTTTGATAATTTGCTGTTTGGGTTAATTTTTTAAATGCAAACAGCAACGAAAGCAAATGTAAGAAAAGTAATAGCATGTGCAAAATTAACTGGTAGATATTCATGCATCAGAATGCTTTGATAATTTGCTGTTTGGGTTAATTTTTTAAATGCAAACAGCAACGAAAGCAAATGTAAGAAAAGTAATAGCATGTGCAAAATTAACTGGTAGATATTCATGCATCAGAATGCTTTGATAATTTGCTGTTTGGGTTAATTTTTTAAATGCAAACAGCAACGAAAGCAAATGTAAGAAAAGTAATAGCATGTGCAAAATTAACTGGTAGATATTCATGCATCAGAATGCTTTGATAATTTGCTGTTTGGGTTAATTTTTTAAATGCAAACAGCAACGAAAGCAAATGTAAGAAAAGTAATAGCATGTGCAAAATTAACTGGTAGATATTCATGCATCAGAATGCTTTGATAATTTGCTGTTTGGGTTAATTTTTTAAATGCAAACAGCAACGAAAGCAAATGTAAGAAAAGTAATAGCATGTGCAAAATTAACTGGTAGATATTCATGCATCAGAATGCTTTGATAATTTGCTGTTTGGGTTAATAATTTTAAATGCAAACAGCAACGAAAGCAAATGTAAGAAAAGTAATAGCATGTGCAAAATTAACTGGTAGATATTCATGCATCAGAATGCTTTGATAATTTGTGCTAAGAAAAAATAGGATGCACGTGATAAATTACCTAGTTCTTATATACTATAATTATAATAGAATAATTGCTATAATTTACTATTAAGCACTGTAGTTTTCCGATAAAAGTTCTCGATATTGGTATGGTGATATTTCATGTCAACCTGGACCTTATCAAACTTGGAAGGTTACTTCAGCTGGTGAATCAGTTCAACGCAGCCACTTGTAAACGTTTTCCAGAACTAGTCAGTGAGCGAAGATATGTTTGTATGTAATTTTGTAGAATGCCATTTTTTTTTTTTGTATGATGACAATCTGTTTTATAAATTAAGCTACAAAATATATAGAGAATGTTCATGAATATGAATACCTTAAATAGAATATGAACTCCAATAAAATAAATTATATTTATAAACTAAAACTGAATACTTAGCACATAACGAAATGCTGACCGAATTCCTCCTGAAACTATAAATTTCCCCTGATTGAGAATCTCTGGTCTAGACTTCTAATAAATCCAGTATGTATTTTATAATCAAGACAAATAAACTGGTGTTATGCATTAATCAATTTCCTTTTTTCAGCATTATTGAAGTTCAGTGCATAATAATTGCGAAATTATTTCCTCAAAATATCTAATTGCTTCAGTTTAATTTTATATGATAATAGGACGTTTTTCATTATGGTGGTGGTGTATTTTATCATGGCAAAGCACACTAGGGCTATCTGCCTAAGGGGAGGGATGCCTTCGTGGAGGACTTTCTAAGGGAAACTGGCTCGTGTACACGTTACACATGGGGAAAACCACGAAAACACCCATGCAGCCAACCCGTTCGCGGGATTCGAACCTCGGACCGAACTACCAGTGTTCAGCGACTTTACCGCTCGGCCGCTGGTGGACCCCATTTTTCATTATGAAAACATCCTTTAATACAATATAACCAAATGTTCCAAATTTGCTTTCTGTTCAATCACATTATGCTTTTATAACTTTATGAGCTAAAGTATATTACTTCAATTTTAAGAAGTCTAAAATTGATAGAAACCTTACAAACGATCTATTGTCTGAAATTGGACATTGCAAATGAGTCCAATGTTTGGCACTCACAAAGAGAAACACAAAATAAAAATATTGCTTAGACCAAAATTTCGTAAATCTTCTATTATGTGGCATTGTACAATTCGATATGCAAATAAAGATTCAAAAGCAAAAATATAGTATCAACAATTTGCTGATATATGATGTCGCATATTATATCTACCAACTTTAAATGATGATAGAAAGACCGTGATTGCTTGTATCAATTTTAAGCTGTTGTGAAATAATAATATACATACAGCCATTTAATGTATTCCATGTAAGTTTAAATGAAGACGAATGTAAAATCAAATTTATTTCTTAGTACGTCACACGAGACGATTCCCGAATGTGTAAAAAATCAGTGTAAAGAGCAATGGACTGTATTAAACGGCTTCTCATTTTAATTATTTAAGGCAATAAAATATTTCATAATTAAATAAAATTGTTATAAACTGGACGTGTAACAAGAACGAATACCTCACTTTATTTTAATGACAAAATTTTAATTGAGACATTTTAAACTGACAGCAACTACGTTTTGCATATTATATAGGTATTGCTGCGTTTTGTACATTATTTCGTTTTATGTTTATTTTAGGATGGCGATCCATTCTCTTTTCTGTGGACCATCAAGCGTGATCCTCCATCTTACCTTTTTGGAACAATTCATGTGCCCTATACTAAAGTTTGGGAATACATTCCAGACAATGCCAAACAAGCATTTGCGTCATCCTCTCATGTCTATTTTGAACTGGATCTTGTCAATCCCACAACAGTGTCGGCTCTCTCAACATGCCAAATGTTGCCCCAGGGAAAGAATCTCTCCGATGTTCTTCCCGGAGATCTCTATAGTCGGTTGAAAAAGCACTTAGAGTACGTGAGGGGAATGATGCCTCACTGGATGACTGCTGATCAGAGAGGGAGGGGATTGTATGCTGACTACCTCTTCAATGCAATTGCTGGCAACTGGGAACGCAAAAGACCAGTCTGGGTGATGTTGATGGTCAATTCCTTGACTGAGAGTGATGTCCGCTCTAGAGGTGTACCAGTTCTGGATTTGTATCTAGCGCAGGAAGCGGAACGGTTGCACAAGCAAACAGCTGCTGTAGAGAAAGTGGAAGAGCAATGCTTGCCATTGAATGGACTTAATTTTTCCCAGGTGAGATATATACCTTATATTTTTGTATCAAACAGAAATTTATTTGTATTTTATTACATTCCATCTTTAATGTATAAAAGGAGTAAATCGACAATAAGAACTTCATACTTAGATATTGCAAAAGAACATGATATACCTCAGTAATCTATGGATATTAAAGACTAGAACGCTCGGAGGTCATACGAAATGACCGCTGTTTTAGATACTATAAATTGTAATTAAAATGACTTGTGCAAAGGTGTCTGCTAATTCAAATTGAATTACCAGGGCAGGCAGCGAGGACGCCCCTTTGCTTACTGCCTCACGGGGTTTCCCCCTTCTACTTGCTTAAAGTAGAGTGCAATGAAGGAAACTGCTGGCGGTACATTTCTTAAGAGCCACCGCTAGCTCAATAAACAAAGGTGATTTAAATAATAAAATGTTAATTCACATGTCAAAGATCTCTTTGTACACGACATTTCTTGTGTAGATTTTTCCATCATTTTTATGCTCGCCTTGCAGAGGACCATCCATTATTTTTAATTTTACGTCCGTTCTTTCACGAACTCTTGAACAAGCAACATAAAGTTGACCGTGTCCAAATGCATGCTCAGGTCAAAAAATGCCAACACGCTTAAGCGTTTGGCCCTGAGACTTATGGATGGTCTCACCGCAAGTTTTACAGGAAATAGTTTACGTCTCAATTGAAACGGCAACCCTGTTCCGTAGCAACTTCAGTCCATTGGCTTGTACAGTTACGCAAGCAACCAATAAACTATCGGCGACAAACAGACACTGAAGCCACGTATAATAAAGATCTTTATTTATTTCATTTTATTTGTTTTTTCGTCGTTGCCGGTTGCATATTTTCGAATTCTATTATATATAGATGTTCAATTTATTTATTAAATGTTAAATGCACGTGCTCTTGTATTTTTAATTTTTTACGGCTTAGCTTTCTCATAATACTCGTCACGCGCTGCATTGCACGGGGAGTAAAACAATTTATAGCTACGCGAGCAACCAATAAGCTATCGGCGACAAACACTTAAGCCGCATATATATAAGAAAACGTATCATTTTCTTATTTTTAAATTTTATGGATTTTAAAACGTTACGTTTGAACTATATAAGAAATTACGCACGAGTGATGTGAAGGCGCAAATAAAGAAGAGCAAGCGCGATGAAATGCCAGATTTTGGCGAAACTTAAGGTACCATGCCTTAAAATTTCGAGTAATAATGCGATTGCTAAATAAATACCAAATCAGTTTGTTGCTTTGGTCATGTAAGACTTTATGTTCTACCAATAAGCTAAAAATGTTAAATAAGCTATGCATATATAGAGGTAGGTAGTAAGATCAATACACAGATTTAAGTTGCTTTTGAAAGCTTAAAGAAAGTATTTAATAATGCAAGTTTCTGTCACCAAGATCCAACTGACAATTCCTAGAAATACGCAAACATAAGACAACACGAATAAAATATCAGTACAAACGTAAAATACCTGACACATTAGATTATAAGACCGACCAGCGGCCGAGCGATAAAGTCGCTGAACACTGGTAGTTCGGTCCGAGATTCGAATCCCGCGAACGGGCTGGCTGTATGGGCGTTTTCGGGGTTTTCCCCATGTGTAACGTGTATACGAGCCAGTTTCCCTTAGAACTACCTCCACGAAGGCATCCCTCCCCTTAAGCAGATAACCCTAGTGTGCTTTGCCATAATTAAATACATCAACACCATTAGATTATATTAGAAAGAACTTGCATTTGCGTGAATGTAGAATTAAAATGAACTATAACACAACAATAAACAAAAAAATCAAATTTCTTCTTAGATTATGCCCATTTAATTTTATTAGCTGGATACACTGTTTATATATTACTGAATTCGTCTGTATAATTTTTCAGTTTCAGTTAGACTTATTTTCTTCACTTATGTTTATGGATTTAAATCGGAGTAACTTTGTGGATCATTTTGTTTATATGTGTTATCTATATATACATACCTATACATGTATGATAAAAAATATGCAAATCAAAATTATTATTTAAATTATCAGTAGTCCCTTAATTCCTCACTTTTAATTTTGGATATTTTCACTCTCTTATAAAAATAGTAGTAACTGTTCTTGAACTGCGTCATTTCCAGATCAATCCATTTCATACGACGTACATAACGCTGATGACATAGCTAATTCAGAAAAAATTAAACGAAATTTGTAAACTTAATTGGAACCATATGGAAATAGACCTCAAATTCATAGCTTTTATTGAAATACATCCCCGCTTCAAATACTCGCTTTACACTATTTTGCGTCACTCTGCCTTACGTCACTCTTCCCCTGCAATTTCTCTGCACTGCCATATCTTTAACCCAGTCGCTTCTCACGATTAACACAAATACTTTCCGGCTATAAATACTGATCAAAGCTATTACGCATTACGCACAACGTTTGCTCGTCTCCTGCTACTTGGGTAAACTACGTCTTTTGCTTTATCTTCTTTCTTCATTGTCTAATTTGTCAGATCCGTACATGGAAATTGTGGGGCACGTTTAAAATCCCTAGTGTTCTACCAATTTTATGCAAAGAGGTATTTTTGAATCATTGCTCATGTGAAAAAGAAAAATGATGTTTCAACCGTCAAGTCAGTTGTGATTTTCGCAATAGTTGTCGTCTAAGCAACAGTCTTTTCGACCATGGCTCAAGCATGAATTGGGTTGTAGAGCCATTAGGATTTTTTGGAAGCCAGAGATGAAAAATATGCAACCGCCTTCGCCGGGAATCGAACCACGGACCTCTTTAATACCGGCCCAGCGTGCTACTGTTACACCACGAAGGCACGCTGGGGAAGTGGGAGAAATACCTTATAGGGTTTCACCTTTTTCTAGAAACCATATATATATATATATATATTAAAAGTAATAGGAAAACTAATAAAATGAGCATTTTTATAATTTAATTACATAAAAATAATTATACTTATTTATTTTAATCATTTTAAAAATAATATAAATAATTAATATGGTAAAATTAATAAAAATAAAATTTTTTTTATAAATATCCTTCTTGATACATATATAGATGTCCATAGCATAACTAATGCATATATATTGATCTGATGATTCTTTTGAAATGCATAAGAAGCAGTCTAAAAAGAGAAAAATTAGGGAAATTGCCACAGTATCGATAAAATATTCCCCTTTTCTAAATATGTGTTGAAACTGAAATTAAAACTTCATCAGGGTTTCATTAAAGTTACGATTGAGTACTTAGTCGTAACAAGTTTTAAATCTCCATCCAATAATCTCATCAGCGTTTCAAATTGCGCCATTTAAGATGAAGATACTATTTGAGTTACGTTCGCTTCGAAACACTCTCACAGGAGAGCTTTCTTCTGAATTTTACAGATATTTTCCAATTTATATTACTAAAATCATTTCAAAATTTCTTTGCATATTAGCGTCTTGCCGATGTAAAAGTTATCCTTAAACAACATTTCACTTTTATAGTATTTGCAGGTTGTACATTCGTAAAATAACCTAACGAAAGCATTTTAATTTCAGTGCTTCTAAAACATGAAAAAACTACATGTCAACACACGTAATTTCAGTTTGGAAAGTGATTTTTACCCTCTCTTTTAAAGGTTAAAAATTTTTATTTATATGCTTGGTATTGCGAAAAAAATTGCTTATGAGGTCTACACAAAATCTCCTTTTGTACAGCTCTCTCTTTTACTCCGTAAAAAGACAGGAAAATGGTGTATAGAGAATAATATTAAAATTGAAATAGCATTCCCTAAAAAGATGACAAATGTAGATGTGTGCCTTTGTTGTAAAACAGACAATATACTATTTTTTTAAATGCAGACAATTTTCCTTTAAGTTTTCCTAAAAACACCATGGGCTTGTTAACCGATGAGCCATTAGAAAAAACTGTAAAAATAATTTAGTAACATAAAACAGAATAGTGTTCCTTGACGACGGATGAAAGGGGAAAATGATTAGTTTCTGGAGCAAAGTATATGTTGTTTTCAACCCAATCGGTCAAAGTCACGCTGAAATCTTTAATTAAACCTAAATGTAGCTCTTAATCATTTAGACAGATACATTTTATAAATGTATAGGATTATAGATATGTATAATACAACTTAGTTTTCACGGCGAAAATAATATATCATTAATTCTAGGATTCGAAATCTGTAAAGGTAGATTCCATTATATTCTTACGATTATTTTATTCCGAATGAAGCAGGTTTTATACATTAATGTACGAATACATTGTCATAGAAACAAATCATATTTAGTCACATTTTTTATATTTATCATTGACTTAATGTTTTGCTTTGAAATTCTCGTAAATTAACAGATTAAAATCCGATTTTAGTGCATAAAAGGAAGAATTTTTGTCGACAAAAAAGAAAACTTGTTAGTAATTCTAACGTTGTTTTCATTTTCGAAACGGTAACGAAATATTTAACTTCCATATTAATATAATCTCACAATAATTGCATTATATTTCACCTGTTCACAGTCAACTTTAAACTGTTTTTCTAAACTTATTAAACTAGTGGATTAAAACTAAATTTTAGATACATGTTGTTGTTGCTGTAGCTTATGCTCACCTGTCTGACGCAGTCAGCCCAAGCCCACGAAACTCCTCGTGGAAGGAGTGCTAACTCCTTGCCACGAGGAACCGAATATTAACTTTCAATTTTGTGCACCGAAAATTGTGTCTTCTTGTCGCCGACTGAATAGCTTGTTTTTTCTCAGAAACTCTTAGTTGTAAATATTTATTTATTTTTTTTAACTTGAGGACGTTTTAAGTGACAGTGCGCTTTAGCTCAGTTCGGTCCCTAATTTTGATGAAGAGCAACCGGGTGGGTATTTTAGTACTCGAAATGCTTATTTTCAGCTTTAAAACTCATATGAAATATTTAACTATCGGTGTCAACTGTATCGCAAATGTAAATCCCTAAAAGAAATTCTTGAGTAGGCGCATTTATCCTTTCTTGTGTGAAGTAGAGGAAGTATTGTGATTGCTAAAAATTGCGGGTATCAAATTTCAACGAAAATGTGCACTTTGAACTCCCTCGAAGCCATTTAAATGAATTTTACGTGACATCTGTAAGTGCGGATAGAATAAAAGGCTCTTTTTTCCAGAACGGATTACTATGGAACGGATATAAAATGGATTCGGTAGATAATTTTTCCGCAACATCTGTACATCTGTACGCACATACCTGTGTATATATCTCGCATAACTCAAAAAACGAGTAATCGTAGAACGTTGAAGTTTTGTATATGCAATTTTTATAATATCTAGTTGGACACCTCCCTTTTTCGTTGCAATCGTATATATATATATATCCAAGTCACATACACAGCTCGGTAGGGTCTGTTTTTTTATACTTATATATTGCTAAACTGTGTACTTTTTGCTTTAAAAGTAACTGAATTGTGATATTCTTATGTTCCGGTTAAGGTTTTCATCTCTTTATTAATTTGCATGCAATAGTTCTTGAATTATCAACAATTTAAAAATTTAAGTCGGGCTAGGTATTTAGCGAAGCAGCCATCTATTTACATTTTCAACTCTGAATAGAATAGTGCGAATAGAACAGTTGATGTATTAACTTCAGTGGGTTTTAGCCCAGTGGAACCGAATATTAACTTTCAATCTTGGGCACCGAAAACTGTGTCTTCCTGCCCGCTGAATGAATAGCTTGTTTTTTTTCTCAGAAACTCTTAGTTGTAAATACTGTTCTTTTAACTGGATTTGGTGTTTTAGATTTTTCTGTATTTTGCAATTTTTAATGTAGTTGTTTTGCGGTTTAACAGGAATAAGTGTACTTCACTTTTAAATATTTCAGTAGGTGCTGGAAGAAATGTGGAAAAAATAAACTTTTTGAAAGGACTGGATTTTTTTTAACTGAAACACCCAACTTTCCACTGAAAATTCGAAAAGTGACGAGAATTCCATAAAAAGAGAAATGAAATAAACAACAACCGTATAGAAGCTATCTCTTCCGAAAGTATAATAACCATTACTCCGCTATTACGACACGTCTGAAACTTTAAAATGAAAAGAATAAGACACAATAACAGGATACGAAGAAGAACATTATACACGCGCTATAAATTTTTTTCTCCAATCCTGGGGTACGCTAGCGACGATATTTCATTGTTGTTTCTTTTATTACAAGACCGATAGAGAATAAAATGGGGAGGAGTGAGGTGAATTCCGTCCGTAGATCCCTGTCGGCAACAATAGATGTTCTTTTCTGGCACCAGAATTGCCCTTCCGGAAGCTGCATGACGATAGCCTCTTGCAGAGTGTCTTCGCAGAGTTGCCATATTTGGCGAACAAGCGTCCAGAAGTACAGCTATCATATACATCTGAGATATGTACTGGATTGTATATGAATTCTCGCCAAAGATTAGATGACTAAAACTTTTTGTAACAAACGCTGCTTTACAATAAAAATTCTGAAAGAAATAGGAAATTCAAACTTAATTAACAAACAGCAAAGAAATAAGGAAATTTAAACCTTACAGTATGTATTGAAATCGGGCTCTAAAAATTGTTTCTGGCTTTTATTTTTTTAAATATAAAGAGGAGTTCTAAGGCATTTCTGCCGCCTTCTTAACAAGCCTTCGTAGTGTAGTGGCCAGCACGCTTGACGTGCATTCGAGAGGCCCATGGTTTGAATCCCGGCGAGGGCATCGCTCCTTTTTCAGCTCTCTAGCTTCGGAAAAAAACCTTATTACTGTACAGTGGCGACCGAACTAAAAGGTGGTGAATGATGATTCTTCACCACCAGGATTTGGCAACCCCAGTCGCTCTTTAAAAAAGGAAATATACAAGGTATTTCTCCTGCATTCTTAGCAGGTCTTTGTGGTGCAGAGGTAAACACCCTCGGAAGTGTTACTCCTTTTTCATTTCTCCTGCTTCGAAATAACCTAATGTCTCTACAGCAGGGATTCTCAACCGGTGGTGCGCAAAAGCAAAATAGGTAGTACGCGAAATAAGCAAAGTATTATTAATTATTAAATTAAAAAATTAAAACCCTAACCTGCTGATTAAATTTTTTCTCTAACACTCGTAAATTTATGCGATCTGAGCTTTGTTCAAGAGTGGTGGTGGTAGTAGTACTTTGTAGTGGTGGTACGAAAGGTTTTCAATTTTTGTTTAGATTGCACATGTTAGTCAAAAGGTTGAGAACCGCTGCGCTGCAGGGTATTTCGAAAATCTAACGAAATACCTACAGTGTTATCTATTTTCTTTCGGGTCGACCAAATGGTCAAACGATAAAAAACATAGGTAATACCTCTACAATTATTCTCTGCATTACTGTATATATATCTGAATCTCTTTTAATGCAAGAATCTCCAGTCACCTTCTGAAAACATACGGAATATTTTAATGCTATAGATCTTGATCTATCCATTCTCCATTATCTAGAACTCTAATCATCCGGATAGAAATTTCATCTCCCAAGGTTATTTAAAATAAAACTTACTGAAACAGAAGAAAAACACGCCGAGTGAAACATAAAATTAGTTACACAATAGCTTTGATTTTGGAGTAGATTTAAGTCAAGCTCTCCATCGATTTCGAGGGCGCACAGGTCTTCTTTCATCAGGAGCACAGAAAGCTGCAAGACTATGGAAAGTAACGGGAGTTACGATCGTATTTATATTCTTGTTTCGCTTTACTGAGGAGCATAAATATGACCGTTACCCCGCTGCTTTCGAATCTTGCAGACTCTTTGTTTCTGATGAAGAGCGACCTGTACACATGTTTGCCTTCGAAATCGATTGAGATCTTAACTTAAATCTACACCAAACTCAAGGTTGTTGTGTTACTAATTTTATAAAACTTGCTGTTCATTTACTTAGCTTTTTTATCATCATTATTTTGATTAATTAAAATTATTATATAAAATAGTATAGTAATTTATATGTTTTATATAACAAATGTATTTATTGATTTACAGAAAAAAAATTACATTAAGGAAATAAATGGGAACATATCGTACGTGTTCATGTCATTTAGGGCAATAACCTATCCTCATATGTTAGTAATATATAAGACACACTGTTTGGTAAATTTAATATTTTCAGTAAGATGCCCTTGCATATAAATTGGCAAATACGGTTTATATTAGAGCTTATCGTTGGGCAGTTAAAGTCCTGCTGTCAAACTCTCGCATCTTGAACATTAAAGGTGACGACAAGGTTTCGAGTTGCAATTTTTGACCGAGATTAATCCAAAAATTTACTATCGTTATCCTCTTAAAAGGAATATAAATCAGATCTTTTAGATATTGCTTTGAGTCGTAAATATAGACTTAGTATAGGCAGTGCAGTCTTTTTATCTCGATGACTTGTCCAAGTTTCAAAATTAAGGTGCATGGTTTAATAGCTGCTTAATTGATGAAATTGTTATAAAATCTCACAACTTTATTTTTTCCCTCACTATCTAACTATAAATTTGCTTTTCTCAAACAATGGCTTTGAAGATTCAGGCCTTTGGTATAGGGTCGAGATAAAGCTGTTAAAATTACCTCTCATATTGCTGTTGGATAGAAAATGATGAAGCTACACAGAGAAATTGTTATTCATTAAGCGTGTTAAATTTAATATGCCATCCAGGAGGGATAGTGGTTAGCGACGCTAACTGCGATACCGAATTCCCAGGCTGGAAACCCCGGAGAAGGCATGGGTGTTTATACATACATGGCGTCTGTGCTGCATGGGGGTACGCCAATATGCGACGGCTCGAAAGTCCTCCTAAGAGGTTGGTGCTCGGAAAAGAGCGGTGGCAGACATCAGATCCGTCCCCCCGTGTGCTCTAAATTTAAACTGGACGGAACTGAGGTAAGGTCGGCCCTCATGGTGGTCGAGGCTGTCTCCAACGACAGGCAACGATTGGACTCCTTGCTACGATGAATGTCGTGGGCTTGTGCTGACTTTTGACCTCAGACAAGTTAGCTTGGTAACAACAACAACAAATTTAATGTGAAAAGTTATTAACGGTAAATTTAATTTTGAAGTACCAATTTCTAGTAAAATATTGATTAAGAGCGTGCTCATTAATTTGCTTTTGAAATTAAACCAAGAAATTCAACTAGTGAACTATAAGTATTTTACATTCATTCCATATTATCAAAAATTGCATCGAACAGTACTCAAGTGAAAATTAAATATACTTGTAACACCTGTCTGAAGCTTAATCTAATCTTATCTAACTGAAGTAGAATATACTTAAGATTTAGTTAATGTTCTCCGGTGAGCTTTCGTTATGCATTAACTCTACAAGCAAACAGATGCAGATTCGTCACTTTAAATTTAAATTTATTCTATTCCATTACGCGTCAGGGTAAGCAACAAATATTGTAGAACGCTAAGTTTGTTCTGCACAATCTGTGAACACAAAACTTGCCTTAAAATGTCTTGATTATAAAATATATAAATAACTACTAACAGAGGCTAAGTGATCACAGTCAGCTAATAACAGTTACTAAAATCTGAACTTACCAATTAAATCTACCTTGCGAATTTACTTTTACGCAAGGTAACGGCTCTTCTTCAAGTGAAAAACTGAATAGCAGACATCCGACATTCATCCAAACTCTAACACCATTATGAGGTATCACTCTAACTTCATACTAAACTACTTGCCGCTTAAAATCTAAATAAACTCTGGAATGAGCGAGCTTCGTGTCGAAATGGAGCAGTGGAAAGATGCAAATTAAAATCAACTTTGTTAGTGAAACTCAAACATAATGCCATACACATGAAATCATTTATAATTTTAATTCATCTACGTTTTGATTTTGTTGTTCGGGTCTAAACAGGAGAATAAGGATTTGCTTTTTCTATAAAATATTATTTTTGATGAGATTTTTCCAGGAAGAGTATAAATAAAACCAGATGAAGCGTAGGGTGTGGTTCTTATTTGAAGCATCTAATTCTTAAGATGAAGCTGACTGCGATGCCGAAGGGCCTGGGTTCGAATCTTGGAGAAGGCATGGTTGTAACTGTCCGTCCCTTCATAGGAAAGACCATGGTGGCCCACCTATTAGGTGCCTCCATAATAAAGAAACCACCACATCCGGCCTTGTATAGATTAAGTGGCTGAGTTACTTTTGTAAATGTTCACAATCTGTCATTGGAAAAACAATTCTTAAGATTAATTAAATCTATCAAAAATAATATCAATTGAAAATAATGGTTTTTGATTTTATCATAGTGTCATCGAATTTGATAACAGAATTTTACAGTTATTGTTGTTGTTTTTGACTAATCTCGGTTGTCTGATATCAGAACAAGCCCACGAAATTCATCGTGACGAGGAGGCAAGATTGCCCTGTCGTTGGCAAGAGCCTTGGTTACCATACAGCCATTTGGCAGTACGACGTTGCTCATTTCCGTCCCCAATTTTGAAGGAGACCACATCGGAGAGCCGCATCCCAGGGTCTCGCACGTCTCTTCCCCTACCACCAAACTCTCTACAGTTTACACTTGTGTAAAGGAACATAGGAATTTTAGAAAATGTTTATTATTGAAGCTGTGAATGTTGAAGGACACCTGTAAATGTTCGAGAATCTTAGTGTGCCTAGATTAGAAGTTTTCTGTGCCTTGTAGTCTAGAACAGCGGTCGCCAACCGGTGGTCCATGGACCACTGGTGGTCAGAGGTAACTTTTTGCTGGTCCGCAGAAAAATTGGGACATGATTTATATTTTTATTAAGATTCAGTTTAAAAATAACGGGTAACAGAACCTATTATGGAACATGGATTATGCATTTTTTAAATTTTAGCTACTAATTTTAACGAAATCCTTCTGAATTTAGCGACGTTTTAGCTATGCGTATGACGTGCAGGCGTATCTAACGGCATTTGAAAGTGAGAGCTGGCATCCATGGATAGGCTGCTGTTATCAATATTAGCGCGAACTGAAATTGTATTTCCTTTTGAATTACAAACATATGCTATTGTAGTCGTTAATAATACAGTTTTACTCCGTGTCAATAGGCAACTAGATGGATTTTTCTGAATGGTGCTTGATGAGATTATATACAAGAATGCAGGTGGTCATCTGCATTCTTGTTTATAATTACGTCACTGGAAGTTTCCGTTTTTGTTTTGTCTAACTGTTGATCGATGGCGCTATTGCTAAGTAAGCGATGATTATTAGCTTACGATAAATAAAAATTGGCGGCATATCACTATCAGTTTATTGATATTGCTAGGCGTTTGCCAATTTGTTCTTGCTTTTCGTGAAGTTCTTTTTCAGTGACATAGTTGGAAATGTGAAGCATTTTGTACAAGAAGGTAAGAATTTTGTATTTTTCATGTAATTTTTTGATGTGAATAAAATATGTGTAGTTTGCTTATTATTATTGTATTAATGTATTTAACTTTTTTTTGTAATTCATATTAGTGGTCTGCCAAATATAAAATTATATATGTAGTGTTCCGTGAAGTTATAAGGGTTGACGACCACTGGTTTAGAAAGTCTCATAATCTAGTCTTATATATTTTTAAGGAAAAATCTATAATGACATATAAATGAAAATTACTTTTCATCTAAGCAATTAGTTCAGACTTATGACTACTGCTAAACGATTTTCAGATTTTATATACAATTAAAAGGTGCCTGAATTTATTTATCGTGTTTTTATAAAATTATTATTAAATCTGCCATGGATTTATCTGTTTTACATTGTAGGTTTTCCTGTTTTTTTAAATTTTCTTATGGTTCTTTAATGTCAGAAAGAAAACGAAATATTGACACTAGTTGTAATGATTTGACAAATTTGTTCATGCTACTTTTTACACTAAAATTTGTTTTTACGTTATCAATTATGAATAAAAATTTTTAATATTATCGCCAACTCTATCTTAACATCAGCTTCTTTAAGCAAAAGTCCTGTTATATACTTATTCATCATCAATATAGACTTTAGTCTGCCTGATTAAGATTAATTGTGATTATTGTGACCAGTTACCTAGCTAGTCACAATAATCATAAAATTCCGGATACTGGGAGCATAAGTTCATTGATTTTTCACTAAGTAATAATAGATTATAAAATAATTTCATTTTGCACCGATTTTAGTTATTCCATTTCCCGAAGCAAGCATGCTGAGTTGAAACTTAAGCTCTTCAAATGACAGTATACGTTAAAATGTTTTCTTATTTTTCAAATATTTTCCATCACATTTTTTTAACTTTATGTTATGTTAAGAATAAATTAAAGATAGATATTTTGAATCATCTTATTGTTGTTAGTTATAGCGTCTTCTGTAGACTATACATTTATTTACTCATTTACTTTATACACATTTACTTAATTTCTTTTTAGGAAATTATAATCCCCAAGGAACGATGTAAAAGGCAAAAGTAAAAAAAAAGTTATCAAAGTAATTTTTTTAAATGTTAGTCAGCATTCTTTTCCTGATTTCTTTTAGTTGTTCTTGCTGGCAACATTACCGGAAGTTCTTGATGATGACGGAACTAATGGAGTCGAGCTTTTAATGGCGAATAAGGAAAAAAAGTATAAAGTGGCTGAACAAGAGAACACCAGACTGCTGAAATGGCAATTGCTATTTCCATTCCAACTAAAGCAATTTTCCGAAACGTTTCCTAGTTCGATTTGTTAGAGATAATTTTTCATCCTTAGTCTTATCTTTATCGTTGGGACATGAAAGAAAGAAGTTATGAAGTCAATTTTCGCTAGAGCCTGTAAAAAAGGCGTTAAGAACTTGTTAATGTATGCACGCAATTTAACATGTTTATAATAGTCTTTTTCTTTATTTCTAATTATTAGATTTTGGTAAAACTGTCTAATGTAAGATTTTGCTTGTTAATTAATCTAGGAAAAAAGACCTGATGTAAACACCAAAGAACTTCCTCAAATTGCCTATTAAATTATACCCATTTTTGTTGCACTTCATTTAAACTTATTTTTTCCAATTATTCCAACTTACTTAACCGATCTCTCAAGGCAAATTAAAAATGGCACAAAAATTGTAAATTCTAAGTTGAAATATACCGGTCAATTTTTATCGTACGGGAATCAAACTTCTGTAGTTTTATTTTTTCGGTATCAAAGTTTCGCAAATATAAGAAGCAGAAAGATTTTGTTGCTGGCTCAAAATTAATAGTTTTTAAATTTGAAATTGATAAAGCATGAATATTTTCATTATTTAAAACAGTTCTGCAACTAGAAGTATATGACTAGGACCACCGACTGCGAAAATAAAACCGCAGTAAGGACTTCTAAGCCAGATAAGTTTATAAGGCATTTCTCCGGCCTTTTAACATGCCTTCGTGGTATAGTGGTCAGCACGCTCGACGCGAGTTCGAGAGGTCCGTGGTTCAAGTCCTGGCGAGGGCATTGCTCATTTTTCATGACTCCTGCTTCCAAATAACCTAATGTCTCTACAAGTAATTTGAATATGTATGTATAAATTTATAGATATGAATACTTCTGCTGCTTGCCGATAACAATAAAAAGGGGGCGGTGCAAAACCCTATGTTATAACAATCCGATGTACAAAATTTCAACGTTCTACGGCTAATCTTCGTTGAGTTATGCCAGATAAGCCTATACATACGTACAGACGTCACAAAAACAACTGAGTCCCCTTTCCCTTTGAAAGTCGCTGCCTTTCTGCTATCCAAAATTAGCTGATGAATCATTCTACATTTTTTCAATTATAACAGTTCATCCGAAACTTTTAGTTAATTTTGTATAACACATATATATATATATAAATCAATTTAGAAACAAAGTTATATGTAAATTGTAAATATGTAAAGAATGTTCAGTGTTTATTGAAGTTTTTTTTTTTTTTTTTTTTTACAAATCTTATGAATTTTTGTCTTTACATTTTCACCAAAGATTTTTTTCCGTAAATAATTTTTGTTTTGATGAAAAAAACGAAATTGAATGTTTTATAGGAAAAACAATTAATTACGTAAGTGAAGTTAATGTGCATATTTGATAATGTATTTTCGTACTCGTTTATAATTTTGTATTTGACATATAATTCCTGAATATTGCACAAGCGGAGTGAAAATATTTAAGATTTTAGTACTTTTATCTTTTTCAGAATTAGATTAATCTAAGATCTCTTTCTTTCGTAACGACAGTTTTACACTTTGAATTTTACTTTTCACAGCATTATTAACGATTCAAATATTTGAGTATGAAGTACGTTGATGAAATTCTCAGTAATATAAGGTATTTTCTCCATAGTTTCCGCATGCCTTCGTGGTGTAATTAGAAAAATACTTGAGGCGTGTTCGTGAGGTACAGGGTTAGTACCTCACGAGTCCAGGGTTAGTCCCGACCAGGCCATTGCAGAGGTTTCACGTCTGCTGCTTCAAAAATACCTAATGGCTCTATAAGTGACGCCGGAACGAAAAGGAGGGATATGATATTTCTTCACAATCAGGATTTATTCCCCTGATCCCCAGTCGCCTTTTAAAAGGGGATGTGTATAAGGTATTTATTGCCTTCCTTCATAATGTAATTGGAGGCTTACGCGACTCATATTCGAGGGCACTGCACAATTTTCACTCTTCTGCTTTAAAAGGACTTAATTACTCTACAGTTCTCACAAAGGGGCGATTTTCATTCCCTCATCTGAAAGGATATAATTCCTAATTAATTATCTTTAAGATGCTGAGAACACTCTAAGATCCTATGTCATTTATTTTATGCTAAGCGAATCGTGTCTTAGCGTTGTTGAATCGATTTCAAACTTTGCCACCAAGCTAGAGTAGTAACATCAAGTCGGGCGTTGTCCTGAAGACATCCTCTAAATATTCACATGTCTTCTTTTCCATGATTGGCTATTTCAAATGATTTTAAAGGCTCTTCCAAACAATAACAACTCATTGCCTGCCTAGCTGTTGGTAGAGTTGGCATTTTAAACCACATTAGGTAATAATGCCAGGTCATACTTATTCGATAAATACCTTTCAGTGCCTCTTCCACTGAAGCACGTAAGCATGGCTAAATGCTTCATCATCATATACACACTGTAACATTTAAATTTTTCGTAATGCAAAATATTCCTCAAAAGGACGTAATATTTTGAACAGTTTAGAAGTGTAAATTATGTACACTCATTTGATGCAAACTTTTGCTTTTATAACTAACTTACTGAGTAGTCATAGCTTTAGACTGAATAACTAGCACAATCAATGAACTTTCATTTAAAATTTGAAGACACATTTTCCATTGATTCATTCACAGATGGCATTCTAAGTAAGACTAAATGTTGCAGCATAAAAGTTGTAACGGAACTGTTTAGTGCCAAAAGAAGTAGTTCTGCGCTTTTAAATGATGGACATATTTTCAAAATAAAAGCTACAGTTAATTGTAATATCATCTCTTCTTGTCTCTGTAGCAAAGGCAAATCGCCAGGTGTAAATTTATCATAGACGTAAATCTATCGACAATCCCGTGCATACTATTAGTCAAACCTTCTACAGTATTTTTGAAACAGGTGGTTTTCATAAATAACATCACATTCTTTTAGAGGTACAATAAATGTAAAAATACGCTATACTAGCTTTAATGTAATAGATTTTACTATAATAGCTTTAATAGCTCGCAGAGGATTGGTACTAACATTTAATACAACTTTCCTTATTTCATCAACGCTCCTAAAACCAGTTTTACAGAATCTCTATTTCTTAGAGAAGGATACCATAACTCATATACACTGTGGGTTACGTATCATTGCTATCACCATGCTATGTTTATATGAAAGTAAAACGTCCAAATTCGAAACTTAAATGCATATACATTGCGCGGGCTTATAATGGTAAATATTTAAATCATTAAATTAGAGGATGCACGAGATTAGAGGATTTAAGCATGAAGAGCGCTTTTCACCGCTCATTATGCTTAAATTCTCTTTTTTGAAAAATGACGTTTTCATTTATAAGTTTTAGAGGTAAAAAAGGTTTTATTATAGAATGATTTGATTTACTTAATTATGACAAAAAAAACACTAGGCTATCTGTCTGAGGGTAGGGAGGTCTTAGTGGAGGATTTTTTAAGGAAACCTGGCTTGTATATATGCTACAGTGGGAAAAATCCCGAAAATGCCTATGCAGCCATTCCATCCGCATTTAATCGAACCCGGTCGAAACTACATTGGTCATCAACTTTACCGCTCAGCCGCTGTTGGGACGTTATTATAGGATAACGCACTGTGGAAACGGTGTAGCACCAGGGTGCCTGGGTCAAGGACCCTACCCTTTCTAGGACAGATATATTATTTCGAATACTGTCATGAGTAACTAGTATAAATTTAGGATTTATTTTCTTTTTTATATAAATATATATAATTAAATCATGTTTTTAACATATTTTTAAAAATTTAAAAATAGAAATAAGATAAGAGATAAATTAAAAAATAAATTTCGAAAAAGACTAAAGTGTGCGTCAAGTTTCAATAGACTTGTAGTGCTATCTGGGAAGGCCGAGAAAGGAGGAATGAGCTGGCTATAGCTTGATGCAGAATAAACATTCGTATAAATAATAGACAAAACAGTGTGAGTCTCTTGGGGCACTAGTAATAATCAAATCTATAACACAGTATTAAGAGGTACATATCAGATTAAATAAGTTATACAATATGGGGACTAAGTATGGCCATAGGCCGTTTACAAGTATTTGGGTCATTAAAGTCGTAATCGTAAATCGTTATAACTGGGTTGTTGATATTAACAAGATTGGCATAAAAGTTCCGGGCGAGCCGGCAGTAAAAACACTTAAGTTGTTCTAAACCCAATTCTTCATGTAACTTTTGATTTCGAACGTACCAGGGCGAATTGGTTATCTGTCTTATTATAGGATGAGAAGATGGAAAACTCTTCTTCACGATTTTCAGTACCTTCTTTTATACTAGAAATAAAAAAAATTAATCAAGTCGAAAAGCAATGGCAACGCGTATATTAATTACTGTCATTTTTGCCAGGGAGCAAAGACACATTTGTGCTGTAGATTAAGCAAATTATTGATTTGCTGCTATATATTAAGCAAATCAATAATCAATTATTGATAAGCTGCGATAGATTAGGCAAATCAATCTAAGTTTAAATTCAATCGTGTAAATTAGCTTGATGAAAGGAATTTCAATTTAAACATCATATTTTTATTCTTTAAAATGCAATAAGTAGCATACGCTAGTTAAGCATAGGTTTATTACAACGACTGCATGGAATTTAATTACGGAAGCAGCAAAATGTGTTCAGCATTCTTTTTTCCGCCTTGCAAGCATTAGAAATTGTGAATACTGCTTACGTATCAGAGCACATATGCAGGTTGGCAGTTACACCTAAATAAAGGCAGCTTCACTATTAACACACCTGCGTGAGTATTTTCTATCTTCAAAAATCAACTCTAGAAGTGTAAAATACCATCTTTCTAGTGATAATTAATGAGTTTCCAGTATTTTCATTTCATTTCATTTGTGATATAATCTTTGTTTTTGCGTTTTGGGCTCTCTGATTGCAGTTTTTCCAATATTTATTTTTGCTACGCGAAATGTTTAGCTGATCTAAATCAAATAATGGCATAATCATGTCAAGTGTATAATTATTTAAAAACCTTTATTAATTACCATTTAAAGACAATAGCTGTAAGGAAAGCCATTCTACTTAAACACGAAATTAAAATCTCTCAAATTAAGGTTATAATCGCGTTTAATCGTTCGTCGAATAATTAGAAAGTAAAACAATTAAATAAAATGATCCAAAATGTTATCAACATAACATACCCGTTACGGATTTTCCCCCTCGCCTTGTAGTCTGATAACATAAACCGATCTTTCCTACTTTTAAAGTAATGGTATCTTGCTTTTAATGGAGAAGAGAAATAACGTATTTATAAAATAGCTGAAGAGTAGAATCCGCCCACAAGAAAAAACAGTACCCATTTCCATGCTGATAAGGCAATTTTCTAAAATATTTATCTTTATGTATGGTTAGAATAAATCTATCCTTCTTTTCCTTATCATCGTTTTGATTCAAAAGAAAGCAGTTATTATGAAGTCAGTTTTCAAAATAATGAAAAATAAATCGTCTGAATAAATTCCTATGATCAAAAGTTTAAAGAGAGATTTTGCGAATTTGCTCATAATATACTGCAATTAGGCAGTGAATGTATTACGCAATTTAAACGTAATCAAGATTCGTTAAATATCCAATTAACTAGAAGAATCAACATAATAAGTAAATCATATTTTGAATGCATATAAAAGATTAATGATTTTCCTCTTCAGTTAAAATATTCTTTAATTACGTTTTTATTTTTTTTTACTTCAGTTTTGTTGCTATGGATGCCAAAGTCAAGATAAAGAACCGAATTAAGGAAGGAAATTAAATAAATATTTCTTTTTTTTTAAAGAAAAATATTGCTTAGAATTTCATGTTGTTGATCATTAAAATTCCTACATTATGAAGCCACCCTAAATTGCTGCACTATGATCATTAAAATTGCTACATTGTATTAGATGATCATTCAGATTGCCACAATATAATTGAATACTACTGTGTTTACGGATTATTGTACCATTCAGTTGCTGCCCGCATTTGTCTAAATTGAACGATGAACCTGTCGACGAACCTAGAAGGACCCCACACAGCGACGTGTGTATCTCAGTGATACCTATTATTAAATGAGATACATTTCGATGATGTCATTGATCACGTGACTTATGTATACCTTTTATAAACAAACAATGCAGATAACATCAGAGATATATGTACAGACTTATGTACAGATAATGCAAACAAGCAAGGTTATTCTTCCTCTTCTTCTCTTGCGGAATGTATCTCCTTCCAGAGACGATAGATAATGTTGTTAGGGATTGTCAGCAAACGGAATATATTGTGTACCTCTACTTCGGCGATTAAATCTGCAACCTCATAAATTGTTAACAAGGTGATGATTGATTTCTTTCATTTCTCTCAAACCTACTACATAGAAATCAACGTCTACAGTGGTGCATTCAACAATTCACATGAATACATCAGTGGCATGACGTCTACTGCTTATAGCATCATGATGGGCGTATCAATGTGTGGAGCACAGAGGAGAACTAAAGTAACTTGCCCAGCATCTATTTTGACGATAAGGGTTACTATTGAGGACACACTGCTTTCATCTCTAGTCTGTATCCGGCATTTTGATCAGGAGCTGTAACATTGTTAGGATTTAACACCACTGCCTGCAACATGGCTGTATATACGGTCGTCCCGTCTTTGAACAATGCGGAACCGCATATTGCTTATGCATCTTGCCAATTTATAGGGAGTTCCATTTCTGCTACACTTCAAGATCTAAAATTTTAATGGCATTCAAATACAAGCAGAAAAGTTAATTGAGCTTTAACTGACAAGTCCTTATTAATGAGGTACACAGCATTAATTAAAATCGTTGTTCAATATTTATGTTCATTCAAATACGATATGCCTATATAATTTACTTGTGCATATTATGCGAGGGGCCATGGCTGCGTCAGATGGCGTCATACTTGAAATAGGCGTTAATGTTTCCGTGTTTAATATGTTTTCTTCCAGCCACTTTAAAGCGGTTTTATATAATTATGTAAATCAAATAATGGCAAAAGAGAGCTAAAAACTAAACCATTGTACTTCCATGCATAAAGGGATCATGGACAATTGGAGATGGAAAAACTCAAAATAGCTTCATATTTTTATAACAATTGTTACAGCCAATTAACATTATCCTCGATTAATTTGGTTTTCCTGTGTTACTAAATTACTTTTAAATTTTTTATAAGAAAGTTAGAAAGTATTTATTATTAATTGTTCTATGTACTGTAAGAACAGATTATCAAGAGATTATTTTACTCGATGGGATGCTTTCCATGTGAGCAACTTGCCTCAAAGTTACACATTTAGTGAAGTTGGAAGAGTTTCTGTCTGTATACGTTTTGACTGGAAGAGAGTGTTACTTAGAATTTCAATTATATAAGAAGCTTATCGTTTCCTGTGAAATATAGAAATTTCTACCCAAATTGTCTAGAATCTTAAAAAAGTTTTCGAGTTGAAACAAATCATAAACATGCAAACACTGAATGCAGATAAACTAATATGAACATCCAAATTATGTGGATTTAAGCCAGCGGTCGCCCATCGGTGGTCCACGAAAACGTTTTAATGGTCCGCAGAACAATTAGTACATTATTTATATTTTTATAAAGATTCAGTTTAAAAAAATGACAAGTAACAAAACCTATTATGGAATATGGACTATACTTTCCTTTAATTTTAGCTACTACTTTTAGCGAAATTCCTTCTGAGTTTAGCTACTTTTGCAGGTGTATCTAGCGACATTTGAAAGTGAGAGTTGGCAACCATGGATATGCTGCTGTTATCAATAATAGCAAGAACTGGTGTTCTCTTTTCTTGTATTAAAAAATATGCTATTATTGTCGTTAATAGCACAGTTTTTCTCCCTGCCAATAGGCAACTTGATGGGTTTTTATGAGAAACATCTGCATTCTTGTTTTTAATTGAATCACTGGAAGGTTCCATTTTTGTTTTGTCTAACTGTTGATCGGTGGCGCCATTGCTGAGTAAGCGATGGTTATTATGTTTGCAATGATTAAAAAATGGTGGCATAATACTTTCAGTTTATTGATATTGCTTTGCGTTGGTCGGTTTGTTCTTGCTTTTGGTGAAGTTCCTTTTCAGTGATATGGAAATGTAAAGCTTTCTGTACAAGAAGGTAAGATTTTTGTACATTTCATATAATTTTTTAGTGTGAACAAAATATGTGTATCAGTGAGATGATAATAACGACTTAATTGTTTCTCATAATCAGGGGCATTGCCTGAATTTCCATAAACGCATGCTGCTGAACACCAAAGGTTTCGTAAATTATATTAACAAATGAAAATTAGAATTACATGTACTGGAAAGTTGAATATTGTTTTTGCGTATTAATATGTTGTTTTCAAGTTTTGATTTAATGGTTTTTTTAATTCATATTAGTGGTTCGCCGAATATAAAATTATATATTTAGTGGTCCGTGACGCTGGTCTAAACATATACTTAAACAAAGCATTAGTTTGTAATTAAAATGAGTACTGTTTTAATGAAAATTTAGCACGTCAAAATAAAGAATACTAAAATGAATTAAATTGAAAGGATAACAAACAGATTAAAAAAATCTCACTTTTAAGCATGCAGACAAGAATGACATCTTTAATATACGAGTAGAAAATAATTACTCCGAAATGCTGAAACCATTAACATTTTCGAAATGAGAAGATGCTTGCTTAATTATTTATCATAAAATTAAGAAAATATAAAAGCTAAACACCGTATGTGAGGGAAATATTTAAATTCATACTTCTTGTCTAGCTACTGCAAAAGATCAATCCGTTCAGCTAAAATTGAGATAAATGTATAGTTTACTTAAAAACAACATCATGATGAAATTAAGCATCTTCCACCATTTCTAAATAAATTCAGATCTTTTAAAAGATTCCTTTGAACAGTGCGATTAATAACGTTGAAAGCTGACCTCAAACTGAATCAAAGATAATTAAGATGGCAGACAGAAATATTGAGCTGTCTGTGAAAATGCTTAGGAAGTAAATTAATATACAAAGGGTGCATGCTTAAAACCAAATGTTTTTATGCATGTTTTAATGGTATTACGGTAATTACGTGCATTTTTAAATTACATTAATTACAATTTTATTTTATTAACAATTAATTACAATATACATGCAAGAAGGAAAAAAAAGAGCGAAGTCATTTCACCCAAATATATTTAGTGTTAAACGTAAGCTTTTCTGTTTGGGTTATACTATATTGCAATAAAATTTAATAAAATTAGATTTAAGTATTTCGAATGTAATATTATGAAGGAATGTTCCATTGATCTAATTTAAGCAAAATATTAACAAGCCTTATTAACGGTGTGCTGTTAAAGATTATTAAGTTCATAAAATTAACAAAGCAACGATCTTGTGTTTGAAGTAGATTTAGTTAAGAACTCGATTTTCGTGAGAGACAGGTAGAAGTCTCTCATCATTAGAAACAAAGAAATCTGCAATACTTTGTTGTTGCTTTGTTAACTTTGTGTTTCACCTTGGAGCTTTTCTCTTCTATTTCGATTATTGAATTGTTTCAGAAGTTATTTGTCCACCGGTTAGTTATTTGTTATCCGAGACTCTTATTAGTTATTTGTTATCCGAGACTCTCATTTGGAAATAGTGTATAATAACCTGCATCCAGCCACTAACCATGCGTGTGATTATCAGTTCTGATATCCGTGAGGATCGCAAATTAGCTTCACATTTTCTAAATCATATTATTTCGCGATATCAATATTTTTGATTTCAGAACTTATACCAGAGCTATGGTGCCGATTGTTCAACCCAGCATATACCTGTTGATCTGGTACTATTCACCGACAAAGTTTCAAATTCCTAGGTCTGGGGGACCTCGAGAATTTTCAGACAGACATTGGGTATCAAAACTGATAACCTCCAAATATAATCGAAGGAAGAATCTGTCTGTGTGTGGGTGCGTCTTTCATTGGTGCTGCGCGTAAGCTAATAGACGTGGGCTACAAAAATTGGTACATAGTGCATCTAGACAAGAGCCAGTGCACCTCGAAGCGATTTTTCAAAATTCGAATGAGATTTTGGTGCCTTGTTGCTGATATCAGCACTGTTGCCACTCGGAAAATGAGAGCGATAATTCTGTGCAGTTTGTAAATTTAATGGTTCTCTTGGATAATGAACGTAGGTCGAGAGAAGGCTTCTTAGCATGCCTTTGTGGTGTAGTGGTCAGCACGCTTGGTGCGTATTCGAGTCCCGGCGAGGGCATTGCTCATTTTTCATCTCACCTGTTTCCAAATACCTAATGCCTCTACAGGAAGTTGGCTAATTTATTTAATAGGATAATTAACATTTGTATAAGGGATATTGCTTATTTCATTGTATGTTTTTTCATATGTAATACATTTTTATTGATATTTTTGTAAAGTTGTTCTTCAGAGTAAAATTCCATGCAGTTTTTGAATTCAATGTTTGGTGTTCGCTTTAGGTACTTTTTCAGTACATTTAAAAGCCAGATCAAGACTGTATAACTAGCCACGTAGCGGCTAGTTATACATAAAAGCAAACTTTAACATTATTTGTGCACTGATTTTCTGTAATAAATTAAGTTATTATACACTGTTCTCATTCATTTCAATATTTGACAACAGTGCTGTAATTTGGAGGAAGAAATATACTTTGGAAATGTTGGGATGGTTTCGTCACATATCGAAATTAGACTTCGCTGAACTCTGCATAATTGTAGGAAATTTATAATTTTTTCCACCATCGATGTGTCTACATTGATAGTCCAGTGTTTACAATAAAACATATTTACATGCAGTTGCGAAATTCATTAAAGTATCATAATTCTATTATCAATTTTTCTTCCTTTTGAGAAAAATCATGCTTGCACCAATTCCAAAATTTTAATGTCACTTTACATAAAGGTTATCAGTCATAATCTTAAAAAATAATAGCAATTTTAACAAAAACCGTTATTTTTAAAAACATTAGCATATATGTATATATATGTTATATATATGCTATATATGTGTGTGTGTTACCATGAAAGACTGAAATTGGAGAATGTCGACATTCTCCGGTGAATATCAATTCATAAGTTCGTCGGCGAAAGACCGAATATTTGGTTATATTTTTATACATTCTGACCATAGTCTGTGTATGTCGATAAGCACAGATATGCTGTGGTTGAGGCCGAAACGAGAAGTAAGCCGATAAGGCAGTCAGAGAGATGTTGCAAAAACAAAGGTCTCTTGTGCAATTCAATGTGTTATAAAAGTTCAAGTTGTTGCAAATAAGAAAGTATAACGTCAGTCGCATGATTAAGTAAGTTTATTATTGGTGTTATTTTATTTCTCATTTAGAATGTACTGTTCGTTTAAAGTTCAACACTTTATTTACCTGGGCTGTTACTTAAGCTTTCTCCTATTTTATGACATGTAATGCATTTTAATAATAAAGCATGATTTTAAAGCACAACAAAATCTTTTTTTATTCAACAATCACTACCAGTGCATGGTGAATGTCGACATTTGCCGGTGTAAGTGAGAAGTAAGGATATTTAGCAAATATTTCGGACATACACCAATGTTAATATTCACCAGAGAATGCCGACATTCTCTAGATTTCGGTCTTTCACAGTAACATATTTAAGGAATTTGTCTGTGTCTATTCAATGGATATCGAAGAATTAAATCACAAATTTATAAATTTTGGCAAAACATTGTCATATTTGTTTTCGAATACGTTGTCATATATTTAAAAAATCGAATTCTTTATCCTTGAAATTCATTTATACGTGTGTGTATTAATGAATTTCTGTAACGACCCACTAATGAGCAAAAATTGCTTTATGCTTTACTGCAGATATTCTACTTATGCAGAGAAACAGGTTTTACAGGTAAATACATTTTCGAATGCGAGTAACAAAACTTTCATTACAGGGAAACGGAAAGTTATCTGGGAAGTCATTGTTAATTGTCTTCTTAAATAAATCAAATATTATAAGTAATGTGATTCCATATACTAAAGATTATTCTATTAATATTTGCATTAAACGCCATTAAATAATGTTCTTTTAAATCTTTACGCCTTTATAACTAATATTAATAGTAAGCAATAGCAAATAATAGTAAATAGCAAGTAAACGTAATTCGGTCATGAAGGAATGCACAACATTTTTAAGCAAAACCGACATAAAGAATGATATCATCGAAACAAATAACAAATTTCTATACAGTCAAGAAAATTATTTTGACTATTCACATACTTTTTTTCTGATAAAATACTACTACCTGATCTTGGTTTATTTTCTAGGTAATCATTTATTTTCGCACGTTTCGTAAAGCTAAATCACTTATTTCACATTTGATAAAGGGACACTTTTCGTATGAGTATGTTAAGTCCATTTAATGCAATTATTGTTCATGTTACGAGTTTCCTTTGAAGAATACGTTAGAGCGAAAAGTGCTGAAAAAGATGGGGAAATTACTTTTAATACGTGGAATATGTTTTTCCGAAAACTTATTTTCAACATAATATAATTTCGGCTATATAAGACGAATCTTCAGTTCTGATTTTTATTGACAATCATGAAACATTATTCATAATATAATATGTACTGCTTTAGCTGTACACTTTTGGAGACACAGAAACTGAGACGGGAAACAATATAAATAATATGTGAATGAATAATTAATTTAATTAATAAGGATATGAGCCACCTAAGTTCTAGTTTCTATTAGTTAGGTGCTAGTTTCTATCATAAAATTACCTAAACGGCGATGAAATACCACAATGCATTAGAGCCATGAATTGGGAATAAATACGTACCACTGAAGGCATAATTAATTATATATTATGCTAATAAATAAATTCCAAAATAAATGAATTGGGGATGTAGTAGCAGAACCATCCAGATAATCTGTATCATTACAATAAAAAAGGGTAAAGGTATTTCATTATTACATTCTAATTCAAACTTATTATCAAGAAATTAATGTGATATATATAAATATTTAGAAATTACGAAATAAGATTATGTATACTCTTAAAGTGGCGCAGTGTGCGGCGGAATTAATTGAATAATCAACCGAGAAATTTCAATTAAGATGATATATGTTAATTAAATCTCTCAGTGCGCTACTCCTTGAAAACGAGCAAGGAACTTTCAACAATTATATATTATATCAATTAATTATATTTTATTAATTTTATTTGATTGTTTTTTCTTTCAGTTTTGATTTGCTTTAGTTTTAATCTTAATTTGCGTTATTTCTTACTGAAAGTAGTCTCTTTCATGATTTAATTTGTATTTCATTATTGTCTCTTAATTATAAATATATATATAGTTTTAGAATTTGATTACTATCTCCTAGATTTGAATTACAATACACTGGAATTACAATACATTGTAACTAAAGTAAAGTAAATTAAATTAATATGCAACTAAACTAATTTATATGTATTAGAAATAAATGCCAAATTAGGCTAAAGCATAGAAACGATTAAAATGTTATTAAAGTTTACCTGAACGTATGTAGAGTAAATTATAAAATTTTGGAAATGAAACAAATGTTTAAAATTTTTATGCGATGGAAACAGAATATAAAAATTAAAATTAAATTATTGTTTATTTCACAAAGGTGAATTTGTACAGCCTCGTTCTTTTTGGGAGCGTAAAATATTGACTGTACTGGAGACAAAATAGCGAATTCTAGCTATGTTTTGAAAAACAGATGACTGCCAACGAAGGTTATAACTTTAGAAACAAACTGGGACAGTTCTTTATCTTCCGTTCTACTGGGCCGATTGGCGAAATTCAGCTTGCGTTTTTCATGTCTCGAAAGCGCGACTTAGGATATGTATTAGATTTATATATAGCATAGTTTCAATATAGGTATTTTGACACAAAATCGAACGTTTTCTTAAATAACTACCAATTTTATTCTATATTTCGATTCTACGACTTAATTTACGCCAAACTACCAAGTTTTGTAAAAATCGCAAGAGTAGGTTTTAAAAAATTAGCTTTCAAAATTTTAGCTCCTCAATGTTAATTGAGTTTGATATATATTTATTAATCTTTCTTTTTTATTAAGCTTATTTGATATTTCCTTTCACATTCCCAAATTTAGGGTCATTCCAAATAAAATTCAACCAATTTTTATGATTCATTTTTAAAATTTGTATTTTTAAATAATTTTTATAAATTTTTCAAAAAAAAAAAAAGTGTGAAATATAATCTATAAAAATTTCACCATCATCTTAAAGTAGATGTATTTCTAAACATACCTGCAAAAAATGAGTTTTTTTATTCGAAAGCTTCGAAGATATACGTAAATTTAGATATTGAGACGTTTTGAAATTTGCCATATTTGTTGAAAGCGATAAAACATCAAATGTGGTTTAGACACTTTGCTAAATTTATTTGGAAGTAGAAACGATGTGGCTTTCTTTCCGCTCATGCACAATGTAAAAAGCTAGGAACGAGATGTCTTTTTTTCCCTCTCTGGCATAATGGAAGGAAAAGTAAAATGGGTTGCCACATATTAAAAAGTTCGCCAAGTACATTATTCTTGGAGCAAACTGAAAAAATTTCCCCAAGATAAAGTTTTGAATTTCTCCGTTAATTACGCACCAAATTTGACAAAATTACAAATTTAGACATGAATCGTAGTATCGAAATATGGAAAAACATTGGTATGTCATTTCAGAAAAAGTACGATTTTGTGTCAAAATACCTATGTTAGAACAACGCTATATATAAATCTAATATATATCCTAAGTCGTGCTTTCGAGACATGAAAAACGCAATTTGAATTTTGTCAATCGGTCTTGTAGAACGGGAGATATAGAACAACTGTCTCAATTTGTTTTCGCGGTATACAATCAGAATGAATTAAATTTTAACTCATCACTGACTCCTACTTCAATTCAAATTCTCTTTATCAGCTGCACACAGCAAAGCCTAGTCTAGATCATCAATATAAATCAAAGTAGGTGTCCAGAACAAAATATTCATCAACAAACCTAGTTGCAAATATGCAGCATAAACTCGCAACTAACGCTTCTACTGCGAACACTTACATTCTGCTACTTAAATGCTCTTTACGAATTCCTTCATATTTGCATATGCGTCACTTAAATTTGCATTCTGGTAGGAAATTGGAATCAGAAGGCAAGATTTTTTAACATAAAATATAATTGTTTAGTTCAAAATAAGGTCTTTTCAAGCTCACTTTTTAAGGGTACACAATTGTGCATCTGCTAAAGGAGAATTATTTCCCTTTTAAACTCAATTCTCCTTCGGCAGGTAAACAGTAATTTAAATTTGATTTTTATATTCTGTTTCTAATGTATATATTTTTTAGCATTTGTTTCATTTGCGTAATTTTATGATGTATCATATATATGTGCAGGTGAATTTAATCAAATTTTTAATGGTTTGCATTCTTTAGTCTAATTTGGCATTTAATTTTCACATGTCAAAATTAGTTAAGTTACAAAATAATTTAATTTAATTTATTTAAATTTCAGTATATTGAAATATTATTTAAATTCCAAAATTAAATATATGTGCATAATCTTATCCCTCCGTATATATACGGCCTAGAATATTTTTGTGATATCTGCAAGAACGTATATATACGTGCATATTAAAATATGTCAAAGAAATTAAGGAAATATATCAAAAGAAAAAAAATCCAGGTATGAAATACCAGGAGAGCTTTTACATTAAAATCAAAAATATAAATTGTTCTCATAGTTTTTGGAAATTTGTACTTTCTTAGCGAAACCCCTGGGCGCTCACAGCAACAGTTCTAGGTTCTTAAAGTCCCTGAACCATTAGTTTTTAATTTAGTCTTTGACATATATATATATATATATAAACGTGTGCTTGTTTAAGCAGTAATTAAATAACCTTTAACTGTGAGTTTTTCAAAATAGAATAGGCTGATAAGCATCAAAAGCCGACTGAAGATATTTATCTGATAATGACCATTTCTCTAAGACGACTACCTATCAATCTGAGGAATATTTCTATGAACATAACTGAAAAATAATATTCAACGGAACTTGTGTTAAGATTATGATCTCTAACTATTTCTACGGAAGAGCAAGATTAGTTATAATTAAATGCCCAATTTTCCATAAATGATCTAAGGCAATGTTTAATAGTAAAAAGTCTAAAGCAATGTTTCTCAACCGCAGGTCCCCGCAAAAAAATATTTGCCGGTCCGCGAACTATCCAGCTATCTGTCTAAAACCCAAAGTGTCTTCGGCCGACAACCGATATTACAACAGCACCTACATTACAATAACAATAGTTTAATAGTTTAGAAAATAATATGATCAATGATGAAGAATATAACAAACTGGCAACTATGTACCTAATCGCCTTTCATAAATTGCCTTGCTGCACACTTAGTACACCAGTTAGTGTGCCCCTGTCTGCCTGAGCGCTGAATATCTATCGTAGTGTTTAAGGCGTCTTTAAGTTAGGTTTCGCTTTTTATCTTCCTTAGATTCTTCTGCACGCTTGTACAACTGAAAACTATAACATCAGCGTAAGTTTTTAATAACCACTGAATTTAATACTGTGCTATAACTACTATTTCTTTAACTTTAGGTAGATTAAGAATCACTAACCAGGATGAGTAAGAAGGAAAGAAAAGGCACATTAGTAAAGGCACAAATGGTTAATATTACAATTAACTTATGTAGTAATTCTTGAATACCCTATAAAGGTTTTGGGTAGAGGAAGGGGGGAAAAACCACCGGTCCCCGAAATTGTTTCCCAAGTTTTACCGGTCGGCAGATCAAAAAAGGTTGAGAATCAATGATCTAAGGTACAATGCGTATGTAATAAAATAGCATAAGTAAAAGGAAAGTATCATAATTCGCTCATGTTATGTAAATTTGAGTGTATATTTCTCTGTAATTCGAGCTTCTATTTAATCATAACGTGTTTACTGGACTGAATATCATACGCATCTTCCTATCTTCATTATTTTTAGTAAAATCTTTGTCACATTATTATCATAAAATAATAATCCATTTTGTACATTACTTTCGTACACGGTTAGAAGTTTTCTAAGGTATTTTCTCCCTCCTTCACGCATTCCTATTCGAGACGTCCAGGTACGATTCCCGACGAGCGCACTGCACATTTTTTTCATCTCCTGCCTCAAAATAATCTAATGACTTTACAGTGGCGCCCGAGCTAAAAAGGTGGTGGATGATGATTCTTCACCACCATGATTTGGCGATTGAGTCCCCTTGTCATCAGTCTCCCTTTAAAAAGGGGAGTATATAATTTTCTGTTTCCTTCCAGCATGCCTTCGTGGTGTAACGGTTAGCACAGTCAGCGCGTATTCGAGAGATCCAGGTTCGAGTCCCAGCGAGAACATTGCTCGTTTTTTGTGTATCCCTGCTACAAAATAAACCTAATGACTCTACAGGATTTCGCGCGTCCTTAAGACTCATATACTAATACCGCACAAGTCCTACTCATACCAAGTCAATGTAAACCTTAATTACTCCTATGCTATATCTATATATACTATACATATATATATTACATTTTTTTGCAGGATAGTTGAGCGCAACCTGCTCTGGTCAGAAGGGCTTTATCAGGTATCATAATAAAAACAGAAAGGGGATGTTTTTGACACCACTGCGACAAATATGTACCTTGGCCCTAGAAAACAAGATGTTTCTTATCACTTTCGTGAATTTTTTGTTAATAAATATGTCTGCCCGCTTTACACTATGAAGTTAAATTACATATTTTATTTTAAAAATTATTTAATACAAAACAAGTGGAATTTAATCGTTATTTTTGTTAGAATTATTAAGAAAGTTAATACTTTCCTCTGAGTTACCATTACCAAAACATTTGATATTTTTATTTGATTTTGTAAAACTACTGAGTGAATAATACTTCAAAATTAAAGAAAAAAAAAAGCTGTTACAAAATCGAGAACTAAGCTTTAGCATGTTTTGAATATTTAAGTATTTAAAAATCTGAAACTATTGAAAATTGTAAGACTGGGTAAGTATTCCGTTTTATTTTTCGAATACTTATCTGTTCTGAGCAAATTTTATAACTTTGTTTCAAAGCCATTTCGTTCAATGTTTAGTTAACATTTATTTTTTGTCTTTCCAGAATTTGATCTTTAGCTGTATAAAATCAGTAAAATATCCCATTTAGTTGAAAACTGGAAAGAAGAGAGAAATAAAAATATCTTTTTTATTATAATGTTTTAATGCATTTCTTTTTTAGTTGTACGTAGAAGTTAAAAATTTTGCTTTGGCAGTAGCCTGCTCACATGGCGGGTTGGCCAGCTAGTTACTTAATAAAATGTGTAATACAAAATATTTTTCATTATATTACATGCAAAGTCTGCTTTCCATGTTTTAAAATATTGCGTGCTTAGAGCGCTTCAGAAATGCAAGTACAGGGTCATTTTTATTTAGAATGTTAGTTAAATTTGATACATTATTTTCTTTTTAAGATTGTAACCAATTCGGATTTCTGCTTATATAAGGATTGGGGTATTAACAAACAATGTATCACACATCTACAGCAGTATTTTGCAATAATTAAATTCCAAGTATCTTAAATAAAGCGAATTCATTATGAAAGTAACTAATAATTAAAACTAATACAGAGGCTGTTCACACATTTTTTAGACAATGTATATTGTATTCACAAAACTAAATTACATAAAATTCTCGTGTTTTAAATGTTCTATTTGATATCCCTTATTCTGAACTATCTTTAGACACAGCAATTTCCAGGATAATAATGCCTTTTGAAGTGGAAAAAGAGGTATTCTATCCCACTCCTCCCGAACAGCTTTCCAGAGTCCTGTTAGAGTTTTGGGAGAACGTTTGGATAATGCAGTTTTTAAAAGTCCGAAAGCACCAAAACCCATAGGTGACACATCGGGAGATTTAGTAGGGATATCAGTGAAGCCTTGAAACCAGTTTTTTGTTCTATTTCTTTTAGGAAATTTACAGTGGATTTTGATGTGCGACTGCTAGCTTTGTCCTGACGGAGTCTCACAGATGGATGGCACTGGGGGTAAAGCGATGGTATTTCATTCAGAAAAATTGGTGATAAAATATGTTTCCTAATAGTATTTGGAGTTAATCTTGACATTTTTTTGCACTCTCTTTATTTTTAACTTGCCATTATAAGAAAAACCAGCAACAATCATGAATCCCTTAGAAAAACTTTCTTTCGATTCTTTGAACCATGTACTTAAATTTTTTTCTCCCCTTTTATGATAATAAATGGCTCTTTTTTTTATTACAGTCATTTAAATACACCCATGCTTCATCTATTGTGACAATTGTTTTCCATTTTCCTTTGGATAAGTGTTTCTCATATAGAATTCTGCAGCGTGTCCTGCGACGAGCGATATGCTTTGGAAGAAGACGATGCAAATTGCGTTTTTTCGCTTTCTTAAGATTTAAATCAACGTTTATCATTTTTTTTACAGTGGACAACGAGCCTTTTAATGATTTTGGAACTGTCCTTTGACTAGGGGAATTTTCGTTTAACATTAAACAACGTACCTTTGTAATAGTCGAAGCTGTACGTTTTTCCTTAAATACTTGTTTGGAATTTTTGTCCCACTTGAGGCTCTAATTTGACATTTGCTTCCTTTCTTGTTGATGATGTTACCTATCGAAGCTTTGGATATCACAAAACCATGACTCTCACATCGTTTTTGGATAACGGAGTATGCATATTTCTCTTCGGAAAGAGCATAAATGTAGCCTTTGAACCAGTGCTTTGTTAAATTCGCCATTTTGAATAAAAACAAAACTTTCAAGCCACAGACGATAATTTTGACTTTTGAAAACATAGTACAATTACAATTACTTCTTTTGCAGCAAACGATTTTTTATTACCGCTTACCGAATTCGTCCAAAAATGTGCGAACAGCCTCTCTAGTCATTTCTCTAAGACAATCACTCCACAGAAAAGCGACATCGTCTGATAATTTGGGATGATGGTTTTGGAGAGACATTACTATGCATGATAACTGCGTATAAAGAAATCAATTACTTAAGGCTTTGACAATAAAAGTAATCGTCTTAAATTAGATACTACCACAAAGTTTCATAATGATTAATGATATGTTTTTTGGCATATTATCTGTCTAATAATTCATAAGATTATCACTCAGATACCGAAATGATATCTAAGATTAAACTATGACTTGATTGTTCCTGAACCATTTTCATTTAATCAAATATGAAATCCAGCAAGTGATTATTTGTAGATTAATGCACGTAGTGAATGGCATTGGCAGATGTGAGAACGTTTGATTGATGAAACACTGGACAGAAGAAAATTTTATAACTATCCTAGTTTCTAAAAGATTCAAAAATCTTACTTGAAGATTTATGACGGAACTCCGTGACCCGATAAATTAAAGAACAGCTGCGGGTGCCGTGATTTTTTGCACATTTTGCTGACACTGACTTTGTCATAGTCAATTCTGATTTAACTCAGAGAATGCAAATATACTCTTCTTTGTAACTGACAAGGGATAAGAGATAAAAGAATCGCTTTAAACATTTATCATAACATTAGACGATAATTTCTTAATGGTAAAATTACACTGCATAAAAGCATACATTTTCTGACACAAACGTTCTAGAAACTATTCTGTTTAATCTTTTGGAAGTTTATGACTGAAAATTAAGATGAACACTAAGGAATTTAAATTATAATTCACTTGAAAAAATTAAATTTTAGTTCTTCTGTTTTAAACTGTGACGTATTGTTGCGTACATTCGGATTCGTAATAGATTGAATGCACAAGTTTGATGAAAGGTTCATAAAATTTATTTTTATCCCAAGAAATAAAACAAAATTTTGAAATTTTTCCTCAAAGATATTTGTGCAATGGCGCAGTATCGCACAATATCACATAGTAGTTATATTTTAAAGAACTAAAAAATCTGATGTGTACACCACAAAACTTCCTTGTACGGAATTAAATTATACGCATTTTTTCTTGTATTTCCTTTACACTTATTGGATTGAATTAAATCTACTTCGCCGACAGCGCAAAAACCACAATAGAATAAAATGATTCTTTAACATCCACTCTATTTGTTTACCATAGCGACACTCTGGCACTAGATTCACTTAACAGTATTATATTTCCTTCATATTATGATTCAGAATGCGCGAAATTTATATCATTTAAAAAATTATCTAATCGTTGCCACGTGTTCTCTTCAAATACTATAATAAAGCTAGAATGATGTATAAAGGAATTAAGCTAACAAAACAAAAAAGAAAGAGTTTTTCACACACGATTGAGTATTTCTCATTCAATTAATTCAGTTCTCACTTCGCGAGAAGGCAAAAATATATAAAAACTCAAAATATCTGTATTAAAAATTACTATGTAAATCTCTAACACTTATTTCCTCGAAAAAATTTCAGAAACGATTAAGCATGATTTAATTCGCAATAATAAATGAAGATGTTATCTTTGTTGTTGCGAAGCTAAGTTTTTCTAGATTGGAAACTAATCCACTGTAAATCTGCTGTTTTAAATGTAAACAAGCAATGGCCGCCATCAAAAAAAATATTAGGGTTAGAGACACGTAAACACCTTTAAAATTGTTGATAATTCTAAACATTTTGCATACAGATTTACTAAAGGCATAAAAACCTTAACTGGAAGATAAGAAAAACATAATTCAATCATTTGTAAAGCAAAAAATGTACAATTTACAAACATATAAGAGTAAAGAAACTGAGATCACTGAGCCGGGTAACAGACTGGATATATATATAAATATATTTATATACGTTTGGTGCGACCGATTGCAACCAAAATACGAGGTGCACATCTACATGTTATAGCAATCCTATATACAAAATTTCAACGTTCTGAGGCTACTCGTTTTTGAGTTATGCGAGATACGTACGTAAGTACATACCTTCATACAGACACCACGAAAAATTCTCTTCAGAATTCATTTTAAAGCAGTTTTATAATTTTTTTGGAGGAAAAGAGTATTTTATTCTGTCCTTACGTACAGATATCAAGCAAAAACATCGTTAAATTGCATTCGATAGCTGTCAAAATGGATATTTTCGGTGAAATATGCTGCCTGAAACTTTTCGCGATTACAATACTTCCTTTTTACTTCGTACAAGGAAGTAAAATCGTTAAATAGAACTCAATCCAAAACACAGAGAAAGTTAATCCGATCTCACCGCGAATTCACTAAAATCAGCAACAATAAATAAGTAAACAACTGAACTGAGATATTTTAATCCGGCTTTTGTAAGCTTTTTAATCATGCACGAGAACATTCTGGTATTTCTAGAGATTTATGGAGAGCAAAAGAGTACAATTACGAGATATCTATTTAGTAAATGTTAAATGCGAGTGCTCCTGTATTTTTACTTTTTCGCCGTAGCTTTCTCTTAAAACTCGCCAGACGCTGCATTGCACGGGAAATAAAATAATTTCAATTACAATTCTACCCAAAATAGCTAAATAAATACATAAACCGTAACAGTTATAATACCGGTACGTCTATTAAAGGATATATCTTTAAGGCATTTCCTTCACATAATTAGTATACAGAGGTAATTAATAAAGCGCACACAGTCAAGAATTACCTGGCTGCAAGAATACAGACATAATGCGTGAAAAGGCAATGAAAAAATATTCCAGCTGCTACAATGCTCTATTTTCTAAAATCTACACAAATAGGAGTAGAAGATTTTCTTTAGTAACTCCAGCAAGATATAAAATAGATTTTTGTTGAAATGTATTTTGTATTTGATAATATTAGTTGTTTTTAGTACAAGAAGTGCATCCAAATTTCTACTATAGTGCTGGAACGATATCATTTAAAATTATGAAATTTAATAATTTATAAGTAAAAGTTCTTAAATTTCAGCCTTGAAATAATTTAATACTAAATGAAAACTGTTTTTAAAAATGAAAGTTAAATAGCCTTATCCCGCAACTTAAAAAAATCCCCAATTTTTTATTACACATCAGCTATTTTTAAAGTCACTACCCACGTTTAAATTAGTTACATTTTAGGAAATTTCTAAACACGTTTCTGACTAGAAATTGGTTTCAAAACGCATTTCTAACTAACCTAATAGACAGGGATACTATAAAGGATTCATTCATTTTCAAAGCACTTTATATTCAAAAATACTACATGCAGAAATATGAGTGATATATAAAAATAGCCACAAACTCACTACGTTTTCTGCACACCCACCAAATGCTCTATGTGCGCCTCCTAGGCCACACGTCCAGGAGGTAGGTGAAGTCATTCCACTTATTTTGTAGTGCCATCATGACAACGGTCAACACTGCAGCACTGATCCGTTCACTAAGTTCTAATGTTTTGGGTAGAGGTGAATTCGAAAGAAAACAGCAAGGTTGTCTTCAACAACACGCCCAATCCAGCGATGGGGAAGTTCATCGTTCATGTGTCGACGAACATGAATGTTATAATGAGAAAGTGCTCCTTGCTATCGGAAGGCAAAATCATTGGAATCATCAGCCGGTTGCGACTATAACCAAAACTGCAATATATCCTGTTAACATACACCAGTCACAGTCTTCTCACAGAAAAAAAAAATACTGATTTTGAAGATACTTTCAAATATCAATCGTATTTGTACGTCTAATATTTTTCAATATAGTATATTGTTTCGAAAATTAATGAATATACTTTCCAATAGCCCTATATAACTAATCAAGTTTCAATGCGTTTCAATACGTAATGCTTGTAAATTTTACTCATTGGCAAAACAAAATGAACACTGAAATGAAATAATATAAAATACAACTTTCAACTATATGCAAATTTGATCTTCAGAAATTCAGAACATTTTATTACATTACGTTTCTGTTCAGTTTCCGTATTAAGGACATAGTTATTAATCTATCTGCCACGAGTGTAATTTATAGAAGGTAATATGAATAGGTGCGAGGAATATTACGATGCAAAGAGACATTTGCAAGTATATTACTGATGCTTCTAGATATATGATTAGAAGCTACTTACAAGCAAAGCAATCCAGAAAACCTATTCTACATGCAAATATACGTAACATTCCAGCTTTAGACTCGCTTTGAGTTATATTACAACATTGACTGGCTGGGCGGACTTTGAAGTATGCATAACATGTATATTAAGACTATGAAGTATACATATATATGTAAGAAAAATAATGAATATATAAAAGATTAAATTAACAACGTAAATTTCCCTTCTCTATTCTAAAAATAGTAATCCCTCTCTGCACTGCGTCATTTCAAGACTATTCTATGTCATATGATTCTTACGTAATTATGATGATGTAAATGGAACTAAAACTCAACCAGCCAATAGTAATTTTAGAGCAATATTAACTGTCCAATCAGAATGTATTGAGAACCAAAACTAACTCAGTCTGAATAAGATTTCACCCTGAAAATAACGCACTTGCTTTCCACTCTTCGGCCTAGCTAGACTGCTGTCTGTCTGCTGTTGCTTACTTGCTACAAATTTATCAAAAATATGTAAGCCTTTTGGAACAGGCACATTTAATGTGCCGACTTGTGTGTTGCCGTAATATGTTGCTGAAAATAAAACTGAAGATTTAATCTGCCTTCGTCTCCAATTTCCTAGTCATTATGGATCAACAGTTATACGCCATCCCAATTCCTGATCCTGGTCATTTCTCCTGAATATATTACATAGTATATGTATATAACAGCGTCAGCCTGTAGACTCGAAAGTACAAGAAGGCTTCCATTAGACTTTTGCCCATTTGGGGATTTGATACCCAAAAATCGATGCAATTACACATTTTTTGCAATGTAATCCATTTTTGCAAGTAATCCATTTTTTTTTCTAATAATATACTGTTGCGAGCGTACGGGTTCGTTATGAAATGAATGCACAAGTCCGATGAAAAATGAACAAAAATTTATTCTTATCACAACAAATATGATTAAATGTCCTCAAATAATCGTGCAGTATCACAATATATCACAGTAGTTATCTTCTGACTGCTCAAACGTTCAAGAGAACTTAATTCAAAACAGCTGCAGAAAGGTAATCCGCGAATTCGCTACAGTCAAGAAGAGCAGTTTTCTAAACAACAACAAACTAATCAAATACTACGAACTGAGAGGTTTTCCTCCTTTTATAAGATTTTAAAACCGCGCGCGAGAATTTTCTAGTACTTTCTCGAAATCAAAAAGAGATATTTATTAAATGTTACATGCACGCGCTCTTGTATTTTCAATTTTCCGGCTTAGCTTTCTTTTAATATTCGTCACGCGCTGCACTGCGCGGGAAATAAAACCATTTAATTTACAGTTCAACTAACGTTAATTATTTAAATGCCAAATTCGCAACAATACATTAATACAAGTAGTACATACACTGAGATGAAAGTTTGAAAGGAACGGAGGGCAATAAATCGTATAAAATGGTTTTTAAAGATTTTTACACCACCTTTAAATGCTAAACCTCCTGAGAGTTTACTTTATTTTACTTCTTAATTGTGTCAGTAATTTATTAAAAATCGATGCAGAACAAGAGTAATGTAATTAGACATGACCAAACTATCAAAAAACTCTTACTATATATACATATAAACTGATTGATTTTTAATACTAAGTCTTTTAAGCCTTTGAAAATATACATATATATGTATATACTTCACAGCCCGCCCAGCTGGTAGAATAGTTATTGGTCCTGACTGCCATAGCAATGGTTACGAGTTCGAATCCCGGAACAGAAAAGCTTGTAAGTGTCCGTTCCTTCATCGGAGGCGACGAAAGCCACCTATTAGGTGCTTCTATAATGAAGTGCAACCACTTTCGGACCTTGTAATGGCTATTACATAAAGCGCACGGCCATTAAGTATATATATATATATATATATAAATTTAAACAAATTAAATTTTAATTTTAACAAACACGTATAAAAGTAAAACAAATTCAAAGCCAAAATTAAAAAAACAAACTTAAAGCCAAAAAAATAAAAAAAAAAATATTTAAAAAAATGTGTAAACATATAAAAGATTTAAAAGATTTAATTCTTGAACTAATCTACACTATCATTTAAATTCAAATGCATAAGCAAATCAAGTGCAAAAACTATCCATGAAAATAAATTCAATAATTTAGCAAATTAAAATTAATCAAAACAATTTTTTTTAAAATGCATAAGTGAATGACTGTTGAGCAGGCAGGAGACAGACTTATCAAGGGAAAGTTGCCTCCAAACCTAACTCTCCAATCATTCAATTCGTGTTTCGTCATTCATGCAGGCAAGGGTAAAAGTCAAAGCCAAAAGTAAAAAGTGAAGAATGTCCAAAAAGAAATACCAATAAAGCGGTACCCTTAGAAATTAGCATTTAATAATTAAATTTTAAAAAGAAAAATACTAATGAAGTCTTTTGAGAAACAAGCAAGTAAAGTCAAGTATTAAATTAAACTTTTTTTTAAATTAAATTTTTAAAAAAATAAATTTTTTATAAAAAATAATCTAGAAACTAATGTATTTTAGAAACCCTTGTCTACAGAAACCTCCCCGACACGAATATGCATATCAATAAAAAGAAACTAAAAAAGAACTAGACGTAATCCATATAAACCAATAAGAAACATAAAGAACTAATTCACAATTTTTAAGAACAAATATATACTTAAAAATAAAATTTATATCTAGAAAATACTTAAATACTACATAAAAATTTTTAAAAACTACTTAAATCAAGTAAATAGTAAGTTTTAATTCTAACTTACCTACTAAATGAGTGTTGGGGTCTGCAAAAGTGTTTTTAAAGAGAAGTAAGTGTGTTCTTCAAATTAATTATATAGATGGCGCTTATGTAGGTAAAGTAGAGTGCCAAGCTGCTATCTTGTTATATTAAAATTTTTTTGCAAACATTAATATTAAACTATATAAAAATAAATCTAGAAAAAATTAAATTTAAATTTAAAATTAAAAATCCTAAAGGTATGTAATTCAAGTTTTAATTTAAACGATAAATTATTTAGGGAGTTAAGCCAATCAAGAGAGGTAAGTTTGCTTGAAGTAAAATAGAGTTAAGTGGTATTGTGAATTAATAAATGTAAACTGTTTGTAATGTGAAATATATATGTATATATATATATACGTCACAGTGGAGGGGATTCTGGATTAAATACTTTGAAATGAAGCAGTGTCGTTTTGTGCAGGATTTTAATCTTAACTGACAATATTACTGAGAATTTTTGCCATTATTCCTAATATAGGGACTTAAATTTAATGAATATAAAATCTCTTTTTTCCTTGGATTGCTCTTTACGACAGCACTTTTCTAAAGGAGATAACTCCCATTGACATACTCGTAGCCAAATACCTAACTTGAGCTGGGAAAGGCTTATTTAAAAAAAAAATTCTCAAAGAAAAAAATTACATTGAATTTGAAAGTTGGAAAGTTTTTACTTTTACAAAAGCTAAAGTATCGGAATTTCGAGAATGGGTTTTTGGATGCAAAAACAACTCACCTTTAACTTATTTGAGTTTCTTTTAAACCTTCCACGACACAACAAAGAACCAATTTAAATAATTCCTAAATTAATAGTTTATTTGTTTATTTATCCACGAGATCGATAATATTGAGTTCACTGACATCTTGGCAATCAGTTTCATTTCGGAAACCGATAAAGTAGTAGGTGGCATAAGAAAAACCTTCAAAACGTGTCGTCGTCTGCATTCCAATAGTCTCGTGTTTCGCAGAAACAAATAGTGTTGCTGCGTTAAAATAAAGAATACCGTCTTTTCAAAATATTGGTTAATTTATTTGAAATTTTATGAATTTTGTGAATTTTTAGGCGCTTTTAATTTTACTTTTCATGCTTTATATATTTCTAGTCAAAATAGCGTCAGTTGGAAAGTTTTATAATTTGATATCATCAATTGGCTTCTGTCAAATAAATAAATAAATAAATAAATAAATAAACAGAAGGGAGTAATGTATTTCCCGTGTTACAACCTTTAACATTTTATAAGCGTGATGTACTTAAAATTATGTTAGGTTAGTGGAATAGGAACACAAGAAATATTCACTAGAAGGAGAAAAAGAAAGTCTTCGTGGAGAACATTTAAAAGAAAATTGTCTCCTGTTTGCTGTTGTTTTACACTGGTTACAAATTTCTCCTTATGCTGTTGTTTTAGAGTTAAATTTGAATGGAAAAACAATAAACTAAAATTGGTAAACTCTTTCCTCATTAAATATTTGGTCATTTAATATTCGTGTTTGTTTTAATGTAAGTTGCTCCACAGGAGTATATATTTGTGTTTAAATTTAAGTTTCAAAACATCAGCTACATTTTTGTTTAAAGATTATAGCTGTTTGCTTCGACATTAAAATACTGCAGTCGAATGAAGGGTGTACGCCTTAACAATTACTGTGCTTAAGGGGACTCATAAACCTTAAATCCTAATATATGACTGTTGCAAGAATTGGGATAACTTATTTATTTTAAAAGCAATTATTTCCAAATTTTTACAGCTGACTACATAATGTAGCTCCTTTCTGAAATAGTAATCAGAAATTTTGTGTTGCCACAAATATTTTTGTAAATTAATCCGCTTTGTGACAAAACCTTTCGTCATGTTTCCACCATAGCGCACAGTTTAAAACATTCTGTTGCATAATTTAATTCCATATTTAATATACAGGGTGTTCGGAATAAATTTGACATTTTCATAAGGAAAAAGAAAATCCGCTTGTATGAGTAGTAGCGAAGGTCTTCATTGAGTGCAAGCTTCATAGTAGAGGCTGCAACATTCATTTCACGTGATAAAGTCCGAATTCCAATGCCAGGGTTCTTCAATACCTGTTCCTGCATATTTGCGAGGAATTCTGCTGTACGAACGAAATCAGATCGTCTGCTACGGATCTTTCTTCTTGCTACATCCTCATAGTCACTGTTGCAAGTCTCTAGTTCATGCCTGATTGTTTTTACTGTGTTCAGGGAGCATTGGGCAGCAGTCATAATATCCTTATTTTGATGGCCGGCACGAAACATCATGATGCAGCAGTCATAATATTAATCTTTTCCATGATTCAGGTGAGTTCCAGTCATCCATCCTTTCTGACATCTTGTATATGAATGAATATTTTAAATGACGAGTAGTGTGTGTCAATACCTCCAACCTGCGGAAAAATATAATCAATTATAAATATCTCAAATTTATCCCGAACACCCTGTATAACATTAGGAAACTACTGTGAATCCAAAATTCTAAGAATTTCATGTTAAAATTTTATTTTATTTGGAGTTGAGTTTATAAAATGTATTTTATTAAAAAAAATCTGTAATGTTTTCGTGGATAAATGTTTTTAATATTAAAATATTCATCAGATTTTTAGTTCAGTTCAAAAATAGTGCCCATGTAAAGAATTCCATCCAATATTCCATCCATTAGCCATGTTTAAGGGGTATCATCAACCCCTATACCGACAATGTTAAATTGGCCATTTTCGATGTACCTTTTCTCAAAATGTGCTGGAGATACACGCTTGAAATGTTTTGTGTGATTAAAGTACACCTATCTAATTATACTGAAATGAGCTTTTGAAACATTTTGAATTTTAGAGTAATTTACAAAATATTTTGTTAGGCATAGTAAAATTTAGCACCTTTGTCACACAAAAAAATTTTAAATATTTTTCCCTTGTTTTATCACAAAAAGCTCATTTCAGTAAATATTAGGAAACGTAATAAATACGCCATAACAATTTTAGGTACCTGTGAGCAGTAGTTCCTAAGAAAAGGTAGTACATCGAGTATAAAAAAAAGCACGTTTGGAGAAAAACACGTTTTTATGTAAAAATCCTCATTGATCAATACAGTCGATGACAAATTAAAACTAGATTTTTCACAGTTATAATTTTCATAGAGATTAAAGGATGGTATTTTTAGAAAGATAAAAGTGTAGAGAATTTGAAAATGCAAAAATCCGAAATCACAATTTTTTGAAAATTTGGGGGTTCCAACACCCCTTAAAATATCATGCGCGCTAGGTAGAAACATGAGGAAAAATTTTGTCACAAAGTGGATCAATTTAAGAAAATATTTGTGGCAACACAAACTTTCTGGTTACTAGTTTCCAAAGCAATTATATTATGTAATCAGCTGTAAAAAGTTGGAAGTCATTGCTTTTAAGGTAAATAGAATATCCCAATTCTTAGAGAAGCCACATATTCGAAGATCATAAGGGGTTTAAGGTGTATGAACCTCCCTAACGGTCGTTTCTCATTATATGTTGATAGATATGGGTTGTATGCACGATCCATGTCTATCAGACATACCATCCATAAACCACCTTCTAATTGTCTGTAGAAGTTCGATTGAATCCTCTATCTCCGCCTCAACGAATAATTTAAGACTTCTAAGGATAGAAAAGATATACCAAAAACCTTTCATTTAAGGGAATGCTTGCGACTGAGAGAATATTCATCTGAAAAGAAGACTGCTGCTAGCCAAGCAACCATCAAGACGTACCACTTGCTAAATGCCTTACGGCGATATTCAACAAAAATGGCCATTT